>NC_143250.1:47229000-47852000 GCF_984573655.1 Nuphar pumila
TCAAAAATCCTAATTTTAAGTTTACTTTTGAAAATCTTTTGAAAACTCCTTCAATTTCAAGTTTTAAAATCACTTTTTGAAAAACTCAAGTAGGGCCCACTCGGGGTGGCGCCATATTCGAGTAAGTCAGGGCTAGACTAGGGTTAGTTGATGTCTTGGTTAGTGTTAGAGGTTTAGAAGAGTCAAAACCATTTTGAAAACTCATTTTGAAAATTAGTTTTTAAAACTAGTGTTTTTAAATGTTTTTAAAGGTGTTTTAAAAACCCAAATGTGAAAGATGCCAAGTGGCATCACATTTGCGGGTTTTCTAGGTTTAGTTAGGGGATAATTAGGGATTAATTAGAGTCCCACCTAGGTTAGAAAACCACAAAAAATCATTGCCTTTAGTGGATTTATTAGAAAGAGTCCTAAAAAAATGAAAAAACCTCTTAATTAACCCTAATTAAGTGACTTTTTGAAAAACTATAAAAAGGGACCTAAGGGGGGGAAAAAGGAGGGCTCTTTTCTCTCAAATTTTCGTGGCCTCTCTCTCCTCTCCAGAACCTCCACCTTCCTCCATTGCAGCTGCAAGCACCAAGGTAATATTTTTAATATTTTTTAGTTTTATTTAATACTTTTTCATGTTTTAAATCAATTTTAGCCATTGGTGTCATCCCCTTCATGGATTAAACCATGGATTCAACCTCAAGAACCATCAAGAATCAGCAAGAACACTCCAAGAAGGTGATCTAACCCTGTTTTGGATGATTTACAGAGATTTTAATCCATTAGAATTGATTTTAACATGATTCTTTGCATTATTAACCAATAAAATATATGATTTACCCCTTTTAATGGGTTAAATCTATGTTTTAAAGGTGATATCAAATTCCAGCCATTGATTCCCTGTTTTTAATTTATTTTCATGGTTTATTCATGTTTGTTTTACGTTCTATAGCATAGAAATAAGTTTTATTTACTGTTTTATGGTTTATTTTATTTATTTACATTAGTTAATGCATGGTTTTTCAAGTTTCTTAAATTTCTGTGTGTTCTAGGTTTAGAACAGTAAAGATGATGTTATTTCGGATTGAAGCACTCGTTTTTTATTTCTGATTTTTTTATATGTGATGCATGCATGAGTTATTGAGTTATTGTAGAAAAATCATAGGTTTTGGATCTCGGGAACCATGTCAAAAAAATCAGACATCAAATCGGGTTTTTAAAGCTTTAAAATCGTGGTTAAAATCAAGAAGGTAACTTGCTGTTATGATATTTCTCTCATCTTATATCCGATTTTAGATCTGTAAAGTGATATGGATTCACATTGAGTAGATATGTCTTATGTGAAATTTTCGGATTTTTTGATCACTTTTTAGTATTTTTACCCTTTTAGAGAATCTGTCTTTAAATTTAAAACTCGTTAGGGTTTACCAAAACCCTAATCAGACTTGTGTTAGTCATAAATCCCAAACCACAGATCCGATTCATAATCTGTAAAAAGTGAGTATTATTATTTTTATGTCTACTGTTCACCACTAAAATTTCAGAAATTTTTGTTTAGGATTGCTATTTATTCCTGTATTTTCAATCTGTAATAGCTGTTTTAATCCCTGTTAAAAGTGATATATTTTAGCTCAGATTGCTGGAAGGGTTTCTCCCTAACCGGAGAAGATTTTTCTGATCTGTAAATTGGGAAATCTCTGTTTTTCTTCCTAGTTAGTCTCTGTAAAATTTCATAAATTTCCATGGAAATTTGACCCCTGATTCAGGTCTTGGATTGAAACTGGTTGGTGAATTAGGTCAAAAATAGCATATTTTTAGGGTTTAATGCAATTTTCGGATTAATTTAATGTCAAAAAATTATTTTTATAATTCCAATTCTACATTAGGGTTATAACAAGTACAGGTACCAATTTTTATGGATTTTGGAATCCATTTGATGGCTGAATTAAGCAAATTGCAAAACCGGGTTCCTGAAAGATCCAAAAACACTGCAAAAATCACAGTTTTTGTGATATTATTGGATTTTCGTGCATAAGCATATATTTTTAGGGTTTTATTATGTTCATAAGCATCTTAGGATACTTTAGGTTTAATTTTGTGCTTATTTGATTTCATTTAGTGCATAAAACCTAAGTTTTTACCAAAATCTCTTTTTAAAAACCCTGATTTCAAGGCCATAGTCTTGCTATCGGGGGCAATTTGGTCATTTGACCTAAATTTCGAAATCCTTAACCCTAATTTCATATTTTTAATCATGTCATAGCATATTTGGTTTGGGTTTATTCCATTCAAATTTCAAAATTTGCATTTTATCAAAATATCTTTCTAAAAACCCTAATTTCAAGGCCATAGTCTTGTTATTAGGGGTATTTTGGTCATTTTGACCCCAATTTCGAAATTCCATATCTTCTTTTTCATATTTATTCAATTTTATTTCATATTTTATCATTTTTATTTAAGGGAATCATGGCAAAAAGGCTTATATCTAGCAAAATCCAACAATTTCCTGATATTGTTGGATAAATCTAGAGAAGCCAACATATATTCATTAACAAGTTTTCTAGTTTTGCAGGTACATTGAAGACTTTATTTTTCATGTATTTAATTTTCAATAGTGATGTAATTTGTAATTAAACTTTGGAATAAGAATTTATATTTCCTGCATAGATTAGGTTGCATCGCATATAGTTTATTTTTATCATGTTAATGTGTGATGGATGATGATTCATGCATATTTTTACAAATTCACCATGGTCTACACGAATGACACATGCACCAGCTTCTATGAAGTTTATAAACTTGGTGGAATTTGTATTTATGGCCATAGTCAGAATATGAATGATACTCAGATTTATAATCTTCACATTAGCCACATTCAACCTACACTCTTAGGCTAACTTCAAAATGCACTGCATTTCTTAAAAATACAAAAAGTATTTCTCAATTCCTCAAATCCATATTCATTCATTTCATGCATTTGTCAACTCCAATTCAAAATCCAAGTCAAGGAAATTGAATTCCTCAAAATCTCCTAAGTCTTATAGCAAAATCGATTTTCCCAAAGACATTGAATTTCAAAGGATATTTCAAGTATTTCCCAAGTTCCAAATTCAAATTTTCTAAGTTAGAATTTCAATTTCCAAGTTTGAATTCAGAGAAAACCAAGTCTCTCAGAGTCGATTTTCACCAAATGTCAAGGATTCCTCAAAATCGATTTTTATTTCTCTTAGAAATATTTTTCAAGTCCTAATTCACGATTTTCCATGTGATATCGTTTCCAAGATTTACATTTCAATCATTCCATGCAAACATCATGTTTTCAAAATGTGCATTTTCTGAAAATTCATAGCACATGCCTGATTCTATATGCATTTAGAAATTAGAATATGATTGAGACAATTTGAATAGAGTAGAGCATAAGATTGATCCTTGGTTCAATTACCCCTGTTAAAGGTGGCAGGAACGGTTGAACCTCGTACCGACAGGCGAGTCCCATTCTACGAAATTTTCCCGCATTTTAAATCGGAGGCGAGTTATTTTCAAAATCTTTTTCAAAGGTCAGTTTGACTCGCAAAAGTTAAAAATTTTGCGATGATAACAGGTGGGTGTGTGATAAAGGTAAAGGTGAAGGAAATGGGTATGCAAGTGACAGGCGACATTATGGAAAACAATTTGTAACAATGAGAATGTCCAGCAGAAAATCCAAAATTTCCTATATTATCAAGAACGATCCCAATCAAGTTATTACCTCTCACGACACTGCACAACAACAATGAGAATCATCAATGGAAAGCAATTTGTGACTGTGAGAATGTCCAGTAGAAAATTCAAAGCATTTCAAGAATTGTCGATTGATGGCAACAAACAGATACCACAATCTAGTTAATTGGCACATGTCAAGAGATAGTATCCCAGTCAAGGCATTGCCCCTCAACCCTAGGTACTGCAACACTTCCTTCCAATGTATTAGCCTTGATATTTCACCAGTGAGTTGATTCTGGGTAAGATCCCAGGATAATCTCACTCTATTGAGAGCATTGTGTTTCAAAGCTTTTGAGAGTGTTCATCAGAGCCTAGGGAACCCTAAGCAAGCCATGTTGGTCCCAAGGTTTTAATACTCAAATACCGACGAGTTGTGAACTGGAAACAAGAAATTGGTTCCTTAAAAAGCACTTGTATTTTCACATATGGCATAATCCCTTGATTTCTGCGACTAAGAACAAAAAATTTTCTTCTTTTTTTTTTTTGAATCTATCAGAACAACAAACACAAACCCTGCAAAAGAAAAGGCAATACCTCAAGTAGCAGAGTAGAAATCTCAGCATAGTGGTGGGATAATCCAGACTCAAGGATATTGTATAGAACCCAAGAGATAAAAAAAATACTTACTGAAGAGAATCGAGTCTTGTGACCATTAAAATTGTGCAACTGACTGGTGCTCAGTGGAAGAACTGGAGGTGAAAGTGGGTAATAGGTGGGTGATGGATATGAACAAGTACTTTGGTTTTTGAGGTCTCTCACCAACCAATTGGTTTATGCCTTTCAATTGGGCTTTTAAACATGATTCATGTCTAAAATTCTCCATACAAAACATTCATGAAACATAATGTAAATTATATTCAAGCAATAAAGCTTCACAACAATGAGATCCAAATTTATGAATACCGTGCCCCATAATGTCAGATATGCAGTGTAAAACAGAGAATGATATTCAAAGAGGCGAAACAAACGGAAGGAAACCACCCCTGATTAAACCTGAATTGACATTAAAACTAGTTTCAAACATGTCCTAATTTTGACAGATTCAGTGAAGGCATCCTGACATAGTATACGACGGTTTCAGGTAAGATTTTAAAGCTTATTTTAACTGTTGGGCAATACTTGATTTTGAATTCCAGAAAATAAATTACAACAAACAGTTTCAGCGGAAAATAGATTCATCAAACCTCAGTTTTGATTTTGAACACACTTTTCAAAGAAAAGAAAATAATATATTGTCACAAACGTATGTTGAACCAAATCAATCTGGCTGAAGATGGGCCTGCACACTTCAACCCAAACGACAAATTCAAGAATAGTCTTATCATGAACCATCCTGGAAGCAATTAGACATCATCAGAACATCCATCCAGATGAGCAATTGATCTTAGGAACATGCCATTCAAGTAGGATACCTTTATATTAAGATGGCAATCAGATTAATGCATTCAAGATCCCAATCAAAGCTTTAGAAGGGCCGAGTTCAAGGATTCAACAATTATCAAATTTATAGCCAGCAGACTTAAAACTTGAAACAAAGGAATTTAGATCTGAAATGGCCTGAAATCAAGCAAACATGCGTAGGTTGAGCATGATGAAGCCGAGTTAAAACCTCAGATTAACTATGGATGGATAGAACTGACACTATAGTCACAAAATTGAAGGAATGATCAGATAAACCAAATGCAGAGAGTACAATAATTAATCAAAATAAAAAGAAATAAAAGTAAGAAAAGGAAGCAAGATAGAGCGGAAATGTCAGAATATACACATTCTAGTAATGTTACACACATGTAGACCGATGTTGCTATAAGCAACTCAATACTGCCTAAGGTGTTTTAATGGAGGCGATAGGGAAAACTAGTAAAAAGAAAACGAATATGAAGAGAGAAGGTGAAGAACCCTTATCGTAGTTAGGTGCTCTGAAGGAAGGAAACAATCTGATCCCTTCAATTGATAATGCGATTGGATTCTTTGCTGCAAGGGCTTCTTCAACCAATCCAAGAAGTGAAAAGAGGAAAGGAGAAACTAAGAGAGAGAGAAAAAGGGGAAGAGAAGAGATGGACACTGCGATCGTGGAGGATGGGGGAAAGATCTATGATCCTGGATGGCTCTCGATACTTGTTTATATAGGAAGTCGAAGAAGGATCGAGAAGGGAGAGAAAGAGCGGGAGAGAGAGCGATGGAGAGAGATCGAGAGCAGCCTCTGCGATCCCTTTGCAACATAAAGCCATTAGGGGCTTTTTCAAAGCATGTCCTTCAAATTTTCAAAATTTTCAAAACAAAGGCTCTTTTTATAAGGTTTTCCAAAAAAATGGTTTTTAATAAAAGACGATTTTCAAAAAGAAGCTTTCAAGCTATTTTCTTTTTCCATTTTGATTTTTTTTTTCTTTGTAATTTCTGTATTTTTTTTGCATTTTTAATATAAAACTCTAAAACTATGAGAAAACAAAGGATTTTGAAGTATTTACAAAAGAAGAGTTTTCTGAGAATTCGGGTTTAGATCTTTTGAGGAAATATTCAAGTTTTTTTGGACTTCAAATCAAGAAATATAGGACAGTGGATCCAAACAGATACCAGAAGGACTGTCTGAACCTTTAAGAATTTATTTTTGGTATTTTTGTAAATTCAGTTTGAAGATTGGATAAAGAGGCTCAAATTTGGGTTTTGACACTGGATCTAGATCCAAAATCGAGTCAGATCTAGAAAATGGATTTGATTCCAGTAAAATTTGAGAAATAACTGGAATTTAGATTAAAATTGACTCAATTTATTCAGAAAATGGGGGCCAGTTATCATCGCAAAATTTTACTTTTGCAAGTCAAACTGACATTTGAAAAAGATTTTGAAAATAACTCACCTTCGTTTTAAAATACAACATAATTCTGAAGAATGGGACTCGCCTGTCGGTACGAGGTTCAATTGTTCCTGGCGCCTTTACCAGAGGTAATTGAACCAAGGATCAATTGTGTGCTTAGCTTTGCTCAACTTGTCTAAACCGTGTTCTATTTCCTAATTGCACAAAGAATCAGGCATGTGCTATGAATTTCTGAAAATGCAGATTTGAAAACATGATGTTTGCTTCTGAGATTTGAAATACTTGGAAAATTCTTAGAAAAGATGTCACTTGGAAAATCGTGAATCATGGTGAAAGAATATTTCTGAGGAAAATGAAAATCGATTTCTGAAGAATCCAAGTGTTTTGTGAAAATGGATTTCTGAGGAGTTTCAAATAACTTTGGAAAATTTGATTTCCCTTAATTCAAACTTTGAAATTGAAGATATAACTTGGAAAATCGAATATTGAACTTTGAAAAATACTTGAAATACCATTTGAAAGCTCAGAGTTTTGAGAAAATCAATTTCTGAGTAAGACAAATTTTTTTAAGAAAATCGATTTCTCTGAATTGAAATTGGAATTTGAATTAAGAAAATGATGCAAATTGAATGAATGGATATGAATTTGAAAGATATTTCTTTGAAGATTTGAGAAAATCCTTTTGTATTTTTCAGAAATGCAGTGCATTTTGAAGTTAGCCTAAGAATGTAGGCTGAATGTGGCTAATATAAAGATCACAAATCAGAGCCTCATTCGTATTCTGACTATGGCCATAAATACGAATTCCACCGAGTTTGTCAACTCCATAAGAGCTAGTGCACATGCCATTCGTGTAGACCATGGTGGATTTATAAAAATATGCATGAATTGGCATACAAAGCAGTTATATACCAAAGTTTAAAACTATATGCAACGCAAATCCTAATCTAAGCAGAAATTGAAATTCTTATTCCAAATTTAATTATAATTTACATCACTAATTGAATTTAAATGACTGAAAATAAAGTCTTCAATGTCCCTGCAAAACTAGAAAAATGGATTAGTTAAGATATGTTGGCTTTTCTAGATTTATCCAACAATATCTGGAAATTGCTGGATTTTGCTAGATATAAGCCTCTTTCCATGATTCCCTGATATAAACTTAATGAAATATGAAATAACACTAAATAAATAATAAAGATGAGATTTAAAAATTCGAAATTGGGGTCAAAATGACCAAAATACTCCTGATAACAAGACTATGGCCTTGAAATCAGGGTTTTCAGAAAGATATTTTGTAAAATGCAAGTTTTAAAATTCAAATAAGGATAAATTGAACCAAAAATGATATGGTATGATTAAAATATGAAAACTAGGGTTTAGAATTTCGAAATTGAGGTCAAATGACCAAAATGCCCCTGATAGCAAGACTATGGCCTTGAAATCAGGGTTTTCTAAAATAAATTTTGGTAAAAACTTTGGGTTTAGGGTTTAAATGAAGTCAAATAAGCAATTAATTGATCATGAAGCATCCTAATATGATTCTAAACATGAACAAACCCTAAAAACATGAACTTATACAAGAAAATCCAAAAATATCATGAAAATCACAATTTTGGCAGTGTTTCTGGATCCTGCAGATACCCTGTTTTGCAATTTGATCCATTCAAGCATCAAATGGATTCAAAAATTCATAAAAATCGGCACCTGCACTTATTATAATTCCAAAATCAGATTGGAATTATAAAAATATATTTTTGACATTATTCCAACTTGAAAATTACTTTAAAACTATAAAATATACTATTTTTTATCCATGGTCATATACCAGTTTCAGTGTTAGACCCAAATCAGGGGTCAATTCACCATGAAAATTTCTGAAAATTTACAGAGGTAAACTAGTCAGAAAACAAAGAATCCCTTTTTACAGATCGGAAAAATCATTTTTCGGTTAGGGAGATATCGTTCCGGCAATTTGGACTTAAATATGACGAATCTAAAATGGGTTAAAACAGGGACTTTCGATTGAAAATACAGAAACAAATAGCAAATTTCATTAAAAATTCTTGAAATTTCAGCAGTTAACAGTAGACATAAAATAATGAACTTCCTTTTTTACAGATCATGAATCAGATATACGGTTCAAGATTTATGATCAACACAAGTCATATTAGGGTTTTGGTAAACCCTAACGAGTTTTAAATTTTGAATCCGACTTTCTGTCAGAGGAAAAATATCAAACAGAAGTAAAAAATTACCAAAATTTCACAGTAAATAGTTCACATTAATATAAAGCCACTTCACGTTATGGATCTTAAATTGGATATCGGATGAGAAAAATAACACAACTTCAAGTTACCTATGAATTTCAATAATGATTTTAAATGATTGAAAATTACGGTTTAATCTTTTATTTTTTTAACAAGGTTCCCGAATTCCAAAACATCTGTTTTTTTTACAGTAGTTCACTAACATATTCGTGTATCATATATAAACAAATCATAAATTTACAGTGAATATTTCAATATGAACTAACATGCTCTTTGTTGATCTAAGCTTAAAACACACAAAAATTTAAGAAAACCTAATAAAACATGCTTTAATCAATGAAAACAATAAAATAAATATCCAAACAGTAAAATAAAATTAATTTATATGCTGGAACACATGTAATAAACATTAATATGTAAAAAAATAAATAAAACACAGGGAATCCATGGCTGGAATTTGATTTTACCTTTGAAATCATAAATTTAACCCATTTAATGGGTAAATCTCATGTTTTCATGGTTAAGAACTTGAAAATCAATGCAATAATAGATTCTAAAGGATTAGAATCCATGTAAAAACAATAAAACAGGGTTAGATCATCTTCTTGGACCGTTCTTGAGGTTCTTGAGGTTGAATCCATGGTTCAATCCATGCAAGGGGAGGCGCCAATGGCTAGATTCATGTTTAAAACAATAAAAAACATTAAGTAAAATAAAAAAAATTAAAAATTCATTACCTTGAGGTTGCAACAATGGAGGAAGGGCTGGAGAGGAGAGATAAGCTCCAAGAACTCTAAAGGAGAGAGATAGGGAGGTTGACCCACAATGGGCTTCTATTTATAATAATTTTTTTAGGTTAAAAATTAAGAATTTTGGACTCTAAGGGGGGGCGGGGGGGGGGGGGGGGGCGATTTTCCTAGAGGATTACCTATATACCCCTAGCCTAATTAACCCTAATTAAGTCCTAATTAAACTCCTAACTAAACCTAAAGACCCCCAAATGTGGCGCCACTTGGTGTTTTTCCACATTGGGTTTTTAAAGTTTTAACTAAAACCTTTAAAAACAATAGTTTAAAAACCAAATTTAAAAATGGATTTTCAAAATGGATTTTGACTCTTTTAAACTTCTAAAACTAACCAGAACACTAACTAACTCTAGTCTAACCCTGACTTTCTCAAATGTGGCGCCACCCTGAGTAGACCCCACTTGAATTTTCAAAAACGATTTTAAAACTTGAAATTGAGAGAATTTTCAAAAGATTTTCAAAAGTAAACTTGCAAATAAAAGTTTTGAAATGGCACAGGGTTCCAACTGGGTCAGAACTCCTCTGAATATGGCGCCAACTGAGTGGGCCCACATCAGGTTTTAAAAAATTTGAAATAAACTTTAAAAATAACTTTAAAAAGGGGTTAAAATCAACAATTGAAATTCAGAATTTTTTGTAATAGAGTCTCAAGCAAACTGGAACTCTGGGTTAGAGTCCTGAAATTTTAGGACTCTCAGATTTTGGATTTTAAAAGCCAAATGAAGGAGTTTTTGAAAAGATTTTCTCAAAATGGTGAAACGAGTCAGAAAATACAGTCAGGGTTAGGCTCCTCACTCAATCAGAACTCTGAAATAGAGTCCTGGATTAACTGGACTCTACAAAGTGACCTAATTTTGAAAACAAATAGAAAGAAATGAAAATGAAAGTAAAAACAAACTTCAAAACAGACTTCTGACTGGACTAGGACTCTGTGACAGAGTCCTGATTGGACTCAAACTCTAGATTTTTTTGGTATTTTTCTAAAAAACAGATGAAAGAACTTGTGAAAACAGTGAAAACAATAACAAATAAGAGTTCTGATTCAACTGAGACTCTGAAACAGAGTCCTAATTGAACTAGGACTCTAAGATTTTTTTGGATTTTCTGAGAAAACAAATGAGAGAATTTTGAAAAACAGTTAAAAACTAGATAAAATTGAAGTTTTGGTTCAGACTCCTAATCTGACTAGGACTCTGAGAAAGAGTCCTGATTCGATCAGAACTCTAAGAATTTTGGTTTTCTGATAAGCAAATGATGAAAATTAAACAAAAATTTTGAAAATCAGTGAAAATGGAGTGAGAAAACAAACTTGGGATAGAGTCCTGATTCGATCAGGACTCTGGGATAGAGTCCTGATTTGATCAGAACTCTGGGATAAAACCTCAGAATTTTAAAAGTCTTTGACAAAAGTGTAACATTTTGATAGATGGAAAGATTTTTGAAAGATTTTCTCAGAATTGAAATCAGGATCAGAGTCCTGATCCAACTAGGACTCTCTGAACATAGTCTTGTTTTGACTGAAACTCTGAGTTTTTTACTCCTCTTTGAAAGATTTTGAAAGATTTGATTAAAAATAGGAAAAAAATAGTGACAAAAGATAGAGTCCTAATCCGACTAAAACTCTGAAGGAGAGTCCTAATCCGACTGGACTCTTGAAGAAGAGTCCTAATCCAACTAGGACTCTGAGATTTTGGCCAAAACAGAAGATTTTGAATGGTTTTCTCCAAAAACAGGTAAAAAAGGTAGTAAAAAGTAGAGTTCTAATCCTACTGGGACTCTGAAAAAAGAGTCCTGATCCAACTAGAACTCTAAGATTTTGGCAAAAATGGACGAAACTGACAAGGGATATGACCATAACTGGTTTAAAATCAGAATGGAGTTTTGAAAATATTTTTTAAAAAGATAAAAAGATAGAGTCCTGATCCAACTAGGTCTCTGAAATTTTTGAGAAATTTAATAAATGAAGGAATCCAGAAGCGACACCACCTAAATGGGTCTCATCTGAGAATTGAAATCAGTTGAAAATTGAGTTTAAAATGAATCAAGATTGTTTTCTAAGAAAAATTCTTCAAAATATAAGATCCTGAGGGTTGGCAAATGACAGAATGCTGATTAAAAACTCAGATTTTTAAAATTGATTTTGAAAGAAAAGTTTTAAAACCCGAATCTGGATTAAATATTTTGAAAACAGGAGTGCTCGATCTCGAAAATGAGATGTAATGCCATGCAATGCAATAAAATGGTTTGCCGAATGCATGCAATGACACATGAAACATATAAACACTGGATGAGGATGAAAATTTGGGGTGTTTACAGATGCCCCTCTTTAATACTAAGCCGGTGTAAGGCCGAGCTTAGTGGCAAAGAAAACACACCAAATTTGGACTATAAAAATGCCCCAGTTAGAAAAATCTCGCTGGGTGTGGAAGAATTAGCTCTGACGGTGATCATGATAGGTATGAAATGGAGAGTAAAGAAGAAAGATTCATTCTGTGAGATTAAAATTCAGGTTTTGCTTTTATCCTGGATGGGACGGGAAATGAAATACCTCATCAGAATGAGGCTCAGGTTTAACCCCTTGACCTGATCGGGGAATGAAATATCTCATCAAATGAGTCCCAGCTTTATACCCTTAACTTGATCGGGCGAAAATGAACGGAATCCTCGAAAGAAGAGACCATGATGGAACCTTCGGATTTTGCACAATAAATCCGACAGGGGTTTTGCAAAAGGAAGGAAAATGGAGTCCCTAAAACTTGAAAAGGGATTGATCTTGAGCGCCTCATTGCTGAGACTAAATAACTTTTGAAATTGGTGACCTTTTGCGAGAAAATGATTGGTGGCTTAACCTCAAGCCGAAATTGGACTGTCTATGGTAGGACAGTGGAAACACAGGGAAGTGTGCGAATCTGAGAGCCCAGACACTCAGATTATACCAAAGAAAGGAAGGAATCTTGAAAACTCCCGTTATCAAGTCCTAAAAGGGATAACAACTGATGTCAGGATGCGCCAAAGGTGAACAACAAGCTCTCGCTTCACGCTAGAATTGCTAGAATATATTGTCAAATGTTAAAAATTATTGTTGATTTAAAATGATTGAAAGTGATGCACATTGTTTTGAAAATATTCCTTCTTTTCTACCTGAAGTATTACCTCCAACTGGGTTTAACTTTGTGAGATCAAGATTCAAATTCAAATTGCTTGCAATTGACTTTCTTTCAAGGAAGCTATCAATTTCCTTGATATGAACAAAAAAGAGAGTATTCTTGATATTGTGAGAGCAATTGGTGAAAGAATATTGATAATAGAATTTCACAAATTTTAAAAAAGATTCTTGATGGATTTGGCATTCTGATATCCGGGGATTCTTTTCTCATGATGATATTTCTGCACTCTTTTTTTGACAAAATTGGAGCTCTTTTGGGTTTTTGGGAATTTTATTACATCGTCCTTCATTTGGGAGATGTCTTGACTTTTTCTCTCTCTTTTTTTTTGGAAGGGTACGTCGCAAACTCCTTCATCTCAGAGATGTTCTGATCCTTCTTTCTCTCAGGGATTATATTGACGGTTATTGGCTCATGGGTTGGAAATCTCTTAGTGATAGCAAGAATTAAATATCTTTTAGGGTTTGTTGGGAGGCTCATCGCAGTCGCCTTCATCTTGACGGTGCTCTGAACTTTCCCTGGAAGGATTCGTCACAAACTCCGTCATCTTGGAGACGATTCAAATCTTCTTTGGCCCCGGGGGTCTACTCGCCTAATTCGCCTTCATCTTGACGACAATTGAGAGATCCCTTTTGCAGATATTTAATTGCATCTTAGGTAATTGAGGAGATATGGAGATTGAGTGGATTTTTATGTATCACCCGGGATATTTCGACTGCTTTAATTTCCAAGAATGATCTTTAAAAATGTGCCATTGACTGCAATCAATATCAATCACTTATGGCTTTGCAACAATATTGAATTTTCTTTGCTGACCATATCGAGGATTTATTCTTCATCCTTTTGGTTGGCCAATAGAAAGATCTTGAATTTTGAATCCTTCTTCATGAAAGCTTTGTCCTTTCGGAAATAATACTGGAGGTATTCTGAAGTAATGTTTTTGTACAATAAAGATTTTTGAAATCAACAAATATTTAATGACAAATTGGCAAAATTTTCTTGAAATCCTTTATGGAAGCGAGCATTTGAAGCACAACTCAACGCATCCATGACAAAAATTTTCTTCTCCTTTCCCCAAAGGAGAAGATTCAGAATTTGGAAATAGAAATTACTCCTCTCTTCCCTGAAGAGGCGATGTTTGCAAAACAAACTTTCGAAGAGAAATTACGCTTTCGTCAAAACTTCCTAACATTAGGCTTCTCTTATGGAAAGTGGGCCGGTAATAATGAGGTTGGTGAATTGGTCACGAAGGAATGAGTCCATCACACTCTCCGTGAAAAGAGGGTCCTTCATGATGAAATGACCTAGTATGAAATTGTAGTCGCAAGGAAAGCGAACTTTCGTCGAAGCTCTCTATGAACTAAGAGTTTCTTGTATGAAATTGGAAATTTGTATTGCAAACGGTTCACAAAGACACGAGTCTCTTCAAACTCTCCCTAAAACAGGGCTAAGTGAACAAAGGATAGCATGCAAAAAGAACAAGCTCCCTCGAACTCTCCCTGTGAAAAGGGTCTTTCGCAAGAGAAATGATTGAAATTGGTATTGAGTGACCAAAAGGTCGAAATTGGAAATTGGAAATTGGAAATTGGAAATTGGAAATTGGAAATTGGAAATTGGAAATTGGAAATTGGAAATTGGAAATTGGAAATTGGAAATTGGAAATTGGAAATTGGAAATTGGAAATTGGTTGACTCGAAGGTTGAAATTGGAAATTTGGAATTTGGAAATTGAAAATTAGAAATTGAAAATGGGAAATTGGGAAATTGGAAATTGGAAATTGGAAATTGGAAATTGGAAATTGAAAATTGGAAATTGGAAATTGGAAATTGGAAATTGGAAATTGGAAATTGTAAATTGTAAATTGTAAATTGTAAATTGTAAATTGGAAATTGGAAATTGGAAATTGGAAATTGGAAATCGAAAATTGGTTGACCCGAAGGTCGAAATTAGAAATTTGGAAATTGGATTGCCCGAGGGCCGAAATTGGTAATTGGGTGGCTCAAGGGCCGAAATTGGTAATTGAGTCTTGTATTTTTGTGAATGATCAACAAAAAGACTGAACCCAAGAGGTCGATTGACACGACCTACATTAGTGCTCAAATTTTTGAAGGAATATCAGTATGAATACCAGGTTTTAAAAATATGTCGATATAGATATTGGATTTTAAGAATGTACCAGTTCGAGCACTGTGTTTTGAAAATGTACCGGTTCGAGTACCGGGTTTTGAAAATGTATCAGTTCGAGCACTGGGTCTTGAAAATATACTTTATTTTTTAAATTGAGTCTTTGAAATTTTGAAAGAGACCGATGCTTCAAAAATATTTGGGAATTATGACAGGCATGACTGCTAGGTTTTCAGGATTATCCCTTATCCTGAATGGATAATGAACTTAATGCAGATGCCTGCCAATGAATATCGACGCCAATGAATGCAGATATGAAAATGATATAAATGAGTGCACATGCATGCAAAATAGGAGATTTGTTTATCCTGCCTGCATACAGGGTATTTATAGATAAAAACAAAATTTTAAAAATGCCCTAGTATAACTGAGAAAAGAGAATCTGATCATTATTTGAAGAAAATTTGGAGGAATTACAAAGAATAACACATGATTTAAGTATAGAATTTTTTCAAATGTCGAGCATTGATGGGATCTGGTAATTCCACTCCGTCGGCATTGATGAGACGATATGAGTTACGAGGTAATGCCTCTTTGACAACATAGGGACCTTCCCAATTTGGTGACCACTTGCCACCTGGGCGGTGCTTGAGATAAGTCGTTGATCTGAGCACTAGATCATTGACTCAAAATTTTCTTTCAATGACAGATTTTGCATATTGTTTGCCTATCCTTTGACGATATGATTAAGCGTGCTCTGCTGCTCTGAGCCTTCTTTTATCTAGCATATCAAGTTGTACTAGCCGCTGTTGCTGATACTGATCAAGAGGTAATTCTAGAAGTGATGCAAATTTCAGAGCAGGTTTATGGACATGTAGAGGCAGTACTACTTTAGTTCCGTAGACAAGTTCTGACAGAGTAGCATTAGTTGGAGTTCGAATGGTGGTTCTGTATGCCCACAACGCATCATGAATCTTCTCATGCCAATCATGGTCTGTTTCCAAGGTTCGCTCCAGGATTCGAATCAGAATCTTATTGGTGGCCTCTGCTTGACCATTCCCTTAAGGATAATAAGGAGCAGAAAAATGATGATGGATTTTGAACTTCGAACAGAAAGTCCTCATCCTCTCATTCTTGAAATGACTGCCATTGTCTGACACAATATCGTGCAGTATACCAAAACGGCACAGGATATTCTTGTGGATGAATGAGACCATATGTCAACCTTCTACTGTGCGTAGAGTGACTGCTTCTACCCATTTAGTAAAATATTCTGTTGCGGCAAGAAAATATTTGTGACCATTTGAGGCGGAAAAAGTAATGGGGCCTACGACATCAAAAGCCCACATGAAAAATGGCCATGATGAGACGACATATTGCAAGTATGTCACTGACACATGAATGAAAGGTGCATGCATCTGACACTGAACACACTTCTTCACAAAACGATAGCAATCTTGTTGTATAGTTTTCTAGTAATATCCCGCTCGGATGATTTGTTTGACAAGAGTTTGGTAGCCGACATGACCACCGCAAATGCCTTCATGTGCTTCTTGCACAACTTCTTTGGCTTCTTCTTCGTCCAAACATCTGGAATATTCAGAACTGAATCCATGACGATAGAGAACATCGACAAGAATAAAATATCGAGCAGACATGCGCTGAATTGCTCGTTGCTCTTTCTTTGAGAGTTCTGGAGGAAATTTGCCAGTTTCAATGAAATTTTTGATGTCATGATACCAGGGCTTTTTCTTTTGCTCAGCCTGATTTATCTGCTCTACTGGGACGAAAGTAGGTTGATCAAGTCTGCCAATGTCAAAGAAGCGACAAGATTCTTCGCTCTTGAAAGACATGATGGATCTCAGATTGGCTAAACTGTCTACAACTTGATTGAAGTCTCTCTTGATATGGAAAAGTTAGAATTCTTCGAATTTGTGGGCAAGAGCTGAGACAATCTTCTAGTAAGGGAGTAATTTTTGATCCTTCACTTTCCATTCAGCTAAGACTTGATTAACAACGAGCAAAGAGTCACCATAAGCATGCACTCTTTTGACATTGAAGTCCTATAGAATTCTCAGAACCTGTATCAAAGCTTCATACTCGGGCATATTGTGAGTGCACTGAAAATCCAGTTTGAGAAAAAATGGGATCATTTCCTTCTCTGGTATGATTAGCAGAATCCCGATTCCTATGCCTGCCATATTCTTGGAACCGTCGAAGAATAAATTCCAAATTGGGGATTGTTGAATATTGCAGATCCGCTCATCGGGGAAATCATCCTCGGCTTTAACATCCTCTGCTAGAGGAAAATCTGCCAATTGATCTGCAATTGCTTGGCCTTTGATAGATTGTTGGGAGACATACTCCAAATCATATTGCATTAACAGAACTTGCCATTTGGCAATTCGTCTGCTAAGAAATGATTGCTCAAGAATGTACTTGAGAGGATTTAATTTGGATAGAATTTTGACTTCAGATGCCAGCATATAGTGTCTCAATTTCTAACACATCCAAACCAGAGCTAGACACGTCTTCTCTATCTAAGAGTATTTCTTCTCATAATCAATAAAGGTTTTGCTCACATAGTAAATGGTGTTCTCTATCAGACTGCCTTTTTTATATTGCGCCAAGAATCCACCGCACGCAACTTGATTAACTGAAATGTATAGCAGTAGGGGTTTTCCCAATTCTGGCAGCTTCAAAACAGGAAGATTGAGAAGATATTTCTTTATGCGTTTGAACGATTGCTGACACTCTGGTCCCCATTCGAACTTCACTCATTTTCTGAGCAAATGATTGAACGACTCACATCTCATGGTCAAATTGGATATGAATCGCCGAATTGATTGCATGCGTTTTTGAAGGCTACGCAATTCTTTGAGATTAGTCGGGGGTGGCATGTCAATGATAGCCTTTGCCTTAGCGGGATCCACTTCTATCCCCTTTTTGCTGACTAGAAAGCCTAACAACTTGCCAGATTCGTCTCAAACAACACATTTTTGTGGATTGAGTCTTAGTTTGTAAAGAATGAGCCACTTGAAAACTTGATTGAGAGCTTCAATGTGATCTTCCTCTTCTTTGGATTTCACCAGAATATCATCAATATACGCATCCATTATTTTGTGCACCTGATCATAGAAAATGATGGACATAGCACGCTGATAAGTGGCTCCAGCATTTTTAAGCCCAAATGGCATGACTGTATAACAAAAAGTGCCCCAAGGGGTGGTGAAAGATGTCTTGGACTGATCACGGGTGGCCAACTTGATCTGATTATATCCGGAATATCCATCCATAAAAGAGAACATGGCGTGACCTGCCGTGCTGCCAATCAAAAGATCAATATTAGGAAGTGGATAATCATCCTTAGGAGTCGCTTTATTGAGATCTCTGAAGTCGATGCATATTCGAACTTTGCCATTCTTTTTAGGGACGACGACAATATTTGCTAACCAGTCTGGGTAGTCAATGGTTCGAATGAACCCTGCTTTGAGTAGGTCTTCCAGGCCTTCTTTAACTTGTTGTTCCACTCGGAGATCCATTTTTCTTAGCTTCTGCTTAACCGGCTTAACATCTGGTTTTAGAATAAGGCGATGCTCAACCAATTTGGTATCCAGACCTGGCATATCTTTATACGTCCATGCAAACACTTCTTCATGTTGCTTGAGAAAATTGGTAAGCCTTTCTTTCTCTTCCGGGCTCAAGCTACTGCCAATCTTGAGAATTTTAGGATCATCTTCTGATCCAATATTGATATCATTAGTCGGATCTTGAACTAAGGATGATGGCTCATCTTGTTTCTGAATTGCTGCAAATTCTGATAATTCTTGAAGAGCTGAATCGAATTTTGCATGTTCTTCTAACTGCTTTGTAGTTTGACTGCATTCTGCTCTTATTTTGACCTGATGAATCATTGTTGGCTTCAAAAAGGCATTTGGATTAAGAACGAGCTTCTTGATAGATCGGGAAGGCATTCTGAAAATTGAAGAGAATAATTCAGAGAAATCGCCCTTCTTAAAACAAACTACCTTAATTGGAAAAATAAAAGAGCAAAATAATGGCAATTTTGAGAAGTAAAGAGACAAATGACATCCGTATAGACAAAGAAAACTTGCAACTTTATTGAAAGATAAAATTGACCAAAATGACAATTATGAAAATGAAATGGGATATCATCCCAACAAAAGAATAGAAAAGAAAAGACAAGTAGATTCTTTTAATGTGTCCCCTTGACGAAAATAGTGCCCTTTTGAGATCTTCTGCCAGTGAAACCCAATCCGGCTCCTTTAGGATAATGCTGAGGAATTACAAGCTCGAGACAACCATCTCCATTTTTGCCTAGACCTTGAAAAGGCTGATAGTCATGCTTCATTAACAGATCAAATCCCCTTTTGGCCTTCATAAATTGAGAGAACAAAGGATGATTCTTGAATGTACTATAGTCAATTCGTCCTCCAATTTTGAAGAACTGTGGGCCTCTCCATCGAGTCATAGCCACTGTATGCTCTGGTTGTTCTGTCATCTGCAGTATTTCTGAGTCTTCTTTGAAACTGACTTCTTCAATACCCCTAATGCTAGGGATATCAGTAGTGAAAGTGGGACTGGGGACCATAGGCTATGCTAGCCTTTGCTTCGGATCTTCGCCCAAAGATGTTGTGATCATTCCACATTTTGACAACTTAATACATGTGAACACCCCAAATTTTCGAAAAAATCCAAAAATGAACTTTTTGCTCCTGACCTCCGTCTTCTGAATAACCGGGTAAATTTTTAACTAAAAAACTTCATTCATTCCTTGAATTCATTAGAATTCGGACCCAAAGTCTTAGCTCTGACCCAGTTTTGATCCGAATCGGATCCGATCCCCTCTTTGAGAAAAATTTCAAAAATAAGAACCCGAATTCTCAAAAGACTCTCTTTTGTAAATATTTTTGCAAAACCACAAAAAAAATCAGTTTTAAAATCTTTATTTCTCGTAAATTTTAGGATTTTTATACAAAAAAAATATATATATATATAGAAAAATAAAACAAAAACCAAAAAATGGAAAATTTCAAAGAAAAATGAATGAGTTTAAACCTTTTAAAGTCGATTTTGCTAAAAAAAAATCATTTTTAAACCTTTTTTTTATGAAAATTTTGTTACGGGAGCCTCTTTTTTAAAAAAACCAAAAAGGTTTTACAAGAAAAACCCTAATCGCCCCCCTCTCGTTCACGCTCGAAACCCTCATCGCCCACCCGCCTTCTCCTACCTCTCCCTTTCTCTCACCTCCATTTCCCACCGAAACCACCTCTCTCTCCACCCTCGATCGCACGCCTTCCTCCTCCATCCATCTCGAACAAACCGCAAACCCTAAACCCCTTTCTCGATCCTTCCACCTCTTCTATAAGAAGAGGCATCCAAGCCTCTTCTCGGGATCGCCTTCACCCCTCCATAGCATTCTTCTTCTCTATTTTTCCTTCCTCCTTCCTTCTTCCTCTCGGTCTCCTTCTTCAAGCCCTAAAGTCCCGGCAAACCAGAAGAGCCAACAGGCCTCCTCTCTAGTTCCATCTAAGAAGTACCAGCTCCCTCTTTCAGAATTTTTATAGAACAAGGTGAGATTCCCCCCCCCCCCCCGTTTTCTTAATTACTTTAAAATTTCTTTCATCATTTTCGCACTTCGTATTCATTTTCTTTGATTGTCATTTCGATTGCAGTTTCCTTTGCTTATTTTAGAGATTCCCCTCTAATGATCTGTTTCGACCATTTTTTTTTATTATTTATTTATTTATTTATTTTTTTGGAAGGGGGGAACGACGATGCCTCGCAATGGCATCGCCGATTCACTCGTGTTTTATTACAATTTTATCTCTGTATTGGTTTTACTTTCCCCTTTGATTTTCCTAATTCCTCTTCCAGTTTTTCCTTACTTCATTCCCATTAGCGCACCATGGATGGCAGTGGGTCGTCTATAGCTATCTCAATGCATCCTTGTGCGACACCAAAGGAATTCCCCAATTCCAACAAATTTATTTTCTATTTTCTTCTTCCGCTTCTTCTTCTTCCCATTGTTGAATTTTATCCACAACGATGCTCTCCATCATCGCCCTGTACATTGTAGCCTCAACGCATGTTTTGTTTGAATTCCCTTTCATAGCTAGTTTTCAATTTTGGATCAGCCTGCGTTTTACGGCAAAATGATAATTAAATACCTTCCTTTCTCTTTTGGCTCTTGTGATTGCCTGTTGATTATCAAAGTAATGGCCGACTGATCTTGATGATCACAATCGTCGTGATTTCCTGTTCGGCCATGAACGATCTTCACCGTGATCTCTTGATGGTTTGTGCATTTCATTTATCCTTTTTATAAAATCTATTTTGTTTGGATCCCCTGTTTTACCATAGACAGCTCGTTTTCATTATTTTTAAAATATTGGTTATCTCCTTTGATAGTCCGTTCCTACATCATGTTAACCATAAATATCGATGTCTGCTCCCTCGTTTTAATTCCCCTTTCCCTCGCTGCCTCTGAAGCACAGCACTTACGTGCACATCTGTATGGATGGTATATGTGGTTGAATTCCTGTTTTAGGGCTAAACTCCATGAAATTGGGTGTAAGCCGTCAGGAGGATCCTGCTGTAAATGTGGGTGGATATCAGTCTTTAGCCGCTTTAAGTTCTAAAAGCAAGCAATATCTCAGCTAAAAAAAAAAGGGGAAAGAGAGTTGTTTAGTCGAGAAACCACTGTTAACGTGCATAACTGATGAGCGTCCAGCCTCCCCTGCATTTTAGTCACAACTCGCCCCCGTATCAGATCCTTTGGTGATAAGCCTTTCGATCCCTACTTCTTGCTTTTGCATTCAAGCATTCTCATATTACGGTGCTGTGGTTTTTCAGGTGGGTATGTTGTTTTACCTCTGCATTTTTTTTTATCCATGATCACACTTAAAAACTCCTTTCTGTGGTGTTCTTCATGCTTGTATAATGGGTTAGGTATATCTCTTACATGACCTTCTGTTAATTTGCCTTCTTAGTCTAAGGTACATGATACAATACAAGGTAAGGGACTTGCCTCTCATTTTCCTATCCCGTTCTATTTCCATAATACTTAGTTTGATTTTCTTTGATTCATGGGTTTATCATGTTTCTTAAGTGTTCATATATCTGCCCTGTTAACAATTTAACATCTCACGGTCTTTTCAATTTTATTGTGTGCTCTACATAGATTTGGTATATTCACTATGGATATGTGCCTCTGTCGAAATCTCATAGTGAAAATCCTTGAGAAATATCAGAGTTAAAGACTGCTGGGTGTTCCTGGACTCTGCCATCAATATCCATGAGTGAAAGGATGGTTGTGTCTCATGACTGAGATTTAAAGCTCATTATCGTAAGTTTCAATCACACTTTGCTTGCAACATAAGATTCATGATACAATTGAGGTGTAGGAAAGCTTGACCAAGAGGTGATCCCAATCACAAATTTTCTTATCCAGATTAATGAAATGGCCATTGATGTGAATCTGTGTCCTGCATGATTGTTTGATCAATTGTGGTTGTTCTGTTTTTCTGTTTTAATATAGCAAAGAATCAGTGAACCTTATTTCTCTTACACAATTCAGGAAAAGATTCTTTTGAGAAAAATAAAATCCCTTTTACATTCCCATCTCTCTTTACAACCTATAGGGTCACCACACATTCTTCCTGCAAATGCCACTGTAGCACCGTCAGCTACAACCTCATCCATGTTATGGTCCATCCACAGCAATGTGGCACCCGCTGTAGCAGAGCAATATCCATCTGTTGGCTGTGCATTACAGCCCAGTAGCAACCAAATGCTCAAGCTCAAACATCTACACATGGACAATCTCCTGCAACTACTTGTATGCATCCCACCATGTCCACCAGCACATCACATCCCACCAGCATGTTCATTGCTGCATATCCCCGATTACACTCTCACAACAACTATCTCCCCACTTACATTTGTTGCACTTACACTCCATTGCATTTTTATTTTTCAATGTTCTGCACACTTTCATTTTCCTGCAACATTCATGTTCACCTTGCTATGAGCCCTTAATAGTGGCTCATGATGGCTGCAATTCACAGCACTCATCCTTCACAAGCCACTGTATTTGCCACAGTATAAAGGCTGATGTTACACCAACTCAGCATCTCTCCCATCTACCACCTATGGCAGTCACCTACTTTTTTTAGCCCAGCTACAACACCATAGCACCAGTAGGCTGCTTTCTCCACCTGCAATGCATGTAGCATATATCACTGTTATTTTCCATGCCATCAAACCATTTCATACACAGTCATCTATGTATTCATATATCCATTCCATCTACACCCTGCTACTCATATTATAATATATCATTAATAGCATGAGCAACATCTGTATTTCACTGTCCTGTTGCACTTACATCATAACAGTATATTCTGATTTCATACTCACTCATTCCCTGTTGTGATTCCATCATGTTAATTTGTGATTCCCCATCGTTGTTAATAGCAATTTCTGATTTCGTAGCCTTAGCTGTTAATGATGAATAATTGCGAGCAGGTTAACTTAGTTGGTTTGAAGTAGTTAGCATACTTTACCTAGATTAACTCAATCAATAGTTGTGTGTATACAATAGTAACCATGTGGTGATTAGTGCAACTTAGCCAATAGTTGTGATTGGATAACAGTTGTAATATGCTTTGTAGTTAGTATTGTACATGTGTCAGTCCTGATCAGTGTGAACGTGTCAGTAACTCTGTGTCAATAGTATGTTAGCATTGGGTAAATTGGCATCGGTGTGTGAATTGGCACACACCTGGCTAAGTTAAATCGGAGTGTTATTTAGCCTGTGCAATGAGTTAGTTAGCTTGTATAGATTGTGTTGATATGTTGGCATATGTATTAATAGTTAGTGTATATTAATACCTTAGCAGTAAGAGTGTGTTATTAGATCTGGGTTCACAGTGCACAAGTTAAAACCATATGAGTAATGTAATGTGTCGACCATCAGGTGGTTGGTCTATGTTAGCAATGTATTAGGCAGTGCAGTGTATATAGTTAGCAATGTGTTAGAATAGTGTGTCAAATAGTGCGTCATAGCTACTGCTTCTTCTTTTGAATTGTATATCTAAGTCTTGTAACTAGGTTTAAGGGAGGGTTGATGTGACTTCGGCTACTGTCGGGTATTAATTCCCAATGCCCTTTCTAATTGTTGATTTTTCACCATAAAATATCTGACTGTTCCTTAATGTTTTCCCTAAATGTTGCCTTACCAAGTATATATATAGTAGCAATTTCCACCTTTTATAGCACACATTAACACTGGTTCTAGTATATGTTTTGTCCTTGGCATTTGCATAGTAGGCTTTAACACTATCATAGGTATTATAATATACAAATCTCCTATTGGTTTGGTATATGTTGTCATACCCGATTTTTCATAGAGCTAGGGTGTCACTCATGCATTCCAAATGTGCATATCTTCAGCTAGCCTTGAGATAGGTGTGTATATGTTAATATCTTAGTATGATGCGTTCTTTCTGTATTTTGGATATTGCTATCTTGAATTTTGCAGGAAATGGGTAAGATATGTCTATTTTTCTTTGGGAATTAGAAACTTTGTATACTTGAACCTAGTAAAATCTGTAATAGCTAGGTGATTAATGAGAATTTGTTACACTTCCTGCTTTAGATAGAATGAATGGGCATTGTAAATATCATGAATTGCTTGTTTTCATGCATTTTTAGCCTTTATGTCTCAAAATTCTCACAAATAGCAATACGAATGACACGTGCACCATTTCGTAAGAGGTAATTCATACTAAGTTGATGATCCACATCAATGGCCATAGTCAGGGTGTGGACAAAACTTAGTATTTTTATCTTTTACAAAATAACACTGGATCCATACTGGATCCGTTTTCAAAATTCATCATATTTTCCTTAACTATTTTCTCCTTTTATCAGAATTCAACTTGAAATTAATTCAAAATATATACCAATGGCCATAGTCAGGGTATGTTGAGAGTTAATTTCACTTTAAATTCTATAAGAGCACCAAATGTGTTTTATTCTTCACCTGAATTTAAATATAGATTATTATATAATACATTCAATGACCATAGTCAAGGATGTATTATATTTTCAATCTGGTTTTAATTCATTTAAAGAATGAAATGGCTTTTCAAAAATTCAAAATAAAAAATTTAAATTCATTCATCATTTGGATAGATTTGCATCATATTTCTAAATTCTTTTTCATAAAATCCAAGTAATTCTTTCCTTTCTCAGATCAAATCCTATTTATAAATTCAAATTCGATTCTATTTCTCAAAAGGATTCAAGAATTCAATTTCAAAGTCCCATTTGACTTCGAAACTTCAGAATCATCTTGTATTTCAAATTCCAAATTCTATCTTAAATTTAAAATCCAATTCAACTTTGAAATTCATTTGTATATTCAAGATTCAATTTTTTAAAATTCATTTTCCAAGTTCAAATTAAACTTGGAAGTTCTTGATTCATCTTCTGAATTTAACTCCAAATCCATTTTAGGATCCAGGATTCAACACTCATATTGGATCTCAGACTTCAGATCCAATTCCTCTTTAGGATCCAGGATTCAATACTCATATTGGATCTCAGACTTCAGATCCAATTCCCTTTTAGGATCCAGAGTCCAATTCCATTTTTGGATCTCAGATTTCAGATTCAAATTCCCCTTTAGGATTTAGACTCCAATTTCACTTTGGATCTTAGACCTCAGATCCAATTCCATTCTAGGATCCAGAGTCCAACTCTATATCGGATCTCAGACTTCAGATCCAAATCCATCTTAGGATCCAGAACCCAATTCTACATTTGGACCTCAGGCTTCAGATCCAAATCCATCTTAGGATCCAGAACCCAATTTTATATCGGATCTCAGATCTCAGATTTTAAATCCATCTTTAGATCCAATTCCATTCCCAATTCTAGATTTCAAATCCAATTCCATTTTCTGATCTCATCCAAAACTCCCTAAATCCATTTCTATTCTTAAATACCATTTGATTATCTCAGATCCATTCCAAACTTAAAAATCCAAATTCAATTCCATCTCAAGTATTCATTTCCTTTCCTAAATTCAAAATCAAATTCAAAATCCATTTTTTTGAAACTTCATTTCCTTTCGTTTCAAAAGCTTCAAGTCATTCTCAAAATCAAAAATACATTTTCCCAACTTCAAAGACTTAGAACTCCTCTGACCTATCTCAAGTTCTAAGTTAAAATCAAACATTTCTTTACTCCCTTATCAAAGTTCGTCTCAGAATACTTGGAAATTTCTAAATCAAATTTCAAAAGAGCATACATCTTTGCATTGCACAAGTATGATTCTTTGTGCATTTAGAGTTAGAATAAATTCTTAGATAATATTTTGGCAAAGCAAAAGGCATAGATTCGATCCTTGGTTTGATTACCTCTGGTAAAGGCTCCAGGAACGGTCGAACCTCGTACCGACGAGCGGACCCCGTCTCTCTCAGTTTTCCCGCAAATATTTAAAAAACGGAGGCGAGTTAAATTTCTAAATGTTTTCAAATTAAGGTCAAGTGAGACCGCGCAAAATAGTTCCTCTTCTCTTCTTTCTTTTCTCATTTTTTTCTTCTCTCTTTCTTTCTGTCTTTTATTTTCTCCCTTCAAAAGGAGAGAATAGAGGTTAGAAAGGAAAAGAGAGGGAAAAGAGAGAGGAAAATTTTTGCGATGATCATAGATTTGGCGACCGTGATGGGACCCGTCTTCGTTCGGTCGAATTTAATGCCTTTTCTTTTGCTTTGACATTATCTAAGTCTTTATTCTATATATGTCAGCTATATTTCCATGCAAACCTTTGGAGCCTAGATTTTATCCTAAGCTGACATCATTGCATATAGGATTTAGGTATGGTTTGGTAGGACTATATTGAGGAGATTATTTCATGCCGACATTAGACTTAGGTCTTAAATACAACTCTCCTCGATTTTAAGGATTGAATGCAAAAACAATGTATGCAAGTGTATGCTTCTTTTCATTTTAATCTATCTCTTTAGGACTTGCATTAGAGCCATCTGATTTCTTGCATGTTGAACATATTTTGAAAACCTCCTTACCTATATTGTCCCGGTCTTCACGTTGCTGGGCTGTCTCACTGAACCATAGTTTGGGAGAGAGCCTCACAACTGGACCACTTATTTGGGTTCGCGCCCCCCTACCACGTACCTAAGGGCCATAATCCGAGGTATATCGGTAGGTGCTCAAGGATGTTGGGAAGCCATTACCTTAGAACCGGAGAAATAATTCTTATGCCACGTGCTTCGAGCTTCGGCTTGGGTATATCGGCGTATCTTGATTGGAATCAGATGATCTAAATCCTTAGAGTTAGGATTAAGGTCCTACGAGCCTTTTTAAAAATTTGCATTTAGAGTCAGCTTCTAGGGAGTGCTATTCTGTGCATCATTGCTTGTATAAATTGATTCTTTTGTAGATATTATCTTGAAAATTCTTATCTTTCAAAACCCTGGATATTTATTTTCATAAAAATTCTTTTATTTTCTCAAAATCCAAGATGGTATATTTCTTATTTCTTTATTCTCTCATAAATTTCTTAAACCCTGGACATTCTTTTAAATTCTTTTCCTTATCTCTCAAAAGTCCAGGCGTATTCTTCTTCTTTTGATTTATTTAAATTATTCTAATCCTGCCTGCAATTTTTCAAAAATATTCAAAGTCATGTCATCTTCAGAAATACTCTTCCTCGTATATTCCATCTTCTTCATATAAAATCCTTTTTATCAAGAAATTCTCTTTCATTATCTCTTTTCCTTTCAAAATTTCTTTGATCTGAACCTTTCATTTATTCGTCAGAAAACATCATGGTTCAAACGAGAGCAGAGAGAAGGGCAGCTCAGTAGCGCGATAACAGCGAAGTGGAAGAGATTAACTCTTTCAGATTGTCCCGAAAACATGATTCAGATAAGGATGATGTCGACCCGGCGATGTATAAAATCTTTCAAAAGATGATGGCAAAAATGATGTCCGAGCAAGCTGGGGCAGGTTCGAAGAAAACATCCTCTAAAAACAAGGTCAAAAGGAAGCCAGTGAAGAAGCATGTCAGGATCAGCAAGAAGAAGGTTCAGCAAGAGAGCACCTCTGAAGGTATAGAGTCAGAAGATGAGGATTCCGAGGAAGAACAGTTTGTGTTCGTCCCGAAACATCTGCGACAAGTCAAGAAGGTGGCAGAGGAACCTGAATCAGTCAACAAGCCTAAAGATGAAGTCCCGGCAGAAGACTCAGTTCAAATGTTGACAAAGATGGTCAAAGACCTACAGATCCGAGATAAGGGAAATAGGGTATATACCAGACAGGACTTCTACCTTGGTTTAGATGGGGACAGCAGCTTGGAAGATCTCCCCCGAAAATTTATTAAGTTCGATGGGTCCGACAATCCAAAGGCCCATCTCGCGATGTTCTTCGCCGAATGTGCTAGATTTAGTGAAGACAATCGGGCCCTTTTCTTGTGCTTTCCTCGCAGTCTAGAAGGCGTAGCAGCTAAATGGTACGCAGAGCACATCAACCCCATCGAGCTGCAAAATTTTGATAAAGTTGTTAATCTGTTCGTGGAAAGATTCATGTTCAACACTGAGGCACTGCCAACCCTCAATCACATGTATAACCTGAAACAAGGGGATAAGGAAAAAGCCGTAGACTTCATTCGGAGGTGGAGAGATACCTGCAACAAGATGAGAACCCCCATTTCAGAGGAGCACGCACTCCAAGTTATCCTGAACAATTTTTCTCAGCCTCTCAGAAGCCTCATCTCTACTTACCCATCAAAATCGTTTATAGAGCTTATCGAACGAGCTGAGTGGCTCGAAATGGGGATGGACAATGGGAATTATGAGGGCATCACTCTCGTCAAGGGCAGCCAAGACCTCAAAAAGAAGGTGAATTATACATTCTCGGCTAATTCTGGGGGCAGTGGCAGCAAAGATAACAAGACCAAGCAGATGGGTCAGCAAAAGGAACCCTTCAAACAGAATGACAAGCCAGTTCAGGCCAAGCAGAAAGAAAAGATAAAACGTGAAGGTTGGGGTTATGACCGCGAATTCACTGCTCTTGAACAGTCCCTCGAACAAGTTTTGGAGTATATGCTGAGCAAAGATATGATTAAACTCCCGAGAGTTGCTGATCCTCCGGTCTCCCTGGGAAATTGGAAGGACAAGTTCTGCAAGTTCCACCGGGCAGTGGGGCACGACACCGAGCACTGCTTCGTCCTAAAGAACATCATCCAGGATTGCATTGATAAAAATCTTCTGATAGAGGACGAAGAAGAAGAGCAGCCCGCTGTCCTAACCAAGCCTTTCCCGGATCACTCAAAGAACTGATGATATCAAAGTTTTTCTTACTTTTGATTTTTCCCGTCGTCTTGTAGGGGCAAGTCAGCCCTAGTCTTTTATAATCTTTTTGGTCATATGCTTGTAAATAGTCAAGTTCTTGTTTTGCAGTAGTTACTTATAAATGAAATATCAATTTCCTTCATACCTGTGTGTTCAATTCTTATTTCTTTCACCATATTGGGGCATCTTTTGTTAAAAATTACGTTTACACTTCAAAATATTCTCTTGTCATTGAATTCCTGTTCTTTTCATAATGCGGGGCAAAATCCTAACATCATTTATGAGAGAAATGATATTACCTATGAGGGTTTTTTCCAAAAATCATGAAATTTTGAAAGTCTTCATTATGATGACCAAAGAGTTCAAATACTCTTTGGTCCAACCTTTGTCAAAATCAACCCTCGTGTTGATCATATTAATGAAAATAGGTTTTCGAACCGTTGCATTGAAAAATCAACCCTCGAGTTGATCATGTTTTCAAAAAAATAAGTTTTCAAACCATCGCATTAAAAGGTCAACCCTTGTGTTGGTCTTGCCTTCCAAGATTGATTCCGAAACATTTATACCTAAAGATCAACCCTTGTGTTGGTCTTATCTTCCAAAATGGGTTTCAAAACACTTATGTTCAAAAGATCAACCCTTGTGTTGGTCTTATCTTCCAAATTAATTCTGAATCATTGCATTCAAAGATCAACCCCTGTGTTGATCTCATTTTCAAAAAAATTGATTTCATTACATTCAAGCATCAACTCTTGTATTAATCATATTTTCTAAAAAAAATTGATTTCAAATCATTTCATTCAAAGATCAACCCTCGCGTTGGTCATATTTTCTAAAAAATGGTTTTAAAATCATTGCTTCAAAAATTAACCTTCATGATGATCTCTCGTGAATGATCCCCCTTCAAAAATCAAGCTCTCGCAGTTAATCCTCTTTTCAAAAAAAGATTTCCTTGTATTCTTTTCCTACTTCTTAAAAGATCCCACATGCAGGCAGGATCAAACAAAATTCCTTTTCTTCTCAATCAACTCTTTCTTTTTATTATTTGTTTGTCAGTCTTACCAATTTTTATTCATCTTTATCAATTTTGTCAATTTTATTGATCCTTCTTTAATTTTGTTAATTTTCTTGTCAAAATTCTTATTTTCAAAAAAATCTTACCCTTTCAGGTTAAGGGATAAACCTGATACCTCTTTCCCATGAGGTATCCCTTTTTTTCCTTCTTCTTCATTCCCATTCAGGATAAGGGATAATCCTGAGACCCCTCATGAGAGCACCAATGCTGCCTGTGAGCATTCTTGTTCAAAATAAATTCCTTAAAATTCTTCCCCATTTTTATAAATTTTTATTCAATTTCCCACTCAGGTTAAGGGATAAACCTGAATTTCCCTCTCAGGTTAAGGGATAAACCTGAACCTCGTCCCGCGAGGTCCTTCTTCCTTCAGGAACAGGGATAATCCTGAAGTCTTTCATCATCTTTCATTTTCATCAAATCTTTAAATTTTCTTTTTATCTTTTCCTTTTAAGATTCGGGTTCTGACCCGGGTTTTCCTTTTATCTTTTCATTTGAAATTCCGAGTTCCGACTCGGGCTTCCCTTTGGTTCTGATTGGACCAATCGTTTTCTTTTATCTTTTATCTTTTTCTTTTTAAAGATTCGGGTTCCGACTCGGGTCTTCCTTTTTATTTTTCGTTCGAAGTTCCGAGTTCTGACTCGGACTTCCTTTTGAATCCAATCCTCGCATTGGAAAACAATTGTTTCTTTAAAAATTTAAGTTTTCACAACTCAATTTTCTCTTTTATCTTGAAAATCTGGGTTCCGACTCGGGTTTTCCCTTTTATATATTCCATCTCCTTGAATATCCGAATTGAGTTTTATTCTCTTTAAAATCCCTTAATTCCCGCTCAGGATAAGGGATAATCCTGAAGCCATTCATAGAAGCAGCGCAACCTTCTATAATGGTCCTTCCAAATCCAGTCTAACACTGGTCCTTCGTCAAAATCCTTTATAAAATCCAATTCTCACATTGGTCCTTCCAAATCCAGTCTAACACTGGTCCTTCATCAGAATCCCTCACCAAATCCAATTCTCGTGTTGGTCCTTTAAAATTCCAGTTTTACACTGGTCCTTCCAAAATTCCAATGTTTACATTGGTCCTTCCCAAATACCAATTTTCACAAATTGGTCCTTCGAATTCCAATTGGTCCTTTATCAAATTCCAATGTTTTCATTGGTCCTTCCAAATTCCAATTCTATGAATTGGTCCTTCCAAAATTCCAATGTTTACATTGGTCCTTCCCAAATACTAATTTTCACAAATTGGTCCTTCGAATTCCAATTGGTCCTTTATCAAATTCCAATGTTTTCATTGGTCCTTTCAAATTCCAATTCTATGAATTGGTCCTTCCAAAATTCCAATGTTTACATTGGTCCTTCCAAAATACCAATTTTCACAAATTGGTCCTTCAAAATTCCAGTTTCACGCTGGTCCTTCGAATTCCAATTGGTCCTTCATCAAATTGCAATGTTTTCATTGGTCCTTCCAAAATTCTAATTCTCACGAATTGGTCCTTCCAAAATTCCAATGTTTACATTGGTCCTTCAAAATTCCAATTTTCACAAATTGGTCCTTCAAAATTCCTGTTAGCACTGGGGCTTACCAAAATCTTCCTTTACCAAAATCTTCCTTTATCAAAATCCTTCTCAAATTCCATTTTAGCACTGGTCCTTCACCAAAGTCTTTTTATCAAAAGTTCCTTTACCAAATTCTTCTACAAAATTCTTTACCAAAATTCTTTACTTAAACCTCATTCTTCAAGTTGGTCTCGTAAAATCCAGTTTTACCGATCAAAATTGCCAAAAAAAAAAATGTTCAGCCCGAGGTCCTATCAAAATCTATATTGAGTGATTATTTCACAAAGGATCCTCGAAAACTCTGCCAATTTGCTAAAAATATGTCTTGATTCCAATATTTTACTGCACAAAAAGAGTCACCTCAGATTACCTCTAGTATTCTTTTCAAAAGGGTGAAGTTTTTTTGCGAAAAGGAGTGAAAATTTAAATCTTCTCTCTGTTGGTCAACCAAGAGGATGCAAGAAAGATCCTTGATATGATTAACAAAAGAAATATTCAATGATGTTGAAAAGCTAGAAGCAAATTGACATTGATCATAGCTATGACGCGTGTTTTAAGACGACTTTCTGGCAATCAAGCAGTGGAAATATCCTGAGCGTTAAAAAGAATCCACTCAATCCATATCTCCTCATTCATTCATTTAAGCTTCAATCAAATATCCGCAAAAGGGATCTCTCAATTGTCGTCAAGATGAAGGCGAATTAAGCGAGTAGACCCCTGGGGCCAAAGAAGATTTGAAACATCTCCAAGATGACGGAGTTTGTGACGGATCCTTCCAGGGAAAGTTCAGATCACCGTCGAGATGAAGGCGAGTGTGATGAACCTACCGACAAACCCTAAAAGATATTTGATTGTTGTTGCCATCTAGAGATTTTTACCAATGAGTCAATATCACCAATATAATTCCTGAGAAAAAGAAGGATCGAAGCATCTCCAAGATGACGGAGTTTGTGACGTACCCTTCCCCGAAAAAGAGAGAAAAGTCAGGAAACATCCAAATGAAGGATGATGAAGAAACCCAAGAAAGCTCAATGTCCCAAAAAGAGTGCTAAAAGATCATTATGGGAAAAGCCTCAGGATATCAAACTGCCATAATTGCTAGGAATCATCTTTTCTTATGCGAAATCCTTTCATCAATGTCTTTTCACTGCTTACTTTTATGAAATTAAGAATACTTCTTCTCTATTCATATCAAGGAAATGGATAACTTCCTTGACGAAACTCAACAGCTTTAAAATTTGAATCTAACTCTAAAAAATCCAAGGAGTTAACCTCATTTTGGAGGAAATACTCTATGTAAAAGAGGGAATATCTTTCGCACATACGTGCACACTTTCAAGTGTTTGAATCAATTACAATTTCATCTTATTGGCAAAATTTTCTAGTTATCCAAAAATGAGATAAATGCTCAATATCCATTTTGATACAACCTAATATTATTTGTATATTCTTTAAACGAGAGTTGCCTCATTCGGGTGAGGTTTTTCTCCCAGTCCCATCATGGTTTTCCCCATCAAGGAATCCATACTTTGTATATCCATTCAAATAAAGAGTTATACTTGAACCTCGTCCCACGAGGTTAGTTTTCAAAAATGTCCCATCTAGGTTAAGGGCTAAGCCTGTGTCTTTTCAAAAAAAGTCCTTATCTTTGTCTCAACCTTGAAACTTCTTTAAAAATCTCTCATTTTATTTCGGGATCTTTATCCCAAAGTCCCATCATGATTTCGTCATTTTCTTCTGTCCAAATTATTTTCATCCTCGAGGATTTCGTTCTCTTCCCAAAACCCTTTCAAAATAAGGTACAAAACCTGAAAAAAAAAATATAATAAAGCTTTTTAAAGCAAATTCTTCCATACCCAGTTCAGACCATTTGACTGGGGAATTTTTAAGAAAATTTGGCGTGTCTTCTTTGCCGCTAAGCTCGGCTTACAACCGGCTTAGCAGCAAAGAGGGGCATCTGTGAACACCCCAAATTTTTCAAAAAATCCAAAAATGACCTTTTTGCCCCTGACCTCCGTCTTCTGAATAACCGGGTAAATTTTTAACCAAAAAACTCCATTCATTCCTTGAATTCATTAGAATTCGGACCCAAAGTCTTAGCTCTGACCCAGTTTTGATCCGAATCGGATCCGATCCCCTCTTTGAGAAAAATTTCAAAAATAAGAACCCGAATTCTCAAAAGACTCTCTTTTGTAAATATTTTTGCAAAACCACAAAAAAAATCAGTTTTAAAATCTTTATTTCTCGTAAATCTTAGGATTTTTATACAAAAAAAATATATATATAGAAAAATAAAACAAAAACCAAAAAATGGAAAATTTCAAAGAAAAATGAATGAGTTTAAACCTTTTAAAGTCGATTTTGCTAAAAAAAAATCAATTTTAAAGCTTTTTTTTATGAAAATTTTGTTAGGGGAGCCTCTTTTTTAAAAAAACCAAAAAGTTTTTACAAGAAAAACCCTAATCGCCCCCCTCTAGTTCACGCTCGAAACCCTCATCGCCCACCCGCCTTCTCCTACCTCTCCCTTTCTCTCACCTCCATTTCCCACCGAAACCACCTCTCTCTCCACCCTCGATCGCACGCCTTCCTCCTCCATCCATCTCTAACAAACCGCAAACCCTAAACCCCTTTCTCGATCCTTCCACTTCTTCTATAAGAAGAGGCATCCAAGCCTCTTCTCGGGATCGCCTTCACCCCTCCATAGCATTCTTCTTCTCTATTTTTCCTTCCTCCTTCCTTCTTCCTCTCGGTCTCCTTCTTCAAGCCCTGAAGTCCCGGCAAACCAGAAGAGCCAACAGGCCTCCTCTCTAGTTCCATCTAAGAAGTACCAGCTCCCTCTTTCAGAATTTTTACAGAACAAGGTGAGATTCCCCCCCCCCCCCCCCCCCCGTTTTCTTAATTACTTTAAAATTTCTTTCATCATTTTCGCACTTCGTATTCATTTTCTTTGATTGTCATTTCGATTGCAGTTTCCTTTGCTTATTTTAGAGATTCCCCTCTAATGATCTGTTTCGACCATTTTTTTTTTATTTATTTTTTTGGAGGGGGGGAACGACGATGCCTCGCAATGGCATCGCCGATTCACCCGTGTTTTATTACAATTTTATCTCTGTATTGGTTTTACTTTCCCCTTTGATTTTCCTAATTCCTCTTCCAGTTTTTCCTTACTTCATTCCCATTAGCGCACCATGGATGGCAGTGGGTCGTCTATAGCTATCTCAATGCATCCTTGTGCGACACCAAAGGAATTCCCCAATTCCAACAAATTTATTTTCTATTTTCTTCTTCCGCTTCTTCTTCTTCCCATTGTTGAATTTTATCCACAACGATGCTCTCCATCATCGCCCTGTACATTGTAGCCTCAATGCATGTTCTGTTTTGATTCCCTTTCATAGCTAGTTTTCAATTTTGGATCAGCCTGCGTTTTACGGCAAAATGATAATTAAATACCTTCCTTTCTCTTTTGGCTCTTGTGATTGCCTGTTGATTATCAAAGTAATGGCCGATTGATCTTGATGATCACAATCGTCGTGATTTCCTGTTTGGCCATGAACGATCTTCATCGTGATCTCTTGATGGTTTGTGCATTTCATTTATCCTTTTTATAAAATCTATTTTGTTTGGATCCCCTGTTTTACCATGGACAACTCGTTTTCATTATTTTTAAAATATTGGTTATCTCCTTTGATAGTCCGTTCCTACATCATGTTAACCATAAATATCAATGTCTGCTCCCTCGTTTTAATTCCCCTTTCCCTCGCTGCCTCTGAAGCACAGCACTTACGTGCACATCTGTATGGATGGTATATGTGGTTGAATTCCTGTTTTAGGGCTAAACTCCATGAAATTGGGTGTAAGCCGTCAGGAGGATCCTGCTGTAAATGTGGGTGGATATCAGTCTTTAGCCGCTTTAAGTTCTAAAAGCAAGCAATATCTCAGCTAAAAAAAAAAGGGGAAAGAGAGTTGTTTAGTCGAGAAACCACTGTTAACGTGCATAACTGATGAGCGTCCAGCCTCCCCTGCATTTTAGTCACAACTCGCCCCCGTATCAGATCCTTTGGTGATAAGGCTTTCGATCCCTACTTCTTGCCTTTGCATTCAGGCATTCTCATATTACGGTGCTGTGGTTTTTCAGGTGGGTATGTTGTTTTACCTCTGCGTTTTTTTTTATCCATGATCACACTTAAAAACTCCTTTCTGTGGTGTTCTTCATGATTGTATAATGGGTTAGGTATATCTCTTACATGACCTTCTGTTAATTTGCCTTCTTAGTCTAAGGTACATGATACAATGTAAGGTAAGGGACTTGCCTCTCATTTTCCTATCCCGTTCTATTTGCATAATACTTAGTTTGATTTTCTTTGATTCATAGGTTTATCATGTTTCTTAAGTGTTCATATATCTGCCTTGTTAACAATTTAACATCTCACGGTCTTTTCAATTTTATTGTGTGCTCTACATAGATTTGGTATATTCACTATGGGTATGTGCCTCTGTCGAAATCTCATAGTGAAAATCCTTGAGAAATATCAGAGTTAAAGACTGCTGGGTGTTCCTGGACTCTGCCATCAATATCCATGAGTGAAAGGATGGTTGTGTCTCATGACTGAGATTTAAAGCTCATTATCGTAAGTTTCAATCACACTCTGCTTGCAACATAAAATTCATGATACAATTGAGGTGTAGGAAAGCTTGACCAAGAGGTGATCCCAATCACAAATTTTCTTATCCAGATTAATGAAATGGCCATTGATGTGAATCTGTGTCCTGCATGATTGTTTGATTAATTGTGGTTGTTCTGTTTTTCTGTTTTAATATAGCAAAGAATCAGTGAACCTTATTTCTCTTACACAATTCAGGAAAAGATTCTTTTGAGAAAAATAAAATCCCTTTTACATTCCCATCTCTCTTTACAACCTATAGGGTCACCACACATTCTTCCTGCAAATGCCACTGTAGCACCGTCAGCTACAACCTCATCCATGTTATGGTCCATCCACAGCAATGTGGCACCCGCTGTAGCAGAGCAATATCCATCTGTTGGCTGTGCATTACAGCCCAGTAGCAACCAAATGCTCAAGCTCAAACATCTACACATGGACAATCTCCTGCAACTACTTGTATGCATCCCACCATGTCCACCAGCACATCACATCCCACCAGCATGTTCATTGCTGCATATCCCCGATTACACTCTCACAACAACTATCTCCCCACTTACATTTGTTGCACTTACACTCCATTGCATTTTTATTTTTCAATGTTCTGCACACTTTCATTTTCCTGCAACATTCATGTTCACCTTGCTATGAGCCCTTAATAGTGGCTCATGATGGCTGCAATTCACAGCACCCATCCTTCACAAGCCACTGTATTTGCCACAGTATAAAGGCTGATGTTACACCAACTCAGCATCTCTCCCATCTACCACCTATGGCAGTCACCTACTTTTTTTAGCCCAGCTACAACACCATAGCACCAGTAGGCTGCTTTCTCCACCTGCAATGCATGTAGCATATATCACTGTTATTTTCCATGCCATCAAACCATTTCATACACAGTCATCTATGTATTCATATATCCATTCCATCTACACCCTGCTACTCATATTATAATATATCATTAATAGCATGAGCAGCATCTGTATTTCACTGTCCTGTTGCACTTACATCATAACAGTATATTCTGATTTCATACTCACTCATTCCCTGTTGTGATTCCATCATGTTAATTTGTGATTCCCCATCGTTGTTAATAGCAATTTCTGATTTCGTAGCCTTAGCTGTTAATGATGAATAATTGCGAGCAGGTTAACTTAGTTGGTTTGAAGTAGTTAGCATACTTTACCTAGATTAACTCAATCAATAGTTGTGTGTATACAATAGTAACCATGTGGTGATTAGTGCAACTTAGCCAATAGTTGTGATTGGATAACAGTTGTAATATGCTTTGTAGTTAGTATTGTACATGTGTTAGTCCTGATCAGTGTGAACGTGTCAGTAACTCTGTGTCAATAGTATGTTAGCATTGGGTAAATTGGCATCGGTGTGTGAATTGGCACACACCTGGCTAAGTTAAATCGGAGTGTTATTTAGCCTGTGCAATGAGTTAGTTAGCTTGTATAGATTGTGTTGATATGTTGGCATATGTATTAATAGTTAGTGTATATTAATACCTTAGCAGTAAGAGTGTGTTATTAGATCTGGGTTCACAGTGCACAAGTTAAAACCATATGAGTAATGTAATGTGTCGACCATCAGGTGGTTGGTCTATGTTAGCAATGTATTAGGCAGTGCAGTGTATATAGTTAGCAATGTGTTAGAATAGTGTGTCAAATAGTGCGTCATAGCTACTGCTTCTTCTTTTGAATTGTATATCTAAGTCTTGTAACTAGGTTTAAGGGAGGGTTGATGTGACTTCGGCTACTGTCGGGTATTAATTCCCAATGCCCTTTCTAATTGTTGATTTTTCACCATAAAATATCTGACTGTTCCTTAATGTTTTCCCTAAATGTTGCCTTACCAAGTATATATATAGTAGCAATTTCCACCTTTTATAGCACACATTAACACTGGTTCTAGTATATGTTTTGTCCTTGGCATTTGCATAGTAGGCTTTAACACTATCATAGGTATTATAATATACAAATCTCCTATTGGTTTGGTATATGTTGTCATACCCGATTTTTCATAGAGCTAGGGTGTCACTCATGCATTCCAAATGTGCATATCTTCAGCTAGCCTTGAGATAGGTGTGTATATGTTAATATCTTAGTATGATGTGTTCTTTCTGTATTTTGGATATTGCTATCTTGAATTTTGCAGGAAATGGGTAAGATATGTCTATTTTTCTTTGGGAATTAGAAACTTTGTATACTTGAACCTAGTAAAATCTGTAATAGCTAGGTGATTAATGAGAATTTGTTACACTTCCTGCTTTAGATAGAATGAATGGGCATTGTAAATATCATGAATTGCTTGTTTTCATGCATTTTTAGCCTTTATGTCTCAAAATTCTCACAAATAGCAACACGAATGACACGTGCACCATTTCGTAAGAGGTAATTCATACTAAGTTGATGATCCACATCAATGGCCATAGTCAGGGTGTGGACAAAACTTAGTATTTTTATCTTTTACAAAATAACACTGGATCCATACTGGATCCGTTTTCAAAATTCATCATATTTTCCTTAACTATTTTCTCCTTTTATCAGAATTCAACTTGAAATCAATTCAAAATATATACCAATGGCCATAGTCAGGGTATGTTGAGAGTTAATTTCACTTTAAATTCTATAAGAGCACCAAATGTGTTTTATTCTTCACCTGAATTTAAATATAGATTATTATATAATACATTCAATGACCATAGTTAAGGATGTATTATATTTTCAATCTTGTTTTAATTCATTTAAAGAATGAAATGGCTTTTCAAAAATTCAAAATAAAAAATTTAAATTCATTCATCATTTGGATAGATTTGCATCATATTTCTAAATTCTTTTTCATAAAATCCAAGTAATTCTTTCCTTTCTCAGATCAAATCCTATTTATAAATTCAAATTCGATTCTATTTCTCAAAAGGATTCAAGAATTCAATTTCAAAGTCCCATTTGACTTTGAAACTTCAGAATCATCTTGTATTTCAAATTCCAAATTCTATCTTAAATTTAAAATCCAATTCAACTTTGAAATTCATTTGTATATTCAAGATTCAATTTTTTAAAATTCATTTTCCAAGTTCAAATTAAACTTGGAAGTTCTTGATTCATCTTCTGAATTTAACTCCAAATCCATTTTAGGATCCAGGATTCAACATTCATATTGGATCTCAGACTTCAGATCCAATTCCTCTTTAGGATCCAGGATTCAATACTCATATTGGATCTCAGACTTTAGATCCAATTCCCTTTTAGGATCCAGAGTCCAATTCCATTTTTGGATCTCAGATTTCAGATTCAAATTCCCCTTTAGGATTTAGACTCCAATTTCACTTTGGATCTTAGACCTCAGATCCAATTCCATTCTAGGATCCAGAGTCCAACTCTATATCGGATCTCAGACTTCAGATCCAAATCCATCTTAGGATCCAGAACCCAATTCTATATTTGGACCTCAGGCTTCAGATCCAAATCCATCTTAGGATCCAAAACCCAATTTTATATCGGATCTCAGATCTCAGATTTTAAATCCATCTTTAGATCCAATTCCATTCCCAATTCTAGATTTCAAATCCAATTCCATTTTCTGATCTCATCCAAAACTCCCTAAATCCATTTCTATTCTTAAATACCATTTGATTATCTCAGATCCATTCCAAACTTAAAAATCCAAATTCAATTCCATCTCAAGTATTCATTTCCTTTCCTAAATTCAAAATCAAATTCAAAATCCATTTTTTTGAAACTTCATTTCCTTTCGTTTCATAAGCTTCAAGTCATTCTCAAAATCAAAAATACATTTTCCCAACTTCAAAGACTTAGAACTCCTCTGACCTATCTCAAGTTCTAAGTTAAAATCAAACATTTCTTTACTCCCTTATCAAAGTTCGTCTCAGAATACTTGGAAATTTCTAAATCAAATTTCAAAAGAGCATACATCTTTGCATTGCACAAGTATGATTCTTTGTGCATTTAGAGTTAGAATAAATTCTTAGATAATATTTTGGCAAAGCAAAAGGCATAGATTCGATCCTTGGTTCGATTACCCCTGGTAAAGGCGCCAGGAACGGTCGAACCTCGTACCGATGAGCGAACCCCGTCTCTCTCAGTTTTCCCGCAAATATTTCAAAAACGGAGGCAAGTTAAATTTCTAAATGTTTTCAAATTAAGGTCAAGTGAGACCGCGCAAAATAGTTCCTCTTCTCTTCTTTCTTTTCTCATTTTTTTCTTCTCTCTTTCTTTCTGTCTTTTATTTTCTCCCTTCAAAAGTAGAGAATAGAGGTTAGAAAGGAAAAGAGAGGGAAAAGAGAGAACATTACGAGAGGAAAAATTTTGCGATGATCACAATACACTGATGAAGAGTAGATGACACTGCGTTCGTGTTATGGATCCAAGGTCTCCCGAGAAGCAGATTATAGGTAGGCGGGACATTGACCACATGAAAGAGAACTGAATGGATTGAGTAGTCAATGAAAATCTCTAGGAAGATTTTTCCTTTTGCTGTCTGGCCATGATTATCGAACCCATTAATGGTGATTGGGTCCGGGATGTATTCCTCCTCTTTGATGCTCAAAGCTTTGGGTGTCATTTCTGGGCATATATTGAGGTTGTTGCCTCCATCTATCAGCACATGAGGAACAATCATTCCTCTGGTTCGAATCACAACATATAGAGCATTGTTGTGAAATACATGCGGCTTCGGAAGATCTTCGTCTGAAAAAGTAATTGGAGCATTTGTCATGGCTTGATTGACTATCTGGGCCATGTCTTCAGGAGTTATGCTCGGTTTCACCTTGATTTTCCGCAATAGATCATCCAATACTTGCTGATGCTTGGCGGAAGCTTGAGCTAAATCCAAAATTGAGACATTAGATAACATTATAATCAGCTTTGGTGCAGACGTCTCACTTTTCTCTGAGGCAGGCTTAATAAAGTGTTTGAGGAACCACGACATTCCTTTAGCCACATCAGGACATACTTCAGCGGGTTTGGCAGATACCTTCATTTTGCCAAAGGCTGAAATAAGATCCATTTTTCGAGCTTTGGACTGAACCTGCTGCAGTACAAGGACCTGATGCTGAGCTTGCATATCTTTTTTAGAGCATGGCCTGATATGCTCCTGTGGTTGAAAATGTTGTTCAGAAATAACTGTTGCAGAATGATGAGGAAATGGTTTCTTCAGAATTTCCATATTTTCATCTTCGACACCCTCTACCAGAAGATTCTTGTCAATGAGATCCTGAACAATATTTTTGAGAACGAAGCAGTTCTCAGTATTATGCCCCACTGTTCTGTGAAATTTACAAAATTTGTCTTTGAATTTTCCCATGGGAACAAGGGGATCGACCAGCCTAGGTAGTTTGACCATCTTCTTGGTCAACATATATTCGAGCACAGTCTCGAGTGATTGGTCCAGTGGAATGAACTTCCTATCATAGCTCTATCCTTCATGTTTCACTTTCTCCCGGGGTTTCGGTCCCTGCTCTAACTGAAGTGGCTTGTTGAATTGCGGGATCGACTTCCCTTTCTGATCATTCTTGTTTGAACTTCCTGTCCCATAACAGAAATCTCCGTTCTGCCCCTTGTGATGATTCCATTTATCATTTCTGGCAGAGTGAGCGAAATGAGTCTTCTTCTTCGACTCATTCTGACTATTGTTCTTAGCAAAAGTGAAGCCCGCGTGGAAACTGTTTTCCATACTTAACTCGAGCCATTCGGCTCGCTCTGTTAACTCAATAAATGTTCTGGATGGTGAGGTGGAGATGAGGCCTTTCAGAGGTTGTGAGAAATTACTTAAAATCAAGGACAAAGCATGCCCTTCTGATATGGGGTCTCTCATCTTATTACAAGCCGACCTCCAACAATGAATAAAATCTCTGGCCTTTTCATTTTCTCTCTGCTTGAGACCACAGAGATGACTGAGGGTGGAAAGTGCCTCAGCATTAAAGAGGAATCATTCAATGAACATGTTTACCACCTTGTCAAATTCTTTCAGTTCAATTGGGTTAACATGCTCTGAGTACCATTTAGTTGTTGTTCCCTCCAGACTGCGAGGGAAGCAAAGGAAAAGTGCCTGGTTGTCTCACTTGAATCTGGAGCATTCATCGAAGAACATGGCGAGGTGTGTCTTGGGATCACCAGAACCATCGAATTTGATGAATTTCTTAAGGAGATTATCCAGGTTGTCGTCTCCCTCCAAACCGTCATGGAAGTCTTCGTTGGTGAAGACTTTCTTGCCCTTGTCACGGGCCTGTAGATCTCGAACCATTCTGACCACATTTTTGAACTGCGACTGGTCAGAATCATTGACGGATTGCTCTTTGAATTTATGGGCTGACCCCTGCCCTTGTGTAGGTTTGCGGAATGTCTGATGAGTCTCGAACTCTTCATCAGAATCTTTCGCTGATTCTTCTTCATAGGTCGTATCAACATACTAAATGGACTTCTTGGCTGCCTTCGAGGCCTCCTTCAATGCTCGACCTTTTGCCTTTTGCTTAACTTGGGTTTGCTCTGCCAACATTTTGGTCATCATCTTTTTGAACATGACATACATTTGAGGATCAATGTCATCCTTAACCTGCTGTCCTTGATTTCTACTAGAATGCGGGGAACCCATCTCTTCTTCTGAAGCTATTGAATGTGCCATGTCTTCGACTGGTGCAGTTTTCTTCCCTGACCTTGTCTGAACCATTGAATGTCACAAATGCTCTATGCAGAGCATAATTGATGGTTAGGCTTTTGAAAGAGATTTGGATTGGAAGAAAATATTTACTAAGAATTTTGGTAGACAATTGAAAGAGTATCCCATTACTAGGGATTGAGTCGTCGCTGGGATTACGATAATTGCGTTGTCATTCCTTTACAAAGAAAATAAACAACTGAAAATTATGCCTTGTTACCTAGACGAGGTCGTCAAACCAAGATAGGATGAAAATTAAAGGAATTTTATTGAAGAAAAAACATGATTTTATTAATAATACACTTGACAAAGGGGAGGGGGACAGACAATTTTCCACCACTCCTGATAATCAGAGGACACTCGAGGACCAAGAAAAATAGTGAGAGTAACAAAAGAATCTCAGCCATGTCTGGCAGAATGGTATGCTCCATACCACTGATATGATGTGAGATCGAACTCTGGCAAGATCCCTGATAGTAGACGAATTTCTATGCGCTTCTGTCTTTGAGAGAATTGCCAGACATAGCGCTCTGGATGATAGTATGCGTAAAAGAATGGGCCAAGTAGCCTAAACTGTTTGTCGTATGCATAAGTATATATGGGAGGTGATTCCTGACAATCAAAGTAATCCCATATGACTTCTTCCTCTTGAAGGTTGTCGATCAAGAATCAGTATCGCACAACTGGAAGAAGCTTTTCACCATTGTATCTAAATGAACTGGCTCGGGATGGCACATACTGGAGGAACCAAGATTGCAATGCATAGGTGCACCCTTCGACTAGAATTGATTCTTCGAGTGTGAAATGGGTCAACCCTTGGTATAGAAAAGCGAGTGCAGCCATGGCTATGGAGAGACGGCTGGTCTGTCGACTTCCCCACCTTCGCAGAAGTTGAACTATCCGGATATCCATGTAATTCTGCCCATCTGGAAAGAGTGCTAATCCCACAATGCATAAGGCCATCGCATGCTGAATTCTTTCTCGAGTTGTTTGAGATAAAGAGACCCATACTGTCTGTAGATTTCGAGCAGATTCACATATTCATTTCCATTCTCCTTGATCAATGGCCAAGACTTGCGTCCTGTCATGCGAGCTAAAGCGTCTTGGAGATCCAGACCCTTGACATTGATTAAGAACTGTTTCTTCAATGGATCTCCAGGCTGATCAGTTGGTTCAGGTAATCCCATAATCTCTGAGAATTTGTCCATCAATAAAGTTATTTCCCTCCATGGGAACCAGAAAGTACTAGTGCTCGGATTCCACCGCTCTGCCAGTGCGTGGATCAAATTGTTGTTGACTGTCTGTTTTCTCACTGCAAATGCCAGTTCTAAACCACAATCGCTCAAATGGTCCGGAAACATACAAGAAAAGTTCTTGAGCCATGAATAATACCACCGGGGAAGGAAGGATTTGGTGCTCAGGACTCGATGTTCTGGAAGACCTTGTCGCACCTCCTAGGAGATGTGACCCTCAAGATAGACTGAATCGAGTTGACTGGATGCCATCAGACTGGAAAACATAGAAAATTTGGAATAAGACTCTAGAAAATACAGGAATTTTGAAAAATTGCAGGCAGGATAAAGATAAAGCAGAAAATTCGAGATCCAGAAAAACGAAAGGATGGAAAATCACCTGAAGTTTTGAGGAAAATAAAGAAGAATTTGAAAAATCGTCCAGGGTTTGAATAAAACAAGATTTTAGACACTATATGGAAACAAATGGAAAAATTAAGGATTTTTGAAAACCGTCCGCTATTTTAGAAAACTTGTGGAAAATGTAATAAAAGAAACTAACATTAAATCACATCGTGTACAAACAAGTATGCACATAGAATATTCTCTAAAGGCTGACTCTAGATGCACCCTATTTGAAATAGCTGTTGGACCTTAATCCTAACTCTAAGGTTCAGATCAACCGTGTCCAATCATGCTATGCCTATATACTCGAGCCAAGACCCGATGTACGTGGCATAAAATCAATTTCTCCGGTTCTAGGTTCAAGCTTTCCAACATCCTTGAGCACCTGTCGATATACGTTGGACTATGGCCCTTGGTACGTGGCAGGGGGGTGTTAACCCAAATAAGTGGCCCAGTTGTGAGGCTTTGTCCCGAACTATGGTTCTGGAAAAAAGCCCAGCAACGTGAAGACCGGGTAAAGATAGGTGGGGTGGTTTTTGAAAACATGAGCACATGCAAGCAAACAGATGACTCTAAGTCCTGAAGAGATAGAATTTTGAAATATTTGAAGAAGCAAACATTGTTTTCATACAATTCCTAGATTGAGGAGTGTTGTATTAGACCTAAGTCTATGTGAGCATGAACAATTCTCCTCAATATGGTTCTACCAAACCATGCCTAGTAGATATGCAATCCATGTCAACTGGGTTCAAGTCTAGGCTTCTAGGTTCACATGATATCATGAAATAAAAGCTGACATTCCATGGAACACGATTTTGATAATTTTAACTAAGTTAAGCACACAATTGATCAGGCAAAGACAGGTCCCATCACAGTCGCCAAACCTGTTATCATCGCAAAATTTTACTTTTGCAAGTCAAACTGACCTTTGAAAAAGATTTTGAAAATAACTCACCTCCGTTTTAAAATACAGGATAATTCTGAAGAATGGGACTTGCCTGTCGGTATGAGGTTCAACCGCTTCTGGCGCCTTTACCAGGGGTAAATGAACCAAGGATCAATTGTGTGCTTAGCTTTGCTCAACTTGTCTAAATCGTGTTCTATTTCCTAAATGAACAAAGAATCAGGCATGTGCTATGAATTTCTGAAAATGCAAATTTGAAAACATGATGTTTGCTTCTGAGATTTGAAATACTTGGAAAATTCTTGGAAAAAGATGTCACTTGGAAAATCGTGAATCATGGTGAAAGAATATTTCTGAGGAAAATGAAAATCGATTTATGAAGAATCCAAGTGTTTTGTGAAAATGGATTTCTGAGGAGTTTCAAATAACTTTGAAAAATTTGATTTCCCAGAATTCAAACTTTGAAATTGAAGATATAACTTGGAAAATCAAATTTTGAACTTTGAAAAATACTTGAAATACCATTTAAAAGCTCAGACTTTTGAGAAAATCAATTTCTGAGTAAGACTTAAAAAAATTTAAGAAAATTGATTTCTCTGAATTGAAATTGGAATTTGAATTAAGAAAATGATGCAAATTGAATGAATCGATATGAATTTGAAAGATATTTCTTTGAAGAATTGAGAAAATCCATTTGTAATTTTGAGAAATGCAGTGCATTTTGAAGTTAGCCTAAGAATGTAGGCTGAATGTGGCTAATACGAAGATCACAAATCTGGGTCTCATTCGTATTCTGACTATGGCCATAAATATGAATTCCACCGAGTTTGTCAACTCCATAAGAGCTAGTGCACATGCCATTCATGTAGACCATGGTGGATTTATAAAAATATGCATGAATTGACATACATAGCAGTTATATATCAAAGTTTAAAACTATATACAATGCAAATCCTAATCTAAGCAGGAATTGAAATTCTTATTCCAAATTTAATTATAATTTACATCACTAATTGAATTTAAATGACTGAAAATAAAGTCTTCAATGTCCCTGCAAAACTAGAAAAATGGATTAGTTAAGATATGTTGGCTTTTCTAGGTTTATCCAGCAATATCTGGAAATTGCTGGATTTTGCTAAATATAATCCTTTTTCCATGATTCCCTGATATAAACTTAATGAAATATGAAATAACACTAAATAAATAATAATATGATGAGATTTAAAAATTTGAAATTGGGGTCAAAATGACCAAAATACCCCTGATAACAAGACTATGACCTTGAAATTAGGGTTTTTAGAAAGATATTTTATAAAATGCAAGTTTTAAAATTCAAATAAGGATAAATTGAACAAAAAATGATATGGTATGATTAAAATATGAAAACTAGGGTTTAGAATTTCGAAATTGAAGTCAAATGACCAAAATGCTCCTGATAGCAAGACTATGGCCTTGAAATCAGGGTTTTCTGAAATAATTTTTGGTAAAAACTTTGGGTTTAGGGTTTAAATGAAGTCAAATAAGCACAAAATTGATCATGAAGCATCCTAATATGATTCTAAACATGAACAAACCCTAAAAACATGAACTTTTACACGAAAATCCAAAAATATCATGAAAATCACAATTTTGGCAGTGTTTCTGGATCCTGCTGGTACCCTATTTTGCAATTTGATCCATTCAAGCATCAAATGGATTCTAAAATTTATAAAAATCGTCAACTATACTTATTATAACCCCAAAATCAGATTGGAATTATAAAAATATATTTTTGACATTATTCCAGCTCAAAAGTTGCATTAAACCCTAAAATATGCTATTTTTATCCATGGTCATATACCATTTTTAGTGTTAGACCCGAATCAGGCGACAATTCACCATGAAAATTCCTGAAATTTTACAAAGGTAAACTAGACAGAAAAACAGAAAATCCCTTTTTACAGATTGAAAAAATCATCTTCGGTTAGGGAGATATTGTTCCGGCAATTTGGACTTAAATATGACGAATCTAAAATGGGTTAAAACAGGGACTTTCGATTGAAAATACAGAAAAAAATAGCAAACTTCATCAAAAATTCTTAAAATTTCAGCAGTAAATAGTAGACATAAAAATAATAAACTTTATTTTTTACATATCATGAATCAGATATACGGTTCAAGATCTATGATCAACACAAGTCATATTAGGGTTTTGGTAAACCCTAACAAGTTTTAAATTTTGAATCTGACTTTCTGTCAGAGGAAAAATACTAACCTGAGGCAAAAAATTACCAAAATTTCACAGTAAATAGTTCACATCAATATGAATCCACTGCATTTTACGGATCTTGAATCGGATATTGGATGCTGGATGCGAAAAATAACACAACCGCAAGTTACCTATGAATTTCAATAACGATTTTAAATGATTGAAAATCATGGTTTAATCTTTTATTTTTTTAATAGGGTTCCCGAATCCCAAAATATCTGATTTTTTTACAGTAGTTCACTGACATATTCTGTATCACATATAAAAAAATCAGAAATTTACAGTGAATATTTCAATATGAACTAACATGCTCTTTGTTGATCTAAGCTTAAAACACACAGAAATTTAAGAAAACCTAATAAAACATGCTTTAATCAATGAAAACAATAAAAGAAATATCCAAACAGTAAAATAAAATTAATTTCTATGCTGGAACACATGTAATAAACATTAATATGTAAAAAAATAAATAAAACACAGGGAATCCATGGCTGGAATTTGATTTTACCTTTGAAACCATGGATTTAACCCATTTAACAGGTAAATCTCATGTTTTCATGGTTAAGAACATGAAAATCAATGCAATAATAGATTATAACGGATTAAAATCCCTGGAAAAACAATAAAACAAGGTTAGATCATCTTCTTGGACCGTTCTTGAGGTTTTTGAGGTTGAATCCATGGTTCAATCCACGCAAGGGGAGGCGCCAATGGCTAGATTCATGTTTAAAACAATAAAAAGCATTAAGTAAAACAAAAAAAATTAAAATTTCATTACCTTGAGTTTGCAGCAATGGAGGAAGGGCTGGAGAGGAGAGAGATAGAAAGGTCGACCCCCTATGGGCTTCTATTTATAATAATATTTTTAGGTTAAAAATTAAGAATTTTGGAAATTTTGGACTCTAGGGGGGGGGGGGGGATTTTCCTAGAGGATTACCTATATACCCCTAGCCTAATTAAGTCCTAATTAAACTCTTAACTAAACCTAAAGACCCCAAATGTGGCGCCACTTGGCATTTTTCCACATTGGGTTTTTAAAGTTTTAACTAAAACCTTTAAAAACAATAGTTTAAAAACCGAATTTAAAAATGGATTTTGACTCTTTTAAACTTCTAAAACTAACCAGGACACTGACTAACCCTAGTCTAACCCTGACTTTCTCAAATGTGGCACCACTCTGAGTGGACCCCACTTGAATTTTCAAAAACGATTTTAAAACTTGAAATTGAGAGAATTTTCAAAAGATTTTCAAAAGTAAACTTGGAAATAAAAGTTTTAAAATGGCATAGGGTTCCAACTGGGTCAGAACTCCTTTGGATATGGCGCCAACTGAGTGGTCCCACACCAGGTTTTGAAAAATTTGAAATAAACTTTGAAAATAACTTTGAAAAGGGGTTAAAATCAATAATTGAAATTAAGATTTTTTTGTAATAGAGTCTCAAGCGAACTGGAACTCCGGGTTAGAGTCCTAAAATTTTAGGACTTTGAGATTTTGTATTTTAAAAGCCAAATGAAGGAGTTTTTGAAAAGATTTTATCAAAATGGTGAAACGAGTCAGAAAATACAGTCAGGGTTAGGCTCCTCACTCAATCAGAACTCTGAAATAGAGTCATGGATTAACTAGACTCTACAAAATGACCTAATTTTTGAAAACAAATAAAAAGAAAAGAAAATGGAAGTAAAAACAGACTTCAAAACAGACTCCTGACTGGACTAGGACTCTGAGACAGAGTCCTGATTGGACTGAAACTCGAGATTTTTTTGGTACTTTTCTAAAAAGCAGATGAAAGAACTTGTGAAAACAATAACAAATATTGAAATAAAGCAGAGTTCTGATTCAACTGAGACTCTGAGACGGAGTCCTAATTGAACTAGGACTCTCAGATTTTTTTGGATTTTCTGAGAAAATAAATGAGAGAATTTTGAAAAACAGTTAAAAACTGGATAAAATTGAAGTTTTGGTTCAGACTCCTGATCTGACTAGAACTCTGAGAAAGAGTCCCAATTTGATCAGAACTCTAAGAATTTTGGGTTTTTGATAAGCAAATGATGAAATTTAAACAGAAATTTTGAAAATCAGTGAAAATGGAGTGAGAAAACAAATTTGGGATAGAGTCCTGATTCAATCAGGACTCTGGGATAGAGTCCTGATTTGATCAGGACTCTGGGATAAAACCTCAGAATTTTGAAATTCTTTAACAAAAGTGTAACAGTTTTGATAGATGGAAAGATTTTTGAAAGATCTTCTCAGAATTGAAATCAGGATCAGAGTCATGATCCAACTAGGACTCTCTGAACAGAGTCCTGTTTTGACTGAAACTCTGAGTTTTTGACTCCTCTTTGAAAGATTTGATTAAAAATCGGTAAAAAAATAGTGACAAAGGACAGAGTCCTAATCTAACTAAAACTCTGAAGGAGAGTCCTAATCTGACTGGACTCTTAAAGAAGAGTCCTAATCCAACTAGGACTCTGGGATTTTGGCCAAAAGAGAAGATTTTGAAAGGTTTTATCCCAAAACATGTAAAAAAGTAGTAAAACGTAGAGTTCTGATCCAACTGGGACTCTAGAAAAAGAGTCCTGATCCAATTAGGACTCTAAGATTTTGGCCAAAATGGATGAAACTAACAAGGGATATGACCATAACTGGTTTAAAATCAGAATGGAGTTTTGAAAATGTTTAAAAAAAAAAATAAAAAGATAGAGTCCTAATCCAACTAGGACTCTGAAATGTTTGAAAAATTTGATAAATGAAGGAATCCATAAGCGATACCACCTAAATGGGTCTCATCTGAGAATTGAAATCAGTTGAAAATTGAGTTTAAAATGAATCCAGATTGTTTTCTGAGAAAAATTCTTCAAAATATAAGATTCTGGGTGTTGGCAAATGCCAGAATGCTGATTAAAAACCCAGGTTTTTAAAATTGATTTTGAAAGAAAAGTTTTAAAATCCGAATCTGGATTAAATATTTTGAAAACAGGAGTACTGGATCTCGAAAATGAGATGTAATGCCATGCAATGCAATGAAATGGTATGCTGAATGCATGCGTTGATATGCAATGACACATGAAACATATAAACACTGAATGAGGGTGAAAATTTGGGGTGTTTACAGGGCCAGGGGCAAAAAAAGGGAGTATTTACAAAAATTTAAAAAATTTAAAAAATTTGGGGTGTTCAAAGTTTGGCAGATACATTCATCTTGCCGAAGTCTGAGATGAGGTCCATCTTCTGAGCATTGGACTGAGCCTTGTGATGATGCATGAAATTCACATCATTTTAATATAATATTCATGCATTTTTATGTGATCTTAAGGTTTAGAACCCATGCTTGGATGTATTTTGATATAAAGAAGTCTTGGTTCAAATTTCAATTAAATCAGAGCTAAATTGAGTGAGATATTGCAATTCTAGTGCTTGGGCACATATTTCAAGGTAATTAAGATCAAAATCCAACTCAAATAGACCATCTTGGGTCTTGGATCAGTTCTTAAACATCACAATCCAACTCACCTGTGATCCAAACCGCATTTATAAAATGTTTTCAGAAAACGCCCTTCAAAAGAGGCACATAGCAGTTCTTTTCATTTTAAACCTCTTTTTGAAATTGTGAAAACTTTAGCTTAAAGTTTAAATATGAATTTCTGAAAACCCTAGGACGTTTTTTGCTTTGAGATTTGCTCCCAGCCAGAGCTCATCTTCCTTCTCCATGCCGTCCTCTACATGCCACCTCCATTGATGCTCCTTCATCTAATCGTTCTTGTCCTTCGCATTTTGCTTATTCCATCATCTTCTTCCCTACCATCGTGTGAAACATCTAGCGTGTGATTGTGGTACTTTTGCAGGGTTGCAGATCAACGGTGGTGCTATTCCCAGCTGGTGTGCCGTCTACACCTCTTGGAAAGGTCGACTCCTTCCTCTTCCGACCCTCTTTTCCATTGGGCGCAGCCCATTCACTTCCACCACTCGGCACCGTTGTTCGGTGTATTTTTGCAATACTATACAGTTATGTAAATGTGCAGCACAACAACCAAGAGCTTGGCATCAAAGTCTATTGGCTCAAACCGCTCTTCCTTCCCCTCCATTCGTCAGATCACCCTTGAGGTAGGATCTTCTTCTTCCCCTTTCTTTTAGGAAAATTGAGTCCACCTTCAGTCCATTATTCTCAACCCCAACTCATCTCTTATTTTCTGTTTCTTTTGACAGTAAAACCACTCTCGTTATTTGTGTATTTTCTGTTGTTTGAAGGTCAAGTCTAATTATAAGGTTTTAGAGAGTCAACTCGTTGGTGTTTAGTCCAATAGGGAAATTGGCTAAGCATAGCTTAGCCAATTGTGACGTGTGTCCAAATTTGTTGATGTGGATAAAATATTTTTTGTTACAGTATTTTATTTCAATTTAGTGTTTTAGATTCATTAGATTCTCATTCAGTCATAGTTTAGCCTAGACTATCTAAAATTTTGTTTTGTTTTCGTGGTTTAGTTGATAAAATAATTTTTATGTGTGAATTTGAGAAGTCGATTTTTGTGTGTTAATGGTTGTTGTTTTCTTCATAGGAGAAGACAGCCATGGCTGTAGCTTAGAGTTTAGGAAAGTGTTGTTTAGGGTCTAGATTCATTGTATTGAGTTTTAGTAATTAAGATTTAATTAAGTAATTTAGATTTGTGTGTATTAGCCAAAATAACATTTTCTAATTCGTGTGTTACATTCCATTCGTATCCTTAAATTTATTTGTGTAGATGTTAGTGTAGTTAGGTTAGTTAGAGCCTAGGTTAACTAATTATTTAATTTTGAATTTTAGATAAAGGGCAATTTGGTAGTTTTGTGTAAGGAATAATTTTGGTAGGTGTGGTAGCTTATTCAGATTCGTGGAATCCAGTTAAGACAAGTTTTGACCCCTTCTTCTAGTCCAGCCAAGATAAAATCATTCTCTCTTTTCAATTTTGGAAATAATTTTGATTTTCAATTCCCTTTCTAAAATTCGTGTGCAAACTTTTTGGAAAGATTTTCAAAATTGACTCTCTTATTTTAATGCAAAATTGAAACCGTGTGGGCCTATTGAGCTTGACGATTTTGAAATTGAAATCTTTCCAAATGAGTCCCTAAGGTAAGAATGTATGGGTTCAATCATTTCCAAATTCGTTACTGAGTATTTATAAGCCCTCTTTTAATTCCATAGCTTGTTATAGTAAATAACCTAACATAGTATTTTCCTTAATTTCTTAAGTAAATTAGAAATAGATTGATATGCTAATTAGGTTATCAAAAACCGTGTAGAGTGTTCTGTTGAGAAACTCTGTTTTGATGTCACATAATATGATACACTGTCTTATTTGATTTCATATAATATGATAATATGTCTTCTTGAAAAATGTCATATAATGACTGAATATGTTTTGCCATACATCTAACGAGTATTTGATGCAAGGATATCTCACTAAAAAAGGATGGAGACCTCTTGTTCAAGTACAACTATGGTGCAATCATACTCCTTGAAGAAAAAGCTTGTTGAGCCATGAACTCCTAAAGACCATCTAAGGAGATCGGCTTCCTCAAGTTGAAGATTTTTTCTTCTTTAGAGTCATATGTAACAGAACCTTCAGAAGCATGCATATTGCATATTACTTACTCACTCATAAAAGCTATCTCATAAAAGTATACGATAGTTTCAAAAAGCTCCTTTTTTAAAACAAATAATTGTACCTTCTTACAACCCTTTATGAAAAAGGTATTTTGACATGATTTCAAAATGTAATAATTGTACCTTATATCATATACAAGACAACTTGAAAAGTAATGATTTTAAAAGTAGGAAAAAGACAAAACATGAAATCGGCTACACAAAGAAAACAAATATAATATGTTTTGAAAAGACTCTAGTTACCTTCTTTAAAGAAATGATTTCAAATATAGGAAAAAGACAAAACATGAAATCGGCTACACAAAGAAAACAAATATAATATGTTTTGAAAAGACTCTAGTTACCTTCTTTAAAGAAATGATTTCAAATATAGGAAAAAGACAAAACATGAAATCGGCTACACAAAGAAAACAAATATAATATTGGTTTTGAAAAGACTCTAGTTACCTTTTTACAAACCCATAGAATGTCGACTTACTTGAAGTCATCATTCTCTTTGTATAGCATTAAATACCTCCTGTAAGAAATCCTTGTTAAATATCCTTCTCAAGAATGTCGACTTACTTGTAGTCTTCATTCTCTCTGTAGACTTTGAAAAACACAACATAAAGAAAACTCCTGACATGACTATGTACAAATAAATATCTCAAAGCATTTATTGTACTTACACTCATTTAAAGTAAAGAAGTACTTATGTACCACAAATCATTAATTAGGATAAAGACAAAACTACATGACAGCCTACAATCCAACGTTCAATGTACTATTGTAAGAAATAGACTTTTTACATAAAATATATATTACCTAAAATATTACAATGACTAGTGTACCCTATATTTTACTTTTATGGAAAGAAGACTTTCTCGAATTTCTCTAAAGATGTTTTTTTGAAATGACATGACATTTCACATCTCAAAAAGGCTACGATTTCAAAAAGCCAACGACTATTTTTTTAAGCTATAAAAACACACTCAAATGAACTATTCAACACAGAAGGGAATGGAATAGACAAGTGAGCTTAGAACGAGAAAAATACCTATTCGATATTTGAAAGAGAGCCTAGAAAAAAAGAAAGAGAAAAGAAAGAGAAAAAGTCAAAAATAACTCTTTGACAAAGAGTATCTTCTGCGTGATGAACATAACATTCTGAAAATCCTTCATTCGTGCATTCATATCATCCTGAAGGTTCTATAGGAAGTATTGTAACTTTTTGTTATTCACTGTATTCCTTCTTTATTGAAAGAAGTAGACCTCTGAGAAAGAGGGTGTTGCCCTTCTCTGTTAAGAGAAGAAGACCTCTGTGTAAGGTATTGTCCTTCTTTGTTGAGAGAAGAAGACCTCTGTGGAAGAGGGTGTGCCCCTTCTCTGTTGAGAGAAGAAGACCTCTGTGGAAGAGGGTGTGCCCCTTCTCTGTTGAGAGAAGAAGACCTCTGAGGAAGAGGGTGTTGTACTATTTATCCGGTGACTTGGATGTTATAGTGGAAAGCTCAAGTGGTTTGCTTGGGGACTGGATGTAGGTCAGGGTTTTGACCGAACCAGTATAAATCCTGTGTTTATTGTGTTGTGCCTTATTGCTTTTTTTTATTATATCAACTTGCATCGTATTTCACTATTCACCCCCGCTCTAGTGGAATTTCATTTGGTATCAGAGCGGGTTTGCTGGTTTCGACATAACAAGTCTTCCAGCACATATGGCATCTACCTCTTATGCTCGTGATATTGAAGGTCAACACGCATCTTGTCCTCCTTTCTTCAACGGCTCCAACTATGGATACTGGAAGTGCAGAATGGCTATATTTCTCAAATCCATAGATTTTGTTGTATGGAAAATTGTTGAGCATCCATACACATCTCCTTCCGCAGACTATAACTTGTGGTCTGATGAAGAAAAGAAAATGACAAACCTAAATGCAAAGGCTATGAATGCCTTATATTGTGCCATCGATCAGAATGAATTCAATAGAATATCTATATGTGAATCTGCATATGATATTTGGCATTCTTTGGAGGTTATTCATGAAGGAACCAACAAAGTGAAAGAAGCCAAAATCTCATCTCTTGTCAGAAAATATGAGTTGTTCAAAATGAACAAAGATGAACCCATCACAGAGATGTTCACCAGATTCACCAACATCACCAATGATCTGAAATCTCTGGGTGTAACCCACTCTCAGACAGAAAAGGTGAAGAAAATCTTGAGATCTCTCACAATTAATTGGGAGAAAAAGACTACTGCTATTGAAGAAGCTCAAGATTTATCCAAACTTACCCTGGACGATCTAATAGGCAATCTTATGGCCTATGAAGTCCACATGAAGGAAAGAAGGGAAGAAGAACAACCTTTGAAGAAAACTCTAGCCTTCCCAGCCCTTTCTGAGAATGAAGACTCAGAAAAAGAAACTGAGATTGCGCTACTCACCCGAAAATTCCAGCGCTTTATGAGAAGGAACCGGCTTCCAAATAAGAGCAAAGAAAGAAAAGACCCAAAAGAAGATTCTATGTGCTACCAGTGTAATAAGCCAGGTCACCTGAGACGTGACTGTCCTCTTCTCAAAAGAAAATCCAAGACTGAGGAACCAAAGAAAAGGTTCTTCAAGAAAATGGCTCTGCATGCTCAATGGGATGATTCAGAACCATCCACCAGTGAAGAGTCAAATGATGATGAAGCAGAAACCGCCAACATGTGCTTCATGGCAGAAAGCTCTGTAAGTGAATCTCTTGATTTCTCCTTTGAAGATCTTCAAAATGCTTTTCAAGAACTTTTTGAAGAATCAAGGAAAACGATTCTAAAAAATAAATAGTTGAAATCTGAGAATCTAGAGCTCCTTTTGAAAAATGAAAAACTCAATATTGAAAATTCTGAGTTACAAAAGAAAAATCTTCTTATTACTTCTGAAATCTCTTCTACTAGCTCCAAAACTAAAAATCTGCAAGTAGAAATTTCAGAATTAAAAAGTAAAACTGAGAACCTTATGAAAACGGTTTTCAAGTTTACTAAAGGAAAAGAGAACTTGGATAAACTCCTATCCTCTCAAAAAGTGTCTTTTTACAAGAATGGTATTAGCTACTCTCATTTTAACAAGCCTTCTTGTATGAATCAAAAGACCACGTTTGTGAAAAGTTCTTCTGAACCTAAAAAGGAGTATTATAATTTTAACTTCTTGAACTCCTCTAAGGCTGTAGACAAACCCAAATCTAAATGGATATGGGTTCCAAAGTCTAACAAAAAGGAACCCGACTGGGTACCAAAAAGAAATTTTACTTAATGATTTGCAGACTCCATACAAGAAGAACAGATGGATACTAGACAATGGATGTTCAAAACACATGACTGAACATTCAGACCTCTTTGCTGTTCTTCATAAAAAGGAAGGAGGAACCGTCACCTTTGGAGATAACAACAAAGGTTTGATAATAGGTATTGGTAATATTGGAAATATAGATAAACCTCTTATCAAAGACGTTCTCCTGGTTAAAGGCTTAAAACATAACCTTCTAAGTATTAGTCAAATGTGTGATACAGGTTATAATGTTAGCTTTAATCATAATGCTTGTCTTATAGCAGACACCAACGAAAATATCATCTTAAAGGGTATAAGAAAAAATAATATATATGAACTATACCTAGAAAACATCACAGAACATTGCCTCATAGCTAATAATGACTCTCAACATTTATGGCACATGAGAATGGGTCATGTCAACTCTAAGTACATGTCTAAATTAGCTAAAGATAAGTTAGTACGTGGGTTACCCAAAATATCTTTTAAAAAGGATTATTTTTGTAATGCATGTCAATTAGGAAAACTATCTAAATCATCTTTTAAATCAAAAAATATCATTTCAAGCAAAAGACCTCTAGAGCGTCTCCACTTGGATCTCTTTGGTCCTTCTAGAGTAGCTAGTCATAATCACATTAAATACGTTTTTGTCATTGTAGATGACTACTCAAGATTTACTTGGGTAATATTTTTGAAAAACAAAAGTGATACGTTTTGTCAATTTGAAATTTTATGTAAAAAATTACAAAATGAAAAATCTTGTTCTATTGTTAAAATCCGTAGTGACCATGGAGGAGAATTTGAAAATGAACTTTTTGAAAATTTTTGTAACTTGCATGGTATTTCTCATAACTTTGCCTTTCCTAGAGCTGCACCTCAAAATGGTGTAGTAGAAAGAAAGAATAGAACCCTTCAGGAATCTGCTAGAACTATGCTCCAACACAATAATCTTGCTAAATCTTTTTGGGCAGAAGCTGTTAATACTGCATGCTACATAATAAATAGAGTTCTCATTAGACCCTTATTAAATAAAACTCCCTATGAATTATTCTATGACAGGACTCCAAGAATAGACTATTTCAAAGTCTTTGGATGTAAATGCTTTATCCTAAACACAAAAGATAGCCTAGATAAATTTGATGCTAAATCTATTGAAGGCATATTTTTAGGATATTCAAGTCATAGTAAAGCATACAGGGTTTTCAATAAGAGTTCTAAGTCTATTGAAGAATCTATGCATGTTAGTTTCTGTGAATCTATTGATCAATCTGTTTATAAGCAAACTAACGATGATGATGTTGAAAGTACATATTTGTTTTTAGATAACACAACTAAGTCTAATGAAGATGATCATCAAAGAACATTTGTCGATATCAAAGATCATCCTCAAAAGCAGATTTTGGGAGACCTGACAAAGGGGGTTCAAACTAAAGCTCAGCTAGAACGGATTGCAAATATGACATTTATTTCTCTACTTGAACCAAAGAAGATTGATGAAGCCATCATCGATGAGTTCTGGATGCTAGCCATGACTGAAGAACTGAATCAATTCCAAAGGAATGAAGTTTGGGATCTTGTACCAAGACCAAAGGATCATCCGATCATTGGGACAAGATGGATCTTCAGAAACAAGCTAGATGAAACAGGTAATGTTATAAGAAACAAGGCCAGACTAGTAGCTCAAGGATACAACCAGGAGGAAGGTATTGATTTTGATGAAACATTTGCTCCTGTTGCTAGACTTGAATCTATTAGAATGTTTTTAGCATATGCAAGCTATATGGATTTCAAATTATATCAAATGGATGTTAAAAGTGCTTTTTTAAATGGTTTTATAAATGAAGAAGTTTATGTAAAACAACCTCCAGGATTTGAAAATGAACAATATCCAGATCATGTTTTCAAACTAAAACGTGCTTTATATGGCTTAAAACAAGCACCTCATGCTTGGTATGACAGACTCAAAACCTTTCTATTAAAAACTGGTTTTTCTGTAGGCAAAGCAGACTCGACATTATTTGTGAAAATAGTGAATAATCATACCCTAATTGTTCAAATATATGTAGACGATATCATCTTTGGATCTACTAACAACACTCTCTGTGAAGAATTTTCTAAGTCCATGCAGAAGGAATTCGAAATGAGTATGATGGGAGAACTCAACTACTTTCTTGGACTGCATATTAAGCAAACCAAGGATGGAGTTTTCATCAATCAATCTAAGTATGCTCGTGAACTTCTGAAGAGGTTCAACATGAACTCAACTGCTTCAAAAACCACTCCTATGAGCACTACTACTGTTTTGGACAAAGATGAAGATGGTAAGTCTGTGGATACAAAGGTATACCAAGGTATGATAGGATCACTACTATATTTAACTGCTAGCCATCCAGATATTATGTTCAGTGTTTGCTTGTGTGCTAGATTTCAGTCAAATCCAAAAGAATCACATCTTAAAGCTGTAAAAAGAATAATGAGATATTTAAAAGACAGTTGATTTTGGATTATTCTATTCAAAATCCTCTACATTTGATCTAATCTCATACAGCGATGCTGACTTTGCTGGAAGTAAATCTGACAGAAAAAGCACAAGTGGAACATGTCATATGCTAGGGCACTCACTAGTATCATGGTTCAGTAAGAAACAAAACTATGTATCCTTATCAACTACTGAAGCCGAATACATTGCTGCTAGCCTAGCCTGTACACAAGTTATCTGGATGAAACAAACCTTAAAAGATTTTGGTTTAAATTTTGAAAATACAACTATTTTCTGTGATAATACTAGTGCTATAAACTTATCTAAGAATCCTATTTTACACTCACGAACTAAGCACATTCAAATAAGACACCACTTCTTAAGAGAACAAGTCTTAAACAACATAATTAAACTCGAATTCATACCCACTAATCAATAGTTAGCAGACATATTCACTAAACCATTGAAACATGAAGACTTTACACGAATTAGAAGAGAACTAGGAATATGCAAACTAAGTGACTTATAAATTAATCACACTTATTATAATTAATACTTCTTATAAGTTATGTTAAAATCTTATTTTAAAAGTTTTTTTCTTCTTATCGATTTTTGTTAGTCAAACTAGGGTTCCATATTCACGTATACTCTAAACTCTTATAAGACACATTCTTTATGTCTTTCAACTTGTCATTTTTCAAGTACACATCCATAATGACTCCTTGTCCTATTTCCTTTCACTCATATCCATAAGAACTAATTATATTAAAGTAAAAGCTATCATGACATTATTCACATCACTCATCTCATAACTCCTTTATTATTTTTTTTCCTTTTGTGAAAACTTCTCTTACGATAAGTTGGTTCACCTTCAACATGATAACATATTATTTTATGAGAAATCTTGCTTTTCAAATTTTAGTCAAAATCGAATGATTATTTTTTTTTGTTCTTTTTACCTTCTTCTAAAGATCTAGTTGCTATGTTTTACGTATAATTTTTACTATATCATTTGTTATATCATATATTACGTACACTCTATTTCTATCATGTCTTCCTTTCCTCCTATCAAGACACTTCACTAAAATATTAATGCCTTTCATGAAAAATTCAAATGATTATCCTCTCGTACCACCTTTTAAGTTGTTACATTTCACGTAAATTTTTACTATATCATCTATTATATCATAGCTTAAGAACAATCTATTATCATCTCTTCATGCTTTACATCTTTTACGAAAAAGAGTTGTAAAATTCTCTTTTCAAAAACTTGTACTCCACTCATAAGTACGATTTGTATCACTTTTTTATCTCTCTCTCTCTACATTATACGAAGTACCTTTCCATCCGTGACCATGACTCTCTCATATATTTTATATCTCTCTCCAATCGAGATTCATTAAAACCTTGTCCTTAACTCCACTTTATGTCATACATCTCCTATCCAACATCAAGTGATTGGTGTCCTTTATGACCACTCTCTTTTCTCTACATATCCGTATCACCCTCCTTTACATCTATTCACACTCCTTTCACGTATATCAAAATATACACTTCTTAAATAAGAAATTATTGCATTTTCGCATACTCTCATGTTTGTCTTATTCCAAACTCCCTCTTCACGATTTTGGAATAATTTCACATAAAGTAAATTCTTGAAAAAGTTGTTTGTTCTTATTAGGCCATTATTCACTCTCTATCTATTCTTCATGATCTTCACGAAAATCTTTAAAAACTCTTGAATCATTCTTAATATGACACTCCATACTCAATTCATGACTCTTCTCACTATCCAACAAGATTGCCCATAGTAAATTTGTTACATATATAGAAAAATTATTTCGAAACTATGTCCTTCTTAATATCTATACTAATATAATACACTTTCTTCCAAAATTAATTTGATTTGTCATTCACAAGCCTCTTCTTTTACAACTCACGCATTTCCTCTTTCCACTAAAATCTAAAAATCCTTCACTTCCAATGTCACTCATTTTCTATTACCATTATTTTTCTTCTTCTATTTATTAGATTGATTCATATCTCATTCCCACGATTTTCTCTATTCTCTTACAAACTCTTACTCTTTCCTAGTCCTTTTCTCTTGCTCGTTCTTTCTAAACTCTTGCCATGGCTTCCTCCTCAAACTCTGCAATCACTGCTGCCGACTTAAGGTATCCCGATTTATTTCACTTCTACAACTCCCTTTGCTCTCGACCAATTCATGAAGAAAAATTGGTTCACTACGACGACTTCGTATTATTTGACCTAGAAAGATCTCTCCCCGAACTTAAACACTTACTAGGATCTTTATCCCAAGCTGCTTACTATCCCGAACTCGTCCGACTCTTCTACACAAACTTTTCTTCTGATCATGAGCAAACTACCATCACCACCAAAGTACGTGGACGCCTGATGATTTTTCATGCTTCCTCATTAGGCAGAATTCTAAACTTTCCTTCTACCGGCGTAAACCTAGACACCATAGTACCCGTCGACCGGTCGGTACTTCGAAAAATTCTTCTCTGTACCAACTGCTCACAACTTCCCTGGCACATAAAGAATCTCCAACCTCATGCTCAACTGATTGCCCAGATTCTTCTCCACAATATCTATCCCAAGCCTCCACGCAAGGGATTAGTACCAAGAAAAATCTCTCTCATTCTCTACGCAATTTTTTCTTCTACTCCGATAAACTGGTCCAACATTCTTTTCGACCTTTTTATTCGCTATAAAAAATTTCAGCCTCTTCTTTTCAGGTGTTTTATAACTCCCATTTTAAAATACTTCAAAGTACCCCTTCAAAACAAAGTTATCCTCTATCCCTCTCAGGTCCTCGATGCTACTTCCTTCAATCTAAGGTCCCTGCACCTTCCCGGATCTGATGAAGAAGCTCCAACATCCAACAACTTAGGTTTTAGACTGTACTAGCTATACTTTATTCGGTCTGTAATAACTTTACATTAATTTTGGTCTGTAATAACTCTACTTACTCTAATCCCTTCCTTTTTGTCTATGACAAAGGGGGAGAAAACCTGTCTCCAATATTGGAGAAAAATACTCGTATTTAACATTTTTTAATATTTTTATGATAAGTATTCTTTCTATGCATAATGTCTTTTTGACAGGGGGAGCATATTTTGTCATCATCAAAAAGGGGGAGAATGTTGAGAAACTCTGTTTTGATGTCACATAATATGATACACTGTCTTATTTGATTTCATATAATATGATAATATGTCTTCTTGAAAAATGTTATATAATGACTGGATATGTTTTGCCATACATCTAACGAGTATTTGATGCAAGGATATCTCACTCAAAAAGGATGGAGACCTCTTGTTCAAGTACAACTATGGTGCAATCATACTCCTTGAAGAAAAAGCTTGTTGAGCCATGCACTCCTAAAGACCATCTAAAGAGATCGGCTTCCTCAAGTTGAAGATTTTTTCTTCTTTAGAGTCATATGTAACAGAACCTTCAGAAGCATGCATATTGCATATTACTTACTCACTCATAAAAGCTATCTCATAAAAGTATACGATAGTTTCAAAAAGCTCCTTTTTTAAAACAAATAATTGTACCTTCTTACAACCCTTTATGAAAAAGGTATTTTGACATGATTTCAAAATGTAATAATTGTACCTTATATCATATACAAGACAACTTGAAAAGTAATGATTTTAAAAGTAGGAAAAAGACAAAACATGAAATCGGCTACACAAAGAAAACAAATATAATATGTTTTGAAAAGACTCTAGTTACCTTCTTTAAAGAAATGATTTCAAATATAGGAAAAAGACAAAACATGAAATCGGCTACACAAAGAAAACAAATATAATATGTTTTGAAAAGACTCTAGTTACCTTCTTTAAAGAAATGATTTCAAATATAGGAAAAAGACAAAACATGAAATCGGCTACACAAAGAAAACAAATATAATATTGGTTTTGAAAAGACTCTAGTTACCTTTTTACAAACCCATAGAATGTCGACTTACTTGAAGTCATCATTCTCTTTGTATAGCATTAAATACCTCCTGTAAGAAATCCTTGTTAAATATCCTTCTCAAGAATGTCGACTTACTTGTAGTCTTCATTCTCTCTCTAGACTTTGAAAAACACAACATAAAGAAAACTCCTGACATGACTATGTACAAATAAATATCTCAAAGCATTTATTGTACTTACACTCATTTAAAGTAAAGAAGTACTTATGTACCACAAATCATTAATTAGGATAAAGACAAAACTACATGACAGCCTACAATCCAACGTTCAATGTACTATTGTAAGAAATAGACTTTTTACATAAAATATATATTACCTAAAATATTACAATGACTAGTGTACCCTATATTTTACTTTTATGGAAAGAAGACTTTCTCGAATTTCTCTAAAGATGTTTTTTTGAAATGACATGACATTTCACATCTCAAAAAGGCTACAATTTCAAAAAGCCAACGACTATTTTTTTAAGCTATAAAAACACACTCAAATGAACTATTCAACACAGAATGGAATGGAATAGACAAGTGAGCTTACAACGAGAAAAATACCTATTCGATATTTGAAAGAGAGCCTAGAAAAAAAGAAAGAGAAAAGAAAGAGAAAAAGTAAAAAATAACTCTTTGACAAAGAGTATATTCTGAGTGACAAACAGAACATTCTGAGAATCCTTCATTCGTGCATTCATATCATCCTAAAGGTTCTATGCGAAGTATTGTAACTTTCTGTTATTCACTGTATTCCTTCTTTATTGAAAGAAGTAGACCTCTGAGAAAGAGGGTGTTGCCCTTCTCTGTTGAGAGAAGAAGACCTCTGTGTAAGAGGGTGTTGTCCTTCTCTGTTGAGAGAAGAAGACCTCTGAGGAAGAGGGTGTTGTACTATTTATCCGGTGACTTGGATGTTATAGTGGAAAGCTCAAGTGGTTTGCTTGGGGACTGGATGTAGGTCAGGGTTTTGACCGAACCAGTATAAATCCTGTGTTTATTGTGTTTTGCCTTATTGCTTTATTTTTTATTATATCAATTTGCATCGTATTTCACTATTCACCCCCCCTCTAGTGGAATTTCATGTTCTAATTAGGTAAGTCTAATGATTCTTAATTAGTAATTTGAATTAATGCTTAATCTTGGTAGGGGGTTATTAGGTGTATTTTAGTCCACCTAGGTGGGGAGTGAGTCTATGAGTCAAAGTCAAACCGTGTGTGTCCCCTCTAGTGTCCTAGTTAGGCAGGTTTCCTCGCTAAGTTGACCCACTCACATTTAGTTGAAAGTCGAGTTAACCTTAATTTCAAGTTAGCTTTGTATTTCACTTTCCTGGTTCTTTAGTTAATTAGTTAGCTTACATTAAGGTGAGTTTATTAGGATTAGTTAAATTCACTAACGTAGATACTCTAATTAGTTCTTGCATATTAGTTTATAATAGTTTAAGAGTAGCGTGTCGTTTAGATTAGATTTAGAATTAACATGTTTAATTCGTTTACATGTTTGTTTCGTTAATTTGTTTGATTTCATTTTCTGTAGTTTAACAGTATATTAGAAATGTTTAGGACTGTTTTTACATGTAATTCAACGTCATAGTGTAGTTAGTGGATTCTTTCAAATGAATAGTGCATTGATTTAAAAATCAGATTTTTGCATCAACTTGCATTCGTCATTTTATGTGAAATTTTTCTGAGTTTTTCCAAAAAATTTATTCTATTCTCTTCCTTTGTGTGTTCACTGTCAGCAGACCAAAAATCAACTCATTTTGAGTTTATTTGGATTGACTTTTAAGTGTTTTTTAAAATCAGCTTTTTCGCGTTTTCAAATTTCGGGGCATACAATTTTCAGATTTCATACGAATTTGAAACACTTATATCTGGAGCCTCCAGTGGAATTTTTCAAATCTGTAAAATCTGACAGATTTTTGAATTTGTCAGGAACATAACAAAAGAAAAATCGTGAAAATCGGACTTTTTTTTCCCTTCTAACTTACTGTTTGCAAAAAGCTATCAGAATCCACTTTTGCACTATTTGAGGGCAAAACAATCATTTTATTAGTTGTGTGATTTTAGGTAGTTTTTATTGTTTTTCTGCATCTTAGTTAGTATATTTGTAGCAATTAGTTTAGTTAGATTCAGAATAGTTAGTTGATGTACTTAGAAATGGCATTTGAGTTAATTTTGATTTTTAATTATAATTTAATTAGTAATTCCTCGTAGAATTAGGTTTAGTATAATTTTTAGAATCATATGTTATAATTGTGCACTAATTTTATGTCTTATTGTGTTTTAGGTTGATACAGTTTACAACAGGTCAAAAGGTGAATTCAACATGAGAGTATAAATACATATGTGGTGAAAGGTCAAAATTACCCCCTGGCGATCTGGAGAAGACTTTAGAAATCTGTTTCTAGTTAATTGAGTTCCTAGTTTCTAATTTCATTAGAATTGTATTGTTTAATTTAGATTAAGAGTTTGATATTAATAAATTGAAATTCTTAGAAGTAAATTGAATATTTCTCGTTCCCTGAAGATTCGACCCGTGCTTACCACATTCGTGGAAAGTCAGTTTTTATTATTTTTGGTTGACGATTTTTCAAATCTTTTACTGCAAAATATCTTTTAAAAATACCATTGCAAAAAGTTCAACCAAATTTTGTCGCCGTTGCCGGGGAACGACGAGTATATTCTGTTATTTCTTCAATTTCAGTTTATTAATCTGTGTTTAGTTAGTTGTTTTTATTTGTTTTAATTAGTAGGATTAACATAGTTAATAAATACAGGATTCACTTACTGTTTTCCTAGGATTCACTGGAATACATACTTCAAGGAGCGATTAGACAAGTGGGTTTTAAAGAACATAGTTTATGATTTCTTGCATCTCTTTATTTTGGTAATTTAGATTAGATTTTGTTCTGTTAGAATAGTTAGTTAATTCTGACATAGTTAGCGTAGTATTGTTATTTACTCTTTGCTTTTGTGATTTGTATTGTAGTATTTAGATTAGTAGTTTAGATAGATTTAGGTCGTTCCATACATCTGGTCTTAGCACCAGTGTATGCAGAGGCAAAGAGCTTTGGGTACTCCATTGCATCCTTTTGTTGACAACCCAGAGAGAATTTTACATTCTCCTTGAAGTTCGACATCAATGGGTGATATGGATCCTTCAGCTCCAGTTCCTCCCCGCGCTCTAAGGGAGTACTTCACTCCCACAGACTATGTTCAGGCATCCTGCATTCGGAGAACCGATGTAGGAGCGCCTCATTATGAGATTAAGGCCAATATCATTCAGATGCTCCCATCCTTCTACGGCCTTAGTCATGAGGATCCCTATAGACACCTTGATGAGTTCCTCGAAATCTGTTCTACAGTGAAGATACATAATTTTGATGACGATGCTTTGAGATTGACCCTGTTCTCGTTCTCATTGAAGACCAAGGCCAAGTATTGGCTAAAGTCCTTAGATTCCATAGAAATAGGGTCCTGGGATCAATTACAGCAGAAGTTCCTGAGAAAATACTTTCCCATAGGTAGGACGAACCAGTATAGGTGAGTCATCACTAGCTTTTCAGAGCTAGATGGTGAGCAATTTCTTGAGACCTGGGAGAGGATAAAGGATCTTCTTAGGAAGTGTCCCCATCATCAGGTGCCTAGATGACAACTGGTGCAGAGTTTCTACGATGGATTGTCTAACAGGAACCGTCAGATGATCGACTCTTCTTGCGGGGGGACATTCATGTTAAAGAGTGAAGATGAAGTATGAAGACTGTTTGACACTTTAGCAGAGAATTCCCTCCAACATGCTTCTAGCTCTCAGTCTGATAGATCCACACCCAGTATTCCCAAGAAAGGTGGCGTTCTCGAAATTGGTTCATCTACTGCATTACAATGCAAAGTGGATATGATTGCGCAGAAGCTGGATCAACTTCTCGTGGTCCCATCTCCCAGTCATCAGGTGTGTACTCTCTATGCCAGTCTGACACATTCGATCACTGAGTGCCCTTCGGTAGCTCAGTACCCTGAATTTGTGCAAGAGCAAGTTTAGGCAACTCAGGGTTACGCCAGACCCCCAAACAACCCATATTCATCTACATATAACCCGGGGTGGCGTAACCATTCTAACTTTTCATGAAAGAATCCCCAGCCTTCTACTCAGCTCCTCCCCTCTCAGCCTGCTTGATCGCCACCATTTACTCAAACATTTCAGAGGACGAGTTATCCTCAGACCACTCCTTCTTTTTCTCCTCAGCTCTCACAAGAGTCTGCTCAGCAGACTTCTTTCGAGGAGAGACTTCTCTAAGCGTTCCAAGAGGTGAAAACCTCTAATCAGAATGCCTTCGAGAAGTGCAGTCAAATATTGAGTTCTCATACTCAGTCCATCGCAAAGTTAGAATCGCAGATGGGGAAATTAGCAAAAGTGATAAGTTGGAGACCTGAGGGCAGTTTGCTGAGTCAGGCAGTGATGAACCCAAAGGGAAAGGAACCAATGACAGAAGACTTGTACATAACAGAGTCACAACAACAGGCCAAAGCTGTTATGGCCCTTACGAGCGGACGTGAGTATCACGTTGAAAGTAGAGTGAGGACAAATGAGCCAGAATCGAGCATACCATCTTCTACGACTCAGTCTTCCACCCCAGTTCAAGAGCAGGATGGGAGTGAGCCTTCTCACAAAGAAAAGGACCTCCAGATGTATATTCCAAAACCACCCTATCCCAAAACATTAGAAACTTTCGTTGGCAGAGGAAAGCAAAGCACGAAGGTCCAGGATATGCTTGAGATCTTTAAGCATGTACAGATCAACCTGCCTTTGCTAGATGCCATTTAGCAGGTGCCAGCTTATGCCAAATTCCTCAAGGAACTCTGAACCTAGAAGAAGAAATCCAGAGGAAGAGTTCCTACCAAGGTCCATCTGACTAAGCAGGTGAGTTCAGTGCATCAACACCAGACTCCACCAAAGCTCAAGGACCCTGGAGCCCCGATCATCGCATGCACCATAGGAAACATCCAGATAGAACGCGCCTTGCTTGACCTTGGAGCAAGCATGAATATCTTGCCCGAATATTTTTATGATTCATTTGGGCTAGGAGAAATGAGATCAACCCCAATTACACTCCAACTAGCAGATCGTTCTGTCAAGGTTCTGAGAGGTATCTTGGAAGATGTGCTAGTGAAAGTGGATGAGTTCTACTTTTCAGTCAATTTCATTATCCTTGACATGAAAGGAATTGATAGCCAGCACCAGACTCCGATCATTCTGGCCAGACCATTCTTGGCGACAGCCAATGCCTGCATCAATTGCAGAACCGAAGCCATAGACTTGTTGTTTGGCAACCGAAAGGTCAGGCTCAACATTTTCAATGACGCGATGGGTCCAGTGGGAGATATGAAGTGCTTCCAGGTTGATATTGTACATGATTTAGTAGAAGCACAACCAGAGTTGTATATGACAGAGGATTCCCATGATATGTACTATACAGAAGATGATAGTTGTAGAGTTAGTGTAGATGTGTCATTAGCATTGTCAGGATCCCATCTTTGGAGAGAGAGCATTGAGCCTCTCCCACCACTTGCTGAGACACCAGCCAAATCTTCGATAGAGTCTCCCCCACAACTTGAGCTGAAACCCTTACCAGATTCTCTCAAGTATGCATACCTCGGATTTGGTGAGACATTGCCTGTGATCATCTCGTCACTGCTCACAAAGAAGCAGGAACAAAGACTGATAGACATTTTATGAGAGCACAAGGCAGCGATTGGCTAGGGGGTTGCAGATTTGAAAGGGATTGATCATTCATTATGCATGCATCAGATTCATTGTGACGAAGAAGCCAAGCCAGTGTGTGACATGCAGAGAAGATTAAATCCTAATATGAAAAAAGTGGTGAAAAATGAAGTGGTCAAGTGGCTGGATTCTGGGATCATATACCCCATTTATGATAGCCAGTGGGTTAGTCTGATTCAGGCTGTGTTGAAGAAATCTGGACTCACTGTAGTGGAGAACGAAAAGGGGGAGAGCATTCCGATGAGGACCACCACAGGGTGGTGTAAACACCCCAAATTTTCATCATCCATTCTCAAATAACCCTCCTCGTGCAGTGCCAACCCTGTTAGGTAAGTGTAGGAGTCAAACCCCGAGTCAGTTTCAGAAAATCACCATTTTACCAACTTTCATTAGAAAAATTACCATTTTACCCCTAGGTCATCTCAGACCCTAGTCAGTTGGAGTCAACCAAGCTTGTTGATCAGTTCAAAACAGTTAGAATATCAGTCATTTCAAGCTCATCTGAGCTCACAATGAACAGACCATTTTCATTCCTGACCATTCCTGCCAAAATGGGATCATTTCTTCAGAAATGAGCTCATTGCTCACTCAAATCTATGCCAATTGTCTCTGAGTCAGTCATTCACAGTCAATCATATTCCCCAGAGTCTAACTTGAGCTCACCAGGAGTTCAAGCGCTCCAGTTTCAGTTCAAAACCATTTCTAAGTGTCCAGGAACCCATTTTAGTCCATTTCAGCTCTTTCAGCTGAAATTGAGCTGAGTTCAGTCAATTGAGTTAGTGTTCAAGCTTTGATTTTAGTTCATGTCAGTATTACTGACTTTTGTTCTAGCTCAAACCCAGCTCTGGTCTGTAATTCACTTCAATCCAATGACCAATCCGTACCATTTCTCTAAAAATGGCAGCTTTTCTTGAAAATTCATTCGAAAAGGTCAGTTGAGTCAGTATCATTGTCAGCTCATTGGAGTTCTGAAACTCTAAAACCCAGCTCAATACATTTCATCTCAGTTCAGTCCAGCTCGAACCCTAATTTTCAGTGTCACTCTAACCCAGTAGAGTCCCGAAAACCATTTCTTGAGCTATTTTGCAAATTTTATCAATTTTAATGCTTTTTGAACTGGTACAACTGTAAATCGAGGTCTAACATCCAAAATTCTTCATTCAGGGTCTGCATTTCGCATGTCATTTCTCATCATTTCATATCATTTCTCAGCATTTCATAACATTTCATCACATTTCATTTCATTTCATTTCATTTCATTTTCGAAGTCCAGAACTCCAGTTTTATAAATTTCAATCCAGATTGAGTTTTAAAAGTTTTCAGAAATCAATTTCAAACCCCGGGTTTCCAAAATTGACATTTTTACCCCCGAGAGTCTAAATTTGGAAATATTTTCTCAAGAAAAATAATCTGGACTTATTTCAAACTCAAATTTTTAAATTCTATATTGGATTTGCTTTGCAACGGGGTATTGAACTTCAAAATCCGAGCTCATTTCAAAAGCTGCAAAAAATAGCCCATTTCGTTTGAAAATATTTTCTTGAGAAAAACAATCTGGATTTCTTTCAAAATTAAATTTTCAAATTCTACACTGGATTTGCTTCGTAGCCAGGTATTGAACTTTAAAATCCGAGCACATTTCAAAAACTGTCAAAAATAGCTCGTTTCGTGTGGAAATTTTCTGAAAAGACTATTTTACCCCTCTAATCGTGAAAATGAATTTCAAAACCGAAATTTGGACCCGCTCTGAGATGGCCCATCCATTTACATTTCCCTTTTATTAAAAAAAATGTGTTTCTTTTCAAATCTTTTTATTTGTTTGTTTTTATTTTATTTATTTTATTTTGTGAGGTGGGACCCGTGAGGTGGTCGCACAAACCTCCAGCCCTCTCTCCATTCCTTTCTTTCTTTTTTATTTTTCCCTTTCTTCTTCCTTTCTTTCCTTTTCTCTTCCTTTTTTTTCCTTTTCTTCTTCTTCTTTCTTTCCTTCTTCCCTTCCCTTCTTTTCCTTTCTCTTTCTTCCTTCTCCAGCCATTCACGTAAACTCATTCACCTCTCTTTCATTATCCCCTCTAAAACCCTAAGTCCACTCTCATTAAAGACCTAAGTTGGAAAAAGAAAAAAAAAGGGGAGAAGGGGCTATACGGCTGCCCCTTTTTCAGCCTCCCCCCCCTCTCTCTCTCTCTCCATACGGTGGAGACATCTCCTCCCTCATACGCATAGCCTCTACTTCTAGCTAATCCTTCTCCATTGCTTCAACCACCACACAAGGTGGTAACCGGTCCAGCCACATCAACTCCAGCCGGTTACCTCAACCTCCAGCCATCGGTCCAGTCTTCCACAGCAACAAAGTCCTTGCAGCAACCTTCCACTGTTCCAAAGTCATCAGCCCACAACCATCCCAGCAGCTGCATCTTCTTTGTGAAAAAGGACGCCTAACAAAGGGCACCCTACCATCTTACGATTCCAGCAGCAAGGAGCAGCCCCTTTGATCTAGCTTCAGCCACCTCCAAAGCAGCAGCCACCTTGGAAACACCACTGTCAGCCTTCTTTGGAGCAGCATCCTCCATCTACGGCATTTCCGTTCTACCAAACTGCAGCCACCTCCTTCACTTCCAGCATCAACTCCAACAAGGCAGCCTCTTTGAAGCATCATCTTAACCACCCAAGTCGCAGTCCATCCATTGGTGCAGCATCCCTACCCAAGCCAAGGTAATATCCCTCATATCCAAATTCTTCATTATATGCTATATATCTGTTTTTGTTCTTTTATATATATTTATATATATATGGATTTCATAGGTTTGCAATTGAAAGAGAAGAATCCGTCCAATCAATGGACCGGATCTTCCCTTCTCGTAGCCACAAAAACAAGAATGAATATGATTCATGCCCCCTGAGTTTTCATGTTTTCTTTCAAGTTTAAATACATTTTGCGTTCTGTATATTGCAGTTAATTTTATTTTTTTTATTTCTTGTTATTTAATTCAGTTTATATTGGTAGTTTAACATGTTTCGTCTTAGGTGTCTCGTTTAGTTGTCATTTCACGCAGAAATTATCTTTTATAAATTCTAAATTTTTTAACGTAATTATGTTATCTTGTCTGCGACATCATGCAAAAAAATATGATTCAATTTGGGTTTCGGAACCCATCTAAACCGATCAAACCCGACATCGGGTTTTCTGTCTTTTTGAACTTCCAGTTTGTGCTTTAGCAGACAAGAACCTACGGTACCACCATTGTGGGAGATTCGGATTGCTCTACAAAAATCACAGTGGATTCATGATTGAATCTACTAATGATCTGGAAATTTTTAGGTTTTTCTAGTTAGTTTTGTTTTCTGTAAAAAATCGGATTTCTCAGACCCCTGGGAAAATCTCAATTTTCTTTCGTTAGGGTATAGACAGACCTTAATGCACCGAGTCCGCCAAATCTATAGCCCGTCTGCAAAGACTTTTAACATGAACATTGTTTCTAACATAATTTCCTGTCATTTCCCAAAAGTTGGAAATTTGTGGATCTGTTTCAGTATTTTTTACGGGTTTTTAATTTCTGTCTGACAGATTTCAATATCCAGAAATCTCAGAGATTTAGGTCTCTGATAACAGCATGCCCTTTTCCAAACTGTAACCCGAATCCAAGTTTTGTAAAAATACAAAATTTCCATCTGTTTGTCAGAGACATTTTTCCACAATTTCAGACTTTTTCCCATCTGGTTACTATTTTTCCCACATTTTATACCAAAACCTGTCTATTTCCTTCATTTACTGGAGTCGCCGGATTCCGATCCGACTTGCCGGAGTGGCAAAGCTCCGACCATAGGTCAAAACCAGAAAGTGTAAAAGGCAAAAATCCTTGCCTTACTGTCCTCTGTCACCCCATAAAAATTGGGAATTTTTTATGGAAGTTTGATATCCTAAATCCCTTTTAGAATCAACATTTTAGGCAAAAATCACAAAATTTAGGGTTTTTACTTGAATTTCCATATTTAAAAATACAAAAAAAATTAGATTTTCGAGTTCCATTCTGTTATTAGGGTTATTTTAGGTGTCCATACCAAATTTGGCTTAATTCCAAATTCATTTGCTCTATGTGTTAGTTTATCTTTAAATTCAGAAGCGAAAATCAGGCAAAAATCATGTTAAATTTGATATTTTTTGATATTTTCACCATTTTAGGGTTTTATTCATGTAAATTAGCATGTAGAATCATATTAGGGTTAATTTAAATCTCATTTGCATTTCATATTTTTTTTCAATTTTGCAAAATGTATTTCAGAAAACCGTGGTTTCAAGGCCATAGTCTTGTTATCGGGGGTATTTTGGTCATTTTGACCTAAATTTTGAAATTTCAATTTCTAATTCTACAAAATTTCATGCATATCATCATATTTTATCATATTATGTTTGATTTATTTCATTTGATTTTCAAAATTCCAAAATTTACAAAAAATTTTTCAAAAAACCCTGATTTCAAGGACATCAGGGGTATTTTGGTCATTTTGACCCCAATTTCAAATTTTCAAGTTTATTTTCAAAATTTATTCATTATTTATCATGTTTATATCAAAGGAGGTATGATTTTGGGTTTATATCTGAATAATATCCGATAATTTCCCATATTTTCGGATAAATTCAAAAAAACCTACATTTTTGTGCTAACCTTGTTTTCTAGTTTTGCATGAACATTCAAGAAGAAGATTTAGATTTTATTTCTTTTATTTCAATTCAATGTAAAAATCAATGTAATATTTGGAATAAGAGTTGCATTTCTGCTTAGAATAGGGTTGCATTGCATATAGTTCAATTTATGCAAATTTCAATATGTGATGTATGATTCATGCACATTTTTTCAAATTCACTATGGTTTACATGAATGTCACGTGCACAAGCTCTTATGGAGTTTATAAACTCGGTGGGATTCGTATTTATGGCCATAGTCAGAATACGAAGAAAACCAAGATTTATGATCTTTATATCAGCTACATTCAGCCTACACTCTTAGACTAACTTCAAAATGCACTGCATTTATCAAAGTTTTAAAAAGATTTCCCAATTCCTCAACGAAATTCCCTTTTCAAATTCATATTCATTCATTCATATCATTCAAATTGCATTATTTTCAAATTCATTTTTCAATGTCAATTTCAGAAAAATCAATTTTCTCAAGGATTTACCAAGTCTTTCTCAGGATTGGATTTTCTCAGAATCCTAAGTTTTCAAATGACATTTCAAAGCATTTCCCAAGTTCAAATCAATATTTTACAATGTTTTAAAATTCTCAAATTTCAAAATCCCAAGTTTTCAGAAATCGATTTTCTTAAAAATCTAATTTTCCTGAGAATCCATTTTCCATTTCAAAAGTCATTTCCCAATGAACTTCCTAATTTTCTCAGAATTTTCAAATCCATTTCCTCAGAAAAGCAATTCCAAATTTCAAAATCAATTTTCTAAAGTTCAAATTTTCCTGAGAAATCACTTTCCAATGCAAATTTCTGATTTCCAATGAAATTCAATGATTTTATCAAGAATTAAATTTTCAAGTACTTTTCCAATCAATTTTCAAGCATATTTCAATTTTTCAAAGCAAACATCATATTTTCTCAAACTTGCATTATTTTCAAAATTTCATAGCACAAGCCTGATTCTTTGTGCATTGTAGGAAAAATAGAGCATAATTTAGCTATTTGAGTCGAGTTAAAGCACATAATTGGTCCTTGGTTCAATTACCCCTGGTAAAGGTGCCAGGAACGGTTGAACCTCGTACCGACAGGCAGATCCCATTCCACGGAATTTTTCCGCAAATTTTCAAAACGGAGGCGAGTAATTTTTCAAAACCATTTTCAAAACTTTGGTCGAGTTTGACTCGCGAAATTCGTTTCTCTCTTGCAAGGGAGGGAAAAAATTTTGCGATGATAACAGGTTTGGCCACCGTGATGGGACCTGTCTTTGTCTGATCAATTGTGTGCTTTAACTTAGTTCAATTATCAAAATCGTGTTCTATGGAATGTCAACTTTTAATTCCTGATATCATGTGAACCTAGGAGCCTAGACTTGAACCCAGCTGACATGGATTGCATGTAGACTAGGCATGGTTTGGTAGGACCATATTGAGGAGAATTATTCATGCTCACTTAGACTTAGGTCTGAAATACAACACTCCTCAATCTAGGGCTTGTATGAAAACAATGTTTGCTTCTTCAAAAAAACAAAAAAATCAAAATTCTATCTCTTTAGGATTTAGAGCCCTCTGTTTGCTTGCATGTGATCATATTTCAAAAACCACCCCACCTATGTCTACCCGGTCTTCACGTTGCTGGGCTCTCTTCCAGAACCATAGTTTGGGACAGAGCCTCACAACTGAGCCACTTATTTGGGCTAACGCTCCCCTGCCACGTACCAAGGGCCATAGTCCAACGTATATCGGCAGGCGCTCAAGGATGTTGGGAAAACACAAGCCTAGAACCGAAGATGATTTTTTATGCCACGTACACCGAGCCTCGGCTCGAGTATATCGGCATAACTGGATTGAACACAGTGATCTAAGCCTAGAGTCAGGATTAGGGTCCTAAAGCTCTTTCAAAATTGATGCATTTAGAGTCAGCTTCTTAGGGATTGCTGTATGTGCATAATTGTTTGTAATTGAATATATGATATTCATTTTTGCCTTATTTTCTCATATTTTCCCAATTTTTCCAAAATACCTCATTTTTCATCTTTTATGAAATATCTCTTTTTTCTCAAAAACCCTGGACGATTTTTTCAAATTATCCACCTTTTCTTCAAAACTCCAGGTTGTTTTCCATTCTTTCGTTCCTCTGGACTTCAAATTTTCAGCATTTCACTTTATTCTGCCTGCAATTTTCAAAATTCTTGTATTTTTTTCAAAGTCTAATTTCAATCTTCCTATCTTTCAGTCTAATGGCATTCAGTCAGTTCGACTCTGTCTTTCCTGAGGGTCACATCTCCTATGAGGTGCGACAAAGTCTTTCCGAGCATCAAGCTCTCAGCACCGGACCCTTCTTCCCCCAGTGGTACTACATTTGGTTCAAAAACTTCTCTCGTATGTTTGTGGACCACTTGAGCGATTGTGGGTTGGAACTGGCATCTGCAGTGGGGAAGTTGACAGTTAATGACAATCTGATCCATGCACTGGCAGAGCGGTGGAATCCGCGCACTTGCACATTCTGGTTCCCATGGGGCGAGATGACACTACTGATGGATGAGTTTTCAGAGATTATGGGACTGCCTGAGCCAGTCGGTTAGCTTGGAGATCCGTTAGAGCAACAGTTTTTTATCAATGTCAAGGGTCTGGACCCCAAAGATGTCGTAGCTCGCATGACAGGGCGCAAGTCTTGGCCACTGATTGAAGAAAATGGTAATGAATACGTGAGTCTGATCGAGATCTACAGACAGTATGGAGAATTCGCATAAGTCAGCTCGTTGTCCAGAACAGCTCGAGAGAGAATTCAACATGCAATGGTTTTGTGCACTGTAGGACTCGCTTTCTTTCCAGACGGACAGAACTATGTGGATGTCAGAATAGTTCAGCTTCTGAGAAGATGGGGGAGTCGACAGACCAACCGTCTCTCGATAGCTATGGCCGCGCTTGCTTTTCTATACAGAGGACTGACCCGCTTCACACTTGGAGAGTCCATCCTAGTCGAGGGATGTACCTATGCTCTTCAGTCTTGGTTCATTCAGCATGTGCCGACCAGAGCTAGTTCGTTCAGATACAACGGCAAAAAACTTCTTCTAATTGCGCGGTACCGATTCATGATCGATTATCTGCAGGAAGAAGAAGTGGTATGGGACTATTTTGATCGAGAATTATCGCCTTCCAGATACACCTATGCATATGGCAAGAGATTCAAGTTGCTTGGTTCATTCTTTTGTGCTTACTATCATCCGGAGTAGTGTGTTCGACAGTTTTCTCAGAGACAGAAGCACATAGAGATGCGGCTGCTATCATGAGTCGTGCCAGAGTTCGACCTTACATCAGCACAGTGGTCCGGAACATACCATTCTGCCAGATATGGCTGGGACTCTTTTGTTACTCTTCCACTTTTTCTCGGCCCTCGTGTCTCTGCTAGTTATAAAGAGTGATGGCAAATTGTCTGTCCACCTCCTCTTTCCCAAGTTTATTATTGATACAATCATGTTTTCCTTTTAATAAATAAAAATCTTGCAAATTCTTCAATTCTTGGTTTGACGACCTCGCCTAGGTAACAAGGCATAATTTTTAGTTGTTTATTTTCTTTGCAAAGGAATGACAACGCAATTGTCGTAATCCCAACGACGACTCAATCCCTAGTAATGGGATATTCTTTCAATTGTCTACCAAAATTCTCAGCAAATATTCTCTTCCAATCAAATTCTCTTTCAAAAGCGTAATCATCAATTTTGCCCTGCAGAGAGCATTCGTGATATTCGATGGTTCATACAAGGTTAGGGAAAAAAACTGCACCAGTCGAAGGCATCGCATATTCAACAGCCTCGGACGAAGAGATGGATTCCCCGCGCTCGGGCAAGAATCAAGGGCAGCAGGTTGAGTATGACATGGATCCTCATATATATGTCATGTTCAAAAAGATGATGAGCAAGATGCTGGCAGAATAAGCTTACGCCAGTGCAAAGAAGACCCAAGTTAAGCAGAAGGCAAAGGTCCAGGTAGTCAAAAGGGTTTTGAAGTTGTCTAAGAAGCCTATTCAGGATGCTGATACAACAAATGAAGGGAAATCAGTAGAGGACACTGATGAAGAATATAAAGCTCAGCAAGCATTTAAAAGATCCCCTCATAGACAAGGGATAGCCTATAAATTGAAGAGTCAAGCAATGGATGATCTAGTCCAAGTGCAATTGAAGAAAATGGCTGAGGTGATTAAAAATTTGCAAGACTGTGACAAGGGCAAGAAGGTCTTTGCGAGCAAAAACCTCTACGAAGGCATCACTCCTGTCAGGAATAATCAAGATCCAAAAAAGAAGATGAACTTCGTCTTCTTCGTTAATGCCAACCGCGATGATTGCAAAGATAGCAAAGACAATCATACAAGTCAGAAATAGAAATCTTCTAAGCAGAATGGAAAATTGAGTCAATAGAAAGAAAAGATAAAGCGAGACGGCTGGGGTTACGATTGCCAGTTTACTCCTCTCGAGCAGTCTCTCGATGAAATCCTTGAATATATGTTGGCCAAAGAATTGGTAAAGCTCCCAAAAGTCACAAATCCTCCCATAATCATGGGAAGATTTATGGACCAGTTCTGCAAATTCCATCGGGCGGTAGGGCATGATACCGACCACTGTTTTGTCTTCAAGAACATTTTCCAAGATTATATCGACAAGAATTTTTTCGTTGAGAATGAGAAAGGATATTGGTCAACTATCTCGGCCAAGTCTCAACAGAAGTCAAGCAATCAGCAAAAAGTACAACATGACGGTCGAAACGAGGACCGCAAGATGGCCCCATTGGATCAAATACTCGAGAGTTTCCTGGAATACATGCTCACAGAAGATATGGTCAGATCTCCAGAGGCTCACTTTACTCTTTCTGCCGATGATTGAAATCATGATAACTAATCAGAGGGATCTAAGGGCCAAAAAGGAAAGTTCTCCAACAATGATAAGCCTCTTCAATCTAGTCCTCAGCATAAAAAGAAAGGTCAAGAAAAGCCAAAGCACAAAGATTGGAGAAAAGATTGAAAGTTCACCCCTCTGGATCAGACCCTAAAGAGTGTTCTAGAATACATGCTCGCAAAAGATATGACCCGTTTACCTAAAGTAGTTGATCCTGCAACAATCATGGGCAGATTCAAAGAAAAATTCTGTAAATTTCATCGGGCAGTAGGGCATGACACTTAGAACTGTTTCAAGATCGCATCGGCAAGATCCTTGTTGAAAATGAGGAAGATACCAGTTGACCATCCTGATCAAGTTTTCCAAGAAACTGATAATGTCAAGGCTATGCCATCTTTAATCATTTTGCTTTTGGTCATTTTAAAAGGACAATACAGACCCAGTTTTCTTACCAACTTGTTATTTCTCTTCAATGATTGAATAAATTACCCATTTTCCTCATAAACTTGATGTCACCTTTTATTCTTCTTCTCTGCAAAATGTTATTTCATGAGGAATGACCCTCTTCAGAGTCCCAGAATCAATCCAAAGTCAGAAAGCATTCTTCAAATATCAATTACTTATCCTTTCATTCAACTTTTCACTCCCTAGTTATACTGAGGCATTATTTTGAAAATTGTCTTCAAAACATCCTGTATGCAGACAGGATCAAACAAATCTCTTATTTTGCATGTATGTGCATTCATTTACATTATTTTGCATACATTTGCATACATTTGCATTTACATGCATACATTTGCATCCATTTGCATTTACATGCATACATTTGCATCCATTTGCATTCATTTGCATCAAATTCATTTCCCCTTCAGGTTAAGGGATAAACCTGAACTTCCCCTTTAGGTTAAGGGATAAACCTGAACTACCCATTCAGGATAAGAGATAAATTCTGAGACCCCGACAGTTGTCTAAGTCATAGTGAGGATGAAGATTAAAAATCTCTCATCAGAATCAGTTGGGTAAATTTTCAAAATCCAGTGTTCGTGCTGGTAAGATTTTCAAAAACCAGTGTTCGTGCTGGTAAAATTTTCTAAATCTAGTGTTCGTGCTGGTAAATTTTCAAAATCCAGTGTTCGTGCTGGTAAGATTTTCAAAAATAGTGTTCGTGCTGGTAAAATTTTCTAAATCCAGTGTTTGTGCTGGTAAATCTTCAAAATCCAGTGTTCTTGCTGGTAATTCTTCCAAAAACAGTATTCGTACTGATCCATTTTCAAAATCCAGTACTTATACTGGTTCATTTCCAAAATTCAGTATTCACACTAGTATATCTTTCAAAATCCAATTGTTATTGGTCGGACTTTCAAAATCTAATTTTTATTGGTCAAACTTTCTAAATCTGGTTTACTGGTTAATGTTTTCAAACCTAATCTATGCTAGTCTAGTTTTCCTTCGGGATTCGAGTTCCGACTCGAATTTTCTTTCCTTCTAATTAGTCTAGTTTTCCTTCGGGATTTCAGTTCCGACTCGAATTTTCTTTCCTTCTAATTAGTCTAGTTTTCCTTCGAGATTCGAGTTCCGACTCGAATTTTCTTTCCTTCTAACCAGTCTAGTTTTCCTTTGGGATTTGAGTTCCGACTCGAATTTTCTTTCCTTCTAATTAGTCTAGTTTTCCTTCAAAATTCGAGTTCTGACTCGAATTTTCTTTCCTTCTAACCGGTCTAGTTTTCCTTCGGGATTCGAGTTCTGACTCGAATTTTCTTTGCTTCTAATTAGTCTAGTTTTCCTTCGAGATTCGAGTTCTAACTCGAATTTTCTTTCCTTCTAACCGGTCTAGTTTTCCTTCAGGATTCGAGTTCCGACTCGAATTTTCTTTCCTTCCAATGGATCTAGTTTTCCTTCGAAGATTCGAGTTCCGACCCGAGTTTTCTTTTCCTAGAATTGGTCTAGAAGATTAGAGTTCCGACTCAAATTTTCTTCCAAATCCAATTCAAATATCCTAGAATTGGTCTAGAAAATTAGAGTTCCGACTCAAATTTTCTTCCAAATCTAATTCAAATGCCTGGAATCGGTCTAGGAAATTAAAGTTCCGACTTGAATTTTCTTCCAAATCCAATTCGCTTGGCTTTCCTTTAAAGGTTTGAACTCCTACTCAAACTTTTCTGCAATTTAGTAATTGGTCTAGAAGATCCAAGTTCCGACTCGAATTTTCTTTCAAAATCCAATTCATTTAGTTTTCCTTGAAGATTTGAATTCCAATTCGAATCTTCCCTCAAAACCCAGTTTAGCACCTGGTCCATTCAAAGCTCACAAGTTGAATCCTTTTTTCTTAAACTATGGTCCTTAGGTTAAATTCCTATGGAATTGATAGCTCGTAGGTCGAACTTCTGCTGAACCGATGTGATCCCTAGGTTAAATTCCTATAGAATTGATCGTTCTTAGGCTGAATTCCTATTAAACCCATGTCGTTCTTAACTGAACCAATGTCGTTCTTAACTGAACCAATGTCGTTCTCAATAGAACCAATGTCGCTCTTAGGCAGAATTCCTATTGAACCCATATTGTTCCCAGTAAACCAATTCTCAATTTCGATCTCCAGGTCATCCAATTTCCAATTTTCAATTTTCAATTTCTAATCCCAATTTTGACCTTCGGGTCAATCAAATTCCAATTTTGGCCCTCAGGCCATCCAATCACCAATGTCGGCCCTCAGGCCATCCAATTACCAATTCGGCCCTCGAGCCACCCAATTTCCAAATCTCTAATTTCGACCTTCGGGTCACTCAATTTCCAATTTCAACCTTTGAGTCAATCAATTCCAATTTTGACTTGCGGGTCAATCAATTTCCAAATTTCCAATTTCAACCTTCAAGTCAATCAATTTCCAAATTTTCAATTTCGACCTTCGGGTCAATCAATTTCCAAATTTTCAATTTCAGACCTCCAGGTCAACCAATTGTCAAATTTTCAAATTCGACCTTTGGGTCAATAGATTCCAATTTCGACCTTCGGGTCAATCAATTTCCAATTTCCAAATATCAATTTCCAAATATCAATTTCCAAATTCCAAATTCCAAATTCCAAATTCCAAATTCCAAATTCCAAATTCCAAATTCCAAATTCCAAATTCCAAATTCCAAATTCCAAATTCCAAATTTCCAATTTCAAATACCAAATTTCAAAATTCAAATTTTCAATTTTTCAATTTCCAAATTTCCAATTTCGACCTTCGGGTCAATTAATTTCCAATTTCCAAATATCAATTTCCAAATTCCAAATTTCCAATTTCCAATTTCCAATTTCCAATTTCCAATTTCCAATTTCCAATTTCCAATTTCCAATTTCCAATTTCCAATTTCAAATATTAAATATCAAATATCAAATATCAAATTTCAAAATTTCAATTTCCAATTTCGACCCTTTTGGTCACCCAATACCAATTTCAGTCATTTCCTCTTGCGAGAGACCCTTTTTACAGGGAGAGTTCAAGGGAGCTCGTTCTTTTCGCATGCTATCCTTTGTTCACCTAGCCCCTTTTCAGGGAGAGTTTGAAGGGACTCATGTCTATGTGAACCGTTTGCAAAACAAAATTCCAATTTCATACAAGGAACCCTTAGTTCAGGGAGAGCTTCGACAGAAGTTCGCTTTCCTTGTGATCACAATTTCATACTAGGCCATTTCATCATGAAGGACCCTCTATTTAGGGAGAGTGTGATGGACTCGTTCCTTCATGACCAATTCACCGACCTCACCATTACCGACCCCCTTTCCATAAGAGAAGCCTAATGTTAGGAAGTTTTGACGAAAGCTTAATTTCTTTTCGAAAGTTCATTTTGCAAACACCTCCTCTTCAGGGAAGAGAGGAGTAATTTCTATTTCCAATTTCTGAATCTTCTCCTTTGGGGAAAGGAGAAGAAATTTTTTGTCATGGATGTGTTGAGTCGTGCTTCAAATGCTCACTTTCACAAAGGATTTCAAGAAAATCTTGCCAATTTGTCATTAAATATTTGTTGATTTCAAAAATTTTATTTGCACAAAAACATTACCTCATAATACCTTTAGTATTATTTCTGAAAGGTCAAAGCTTTTGTGAAAAAGGATTCAAAATTCAAATTCTTTCTATTGGCCAACCAAAAGGATGAAGAATAAATCCTCGATATGGCCAGCAAAAGGAAATTCAATGTTGTTGTAAAGCCATAAGTGATCAGTATTGATCGCAGTCAATGACACATTTTTAAAGATCATTCTTGGAAAATAAAGCAGTCAAAATATCTTGGGTGATACAGAAAAATCCATTAAATCCCTATATCTCCTCAATCACCTAAGCTGCAATTAAATATCTGTAAAAGGGATCTCTCAATTGTCATCAAGATGAAGGCGAATTAGGCGAGTAGACTGCTGGGGCGAAAGAAGATTTGAATCATCTCCAAGATGACGAAGTTTGTGACGGATCCTTCCAGAGAAAGTTCAGAGCACCGTCAAGATGAAGGCGACTGCGATGAGCCTCCCGACAAACCCTAAAGGATATTTAATTTCTGCTATCATCAAGAGATTTCCAACCAATGAGCCAATAACCTTCGATATAATCCCTGAGAAAAAAAGAAGGATCAGAACATCTCCAAGATGAAGGAGTTTGTGACGTACCCTTCCAAAAAAAAGAGAGAAAAGTCAGAACATCTCCAAAATGAAGGATGATGTAATAAAATCCCCAAAAGCCCAAAAGAGCTCTAATTCTGCCAATAAAAAAAAAAAGTGGGCAGAAAGATCATCATGAGAAAAGAATCCCAGGATATCAAACTGTCGAATCTGTCAAGAATCTTCTTTAAAATTTGTGAAATTCTATTATCAATATTCCTTCACCAATTGCTTTCACAATATCAAGAATACTCTCTTTTCTATTCATATCAAGGAAATTGATAGCCTCCTTGAAAGAAAGTCAATTGCACGAAATTTGAATTCGAATCTTGATTCTACGAACTTAAGCCCAGTCGAAGGTAATACTTCAGGTAGAAAAGAGGGAATATTTTTAAAACACTGTGCATCATTTTAAATTATTTTGAATCAACAATAATTTTTAATATCTTGACAATATTTTTCTAGCTATCCTGGCGAGAAGCGAGAACTTGAGGTTCATCTTTGGCGCATCCTGACATCAGTTGTTATCCCTTTTAAGGACTTGATAACGGGAGTTTTCAAGATTCCTTCCCTTCTGTTGGTATAATCTGAGCGCCTAGGCTCTCAGATTCGCACACTTTCCTGTGTCTCCACTGTCCCACCATAGACAGTCCAATTTCGGCTTGAGGTTAAGCCACAAATCATTTTCTCGCGAAAGGTCACCAATTTCAAAAGTTATTTAGTCTCAGCAATGAGGCGCCCAAAATCAAACCCCTTTTCAAGCTTTAGGGACCCCAATTTCATTCTTTTGCAAAACCCCTATCGGATTCATTGTGCGGAAGTCCGAAGGTTCCATCATGGGTTCTTTCGAGAATCCCATCATTTTCCGCCCAATCAGGATAAGGGTATAAACATGAGCCTCCTTTGATGAGGTATTTCATTTTCTGCCCAATCAGGATAAGGGTACAAACCTGAGCCTCATTTTGATAAGGCATTTCATTTCCCGGTCAGGTTAAGGGTCAAACCTGAGTTTCGTTTCTACACGAGGTATTTCCCGTCCCATCCAGGTTAAGGGCAAAAACCTGAATCTCACTTCTTTTGAAGTAAATTTTTCCTCTCTATTCTCTATTTCATATCTACCATTTTCATCAGGGCTAATTTCTTCATACTCAGTCAGATCTTTCTAACTGGGGCATTTTTATAGCCAAAATTTGGTGTGATTTTCTTTGCCACTAAGCTCGTCTTCAAGCCGGCTTAGTAGCAAAGAGGGGCATTTGTAAACACCCCAAATTTTCATCATCCATTCTCAAATAACCCTCCTCGTGCAGTGCCAACCCTGTTAGGTTAGTGTAGGAGTCAAACCCCGAGTCAGTTTCAGAAAATCACCATTTTACCAACTTTTATTAGGAAAATTACCATTTTACCCCTAGGTCATCCCGGACCCTAGTCAGTTGGAGTCAACCAAGCTTGTTGGTCAGTTCAAAACAGTTAGAATATCAGTCATTTCAAGCTCATTTGAGCTCACAATGAACAAACCATTTTCATTCCTGACCATTCCTGACAAAATGGGATCATTTCTTCAGAAATGAGCTCATTGCTCACTCAAATCTAAGCCAATTGTCTCTGAGTCAGTCATTCACAGTCAGTCATATTCCTCAGAGTCTAACTTGATCTCACCAGGAGTTCAAGTGCTCCAGTTTCAGTTCAAAACCATTTCTAAGTGTCCAGGAACCCATTTTAGTCCATTTCAGCTCTTTCAGCTGAAATTGAGCCGAGTTCAGTCAATTGAGCTAGTGTTCAAGCTTTGATTTTAGTTCATGTCAGTATTACTGACTTTTGTTCTAGCTCAAACCCAGCTCTGGTCTGTAATTCACTTCAATCCAATGACCATTCCGTACCATTTCTATAAAAATGACAGCTTTTCTTAAAAATTCAGTCGGAAAGGTCAGTTGAGTCAGTATCATTGTCAGCTCATTGGAGTTCTGAAACTCTAAAACCCAGCTCAATCCAGCTCATCTCAGTTCAGTCCAGCTCGAACCCTAATTTTCAGTGTCACTCTAACCGAGTAGAGTCCCGAAAACCATTTCTTGAGCTATTTTGCAAATTTTATCAATTTTAATGCTTTTTGAACTGGTACAACTGTAAATCAGGGTCTAACATCCAAAATTCTTCATTCAGGGTCTGCATTTCGCATGTCATTTCTCATCATTTCATATCATTTCTCAGCATTTCATAACATTTCATCACATTTCATTTCATTTCATTTCATTTCATTTTCGAAGTCCAGAACTCCAGTTTTATAAATTTCAATCAAGATTGAGTTTTAAAAGTTTTCAGAAATCAATTTCAAACCCCGGGTTTCCAAAATTGACATTTTTACCCCCGAGAGTCTAAATTTAGAAATAATTTCTCAAGAAAAATAATCTGGATTTATTTCAAACTCAAAATTTTAAATTCTACATTGGATTTGCTTTGCAACGGGGTATTAAACTTCAAAATCCGAGCTCATTTCAAAAGCTGCAAAAAATAGCCCGTTTCGTTTGGAAATATTTTCTTGAGAAAAACAATCTGGATTTCTTTCAAAATTAAATTTTCAAATTCTACACTGGATTTGCTTCGCAACGAGGTATTGAACTTTAAAATCCGAGCTCATTTCAAAAACTGTCAAAAATAGCTCGTTTCGTGTGGAAATTTTCTGAAAAGACTATTTTACCCCTCTAAACGTCAAAATGAATTTCAAAACCGAAATTTGGACCCGCTCTGAGATGGCCCATCCATTTACATTTCCCTTTTATTGAAAAAAATGAGTTTCTTTTTAAATCTTTTTATTTGTTTGTTTTTATTTTATTTATTTTATTATTTTTTATTTTATTTTGTGAGGTGGGACCCGCGAGGTAGTCGCCCAAACCTCCAGCCTTCTCTCCCTTCCTTTCTTTCCTTTTTATTTTTCTCTTTCTCTTTCCCTTTCTTCTTCCTTTCTTTCCTTTTCTTCTTCTTCTTTCTTTCCTTCTTCCCTTCCCTTCTTTTCCTTTCTCTTTCTTCCTTCTCCAGCCATTCACGTCAACTCATTCACCTCTCTTTCATTATCCCCTCTAAAACCCTAAGTCCACTCTCATTAAAGACCTAAGTTGGAAAAAGAAAAAAAAAAGGGGAGAAGGGGCTATACGGCTGCCCCTTTTTCAGCCTCCCCCCCCCCCTCTCTCTCTCTCTCTCTCCCATTCTAACACCTTCTCTCCATTGTCTCTCTGATTTTCAACACCATACGGTGGAGACATCTCCTCCCTCATACGCATAGCCTCTACTTCTAGCTAATCCTTCTCCATTGCTTCAACCACCACACAAGGTGGTAACCGGTCCAGCCACATCAACTCCAGCCGGTTACCTCAACCTCCAGCCATCGGTCCAGTCTTCCACAACAACAAAGTCCTTGCAGCAACCTTCCACTGTTCCAAATTCATCAGCCCACAACCATCCCAGCAGCTGCATCTTCTTTGTGAAAAAGGACGCCTAACAAAGGGCACCCTACCATCTTACGATTCCAGCAGCAAGGAGCAGCCCCTTTGATCTAGCTTCAGCCACCTCCAAAGCAGCAGCCACCTTGGAAACACCACTATCAGCCTTCTTTGGAGCAGCATCCTCCATCTCCGGCATTTCCGTTCTACCAAACTGCAGCCACCTCCTTCACTTTCAGCATCAACTCCAACAAGGCAGCCTCTTTGAAGCATCATCTTAACCACCCAAGTCGCAGTCCATCCATTGGTGCAGCATCCCTACCCAAGCCAAGGTAATATCCCTCATATCCAAATTCTTCATTATATGCTATATATCTGTTTTTGTTCTTTTATATATATATATATATGGATTTCATAGGTTTGCAATTGAAAGAGAAGAATCCGTCCAATCAATGGACCGGATCTTCCCTTCTCGTAGCCACAAAAACAAGAATGAATATGATTCATGCCCCCTGAGTTTTCATGTTTTCTTTTAAGTTTAAATACATTTTCCGTTCTGTATATTGCAGTTAATTTCATTTTTTTTTATTTCTTGTTATTTAATTCAGTTTATATTGGTAGTTTACCATGTTTCGTCTTAGGCGTCTGGTTTAGTTGTCATTTCACGCAGAAATTATCTTTTATAAATTCTAATTTTTTTAATGTAATTATGCTATCTTGTCTGCAACATCATGCAAAAAAATATGATTCAATTCGGGTTTCGGAACCCATCTAAACCGATCAAATCCGACATCGGGTTTTCTGTCTTTTTGAAATTCCAGTTTGCGCTTTAGCAGACAAGAACCTCCGGTACCACCCTTGTGGGAGATTCGGATTGCTCTACAAAAATCACAGTAGATTAATGATTGAATCTACTAATTATCTCGAAATATTTAGGTTTTTTCAGTTAGTTTTTTTTTCTGTAAAAAATCGGATTTCTCAGACCCTTGGGAAAATCTCGATTTTCTTTTGTCAGGGTATAGACAGACCCTAATGCACCGAGTTCGCCAAATCTGTAGCCTGTCTGCAAAAACTTTCAACATGAAAGTTATTTATAACATAATTTCCTGTCATTTCCCAAAAGTTGGAAATTTTTGGATATGTTTCCGTATTTTTTACGGGTTTTTAATTTCTGTCTGACAGATTTCAATATCCAGAAATTGCAGAGATTTAGGTCTCTGATAACAGCATGCCCTTTTCCAAACTGTAACCCTAATCCTAGTTATGTAAAAAGACAAAATTTCCATCTGTTTGTCAGAAACATTTTCCCATAATTTCAGACTTTTTTCCATCTGTTTACTATTTTTCTCACATTTTCTACCGAAACCTATCTGTTTCCTTCATTTACTGGAGTCGCCGGATTCCGATCCGACTTGCCGGAGTGGCACAGCTCCGACCATAGGTCAAAACCAGAAAGTGTAAAAGGAAAAAATGTTTGCCCTACTGTCCTATGTCACCCCATAAAATTTGGGAATTTTTTATGGAAGTTTGATATCCTAAATCCCCTTTAGAATCAACATTTTAGGCAAAAAATCCCAAAATTTAGGGTTTTTACTTGAATTTCCATATTTAAAAATACAAAAAATTAGATTTTCGAGTTCCATTCTGTGATTAGGGTTATTTTAGGTGTCCATGACAAATTTGGCTTAATTCCAAATTCATTTTCTCTATGTGTTAGTTTATCTTTAAATTCAGAGGCGAAAATCAGGTTAAATTTGATATTTTTTGATATTTTCACCATTTTAGGGTTTTATTCATGTAAATTAGCATGTAGAATCATATTAGGGTTAATTTAAATCTCATTTGCATTTCATATTTTTTTTCAATTTTGCAAAATGTATTTCAGAAAACCCTGGTTTCAAGGCCATAGTCTTGTTATCGGGGGTATTTTGGTCATTTTGACCTAAATTTCGAAATTTCAATTTCTAATTCTACAAAATTTCATTATTATCATCATATTTTATCATATTATATTTGATTTATTTTATTTGATTTTCAAAATTCCAAAATTTACAAAAAAAATTTCAGAAAACCCTGATTTCAAGGTCAGCAGGGGTATTTTGGTCATTTTGACCCCAATTTCGAATTTTCAAGTTTATTTTCAAAATTTATTCATTATTTATCATGTTTATATCAAAGGCGGTATGATTTTGGGTTTATATCTAAATAATATCTGATAATTTCCCTTATTTTCAGATAAATTCAAAAAAACCTACATTTTTGTGCTAACCTTGTTTTCTAGTTTTGCAGGAACATTCAAGAAGAAGATTTAGATTTTATTTCTTTTATTTCAATTCAATGTAAAAATCAATGTAATATTTGGAATAAGAGTTACATTTCTGCTTAGAATAGGGCTGCATTGCATATAGTTTAATTTATGCAAATTTCAATATGTGATGTATGATTCATGCACATTATTTCAAATTCACTATGGTTTACACGAATGGCACGTGCACAAGCTCTTATGGAGTTTATAAACTCGGTGGGATTCATATTTATGGCCATAGTCAGAATACGAAGAAAACCAAGATTTATGATCTTTATATCAGCCACATTCAACCTACACTCTTAGGCTAACTTCAAAATGCACTGCATTTCTCAAAGTTTTAAAAGGATTTCCCAATTCCTTAACGAAATTCCCTTTTCAAATTCATATTCATTCATTCATATCATTCAAATTGCATTATTTTCAAATTCATTTTTCAATGTCAATTTCAGAAAAATCAATTTTCTCAAGGATTTACCAAGTCTTTCTCAGGATTGGATTTTCTCAGAATCCTAAGTTTTCAAATGACATTTCAAAGCATTTCCCAAGTTCAAATCAATATTTTCCAATGTTTTAAAATTCTCAAATTTCAAAATCCCAAGTTTTCAGAAATCGATTTTCTTAAAAATCTAATTTTCCTGAGAATCCATTTTCCATTTCAAAAGTCATTTTCCAATGAACTTCCTGATTTTCTCAGAATTTTCAAATCCATTTCCTCAGAAAAGCAATTCCAAATTTCAAAATCAATTTTCTAAAGTTCAAATTTTCCTGAGAAATCACTTTCCAATGCAAATTTCTGATTTCCAATGAAATTCAATGATTTTCTCAAGAATTAAATTTTCAAGTACTTTTCCAATCAATTTTCAAGCATATTTCAAATTTTCAAAGCAAACATCATATTTTCTCAAACTTGCATTATTTTCAAAATTTCATAGCACAAGCCTGATTCTTTGTGCATTCTAGGAAAAATAGAGCATAATTTAGCTATTTGAGTTGAGTTAAAGCACATAATTGGTCCTTGGTTCAATTGCCCCTGGTAAAGGCGCCAGGAACGGTTGAACCTCGTACCGACAGGCGGATCCCATTCCACGGAATTTTCTCGCAAATTTTCAAAACGAAGGCGAGTAATTTTTCAAAACCATTTTCAAAACTTTGGTCGAGTTTGACTCGCGAAATTCGTTTCTCTCTCGCAAGGGAGGGGAAAAATTTTGCGATGATAACAGGTGGCGAGTTTGTATTGATTACAGGAAGCTGAATGCGGCAACACAGAAGGATCACTTCTCGTTGTCGTTCATTGATCAAATTTTGGAAAGACTCGCAGGACAAAGTTACTACTGTTTCTTGGACGAATATTCTGGATATAATCAAGTAGTTGTTCATCCTGATGATCAAAAGAAAATCACATTTACTTGTCTGTATGGCACTTTTGTGTTTAGACGTATGTCGTTTGGGCTCTGCAATGCCCCGACAACTTTTCAGAGGTGCATGTTAGCTATCTTTTCTGACATGGTGGATGATGTCCTGGAAGTTTTCATGGACGATTTTTCTGTGTATGGCTCTTCCTTTGAGGATTGCCTCCAGAAACTTACTCGAGTACTGAGTAGGTGTATGGAGACAAACCTAGTTTTGAGTTGGGAAAAGAGCCACTTTATGGTCCAAGAGGGGATTGTGCTCGGACACATTATGTACAAAAGAGGGATAGAGGTTGATCGAGCGAAGGTTGAGTCAATTTCACGATTGACTCCACCCACCACTGTTAGGCAGTTACGTTCATTCTTAGGGCATGCTGGATTTTACAGGCGGTTCATCAAAGATTTTAGCAAAATCTCTCGACCGCTCTGCTCATTATTGGAAAAGGATCAACCCTTTGAGTTTGGTGATGACTGCATGAAATCCTTTGAGATACTCAAAGAGGTCTTGACCATTGCACCCATTTTGAGACCTATGAATTGGATGCTTCCATTCGAGATCATGTGCGATGCTTCCGACTATGCGATGGGGGCCATTTTAGGACAACGTGTTGACAAGAAGCTGTATGTGATCTACTATGCGAGCAGAACTTTGTCCGATGCTCAGATGAACTACACCACAACAGAGAAGAAACTGCTCGCAGTAGTATTCGCTTTGGATAAATTTATGTCCTATCTTCTCGGTTCGAAGGTGGTTGTCTATTATGATCACGCTGCATTGAAGTACCTTCTCAGTAAGAAAGACACCAAACTGAGGCTTATCCGTTGGGTCCTGCTACTACATGAGTTTGATCTCGAGATTCGAGATAAGAAAGGAAGTGAGAATGTAGTATCAGACCATCTCTCTAGACTGATTGTGGAGACCACTCAGGATCAGAGGCCGATCAATGATTCTTTCCTCGATGAGCAAATTATGGTCGTCGAAACATCGTAGTTACCCTGGTTCGTTGATATTATGAACTATCTGGTTTTGAGGAAGGTTCCTAAGCATTGGAATAAGAATGAGCGAGAGCGATTCTTATCACAGGTGAGACAGTACTATTGGGATGAACCAGAATTGTTCAGATATTGCGTAGACCAGATCATTAGAAGGTACGTCCCGGAGGAGGAGTATGAATCCATCCTCAGTTTTTGTCATTCGCTAGCTTGTGGAGGGCATTTTAGTAGTAGGAAGACAACTGCAAAGGTTTTGCAGTCTGGATTTTTTTTGGCCCACACTCCACAGAGATGCACATGAGTTCTGCAGAAAATGTCTTCGTTGTTAGCAGACTGGGAATATGTCCAAGAGGGACATGATGCCCTTGCTCCCGATTTTGATGGTTGAGGTCTTCGATGTTTGGGGCATAGATTTTATGGGCCCATTCCCGCCATCGTTTGACAACTTGTATATCTTAGTAGCGGTTGATTATGTGTCCAAATGGGTCGAGGCTGTGGCAACCAAGACCAATGATCATAGAGTTGTGCTTAAGTTCATTAAGCACAATATTTTCAGTCGTTTTGGTGTGCCACGTGCGATGATAAGTGATGGTGGAAAGCATTTCAGGAATGTATAAATAGCTTCTCTTCTGAGAAAGTATTCTGTCAATCATCGGTTCACCACTCCGTATCATCCACAGAGCAGTGAACAGGTCGAGGTTTCTAATAGAGAAATCAAACGAATTTTAGAAAAGACAGTCTGCTCAAACCGCAAGGATTGGTCCCAACGCTTAGATGATGCTCTTTGGGCATATATGACTACGTTTAAAACTCCCATTGGCATGTCCACATATCGTCTTATTTTTGGGAAAGCGTGCCACCTCCCTGTCGAGCTGGAACACAGAGCATACTGGGCAATCAAGAAGTTTAATTTCGACATCACCCAGGCTGGCAAAGAGCGATCATTGCAGCTCACTGAGCTAGAAGAGCTCAGGAATGATGCATACGAGAATGCCAAGTTATATAAAGCTCGCACTAAGGCCTTTCATGATAAACACATTATCAGAAAAGTGTTTGAGCCAGATCAAAAAGTTTGGTTGTTCAATTTTTGTTTGCATCTATTCCCAGGTAAATTAAGGTCATGATGGGATGGACCTTACATTGTGAGAGAAGTAGTCCCGCACGGGGCAGTGACATTATTTGACCCACGTATCAGAGGCACATTCAAGGTGAATGAGAAAAGACTGAATCCCTACATATCAGATACCTTACAGGCCGGTGAGTGTGAGGTCTGGGATATCAAGAAGGAATAGGATCTGAGCAGAAGAATGTATCATATGTAGATAGTAGAATTAGTTGTGTTTTTCAGTGTTAGCATTTGTTTTTGTTTAGTCATTTGATTTCATATGAATTTACACTTGTTCTGATTCATGCAGGTTATCTGATATTCAATGTGTGAGGATTAGTTACCAGGTGCAGGGCACAACTTTCAAAGCAGACATTGACCAGATTAGCAGAAAACTATGCATTCGTATATGCATAGTGGTTATGCAAAGTCAAGTCAATCATCAACTTCAGAGGCCCTACACATATCAGGTTGTATCTATCCTTTCTCCTGTATTTAATTTATTGGTCATTAGTGTGCATTTGCATTGTATGTTCACATATTTTGTATGCCACTAGGGACAATGTCATTCAAGCATGGGGGGATGGTTTAGATGCACACTAAAATTTTTATGTCAGGTAGCTAAAAACTCATAAAATTAGGTTGTTAAGAACAAGTTTGTAGCATATATGATTGTTTTTGCATAATCTAACAATTTAGAATTTTTTAAGCCCCATGTAAATATATTTTTTCTAATCTGATCCAAAAAGAGTAGTTATTTATCAAACAATTCAAAGAAAAGATAGTATTTGAATGTTAGAATGTTTTGAATCACTTTAGTATATGTATGCACAATATGTTTGTGGAAGAACTAAGCAATTGAAAGATGTTTAGAAATATGAGCTTAAAAGAAAAGAGCTACGTTTAGTTGTTGATGTCTTCATGATTTTCAGTAGTTGAGCTCAGACACAAGATGAAGTGTTTGAAGTCTCTTGACGAAAAGGATAACGAAGGAGATCATCTTCTTGTCTAGTCAATATCTGTGGCCTATACGATTCGAGTAAGTAGAGTCTGAAGGGTGTTTTACACCTGGTGCCCTAAAGCCATCTGGTTTGGGAGCCACCGACTCAAAAGCTTGTTACATGAACTTCATAGAAAGCCTAAGAGATAAAGACATTGCACATGATGAGAAGAAGACTATACGTAAACTATTAAAATAGAAGGTCTAGTGACTCGAGCAATTAAGTCCGAGGGATACTCTGTATGTGGTGCCCTAAGGTCGTATGGCCTGAGAGTCACTGACCCAAAGCTCGTTACACGGGTCACGAAACTTGATATTTGAAATAGTTCTCAAGTGAGAAGAATTGAAAAATGGTGAAAAATTGAAAATCAAAAGAAAAAGAATGAGCTTAACGAGAAAAATTCATTGCTTAGGAATAATTGTGAAATATTGTGTAGAAAATATACAAGTGAGGATAAATGAATAATAACATGATAATACTTGACTTTCTGTGGAAAATCATAAATAATTACAAGTTTAGAAAAGTGAAAGAAAAAGGTTTTTACTGTGGTGGCATAAGAATTCTAAATTTGTTATGAGTGTAAATTACATAAAATATTTGCTTAAACTGATTTCTTAATTGCCTAACATTTTTGAAAATTAATTTTTGCATGACATTGATGTTTGTGGGTAGCATCTCTGCAAACCCTCACGAGACCTTACTCGTCCACTGGGGTAACCCAGGAGTTTAAAGGGCTTGTTGCATGAGCTAAATGCAACCATGATTCCTACGAAAATGAGTTAGGTATTTTAATTGTTTATTGCATATTTGTCTATTTTTCAGTTTCATAACTTAGTTAGTTAGTTTGTTAAGGGACTAACAAACATTCAAGCATAGGGGTATTTGATGATGCATTAAATGCACATCATTTTAATATAATATTCATGCATTTTTATGTGATCTTAAGGTTTAGAACCCATGATTGGATGTATTTTGATATAAAGAAGTCTTGGTTCGAATTTCAATTAAATCAGAGCTAAATTGAGTAAGATATTGCAATTCTAGTGCTTGGGCACAAATTTCAAGGTAATTCAGATCAAGATCCAACCCAAATAGACCATCTTGGGTCTTGGATCAGTTCTTAAACATCATAATCCAACTCACCTGTGATCCAAACCCCATTTATAAAATGTTTTCAGAAAACCCCCTTCAAAAGAGGCGCATAGCAGTTCTTTTAATTTTAAACCTCTTTTTGAAATTGTGAAAACTTTAGCTTAACATTTAAATATGAATTTCTGAAAACCCTAGGAAGTTTTTTGCTTTGAGATTTGCGCCCAGCCAGAGCTCATCTTCCTCCTCCATGCCGTCCTCTACATGCCACCTCCATTGATGCTCCTTCATCTAATCGTTCTTGTCCTTCACATTTTGCTTATTCCATCATCTTCTTCCCTACCATCGTGTGAAACATCTGACATGTGATTGTGGTACTTTTGCAGAGTTGCAAATCAACGGTGGTGCTACTCTCAGCTGGTGTACCGTCTACACCTCTTGGAAAGGTCGGCTCCTTCCTCTTCTGACCCTCTTCTCCATTGAGCGCAGCCCATTCACTTCCACCACTCGGCACCGTTGTTCGATGTATTTTTGCAATACTATACAGTTATGTGGATGTGCAGCACAACAACCAAGAGCTTGGCATCGAAGTCTATTGGCTCAAACCGCTCTTCCTTCCCCTCCATTCGTCGGATCACCCTTGAGGTAGGATCTTCTTCTTCCCCTTTCTTTTAGGAAAATTGAGTCCATTATTCTCAACCCCAACCCATCTCTTATTTTCTGTTTCTTTTGACAGTAAAACCACTGTCGTTATTTGTGTATTTTCTGTTGTTTGAAGGTCAAGTCTAATTATAAGGTTTTAGAGAGTCAACTCGTTGGTGTTTAGTCCAATAGGGAAATTGGCTAAGCATAGCTTAGCCGATTGTGACGTGTGTCCAGATTTGTTGATGTGGATAAAATATTTTTTGTTACAGTATTTTATTTCAATTTAGTGTTTTAGATTCTCATTCAGTCATAGTTTAGCCTAGACTATCTAAAATTTTGTTTTGTTTTCGTGGTTTAGTTGATAAAATAATTTTTATGTGTGAATTTGAGAAGTCGATTTTTGTGTGTTAATGGTTGTCGTTTCCTTCATAGGAGAAGACAACCATGGCTGTAGCTTAGAGTTTAGGAAAGTGTTGTTTAGGGTCTAGATTCATTATATTGAGTTTTAGTAATTAAGATTTAATTAAGTAATTTAGATTTGTGTGTATTAGCCAAAATAGCATTTTCTAATTCGTGTGTTACATTCCATTTGTATCCTTAAATTTATTTGTGTAGATGTTAGTGTAGTTAGGTTAGTTAGAGCCTAGGTTAACTAATTATTTAATTTCAAATTTTAGATGAAGGACAATTTGGTAGTTTTGTGTAAGGAACTATTTTGGTAGGTGTGGTAGCTCATTCAAATTCGTGGAATCCAGTTGAGACAAGTTTTGACCCCTTCTTCTAGTCCAGCCAAGATAAAATCATTCTCTCTTTTCAATTTTGGAGATAATTTTGATTTTTAATTCCCTTTCTAAAATTTGTGTGCAAACTTTTGGGAAAGATTTTCAAAATTGACTCTCCTATTTTAATGAAAAATTGAAACCGTGTGGGCCTATTGAGCTTGACGATTTTGAAATTGAAATCTTTCCAAATGGGTCCCTAAGGTAAGAATGTATGGGTTCACTCATTTCCAAATTCGTTACTGAGTATTTATAAGCCCTCTTTTAATTCAATAGCTTGTTATAGTAAATAACCTAACATAGTATTTTCCTTAATTTCTTAAGTAAATTAGGAATAGATTGATATGCTAATTAGGTTATCAAAAATCGTGTAGAGTGTTCTAATTAGGTAAGTCTAATGATTCTTAATTAGTAATTTGAATTAATGCTTAATTTTGGTAGGGGGTTATTAGGTGTATTTTAGTCCACCTAGGTGGGGCGTGAGTCTATGAGTCAAAGTCAAACCGTGTGTGTCCCCTCTAGTGTCCTAGTTAGGTAGGTTCCCTAGCTAAGTTGACCCACTCACATTTAGTTGAAAGCCGAGTTAACCTTAATTTCAAGTTAGCTTTGTATTTCACTTTCGTGATTCTTTAGTTAGTTAGTTAGCTTACATTAAGGTGAGTTTATTAGGATTAGATAAATTCACTAACGTAGATACTCTAATTAGTTCTTGCATATTAGTTTACAATAGTTTAAGAGTAGTGTGTCGTTTAGATTAGATTTAGAATTAACATGTTTAATTCGTTTACATGTTTGTTTCGCTAATTTGTTTGATTTCATTTTCTGTAGTTTAACATTATATTAGAAATGTTTAGGACTGTTTTTACATGTAATTCAATGTCATAGTGTAGTTAGTGGATTCTTTCAAATGAATAGTGCATTGATTTAAAAATCAGATTTTTGCATCAATTTGCATTCATCATTTTATGTGAAATTTTTCTGAGTTTTTCCAAAAAATTTATTCTATTCTCTTCCTTTGTGTGTTCACTGTCAGCAGACCAAAAATCAACTCATTTTGAGTTTATTTGGCTTGACTTTTAAGTGTTTTTTAAAATCAGCTTTTTCGCGTTTTCAAATTTCGGGGCATACAATTTTCAGATTTCATACGAATTTGAAACACTTATATCTGGAGCCTCCAGTGAAATTTTTCAAATCTGTAAAATCTGACAGATTTTTGAATTTGTCAGGAACATAACAAAAGAAAAATCGTGAAAATCAGACTTTTTTTTCCCTTCTAACTTACTGTTTGCAAAAAGCTATCAGAATCCACTTTTGCACTATTTGAGGGCAAAACAATCATTTTATTAGTTGTGTGATTTTAGGTAGTTTTTATTGTTTTTCTGCATCTTAGTTAGTATATTTGTAGCAATTAGTTTAGTTAGATTCAGAATAGTTAGTTGATGTACTTAGAAATGGCATTTGAGTTAATTTTGATTTTTAATTATAATTTAATTAGTAATTCCTTGTAGAATTAGGTTTAGTATAATTTTTAGAATCATATGTTATAATTGTGCACTAATTTTATGTCTTATTGTGTTTTAGGTTGATACAGTTTACAACAGGTCAAAAGGTGAATTCAACATGAGAGTATAAATACATATGTGGTGAAAGGTCAAAATTACCCCCTGGCGATCTGGAGAAGACTTTAGAAATCTGTTTCTAGTTAATTGAGTTCCTAGTTTCTAATTTCATTAGAATTGTATTGTTTAATTTAGATTAAGAGTTTGATATTAATAAATTGAAATTCTTAGAAGTAAATTGAATATTTCTCGTTCCCTAAGGATTCGACTCGTGCTTGCCACATTCGTGGAAAGTCAGTTTTTATTATTTTTGGTTGACGATTTTTCAAATCTTTTACTGCAAAATATCTTTTAAAAATACCATTGCAAAAAGTTCAACCACTTGGTGCAATACGAGGACCTGATCTTGAACTTGCATGTCTCTGTTTGAGCATGGTCTGATGTGGTCTTGCAGCTGAAACAGTTGTTTATAAATGACTGTCGCGGAATGATGGGGAAATGGTTGCTTCAGAATTTCCATTTTTTCATCTTCGGCACTCTCTATCATGAGATTCTTGTTTATGTAGTCCTGAACAATGTTTTTGAGAACAAAACAGTTCTTAGTGTTGTACCCCACTGTTCTGTGGAACTTGCAAAATTGATCCTTGAATTTTCTCATGGGCACAGGGGGATCGGCTAGCCTGGGCAGATTGACCATCTCTTTGGTCAACATGTACTCGAGCACAGTCTCGAGTGATTGGTCCAGCAAAGTAAATTCTGTCATAGCTCCACCCTTCATGCTTCACTTTTTCACAGGATTTCAGTCCCTGTTCCAGCTGAAGTGGTCTGTTGTATTGAGGATCCGACTTACCTTTCTAATCATTTTTATGAGAATTTGAACCCCCTGCACCATAACAAAAGTCTTTGTTCTGCCCCTTGCGATGATTCTAGTTGTTGTTAACAGAATGGGTGAAATGAGCTTTCTTCTTTTGCTCATTCTGACTGCTTCCCTTGGTGAAAGTGAAGCCCTCATAGACTCCATTCTCCATGCTCAATTTGAGCCATTCGGCTCTCTCTGTCAATTCAATAAATGTTCTTGATGGTGCAGTAGAAATCAAACCTCTCAAAGACTGTGAAAAGTTGCTTAGGATTATTGACAAAGTGTGCCCTTCTGATACGGGGTCTCTCATTTTGTTGTAGGCTGACCTCCATCGATGAATAAAGTCTTTGGCCTTCTTATTCTCTTTTTGCTTGAAACCGCAAAGATGGCTGAGAGTCGGAAGTGCCTCAGCATTGAACAGGAATCGTTCAATGAACAAATTCACCACTTTGTCAAACTCTTTCAATTTGATCAGATTTATATGTTTTGAGTACCATTTAGATGTTGTTTCTTCCAGACTGCGAGGGAAACAAAGAAAGAGAGCTCGGTTGTCTCGCTTGAATTTTGCATATTCGGCGAAGAACATGACTAGATGTGCCTTTGGGTCACTAGAACCATCAAATTTGATAAACTTTTTAGGGAGATTCCCCATCCAAACCATCATAGAAGTCTTCGCTCGTGAAGACTTTCTTGACCTTGTCACGGGCTTGCAAATCTTTGACCATCCTGACCACATCTTTGAATTGTGGTTGGTCAGAATCATTGATAGACTGATCTTTGAACTTGTGGGTCGACCTCTGTCCCTGGGTTGACTTGCAAAATGCCTGCTGGGTCTCAACCTCTTCATCGGTATCATCCATCGATTCTAATTCATCAGATGTATCCTCATGTTGGATACGCTTTTTGGACACCTTCACCTACTTTTTCAGTTTTTGGCCCTTGGCGTTCTTCTTGGTAGAGATCTTCTCTGAGTTGGCTTCAGCCTGCTCGCTCATCATCTTTTTCATCATCTTCTAAAAAAGAGCATACATCTGCGGATCCACATTAGCATTATCCTGCCAGCCCTGACCCTTGGAAGATTGTTGAGACGACATCTCTTGCTCAGATTTGGAAGAGTGATCAATGGGTGTTGTCTTCTTGCCGAACCTTGTCAGCACCATGAAGAATTGCAAATACTCTCTGCAGGGCAAAACTGAGGGTTAGGTTCTGAGAGATGATTTTTAAATGAGAGAAGAAAATATGAATTTGGTAGACAATTGGAAAGATATCTCATTACTAGGGATTGAGCCATCGCTGGAGTCATGACAATTACGTTGCCATTTTTCGCAAAAAAAAACAACTGAAAATATGCCTTGTTACCTAGGCGAGGTCGTCAAACCATGATAGAATGAAAATTGAAGAAATTTTATTAAAAAGAGACATGATTTTATTGATAATAAAATTGACAAAGAGGAGGGGGACAAACAATTTTCCACCACTCCTGATAATCAGCAGACACTCGAGAACCCAAAAAAAGAGTGAGAGTAACAAAAGAATCTCAACCATATTTGGCAGAATGGTATGCTTCGAACCACTGATCTGATCGAACTCTGGCATGATTCCTGATAGTAGACAAACTTCTACGCGCTTCTGCCTCTGGGAAAACTGTCTGACACATCGCTCTGAATAATAGTAGGTGCAGAAGAATGAGCCAAGTAGCCTGAACCGCTTGCCATATGCATAAGTATATCTGGGAGGTGATTCCTGACGATCAAAGTAGTCCCACACGACCTCTTCCTCTTGAAGGTTGTCGATCGAGAACAGGTATTGTGCAACTGGAAGAAGCTTTTCGCCATTGTATCTGAATGAACTGGCTCTGGTCGGCACATGCTGAAGGAATCAGGACTGCAAGGCACATGTACACCCTTCGACTAGAATTGATTCTCCAAGCGTGAAATGGGTCAACCCTCGGTACAAGAAAGCAAGTGCGGCCATGGCTATAGAGAGGCGGCTGGTCTGTCGACTTTCCCACCTTCGCAGAAGCTGAACTATCTTGATATCCACATAATTCTGGCCATCTAAGAAGAAGGCCAGTCCCATAGTGCATAGGACCATCACATGCTGGATTTTCTCTCAAGTTGTTCAGGATAATGAGATGACTTCTACGAATGCCCCATACTGTCGGTAGATCTCGAGCAAGTATACGTATTTATTTCCATTTATTTCAATCAGTGGCCAAAACTTACGTCTTGTCATGCGAGCTAAAGCGTCTCGGGGATCCAGACCTTTGACATTGATAAAAAATTGCTGCTCTAATGGATCTCCAGGCTGACCGGCTGGCTCGGGTAATCCCATAATCTCTAAAAATTTGTCCATCAACAGGGTCATTTCTCTCCATGGGAACCAGAAGGTACAAGTGCGCGAGTTCCACCGCTCTGCTAATGCATGGATCAGATTGTCGTTGATTATCTGTTTTCCCACTGTTGATGCCAGTTCTAATCCACAATCGCTCAAATGGTTCGAAAACATATGAGAGAAATTCTTGAGTCATGAATAATACCACCAGGGAATAAATGATCCAGTGTTGAGAGTTTGATGCTCGGGAAGACTTTGCAGCACCTTGTAGGAGATGTGACCCTCAGAAAAGACATAATCGAGTTGACTGGATGCCATCAGACTGAAAAACAGGAAAAATTGGAATGAGGCTTTGGAAAATACAAGATTTTTTTAAAAAATTGCAAGCAGGATAAAAAACGAAGCTGAAAATTTGAGATCCAGAAGAACAAAAGAATGGAAAATCACCTGGAGTTTTGAAGAAAAAGTGGATAATTTGGGAAAATCATCCAGGGTTTTTTGAGAAAAATGAAATATTTCATAAAAGATGGAAAATGAGGTATTTTGAAAAATCATCCAATATTTTGAAAAAATTGGGGAAAATATGGGAAAATAAAAAGAAAACGATTACAACACATCACATCATGCGCAAACAATAATGTACATACAACACTCCCTAAGAAGCTGACTCTAAATGCATCAGTTTTGAAGTAGCTGTAGGACTCCAATCTTGACTCTAGGCTCAGATCATCTGTGTCCAATCATGCTATGCCGATATACTCGAGTCGAGACCCAAAGTACGTGGCATAAAATTCATCTTCGATTCTAGGATTGTGTTTTTCCAACATCCTTGAGCGTCTGCCGATATACGTTGGACTGTGACCCTTGGTACATGGCAGGGAGCATTAGCCCAAATAAGTGGCCCAGTTGTGAGGCTTTATCCCAAACTATGGTTCTGGAAGAAGGCCCAACAACGTGAAGACCGGGTAGAGATAGATAGAGTGGTTTTTGAAATATGAGCACATGCAAACAAACAGAGGTCTTTAAAACCTAAAGAGATAGATTTTGAAAATTTTGAAGAAGCAAACATTGTTTACATACAAATCCTAGATTAAGGAGGGTTGTATTAGACCTAAGTCTATGTGAGCATGAAAATTTTCTCCTCAATATGGTCCTACCAAACCATGCCTAGTCAACATGCAATCCATGACAGCTAGATTCAAGTCTAGGCTCCAAGGTTTACATGATATTAGAAAGTAAAAGCTGACATTTTATAGAACATGATTTTGATAATTGAGCTAAGCCAAAGCACATAATTGATCAGGCGAAGAAAGGTCCCATCTCGGTTGCCAAACCTGTTATCATCGGAAAATTTTTTCCTTCCTCTGCGAGAGAGAGAAACGATTCTGCGAGTCAAACTCGACCAAAGTTTTGAAAATTGGTTTTTGAAAATAACTCACCTCCATTTTTTAAATTTGTGAGAAAATTTCGTGGAATGGGATCTGCCTGTCGGTACAAGGTTCAACCGTTCCTGGCGTCTTTACCAGGGGTAATTGATGTAAACACACCAAATTTTTACCTTCATCCAGTGTTTGTCCATTTCATAAGTCATCACAGATCATTGCATGTCATTGCACGCATTCTGCATAGCATTGTATGACATTGCATCTCATTTTCGAGATCCAGCACTCCTATTTCAAAACATTCAATCCAGATTTGAATTTTAAAGCTTTATTTCAAAATCAATTTCAAAACTTGGGTTTTTATTCAATACTCTGTCATTTTCCAACCCCAGGACTTTGTATTTCAAAATATTTTTTCAGAAAACAATCTGGATTCCTTTCAAATTCAAACTTTAATCGATTTCAATTCACAGATGAGACCCATTTAGATGGTGTCGCTTCTGAATGCCTCTATTCATCAAATTTCTCAAATTTTTGAAAGTTTCAGTCCGATCAGGACTCTGTCTCAGAGTCCTAATCCGGTCAGAAGTTTGGTTTTTAAGTCTGTTTTACTTCCATTCTCAATCTTTTTCATTTGTTTTCGAAATTTAGGTCATTTCACAGAGTCCAGTTAGTTCAAGACTCTATTTTAGAGTTCGGTCGAGTTGGGAGTCTAACCCTGACTGTGTTTTCTGACTTATTTCATCATTTCTTGATAAAATCTTTTGAAAATTCTTTCATTTGGCTTTTAAAATCTAGAATCTCAGAGTCCTAAGAGTTCAGGACTCTAACCCGGAGTTCCAGTTCGCTTGAGACCCTATTTTCAAAGATCTTGAATTTCAAATACTGATTTTAACCCCTTTTCAAAGCCATTTTCAGTGTTTATTTCAAAAATGTTCAAAATTCGATGTGGGCCCACTCAGTTGGCACCATATCCAGAGGGATTCTAACTCAGTTAGGACCTTATGCCATTTCAAAAATCCTAATTTTAAGTTTACTTTTTGAAAATCTTTTGAAAACTCCTTCAATTTCAAGTTTTAAAATCGCTTTTTGAAAAACTCAAGTAGGGCCCACCCGGGGTGGCGCCATATTCGAGTAAGTCAGGGCTAGACTAGGGTTAGTTGATGTCTTGGTTAGTGTTAGAGGTTTAGAAGAGTCAAAACCATTTTGAAAAACTCATTTTTGAAAGTTAGTTTTTAAAACTAGTGTTTTTAAAGGTTTTTAAAAGTGTTTTAAAAACCCAATGTGAGAGAATGTCAAGTGGCACCACATTTGGGGGATTCTTAGGTTTAGCTAGGGGTTAATTAGGAACTATTTAGGATAATTTAGACTAGAGGTAGTTAGGTAACTCCACCCCAAAATCGCCCCCCCTTTAGAGTCCAAAATTTTCAAAATTGTCAATTTTTAAACCTAATTTTTTTATTATAAATAGAGGCATAAGGGGGGTCGATTTTCCAATCTCTCTCTTATTGGATTCTTGGAGCTTCTCTCTCCTCTCCAGCCCTTCCTCCATTGCTGCAACTCCAAGGTATGAACTTCTTCACTTTTCTTATTTTATTTAATGCTTTTTTAATACTTTAAACCTAGATTTAGGCTTGGACACCCCTCCTTATGGAAGATCAACCATGGTTTCACCTCAAGAACCAGCAAGAACAATCCAAGAAGGTGATCTAACCCTGTTTTGGATAATTTACAGAGATTTTAATCCATTAGAATTGATTTTAACATGATTCTTTGCATTATTAACCAATAAAATATATGATTTACCCTTTTTAATGGGTTAAATCTATGTTTTAAAGGTGATATCAAATTCCAGCCATTGATTTCCTATTTTTAATTTATTTTCATGGTTTATTCATGTTTTTTTTACGTTCTATAGCATAGAAATCAGTTTTATTTACTGTTTTATGGTTTATTTTATTTATTTACATTAGTTAATGCATGGTTTTTCAAGTTTCTTAAATTTCTGTGTGTTCTAGGTTTAGAACAGTAAATGTGATGTTATTTCGGATTGAAGCACTCATTGTTTATTTCTTATTTTTTTATATGTGATGCATGCATGAGTTATTGAGTTACTTTAGAAAAATCAGAGGTTTTGGATCTCGGGAACCCTGTCAAAAAATCAGACATCAAATCGGGTTTTTAAAGCTTTAAAATCGTGGTTAAAATCAAGAAGGTAACTTGCTGTTATGATATTTCTCTCATCTTATATCTGATTTTAAATCTGTAAAGTGCTATGGATTCACATTGAGTAGATCTGTCTTCTGTGAAATTTTCGGATTTTTTTATCACTGTTTAGTGTTTTTCCCTTTTCATAGAATCTGTTTTTAAATTTAAAACTCGTTAGGGTTTACCAAAACTCTAATCAGACTTGTGTTAGTCATAAATCCCAAACCACAGATCCGATTTTAGATCTGTAAAATGTGAGTATTGTTATTTTTATGTCTACTGTTCACCACTAAAATTTCAGAAATTTTTGTTTAAAATTGCTATTTATTTCTGTATTTTCAATCTGGAATAGCTGTTTTAATCCCTGTTAAAAGTGATATATTTTAGCTCAGATTGCCGGAAAGGTTTCTCCCTAACCGGAGATGATTTTTCCGATCTGTAAATTGGGAAATCTCTGTTTTTATTTCTAGTTAGTCTCTGTAAAATTTCATAAATTTCCATGGAAATGTGACCCCTGGTTCAGGTCTTGGACTGAGACTGGTTGGTGAATTAGGTCAAAAATAGCATATTTTTAGGGTTTAATGCAATTTTCGGACTAATTTAATGTCAAAAAATTATTTTTATAATTCCAATTCGATATTAGGGTTATAAAAAGTGCAGGTACCAATTTTTATAGATTTTTGAATCCATTTGATGGCTGAATTGAGCAAATTGCAAAACCGGGTTCCTGAAAGATCCAAAAACACTGCTAAAATCACAGTTTTTGTGATATTGTTGGATTTTCGTGCATAAGCATATGGTTTTAGGGTTTAATCATGTTCATAATCATATTAGGATGCTTTAGGTTTAATTTTGTGCTCATTTGATTTCATTTAGTGCATAAAACCTAAGTTTTTACCAAAATCTATTTCAGAAAACCCTGATTTCAAGGCCATAGTCTTGCTATCGGGGGCAATTTGGTCATTTGACCTAAATTTCGAAATACCTAACCCTAATTTCATATTTTTAATCATTTCATAGCATATTTGGTTTTAGTTTATTCCATTCAAATTTCAAAACTTGCATTTTATCAAAATATCTTTTTAAAAACCCTAATTTCAAGGCCATAGTCTTGTTATTAGGGGTATTTTGGTCATTTGGATCCCAATTTCGAAATTTCATATTTTACCTTTATTATTTCTTCATGTTTTATCATTTTGATTTAAGGGAATCATGGCAAAAAGGCTTATATCTAGCAAAATCCCACAATTTCCTGATATTGTTGGATAAATCTAGAAAAGCCAACATATTTTCATTAACCAAGTTTTCTAGTTTTGCAGGTACATTGAAGACTTTATTTTCCATGTATTTAAATTTCAATAGTGATGTAATTTTTAATTAAACTTTGGAATAAGAATTTACATTTCCTGCTTAGCTTAGGCAGCATTGCGTATAGTTTATTTTTTTAAATAATGTTAATGTGTGATGAATGATGATTCATGCATATTCTTACAAATTCACCATGGTCTACACGAATGGCACATGCACTAGCTTCTATGAAGTTTATAAACTTGGTGGAATTTGTATTTATGGCCATAGTCAGAATATGAAGGATATCTAGATTTATGATCTTCACATTAGCCACATTCAGCCTACACTCTTAGGCTAACTTCAAAATGCACTGCATTTCTCAAAAATACAAAAAGTATTTCTCAATTCCTCAAAATCCATATTCATTCATTTCATGCATTTGCCAATTCCAATTCAAATTCTAAGTCAAGGAAATTGAATTCCTCAAAATCTCCTAAGTCTTATAGCAAAATCGATTTTCCCAAAGACATTGAATTTCAAAGGATATTTCAAGTATTTCCCAAGTTCCAAATTCAAATTTTCTAAGTTAGAATTTCAATTTCCAAGTTTGAATTCAGAGAAACCAAGTCTCTCAGAATCGATTTTCACCAAATGTCAAGGATTCCTCAAAATCGATTTTTATTTCTTTCAGAAGTATATTTGAAATCCCAATTCACGATTTTCCAAGATTTACATTTTATATTTCAATCATTCAAAGCAAACATCATGTTTTCAAATGTGCATTTTTCTGAAAATTCATAGCACATGCCTGATTCTATATGCATTTAGAAATTAGAATATGATTTAGACAATTTGAATAGAGTAGAGCATAAGATTGATCCTTGGTTCAATTACCCCTGTTAAAGGTGGCAGGAACGGTTGAACCTCGTACCGACAGGCGAGTCCCATTCTACGAAATTTTCCCGCATTTTAAAACGGAGGCGAGTTATTTTCAAAAACTTTTTCAAATGTCAGTTTGATTCACAAAAGTTGAAAATTTTGCGATGATAACAGGTTTTGCGACCGTGATGGGACCTGTCTTCGCCTGATCAATCTAATGCTCTACTTAGTTCAGATTGTCAAAATCGATTTCCATGGAATGTCAGCTTTGCTTTATGATATCATGTGAACCTAGGAGCCTAGACCTGAACCCAGCTAACATGGAATGCATATAGACTAGGTATGGTTTGGTAGGACCATATTGAGTTGAATTATTCATGCTCACATAGACTTAGGTCTAATACAACACTCCTCAATTTACGAATTGCATGAAAACAATGCTTGCTTCTTCAAATATTTCAAAAATCTATCTCTTAGGACTTAGAGCCTTCTATTTGATTGCATGTGCTCATGTTTTTCAAAAAATCACCCCACCTATATTGTCCCGGTCTTCACGTTGCTGGGCTCTCTTCCAGAACCATAGTTCGGGACAGAGCCTCACAACTGGGCCACTTATTTGAGTGAAAACCCCCCTGCCACGTACCAAGGGCCATAGTCCAATGTATATCGGCAGGTGCTCAAGGATGTTGGAAAACTTGAACCTAGAACCGGAGAAATTGATTTTATGCCACGTACATTGAGCCTTGGCTCGAGTATATAGGCATAACTGGATTGGATACAGATGATCTGAACCTTAGAGTTAGGATTAAGGTCCCACAGCCATTTTAAAATTTGTGCATCTAAAGTCAGCTTTTAGGGAATGCTGTATGTGCATACTTGTTTGTGCAGAATGTGATTGAATATGTTATAGTCATTTCCTTTTATTTTCCATATTTTCCCCAATTTTCTAAAAATACTGGACGAATTTTCAAAATTCCCCAATCCATGTCCATGTACTGTCCATGTTTTAAATCCTGGACGATTTTCAAAACACTTCATTTTATAAAATACTTCCTTATATTTCATTAAACCCTGGACGATTTTCATAAAATTCCTCCATTTTCTTCAAAACTCCAGGTGATTTCCCATCTTTCCTGTCTTCTGGATCTCGAATTTCCTACTTTATTTTTATCCTGCCTGCATTTTCCTCAAATTTCCTGTATTTTCCAAGTCTTATTCCAATTTCCATGTCTTTCAGTCCGATGGCATCCAGTCAGCTTGATTCAGTCTTCCCCGAGGGTCACATCTCCTACGAGGTGCGACAAAGTCTTCCCGAACATCGAGTCCTCAACACCGAATCCTTCTTTCCCCGGTGGTATTATTCATGGTTCAAGAACTTCTCTCGTATGTTTCCGGACCATCTGGACGAGTGTGGATTGGAACTGGCGTCCGCAGTGGGAAAGCAGACAGTTAACGGCAACTTGATTCATGCACTAGCAGAGCGGTGGAATCCGAGCACTTCTACCTTCTGGTTCCCGTGGAGCGAGATGACAGTACTGATGGATGAATTTTCAGAGATTATGGGAATGCCCGAGCCAGCCGGTCAGCCTGGAGATCCATTGGAGAAACAGTTTCTGATTAATGTTAAGGGTCTGGACCCAAAGGATGCCTTAGCTCGTATGACAGGACGCAAGTCTTGGCCATTGATAGAGGAGGATGGAAACGAATATGTGGACCTGCTCGAAATCTATAGACAGTATGGAACATTTGCAGAAGTCAGCTCGTTGTCCATGATAGCTCGAGAAAGAATTCAGCACGCGATGGTTCTGCGCACGGTGGGATTAGCTTTCTTTCCCGACGGACGAAATTACATGGATATCAGAATAGTCCAGCTTCTAAGGAGATGGGGAAGTCGACAGACCAGCCGCCTCTCCATTGCCATGGCCGCACTCGCCTTTCTATACCGAGGGTTGACTCGTTTCGCACTCGAAGAGTTGATCCTAGTCGAAGGATGCACCTATGCCTTGCAGTCTTGGTTCCTCCAACATGTGCCAGTCCGAGCCAGTTCCTTCAGATACAATGGTGAAAAGCTTCTTCCAGTTGCGCGATACCGGTTCTTGATCGACAACCTTCAGAAGGAAGAGGTCGTATGGGATTACTTTGATCGCCAGGAATCACCTCCCAGATATACTTACGCATATGGCAAGCGATTCAGGCTACTTGGCCCATTCTTCTGCGCATACTGTCATCCAGAGCGGTGTGTCAGGCAGTTCTCTCAGAGGCAGAAGCGCGTAGAGATTCGTCCACTAGTCGGGGTTCTGCCAGAATTCGATCTCGCATCAGATCAGTGGTCCGGAGCATACCATTCTGCCAGACATGGCTGGGATTCCTTTGTCAGTCTTACTATTTTTCCTGGTCCTCGTGTATCTTCTGATTATCTGGAGTGGTGGAAAATTGTCTGTCCCCCTCCCCTCTGTCAAGTGTATTATTGATAAAATCATGTTTTTCCTCTCAATAAAATTCCTTTATTTTACATTTCACTTTGGTTTGACGACCTCGCCTAGGTAACAAGGCATATTTTTCAGTTGTTTATTTTGCAAAGAATAGCAGCGCAATTGTTGTAATTCCAGCGACGACTCAATCCCTAGTAATGGGATACTCTTTCAATTGTCTACCAAAATTCTCAACAAATATTTTCCTCCAACCAAATTTCTTTCAGAAGCCTAACCACCAGTTCTGCCTTGCAGAGAGAGCATTAATAACATTCAAAAGAGCATTTGTGATACTCGATGGGTCAGACAAGGTCCGAAAAGAAAACTGCATCAATAGAAGGTGTGGCATACTCGATCGCTTCAGAAGAGGAAATGGACTCACTCCGATCAGTCAGAAGTCAGAGTCAGCAAGCGGATGATGGCATCGATCCCCGAATGTATGTTATGTTCAAAGAAATGATGACCAAGATGCTGGCAGAACAAACTGAAACTAGTATAGAAGAGACTCGGGTTAAGCAGAAGGCAAAAGACCAGGCAGTCAAGAAAGTTCTGAAGCTATCCAAGAAACATATCCAACAGGAAGGCACATCGGATGAATCAGGATCGGTAGGTAACACCGATGAAGAGTATGAAGTTCAGCAAGCATTTCAAAGATCCCCTCATAGACAAGGGACAACCTATAAATTGAAAAATCAAGCAATGGATGATCCAATCCAAATACAACTGAAGGAAATGGCAAAGAAGATTAAAGATTTGCAAGCCCGCGACAAGGGCAAGAAGGTCTTCAGAAGCAAAGATTTCTACAAGAGCATCACTCCCGTCAGGAATAATCAAGATTCAAAAAAGACAAATTCTGTTAAGGCCCACCGCGAGGGGTGCAAGGATAACAAGGACAATCATACAAGTCAGAAAGAGAAATCTTTAAAGCAGAGTGAAAAATTGAGTCAACAGAAAGAGAAGAAAAAGCATGACGGTTGGGGTTACGATCGCGAATTCACTCCTCTAGATCAGCCCCTCGAAGAGGTCCTTGAATACATGCTGAGCAAAGGAATGGTTAAGCTTCCAAGAATTGCTAATCCTCTGGTCGCCCTAGGGAAATGGAAAGACTGCTTCTGCAAATTCCACCAAACAACGGGGCACGATATTGAACATTGTTTCGTCTTTAAAAATATCGTCCAAGACCATATCGACAAGAATCTCTTCATTGAAAATGAGAAAGAGTACTGGTCAACTGTCTTATCCAAGTCTCAGCAAAAATCAAGTACTCGACAAGAGATGCAGCGTGATGATCCAAACCAGGACCACAAGATGGCCCCGTTAGATCAAATACTCGAGAGTTTCTTGGAATACATGCACACAAAAGATACAGTCGGGTCTCTGAAGGCTCACTCTACATTTTCTACCAATTCTACCAGAAGTAGCAATGGACAAAACAAAAGAGGAGGTAGAAAAAATCATACTGGAGGCTCAGGAAATCCAAACTCAGAGAAAAATGACCTCGCAAGTCGGAAGGATAAAATGGACAAGCGAGATGACAAGTCTTCCTCAAGTGTCCAATTCGAATTAAAATTCCAAGGAAAACCAAAGCATGATGGTTGGGGGTACGATCGTAATTTTACTCCCTTAGAACAGCCACTGGAGCAAGTTCTGGAATACATGATAGCCAAAGGGAAGGTTAGACTCCCCAAGATAGCAAATCCTCCTGTGACCATGGGAAGGTTTAAAGATCAGTTCTGCAAATTTCATCGGGCAATGGGTCACGATACCGAGCATTGTTTTGTCCTTAAAAATATTATCCAAGACGTCATTGACAAGAATATTCTCGTTGGAGATGAAAAGGAGGACCATTCATCCTGATCATGTTTCTCCCCAATCATTCAAAAAATTGATAACACTAGCACTTTCCTAATTTCTCATCTTGCTTTTATTATTTCAAAGGGATGATGTAATCTCGTCTGTCTTTCCTCTATTTGTTACCTTTCCTTCAATACATCAATAAAGTTGTCAGTTTTTCTCGCAAGCTCGGTGCCATTTTTTTTATTCTCCTCGGCAAAATGTTCTTTTATGAGGAATGACCTCTTCAGAGTCTCTTCTGAATCAATCAAAAGCCAATTGTCGTGTCACCTTCAGAGAGCGCTCCTCAAACATCAATCATTTATCCTTTTGTTCAAATTCTTCTTTCCCAGTTACACTGGGGCATTTTTAAAATTTTCATTTTACCTTCAAAACTTTCTGTATGCAGGCAGGATCAAACAAATCTCTCATTTTGCACGCATGTGCACCCATTTACATTCATTTGCATTTGCATACATTCATTTGCATTCATCTGCATCGGTTTGCATTTGCATCAAATTACCCATTCAGGATAAGGGATAAATCCTGAGACCCCGACATTTGTCTAGGTCAGCGTGAGGGTAAAAGATTGAAAATCTCACATTACAATCATCAAGCGCTTTCTAAACACCAACCTTTTTCAAGTTCGTCCTGCGGACCGAGTTTTTATCAAAACCATTTTTACCGGTCAACCTTCGGGTGAAGCGAACTTTCTAAATCCAGTTTTCACTGGTCGAACTTCTTAAATCCGGTTTTTATTGGTCGAACTTCCTAAATCCAGTTTTCGCTGGTCGAACTTCTTAAATCCAGTTTTCACTGGTCGAACTTCTTAAATCCAGTTTTCACTGGTCGAACTTTCTAAATCCGGTTTTCACTGGTCGAACTTCCTAAATCCGGTTTTTACTGGTCGAACTTTCTAAATCCGGTTTTCACTGGTCGAACTTTCTAAATCCGGTTTTCACTGGTCGAACTTTCTAAATCCGGTTTTCACTGGTCGAACTTCCTAAATCCGGTTTTTACTGGTCGAACTTTCTAAATCCGGTTTTCACTGGTCGAACTTCCTAAATCCGGTTTTTACTGGTCGAACTTTCTAAATCCAGTTTTCACTGGTCGAACTTCCTAAATCCGATTTTTACTGGTCGAACCTCCAGAATCCAGTTTTCACTGGTCGAACTTCCTAAATCCAGTTTTCACTGGTCGAACTTCCTGAATCTGTTCTTACTGGTCGAGCCCTCTAAACTCAGTATTCACTGGTCAGACTTTTTCAAAGCCCAGCGTTCGTGCGGGTACTTTTTTTTTTTTAAATCCAGTGCTCGTGTTGGTATCCTTCCAAAATCCAGTGCTCGTACGGGTAGCCTTTTAAAGTTCAGTGCTCGTACTGGTAATCTTTTAAATACCAGTGCTCGTACTGGTAACCTTTTAAAACCCAGTGCTCATATTGGTACTCTTCCAAAATCTGATGCTCGTATTAGTTGAACTAGTCCCAAATGTCATCTTTATACTTATCAACTTTTCTTTCCTTTAAATGTCTTGAATTGGTCTAGAAGAGTCGAGTTTCGATTCGAATCTTCTTCCTAATCCAATTCAGAATTGGTCTAGAAAATCCAAGTCCCGACTTGAATTTTCTTACAAATCCAATTCGTATAATTTTCTTTTCTCTAGATTCTTGAATTGGTCTAGAAGAGTCGAGTTCCGATTCGAATCTTCTTCCAAATCCAATTCAAAATTGGTTTAGAAAATCCAAGTCCCGACTTGAATTTTCTTACAAATCCAATTCGTATAATTTTCTTTCCTCTAGATTCTAGAATTGGTCTAGAAGAGTCGAGTTCCGATTCGAATCTTCTTCCAAATCCAGTTCAGAATTGGTCTAGAAAATCCAAGTCCCGACTTGAATTTTCTTACAAATCCAATTCGTATAATTTTCTTTTCTCTAGATTCTAGAATTGGTCTAGAAGAGTCGAGTTCCGATTCGAATCTTCTTCCAAATCCAATTCAGAATTGGTCTAGAAAATCAGAGTTCCGACTCGAATTTTCTTTCAAATCCAATTCGCTTAGCTTTCCTTTACAAGTTTGAACTTCTACTCAAACTATCCTGCGAGTTGGTCTAGAAGATCCGAGTTCCAACCCGAATTCTCTTTCAAAATCCAATTCATCTAGTTTTCCTTGAAGAGTTGAATTCCGATTCGAATCTTCCCTCAAAATCCCAGTTTAGCACCTTGTCCATTCAAAGCTCACAAGTTGGAATCATTCCTTCTTAAGCTATGATCCTTAAGTTGAATTCCTATGGAATTGATAGTTCGTAGGTCGAACCCCTGCGAAACCAATGCCGTTCTAAATTGAACCAATGTCGTTCTTAGGCTGAATCCCTATTGAACCCATGTCGTTCCCAATGAACCAATGTTGTTCTTAATTGAACCAATGTCGTTCTTAGGCTGAATCCCCATCAAACCCATGTCATTCCCAATTTCGACCCTTTTGGGTCACCCAATACAAATTTCAATCATCTTCTCTTGTGAGGGACCCTTTTTCCAGGGAGAGTTCGAGGGAGCTCATTCTTTTTCGCATGTCTTTATTGTACGTTTGTTGAACCCCTTTTTCTAGGGAGAGTTTGAAGGGACTCATGATTCACGAACAGTTTGCAAAACAATCTTTATTGTCACACAAGGAACCCTTTTTCCAGGGAGAGTTTTGACGGAAGCTCGTCCTCCTTGTAACCCTAAATGTCTTTTGTTAGGCCACCCCCGTCGTCGAGGACCCTTTTTCCAGGGAGAGTGTGATGGACTCGTTCCTCTATGATATCCTTTCAATCTCTGTTAGCGGCCCCCTTTCCATAAGAGAAGCCTAGAAATAGGGAGTTTTGACGAAAACTCTATTTCTCTTCGAAAGTTCATTTTGCAAACACCTCCTCTTCAGGGAAGAGAGGAGTATCTTTTGTTACCCGTTTAGGTAAGGGTTAAGCCTGAGTCTCTCCTTTGGGGAAAGGAGAGAAGAATCTAGCCACGGATGTGTCATTTAGATCTCAAGTGATTTCTTTCACCTAGGATTTCAGGAATATTTTGCCAATTTGCCATAAAAAATAGTTGTTGATTTCAAAATCTTTATCGCATAAAATTGTACCTCAGAATACCTTCAGTATTACTTCCGAAGTGACAAAGCTTTTGCGAAAAAGGATTCAAAATTCAAAATCTTTCTATTGGCCAACCAAAAGGATGAAGAATAAATCCGCGATATGGCCAGCAAAGAAAATTCAATGTTGTTGCAAAGCCAGAAGTGATTGATATTGATCACAGTCAATGGCATATTTTTAAAGATCATTCTTGGAAAATAAGCAGTCGAAATATCTTGGGTGATACAGAAAAATCCACTCAATCTCCATGTCCCCTCAATCACCTAAGCTGCAATTAAATATCTGCAAAAGGGATCTCTCAACTGTCGTCAAGATGAAGGCGAATTAGACGAGTCGACCCCCGGGGCCAAAGAAGATTTGGATCATCTCCAAGATGACGGAGTTTGTGACGGATCCTTACAGGGAAAGTCCAGATCACCGTCGAGATGAAGGCGAGTGTGATGGACCTCCCGACAATCCCTAAAAGGTATTTAATTTCTGTTATCATCAAGAGATTCCTAACCAAAGAGTTAATAACCGTCAATATAATCCCTGAGAGAGAAGAAGGATCGGAACATCTCTGAGATGAAGGAGTTTGTGACGTACCCTTCCAAAAAAAAAAATAAAGAGAGAAAAGCCAAGACATCTCCAAAATGAAGGATGATGTAATTCCCAAAAAATCCGAGAGAGCTCCAATTCTGTCAAAAAGAGAGTGCAGAAAGATCATCATCCCAGGATATCAGACTGCCGAATCTATCAAGAATCTTCTTTAATTTTGTGAAATTCTTTTATCAATATTCTTTCGCTAATAGCTCTCGCAATATCAAGAATACATTCTTTTCTGTCCATATCAATGAAATTGATAGCCTCCTTGAAGGAAAGTCAATTGCAAGTAATTTGAATTCGAATCTTGATTCTACGGAGTTAAGCGCAGTCGGAGGTAATACTTCAGGTAGACAAGAGGGAATATTTTTCATATATATATGTGCTTATCATTCTTGAATTAACTACAATTTTTTTATCTTATTGGCAATCTTTTTAAGTTATCCTGACATGAAGTGAGAACTTGATGTTTATTTTGATGTATCCAGGCGTTGTTGTTATCCCTTTTAGGATCGGATGATGGGAGTTGTCCAAGATCCTTCCCTTCTTGTTTTGATCTGAGTGCCTGGGCTTTCAGATTCGCACACTTCCCTGTGCTCCCCACTGTCCCACCATAGACAGTTCCCGTTCAGGTTAAGGGTTAAACCTGAATTTTCCGCAAAAGGTCATCTGTCTTAAAAGCCATTCAGTCTTAGTAATGAGACGTCCAAGATCAATCCCTTTTCAAGCTTTAGGGAACCTCCTTTCTTCCTTTTACAAACCTCTCTCAGATTTATTGTGCAGAATTCGAAGGTCCCATCATGGTTTCTTCATTTGAGGATTCCGTATATCGTCCCCTTTCAGGTTAAGGGTTAAGCCTGAGCCTCATTTTTCCACGAGGTATCGTCCCCTTTCAGGTTAAGGGTTAAGCATGAGCCTCGTTTTTCCACGAGGTATCGTCCCCTTTCAGGTTAAGGGTTAAGCCTGAGCCTCGTTTTTCCACGAGGTATCGTCCCCTTTCAGGTCAAGGGGTTAAACCTGAGCCTCATTTTGATGAGGTATTTCATTTATCGTCCCCTTTCAGGTTAAGGGTTAAGATTGAGCTTCGTTCCATACGAGGTATTTCCTGTCCCATCCAGGTTAAGGGCAAAACCTGAATCTCACTTCTTTTCGAAGTAAAATTTTCTCCTTATTCTTCATTTCATATCTATCATCATCCTTTGAACTAATTCTTTCATACCCAGTCAGATTCATCTAACTGGGGCATTTTTATAGTCCAAATTTGGTATGTTTTCTTTGCCACTAAGCTCGGCTTTCAACCGGCTTAGCAGCAAAGAGGGGCATCTGTAAACACACCAAATTTTTACTTTCATCCAGTGTTTGTCCATTTCATAAGTCATCACAGATCATTGCATGTCATTGCACGCATTCTGCATAGCATTGTATGACATTGCATCTCATTTTCGAGATCCAGCACTCCTATTTCAAAACATTCAATCCAGATTTGAATTTTAAAGCTTTATTTCAAAATCAATTTCAAAACCTGGGTTTTTATTCAATACTCTGTCATTTTCCAACCCCAGGACTTTGTATTTCGAAATATTTTCTCAGAAAACAATCTGGATTCCTTTCAAATTCAAACTTTAATCGATTTCAATTCACAGATGAGACCCATTTAGATGGTGTCGCTTCTGAATGCCTCTATTCATCAAATTTCTCAAATTTTTGAAAGTTTCAGTCCGATCAGGACTCTGTCTCAGAGTCCTAATCCGGTCAGAAGTTTGGTTTTTAAGTCTGTTTTACTTCCATTCTCAATCTTTTTCGTTTGTTTTCGAAATTTATGTCATTTCACAGAGTCCAGTTAGTTCAGGACTCTATTTTAGAGTTCGGTCGAGTTGGGAGTCTAACCCTGACTGTGTTTTCTGACTTATTTCATCATTTCTTGATAAAATCTTTTGAAAATTCTTTCATTTGGCTTTTAAAATCTAAAATCTCAGAGTCCTAAGAGTTCAGGACTCTAACTCGGAGTTCCAGTTCGCTTGAGACCCTATTTTCAAAGATCTTGAATTTCAAATACTCATTTTAACCCCTTTTCAAAGCCATTTTCAGTGTTTATTTCAAAAATGTTTAAAATTCGATGTGGGCCCACTCAGTTGGCACCATATCCAGAGGGATTCTAACTCAGTTAGGACCTTATGCCATTTCAAAAATCCTAATTTTAAGTTTACTTTTTGAAAATCTTTTGAAAACTCCTTCAATTTCAAGTTTTAAAATCGCTTTTTGAAAAACTCAAGTAGGGCCCACCCGGGGTGGCGCCATATTCGAGTAAGTCAGGGCTAGACTAGGGTTAGTTGATGTCTTGGTTAGTGTTAGAGGTTTAGAAGAGTCAAAACCATTTTGAAAAACTCATTTTTGAAAGTTAGTTTTTAAAACTAGTGTTTTTAAAGGTTTTTAAAAGTGTTTTAAAAACCCAATGTGAGAGAATGTCAAGTGGCACCACATTTGGGGGATTCTTAGGTTTAGCTAGGGGTTAATTAGGAACTATTTAGGATAATTTAGACTAGAGGTAGTTAGGTAACTCCACCCCAAAATCGCCCCCCCTTTAGAGTCCAAAATTTTCAAAATTGTCAATTTTTAAACGTAATTTTTTTATTATAAATAGAGGCATAAGGGGGGTCGATTTTCCAATCTCTCTCTTATTGGATTCTTGGAGCTTCTCTCTCCTCTCCAGCCCTTCCTCCATTGCTGCAACTCCAAGGTATGAACTTCTTCACTTTTCTTATTTTATTTAATGCTTTTTTAATGCTTTAAACCTAGATTTAGGCTTGGACACCCCTCCTTATGGAAGATCAACCATGGTTTCACCTCAAGAACCATCAAGAACCGGCAAGAACAATCCAAGAAGGTGATCTAACCCTGTTTTGGATAATTTACAGAGATTTTAATCCATTAGAATTGATTTTAACATGATTCTTTGCATTATTAACCAATAAAATATATGATTTACCCTTTTTAATGGGTTAAATCTATGTTTTAAAGGTGATATCAAATTCCAGCCATTGATTCCCTGTTTTTAATTTATTTTCATGGTTTATTCATGTTTTTTTTACGTTCTATAGCATAGAAATCAGTTTTATTTACTGTTTTATGGTTTATTTTATTTATTTACATTAGTTAATGCATGGTTTTTCAAGTTTCTTAAATTTCTGTGTGTTCTAGGTTTAGAACAGTAAATGTGATGTTATTTCGGATTGAAGCACTCATTGTTTATTTCTTATTTTTTTATATGTGATGCATGCATGAGTTATTGAGTTACTTTAGAAAAATCAGAGGTTTTGGATCTCGGGAACCCTGTCAAAAAATCAGACATCAAATCGGGTTTTTAAAGCTTTAAAATCGTGGTTAAAATCAAGAAGGTAACTTGCTGTTATGATATTTCTCTCATCTTATATCCGATTTTAGATCTGTAAAGTGCTATGGATTCACATTGAGTAGATCTGTCTTCTGTGAAATTTTCGGATTTTTTTATCACTGTTTAGTGTTTTTCCCTTTTCAGAGAATCTGTTTTTAAATTTAAAACTCGTTAGGGTTTACCAAAACCCTAATCAGACTTGTGTTAGTCATAAGTCCCAAACCACAGATTCGATTTTAGATCTGTAAAAAGTGAGTATTGTTATTTTTATGTCTACTGTTCACCACTAAAATTTCAGAAATTTTTGTTTAGAATTGCTATTTATTTCTGTATTTTCAATCTGGAATAGCTGTTTTAATACCTGTTAAAAGTGATATATTTTAGCTCAGATTGCCGGAAAGGTTTCTCCCTAACCGGAGATGATTTTTCCGATCTGTAAATTGGGAAATCTCTGTTTTTATTTCTAGTTAGTCTCTGAAAAATTTCATAAATTTCCATGGAAATGTAACCCCTGGTTCAGGTCTTGGACTGAAACTGGTTGGTGAATTAGGTCAAAAATAGCATATTTTTAGGGTTTAATGTAATTTTCGGACTAATTTAATGTCAAAAAATTATTTTTATAATTCCAATTCGATATTAGGGTTATAAAAAGTACAGGTACCAATTTTTATAGATTTTTGAATCCATTTGATGGCTGAATTGAGCAAATTGCAAAACCGGGTTCCTGAAAGATCCAAAAACACTGCTAAAATCACAGTTTTTGTGATATTGTTGGATTTTCGTGCATAAGCATATGGTTTTAGGGTTTAATCATGTTCATAATCATATTAGGATGCTTTAGGTTTAATTTTGTGCTCATTTGATTTCATTTAGTGCATAAAACCTAAGTTTTTACCAAAATCTATTTCAGAAAACCCTGATTTCAAGGCCATAGTCTTGCTATCGGGGGCAATTTGGTCATTTGACCTAAATTTCGAAATCCCTAACCCTAATTTCATATTTTTAATCATGTCATAGTATATTTGGTTTTAGTTTATTCCATTCAAATTTCAAAACTTGCATTTTATCAAAATATCTTTTTAAAAACCCTAATTTCAAGGCCATAGTCTTGTTATTAGGGGTATTTTGGTCATTTGGACCCCAATTTCGAAATTTCATATTTTACCTTTATTATTTCTTCATGTTTTATCATTTTGATTTAAGGGAATCATGGCAAAAAGGCTTATATCTAGCAAAATCCCACAATTTCCTGATATTGTTGGATAAATCTAGAAAAGCCAACATATTTTCATTAACCAAGTTTTCTAGTTTTGCAGGTACATTGAAGTCTTTATTTTCCATGTATTTAAATTTCAATAGTGATGTAATTTTTAATTAAACTTTGGAATAAGAATTTACATTTCCTGCTAAGCTTAGGCAGCATTGCATATAGTTTATTTTTTTAAATAATGTTAATGTGTGATGAATGATGATTCATGCATATTCTTACAAATTCACCATGGTCTACACGAATGACACATGCACTATCTTCTATGAAGTTTATAAACTTGGTGGAATTTGTATTTATGGCCATAGTCAGAATATGAAGGATATCTAGATTTATGATCTTCACATTAGCCACATTCAGCCTACACTCTTAGGCTAACTTCAAAATGCACTGCATTTCTCAAAAATACAAAAAGTATTTCTCAATTCTTCAAAATCCATATTCATTCATTTCATGCATTTGCCAATTCCAATTCAAATTCTAAGTCAAGGAAATTGAATTCCTCAAAATCTCCTAAGTCTTATAGCAAAATCGATTTTCCCAAAGACATTGAATTTCAAATGATATTTCAAGTATTTCCCAAGTTCCAAATTCAAATTTTCTAAGTTAGAATTTCAATTTCCAAGTTTGAATTCAGAGAAACCAAGTCTCTCAGAATCGATTTTCACCAAATGTCAAGGATTCCTCAAAATCGATTTTTATTTCTTTCAGAAGTATATTTGAAATCCCAATTCACGATTTTCCAAGATTTACATTTTATATTTCAATCATTCAAAGCAAACATCATGTTTTCAAATGTGCATTTTTCTGAAAATTCATAGCACATGCCTGATTCTATATGCATTTAGAAATTAGAATATGATTTAGACAATTTGAATAGAGTAGAGCATAAGATTGATCATTGGTTCAATTACCCCTGTTAAAGGTGGCAGGAACGGTTGAACCTCGTACCGACAGGCGAGTCCCATTCTACGGAATTTTCCCGCATTTTAAAACGGAGGCAAGTTATTTTCAAAAACTTTTTCAAAGGTCAGTTTGATTCACAAAAGTTGAAAATTTTGCGATGATAACAATTGAACTACGGATCAATGTGTGCTTTAACTAAGTTCAAATATCTGAATCATGCTTTATTTTCCTAAAATGCACAGAGAATCAAGCATGTGCTATGAAGTTTTGAAAAGATGCACATTCTGAGAAATATGATGTTTGCTTCTGATGTCTTAGAAAATGCTGGGAAAAGAAATTCCTGGGAAAATCATGAATTTTATTGGAAATCAAGGATTGCATTGGAAACTAATTTTTGAAGGGAAAATTGATTCTTAGAAAAATTGGAACTTTGAGAAAATCAATTTTTGAGATTTGAATTGCTTTTTCTGAGAAAATCGATTTCTAAAGAGGATTTCAGAATTCTGAGAAAACAAGTTTCAGAGATATTTCAAAGACTTTGAGAAAATTGATTTGTGAACTTTGAAAATGAAATTGAGAATGTTAAAGCATCAGGATTTGAATTTGGGAAATATTTGAAATATCATTCAAAAACTCAGAGTTTTAAGAAAATCACTTTCTGAGAAAGACTTAGAAAATTTTGAGAAAATCGATTTCTCTGAATTGAGATGAAAGCATATGATTGTTTGAAATGATTTAAATGAATGAATATGGATTTGGAATTTTTTTTTTTCGGAATTGAGAAAATCCTTTTGAGTTTTTGAGAAATGCAGTGCATTTTTAAAGTTAGCCTAAGAGTGTAGGCTGAATGTGGCTAATACGAAGATCACAAATCTGGGTTTCATTCATATTCTGACTATGGCTATAAATACAAATTCCATTGAGTTTGTCAACTCCCTAAGAGCTTGTGCACGTGCCATTTATGTCAACCATAGTGGATTTGAAAAATACGCATGAATTACAATACATCAAATATTGAATTTATATGAAAGCAAACTATACGCAATGCATTATATTCTAAGCAAAAAATGTAAATCTTATTCTAAATTATTACATCTGATATTACATTGAAATGAAATTAGAGAAAATAAATGAAAGTCTTCTTCCTGGATATTCCTGCATAACTAGAAAACAAGTTAATACAAAAATGTAGGTTTATCTGGATTTATCCGAAAATATTAGAAAATTATTGGATATTATCCAAATATAAACCCAATTCATACCTTCCTGATATAAATATAAGAAATGAATGGTAAAAATTCAACGAATAAGACTAGGAATTTCGAAATTGGAGTGAAAATGACCAAAATGCCCCTAATAGCAAGTCTGGTCTTGAAATCATGGTTTTCAAAAAGATATTTTGTAAAAATGAGATTTTGAAATTCAAATAATGATAAATCAAACACAAGATGATATGATATGATGAAAATACAAAAATTAAAGTTTAAAAATTCGAAATTGAGGTAAAAATGACAAAAATGCCCATGATAGCAAGACTATGGACTTGAAATCAAGGTTTTCTAAAATCAATTTTGTAAAAATATAAATTTTGAAATTCAAATGCATGTAAATGACATGAAAATCAAATATAACATGATATGAGATGATGATATGCATGTTAAAACCCTAAAAATACGAAAATATCATAAGAACACCGAATTTTGCATGAATTTCGCCTTTGATTTTAAAAGCTAATTAACACACAAGGCAAATGAACTTGAAATTGGATGAAATTTTGCATGGACACCTAATTTAACCCTAATAACATAATGGAATCCTAAAATCTATTTTTTTAATATTTTCTAATATGGAAAATAATTAAAAACCCTAAATAAATAAGATTTTTGCCTTTTAGCCTAAACCTAACCTACATATGACCTAGTTTAGAGTACTAACCTACTATAGAAATGCACTGAATTTTATGGGGTGATAGAGGATAGTTAGGAAAGGATTTTTGCCTTTTACATATTCAGGATTCAACCTATGGTCGAAGATCTACAGCTCCGCCAAGTTTGGTCAGAATCCGGTGACTCTAGAATTTGGAGCAGACTGATAGGCTTTCACAAAAAAATAGCGAAAATAGCAAACAATGGCCAAAATGGCTGAACTTTTAGGAGTATATCTCTGACACATAGAGGAACAATTTCTCTTTTGACGGTTTCAGCATTGGACCTACGGATTGGGAGGACACAATGGATTATCAGACCTCTAATTCCAATAAAATTGGAATGACAAGGAATTAACTAGTGAATTGGTTAAATCTGGAAAAATAGAAATCTGAATCCTAAAAATCTGGAAAATGATAGAGGAGTTCATGGGGAACAACTCCTTATTTGATAGTTGGAGCATATGACCTATGGATTGGAGTGCCACAACAGACTAAGGTCGGTCTAGACCTTGACAAGCCTGTAACAGGCTATCCACAGAGTTTTGCAAAACACGAATTTTTAGGGGTAGTAAATATTTTTAGAAAAAACCCAAAAAATACAGAAAAATAATAGATCTAATCATGAGTCTGCTGTATTTTTTAAGGAATGATTTGGATCTCCCATGGGGGATATCTTGGGGCAACAAGTCTGCTACCAGGAAATCTGGGATTTCCAGAGGGTTAAAAACCGGATTCACGGTTTGATTTATCAAATGGGGTTGTAGAACCCAAATTAATCTGGGCTTTTTGCAGAAAATCAAAGATAAACATGTGTATTTACCACGAAAAATTCAGGATTTATAGATGCAAAATTGAACATAAAATAATGGCTGGACTCTATACATAAACTAAAACCTCTAGACTTTTAGGCAAACCTTAATAGAGCTAACAAAACTATCTAAAAAAAATAAAAATAAAACTGATTAAATCAAATACCTAGGATATATGATTTTCATGAAAATGATGCTTAAAGTAAAATAAAAAAAAGAAAACAGGGAGATACAAATCATATACATATATTTTTTTTATGGCTGCGAGAGGAGATGGTCTGATCCATACATCGGATGAGCCCTCTTCCCTCACACAACCTCTCATCTCATAAAAAAAATGAATTCATATGTTATATTTAAAATAGTGATAATAATAATAAATAAAACAAAGAAAACGTTGCTCTTACCTTGGTTGGAACCGGCTGAAGGTTGAAGGAGGAAGCGCTGCCTTGATGAAGGTGAGCTGCAATAGGTGGCTGGAATAATGGAGAGAGTTGGGCGTCCCTTGTGTGGGTTGGGCGTCAACTGGAGGTTGGTGAAGACTAAAGGAGGAAGGCAAGGAGGGTTGCATCTTGAGCAATGGTTGTGGCTGAAGAAGGGAGTAGCACCGGTGGAGGCAAGGTTGTTGCTATGGAGATGCTACATCAAGAGGAGGCTGTAGTGATGCAGGCTGGAGTATGATGGTAGTGGAGGAGGTTGCTGTGTAAGGAGGTGAAGAGAAAGAGGGGAGGGAGAGAGAGAGAGGCGTGAATGCTTGAGTCCAAGAGGAGAAGGGGCTACCGTGTGATGCTTGTTTTCCAAAAAAAATTTAAAAGAGAACTTAGGTTTTAATAGAACTAGGGCTAAGTGCTTGAATGAGAGGAGAGAAGGGAAGTGTTTAGCCGTATATGCTCTTTTAGGCCTTTAGAAAAGAGGGAAGGGAAAGCAAAGGGGAAAGGAAGGAAAGGAAAGAAGAAGGAAAGAAGAAAGGAAAGAAGGAAAAGGGAAAAGGAAAGGAAAAAGAGAGGGAAAAGCAAGAAAGGAAAGAAAGAGGGGGAAAGGAAATATGGAATTTTTTTATTTTTTTTACATGTGGCGCCACTTTGGAGTGGGCCCACATGATTTTTCAAAAGGGGTTTAAAAGTGGGCACCACATTGGAGTGAGCCCACATGATTTCTAAAAAAGGAAATAAATGAAACCCAAAATCTTCAGTGTGACACCACTTGGAGTGTGTCCCACTTGTTGAGAAACTCTGTTTTGATGTTACATAATATGATACACTGTCTTATTTGATTTCATATGATATGATAATATGTCTTCTTGAAAAATGTTATATAATGACTGGATATGTTTTGCCATATATCTAACGAGTATTTGATGCAAGGATATCTCACTCAAAAAGGATGGAGACCTCTTGTTCAAGTACAACTATGATGCAATCATACTCCTTGAAGAAAAAGCTTGTTGAGCCATGCACTCCTAAAGACCTTCTAAAGAGATCGGCTTCCTCAAGTTGAAGATTTTTTTCTTTTTTAGAGTCATTTGTAACAGAACCTTCAGAAGCTTGCATATTGCATATTACATACTCACTCATAAAAGCTATCTCATAAAAGTATACGATAGTTTCAAAAAGCTCCTTTTTGAAAACAAATAATTGTACCTTCTTACAACCCTTTATGAAAAAGGTATTTTGACATGATTTCAAAATGTAATAATTGTACCTTATATCATATACAAGACAACTTGAAAAGTAATGATTTTAAAAGTAGGAAAAAGACAAAACATGAAATTGGCTACACAAAGAAAACAAATATAATATGTTTTGAAAAGACTCTAGTTACCTTCTTTAAAGAAATGATTTCAAATATAGGAAAAAGACAAAACATGAAATCGGTTACACAAAGAAACCAAATATAATATGTTTTGAAAAAGACTCTAGTTACCTTCTTTAAAGAAATGATTTCAAATATAAGAAAAAGACAAAACATGAAATTGGCTACACAAAGAAACCAAATATAATATGTTTTGAAAAAGACTCTAGTTACCTTTTTACAAACTCATAGAATGTCGACTTACTTAAAGTCATCATTCTTTTTGTATAGCATTAAATACCTTCTATAAAGAATCCTTGTTAAATATCCTTCTCAAAAATGTCGACTAACTTGTAGTCTCCATTCTCTCTGTAGACTTTGAAAAACACAACATAAAGAAAACACTTTACATGACTATGTACAAATAAATATCTCAAAGCACTCATTGTACTTACACACATTTAAAGTAAAGAAGTACCTATGTACCACAAATCATTAATTAGGATAAAGACAAAACCACATGACAACCTACAATCCAACGTTCAATGTACTATTGTAAGAAATAGACTTTTTACATAAAATATATATTACCTAAAATATTACAACGACTAGTGTACCCTATATTTTACTTTTATGGATAGAAGACTTTCTCGAATCTCTCTAAGGATGTTTTTTTGAAATGACATGACATTTCACATCTCAAAAAGGCTATGATTTCAAAAAGCCAACGACTATTTTTTTAAGCTATAAAAACACACTCAAATGAACTATTCAAACAGAAGGGAATGGAATAGACAAGTGAGCTTACAACGAGAAAAATACCTATTCGATATTTGAAAGAGAGCCTAGAAAAAGAAAGAGAAAAAGAAAGAGAAAAAGTCAAAAATAACTCTTTGACAAAGAGTATCTTCTGAGTGACAAACAGAACATTCTGAGAATCCTTCATTCGTGCATTCATATCATCCTGAAGGTTCAATAGGAAGTATTGTAACTTTCTGTTATTCACTGTATTCCTTCTTTATTGAAAGAAGTAGACCTCTGAGAAAGAGGTTGTTGCCCTTCTCTGTTGAGAGAAGAAGACCTCTGTGTAAGAGGGTGTTGTCCTTCTCTGTTGAGAGAAGAAGACCTCTCTGGAAGAGGGTGTGCCCCTTCTCTGTTGAGAGAAGAAGACCTCTGAGGAAGAGGGTGTTGTACTATTTATCCGGTGACTCGGATGTTATAGTGGAAAGCTCAAGTGGTTTGCTTGGGGACTGGATGTAGGTCAGGGTTTTGACCAAACCAGTATAAATCCTGTGTTTATTGTGTTGTGCCTTATTGCTTTATTTTTTATTATATCAACTTGCATCGTATTTCACTATTCACCCCCCCTCTAGTGGAATTTCATTTGGTATCAGAGCAGGTTTGTTGGTTTCGACATAACAAGTCTTCCAGCACATATGGCATCTACCTCTTATGCTCGTGATATTGAAGGTCAACACGCATCTCGTCCTCCTTTCTTCAACGACTCCAACTATGGATACTGGAAGTGTAGAATGACTATATTTCTCAAATCCATAGATTTTGCTGTATGGAAAATTGTTGAGCATCCATATACATCAGCTTCCGCAGACTATAACTTATGGTCTGATGAAGAAAAGAAAATGGCAAACCTAAATGCAAAGGCTATGAATGCCTTATATTGTGCCATCGATCAGAATGAATTCAATAGAATATCTATATGTGAATCTGCATATGATATTTGGCATTCTTTGGAAGTTATTCATGAAGGAACCAACAAAGTGAAAGAAGCCAAAATCTCATCTCTTGTCAGAAAATATGAGTTGTTCAAAATGAACAAAGATGAACCCATCACGAAGATGTTCACTAGATTCACCAACATCACCAACAATCTGAAATCTCTGGGTGTAACCCACTCTCAGACAGAAAAGGTGAAGAAAATCTTGAGATCTCTCACAACTAATTGGGAGAAAAAGACTACTGCTATTGAAGAAGCTCAAGATTTGTCCAAACTTACCTTGGATGATTTAATAGGCAATCTTATGGCCTATGAAGTCCACATGAAGGAAAGAAGGGAGGAAGAACAACCTTTGAAGAAAACTCTAGCCTTCCCAGCCCTTTCTGAGGATGAAGACTCAAAAAAAGAAACTAAGATTGCGCTACTCACCAGAAAATTCCAGCGCTTTATGAGAAAGAACCGGCTTCCAAATAAGCACAAAGAAAGAAAAGACCCAAAAGAAGATTCTATGTGCTAACAATGTAATAAGCCAGGTCACCTGAGACGTGACTGTCCTATTCTCAAAAGAAAATCCAAAACTGAGGAACCAAAGAAAAGGTTCTTCAAGAAAAAGGCTCTGCATGCTCAATGGGATGATTCAGAACCATCCACCAGTGAAGAGTCAAATGATGATGAAGCAGAAACCGCCAACATGTGCTTCATGGCAGAAAGCTCTGTAAGTGAATCTCTTGATTTCTCCTTTGAAGATCTTCAAAATGCTTTTCAGGAACTTTTTTGAAGAATCAAGGAAAACGATTCTAAAAAATAAACAGTTGAAATATGAGAATCTAGAGCTCCTTTTGAAAAATGAAAAACTCAGTATTGAAAATTCTGAGTTACAAAAGAAAAATCTTCATATTACTTCTGAAATCTCTTCTACTAGCTCCAAAACTAAAAATCTGCAAGTAGAAATTTCAGAATTAAAAAGTAAAACTGAGAACCTTATGAAAACGGTTTTCAAGTTTACTAAAGGAAAAGAGAACTTGGATAAACTCCTATCCTCTCAAAAAGTGTCTTTTTACAAGAATGGTATTGGCTACTCTCATTTTAACAAGCCTTCTTGTATGAATCAAAAGACCACGTTTGTGAAAAGTTCTTCTGAACCTAAAAAGGAGTATTATAATTTTAACTTCTTGAACTCCTCTAAGGCTGTAGACAAACCCAAATCTAAATGGATATGGGTTTCAAAGTCTAACAAAAAGGGACCCGATTGGGTACCAAAAAGAAATTTTACTTAATGATTTGCAGGCTCCAAACAAGAAGAACAGATGGATTCTAGACACTGGATGTTCAAAACACATGACTGGACATTCAGACCTCTTTGCTGTTCTTCATAAAAAGGAAGGAGGAACCGTCACCTTTGGAGATAACAACAAAGGTTTGATAATAGGTATTGGTAATATTGGAAATATAGATAAACCTCTTATCAAAGACGTTCTCCTGGTTAAAGGCTTAAAACATAACCTTCTAAGTATTAGTCAAATGTGTGATACAGGTTATAATGTTAGCTTTAATCATAATGCTTGTCTTATAGCAGACACCAATGAAAATATTATCTTAAAAGGTATAAGAAAAAATAATATATATGAACTATACCTAGAAAACATCACAGAACATTGCCTCATAGCTAATAATGACTCTCAACATCTATGGCACATGAGAATGGGTCATGTCAATTCTAAGTACATGTCTAAATTAGCTAAAGATAAGTTAGTACGTGGGTTACCCAAACTATCTTTTAAAAAGGATTACTTTTGTGATGCATGTCAATTAGGAAAACTGTCTAAATCATCCTTTAAATCAAAAAATATCATTTCAAGCAAAAGACCTCTAGAGCTTCTCCACCTGGATCTCTTTGGTCCTTCTAGAGTAGCTAGTCATAATCACAATAAATACGTTTTTGTCATTGTAGATGACTACTCAAGATTTACTTGGGTAATATTTTTGAAAAACAAAAGTGATACGTTTTGTTAATTTGAAATTTTATGTAAAAAATTACAAAATGAAAAATCTTGTTCTATTGTTAAAATCCGTAGTGACCATGGAGGAGAATTTGAAAATGAACTTTTTGAAAATTTTTGTAACTTGCATGGTATTTCTCATAACTTTGCCTTTCCTAGAGTTGCACCTCAAAATGGTGTAGTAGAAAGAAAGAATAGAACCCTTCAGGAATCTGCTAGAACTATGCTCCAACATAATAATCTTGCTAAATCTTTTTTGGCAGAAGCTATTAATACTGCATGCTACATAACAAATAGAGTTCTCATTAGACCCTTATTAAATAAAACTCCCTATGAACTATTCTATGACAGAACTCCAAGAATAGACTATTTCAAAGTCTTTGGTTGTAAATGCTTTATCCTGAACACAAAAGATAGCCTAGATAAATTTGATGCTAAATCTATTGAAGGCATATTTTTAGGATATTCAAGTCATAGTAAAGCATACAGGGTTTTCAATAAGAGTTCTAAGTCTATTGAAGAATCTATGCATGTTAGTTTCTGTGAATCTATTGATCAATCTGTTCATAAGCAAACTAACGATGATGATGTTGAAAGTACAGATTTATTTTTAGATAACACAGCTAAGTCTAATGAAGATGATCATCAAAGAACATTTGTAGATATCAAAGATCATCCTCAAAAGCAGATTTTGGGAGAACTGACAAAAGGGGTTCAAACTAGAGCTCAGCTAGAACGGATTGCAAATATGGCATTCATTTCTCAACTTGAACCAAAGAAGATTGATGAAGCCATCATCGATGAGTTCTGGATGCTAGCCATGACTGAAAAATTGAATTAATTTTAAAGGAATGAAGTTTGGGATCTTGTACCAAGACCAAAGGATCATCCGATCATTGGGACAAGATGGATCTTCAGAAACAAGCTAGATGAAACAGGTAATGTTATAAGAAACAAGGCCAGACTAGTAGCTCAAGGATACAATCAGGAGGAAGGTATTGATTTTGATGAAACATTTGCTCTTGTTGCTAGACTTGAATCTATTAGAATGTTTTTAGCATATGCAAGCTATATGGATTTTAAACTATATCAAATGGATGTTAAAAGTGCTTTTCTAAATGGTTTTATAAATGAAGAAGTTTATGTAAAACAACCTCCAGGATTTGAAAATGAACAATATCCAGATCATGTTTTCAAACTCAAACGTGCTTTGTATGGATTAAAACAAGCACCTCGTGCTTGGTATGATAGACTTAAAACCTTTTTACTAAAAATTGGTTTTTCGGTATGCAAAGCAGACTCTACTTTATTTGTGAAAATAGTGAATAATCATACCCTAATTGTTCAAATATATGTGGACGATATCATCTTTGGATCTTCTAACAGCACTCTTTGTGAAGATTTTTCTAAGTCCATGCAGAAAGAATTTGAAATGAGTATGATGGGAGAACTCACCTACTTTCTTGGACTGCATATTAAGCAAACCAAGGATGGAGTTTTCATCAATCAGTCTAAGTATGCTCGTGAACTTCTGAAGCGGTTCAACATGAACTCAACTGCTTCAAAATCTACTCCTATGAGCACAACTATTGTTTTGGACAAAGATGAAGATGGTAAGTCTGTGGATACAAAGGTATACCGAGGTATGATAGGATCACTACTATATTTAACTGCTAGTCGTCCAGATATTATGTTCAGTGTTTGCTTGTATGCTAGATTTCAGTCAAATCCAAAAGAATCACATCTTATAGCTGTAAAAAGAATAATGAGATATTTAAAAGACACAGTTGATTTTGGATTATTCTATTCAAAATCCTCTACATTTGATTTAATCTCATACAGCGATGCTGACTTTGCTGGAAGTAAATCTGTCAGAAAAAACACAAGTGGAACATGTCATATGCTAGGGCACTCACTTGTATCATGGTTCAGTAATAAACAAAATTGTGTATCCTTATCAACTACTGAAGCCGAATACATTGCTGCTAGCCTAGCCTGTACACAAGTTATCTGGATGAAACAAACCTTAAAAGATTTTGGTTTAAATTTTGAAAATACAACTATTTTCTGTGATAATACTAGTGCTATAAACTTATCTAAGAATCCGATTTTACACTCACGAACTAAGCACATTCAAATAAGACACCACTTCTTAAGAGAACAAGTCTTAAATAACATAATTAAACTCAAATTCAAACCCACTAATCAACAGTTAGCAAACATATTCACCAAACCATTGAAACTTGAAGACTTTACACGAATTAGAAGAGAACTTGGAATATGCAAACTAAGTGACTTATTGTAAACACCAAATTTTTACCTTCATCCAGTGTTTGTCCATTTCATAAGTCATCACAGATCATTGCATGTCATTGCACGTATTCTGCATAGCATTGTATGACATTGCATCTCATTTTCGAGATCCAGCACTCCTATTTCAAAACATTCAATCCAGATTTGAATTTTAAAGCTTTATTTCAAAATCAATTTCAAAACCTGGGTTTTTATTCAATACTCTGTCATTTTCCAACCCCAGGACTTTGTATTTCAAAATATTTTCTCAGAAAACAATCTGGATTCCTTTCAAATTCAAACTTTAATCGATTTCAATTCACAGATGAGACCCATTTAGATGGTGTCGCTTCTGAATGCCTCTATTCATCAAATTTCTCAAATTTTTGAAAGTTTCAGTCCGATCAGGACTCTGTATCAGAGTCCTAATCCGGTCAGAAGTTTGGTTTTTAAGTCTGTTTTACTTCCATTCTCAATCTTTTTTGTTTGTTTTCGAAATTTAGGTCATTTCACAGAGTCCAGTTAGTTCAGGACTCTATTTTAGAGTTTGGTCGAGTTGGGAGTCTAACCCTGACTGTGTTTTCTGACTTATTTCATTATTTCTTGATAAAATCTTTTGAAAATTCTCTCATTTGGCTTTTAAAATCTAAAATCTCAGAGTCCTAAGAGTTCAGGACTCTAACCCGGAGTTCCAGTTCGCTTGAGACCCTATTTTCAAAGATCTTGAATTTCAAATACTGATTTTAACCCCTTTTCAAAGCCATTTTCAGTGTTTATTTCAAAAATGTTCAAAATTCGATGTGGGCCCGCTCAGTTGGCACCATAAACAGAGGAATTCTAACTCAGTTAGAACCTTATGCCATTTCAAAAATCCTAATTTTAAGTTTACTTTTGAAAATCTTTTGAAAACTCCTTCAATTTCAAGTTTTAAAATCGCTTTTTGAAAAACTCAAGTAGGGCCCACTCGGGGTGGCGCCATATTCGAGTAAGTCAGGGCTAGACTAGGGTTAGTTGATGTCTTGGTTAGTGTTAGAGGTTTAGAAGAGTCAAAACCATTTTGAAAAACTCATTTTTGAAAGTTAGTTTTTAAAACTAGTGTTTTTAAAGGTTTTTAAAAGTGTTTTAAAAACCCAATGTGAGAGAATGCCAAGTGGCACCACATTTGGGGGATTCTTAGGTTTAGCTAGGGGTTAATTAGGAACTATTTAGGATAATTTAGACTAAGGGCATATAGGTAACTCCACCCAAAAATCGCCCCCCCTTTAGAGTCCAAAATTTTCAAAATTGACAATTTTTAAACCTAATTTTTTATTATAAATAGAGGCATAAGGGGGGTCGATTTTCCCATCTCTCTCCTATTGGATTCTTGGAGCTTCTCTCTCCTCTCCAGCCCTTCCTCCATTGCTGCAACTCCAAGGTATGAACTTCTTCACTTTTCTTATTTTATTTAATGTTTTTTAATGCTTTAAACCTAGATTTAGGCTTGGACACCCCTCCTTATGGAAGATCAACCATGGTTTCACCTCAAGAACCATCAAGAACCAGCAAGAACAATCCAAGAAGGTGATCTAACCCTGTTTTGGATAATTTACAGAGATTTTAATCCATTAGAATTGATTTTAACATGATTCTTTGCATTATTAACCAATAAAATATATGATTTACCCTTTTTAATGGGTTAAATCTATGTTTTAAAGGTGATATCAAATTCCAGCCATTGATTCCCTGTTTTTAATTTATTTTCATGGTTTATTCATGTTTGTTTTACGTTCTATAGCATAGAAATAAGTTTTTTTTACTGTTTATGGTTTATTTTATTTATTTACATTACTTAATGCATGGTTTTTCAAGTTTCTTAAATTTTTGTGTGTTCTAGGTTTAGAACAGTAAAGATGATGTTATTTCGGATTAAATCACTCATTGTTTATTTCTGATTCTTTTATATGTGATGCATGCATGAGTTATTGAGTTACTGTAGAAAAATCAGAGGTTTTGGATCTCGGGAACCCTGTCAAAAAAAATCAGACATCAAATCGGGTTTTTAAATCTTTAAAATCATGGTTAAAATCAAGAAGGTAACTTGCTGTGATGATATTTCTCTCATCTTATATCTGATTTTAGATCTGTAAAGTGCTATGGATTCACATTGAGTAGATCTGTCTTCTATGAAATTTTAGGATTTTTTATTCACTGTTTAGTATTTTTCCCTTTTTAGAGAATCTGTTTTTAAATTTAAAACTCGTTAGGGTTTACCAAAACCCTAATCAGACTTGTGTTAGTCATAAATCCCAAACCACAGATCCGATTTTATATCTGTAAAAAGTGAGTATTATTATTTTGCTGTCTACTGTTCACCACTAAAATTTCAGAGATTTTTGTTTAGAATTTCTATTTATGTCTGTATTTTCAATCTGGAATAGCTGTTTTAATCCCTGTTAAGAGTGATATATTTTAGCTCAGATTGTCGGAAGGGTTTCTCCCTAACCGAAGATGATTTTTCCGATCTGTAAATTGGGAAATCTCTGTTTTCCTTTCTAGTTAGTCTCTGTAAAATTTCATAAATTTCCATGAAGATTTGACCCCTGGTTCAGGTCTTGGACTGAGACTGGTTGGTGAATTAGGTCAAAAATAGCATATTTTTAGGGTTTAATGCAATTTTCGGATTAATTTAATGTCAAAAAATTACTTTTATAATTCCAATTCGATATTAGGGTTATAACAAGTGCAGGTACCAATTTTTATGGATTTTGGAATCCATTTGATGGCTGAATTGAGCAAATTGCAAAACCGGGTTCCTGAAAGATCCAAAAACACTGCTAAAATCACAGTTTTTGTGATATTGTTGGATTTTCGTGCATAGGCATATATTTTTAGGGTTTAATCATGTTCATAATCATATTAGGATGCTTTAGGTTTAAGTTTGTGCTCATTTGATTTCATTTAGTGCATAAAACCTAAATTTTTACCAAAATCTATTTCAGAAAACCCTCATTTCAAGGCCATAGTCTTGCTATCGGGGGCAATTTGGTCATTTGACCTAAATTTCGAAATCCCTAACCCTAATTTTCATATTTTTAAGCATGTCACATCATATTTAGCTTAGTTTATTACCTTCAAATTTCAAAACTTGTATTTTATCAAAATATCTTTCTAAAAACCCTAATTTCAAGGCCGTAGTCTTGTTATTAGGGGTATTTTGGTCATTTGGACCCCAATTTCGAAATTCCATATCTTCTCTTTCATATTTATTCAATTTTATTTCATATTTTATCATTTTTATTTAAGGGAATCAAGGAAAAGACTTATATCTAGCAAAATCCAGTAATTTCTAGATATTACTGGATAAATCTAGAAAAGCCAACATATTTTCATTAACCAAGTTTTCTAGTTTTGCAGGTACATTGAAGACTTTATTTTTCATGTATTTAAATTTCAATAGTGATGTAATTTGTAATTAAACTTTGGAATAAGAATTTACATTTCCTGCTTAGCTTAGGCAGCATTGCATATAGTTTATTTTTAAATAATGTTAATGTGTGATGAATGATGATTCATGCATAATTTTGCAAATTCACCATGGTCTACACGAATGGCACATGCACTAGCTTCTATGAAGTTTATAAACTTGGTGGAATTTGTATTTATGGCCATAGTCAGAATATGAATGATACTTAGATTTATGATCTTCACATTAGCCACATTCAGCCTACACTCTTAGGCTAACTTCAAAATGCACTGCATTTCTCAAAAATAGAAAAAGTATTTCTCAATTCCTTAAATCCATATTCATTCATTTCATGCATTTGCCAATTCCAATTCAAATTCCAATTCAAAGAAGTTCATTTTCTCAAAATCTCCTAAGTCTCATAGCAAAATCGATTTTCCCAAAAACATTGAATTTCAAAGAATATTTCAAGTATTTCCCAAGTTCCAAATTCAATTTTCTAAGTTATATTTTCAATTTCAAAGTTTGAATTCAAAGAAATCAAATTTTCCAAGGCTATTTCACATTTCTCAAAATCGATTTTCACAAAATCCTTATATTTCTTCAGAAATCGATTTTCACTTTCTCAAATACAGTATCTCAACCTTGATTCATAATTTTCAAAGAGTTTATTTTCCATATTCAAAGCAAACATCATGTTTTCAAAATGTGCATTTTCTGAAAATTCATAGCACATGCCTGATTCTATGTGCATTTAGAAATTAGAATATGATTTAGACAAGTTGAATAGAGCAGAGCATAAGATTGATCCTTGGTTCAATTACCCCTGTTAAAGGTGGCAGGAACGGTTGAACCTCGTACCGACAGGCGAGTCCCATTCTACGGAATTTTCCCGCATTTTAAAAACGGAGGTGAGTTATTTTCAAAAAAATCTTTTTCAAAGGTCAGTTTGATTTGCAAAAGTTAAAAATTTTGCGATGATAACAGGTTTGGCGACCGAGATGGGACCTGTCTTCGCCTGATCAATCTAATGCTCTACTTAGTTCAGATTGTCAAAATCGATTTCCATGGAATGTCAGCTTTGCTTTATGATATCATGTGAACCTAGGAGCCTAGACTTGAACCCAGCTGACATGGAATGCATATAGACTAGGTATGGTTTGGTAGGACCATATTGAGGAGGAAATTTTCATCCTCACATAGACTTAGGTCTAATACAACCCTCCTCAATCTAGGTTTGATTGAAAACAATGCTTGCTTCTTCAAATATTTCAAAAATCTATCTCTTTAGGACTTAGAGCCTTCTGTTTGATTGCATGTGCTCATGTTTTTCAAAAATCACCCCACCTATATTGTCCCGGTCTTCACGTTGCTGGGCTCTCTTCCAGAACCATAGTTCGGGACAGAGCCTCACAACTGGGCCACTTATTTGGGTGAAAACCCCCCTGCCACGTACCAAGGGCCATAGTCCAACGTATATCGGCAGGTGCTCAAGGATGTTGGAAAACTTGAACCTAGAACCGGAGAAAGTGATTTTATGCCACGTACATTGAGGCTTGGCTCGAGTATATAGGCATAACTGGATTGGATACAGTTGATCTGAACCTTAGAGTTAGGATTAAGGTCCCACAGCCATTTCAAAATTTGTGCATCTAAAGTCAGCTTTTAGGGAATGCTGTATGTGCATACTTGTTTGTGCAGAATGTGATTGAATATGTTATAGTCATTTCCTTTTATTTTCCATATTTTCCCCAATTTTCTAAAAATACTGGACGATTTTTCAAAATTCCCCAATCCATGTCCATGTACTGTCCATGTTTTAAATCCTGGACGATTTTCAAAACACTTCATTTTATAAAATACTTCCTTATATTTCATTAAACCCTGGACGATTTTCATAAAATTCCTCCATTTTCTTCAAAACTCCAGGTGATTTCCCATCTTTCCTGTCTTCTGGATCTCGAATTTCCTGCTTTATTTTTATCCTGCCTGCATTTTTCTCAAAATTCCTGTATTTTTCTCAAGTCTTATTCCAATTTCTATGTCTTCCAGTCCGATGGCATCCAGTCAGCTTGATTCAGTCTTCCCTGAGGGTCACATCTCCTACGAGGTGCGACAAAGTCTTCCCGAACATCGAGTCCTCAGCACCGGATCCTTCTTTCCCCGGTGGTATTATTCATGGTTCAAGAACTTCTCTCGTATGTTTCCGGACCATCTGGACGAGTGTGGATTGGAACTGGCGTCCGCAGTGGGAAAGCAGACAGTCAACGGCAACTTGATTCATGCACTAGCAGAGCGGTGGAATCCGAGCACTTCTACTTTCTGGTTCCCGTGGGGCGAGATGACAGTACTGATGGATGAATTTTCAGAGATTATGGGATTGCCCGAGCCAGCCGGTCAGCCTGGAGATCCATTGGAGAAACAGTTTCTGATTAATGTTAAGGGTCTGGACCCTAAGGATGCTTTAGCTCGCATGACGGGACGCAAGTCTTGGCCTCTGATTGAAGAAGACGGAAATGAATATGTGGACCTGCTCGAAATCTACAGACAGTATGGGATATTTGTGGAAGTCAGTTCGCTGTCTAGGACAGCTCGAGAGAGAATTCAGCATGCGATGGTTCTGTGCACGGTGGCATTAGCTTTCTTTCCCGATGGACGGAATTACATGGATATCAGAATAGTTCAGCTTATGAGGAGATGGGGAAGTCGACAGACCAGCCACCTCTCAATAGCCATGGCCGCACTCGCCTTTCTATACCGAGGGTTGACTCGTTTCGCACTCGGAGAATCGATCCTAGTCGAAGGATGCACCTATGCCTTGCAGTCTTGGTTCCTCCGGCATGTGCCAGTCCGAGCCAGTTCCTTCAGATACAATGGTGAGAAGCTCCTTCCAGTTGCACGATACCGGTTCTTGATCGACAACCTTCAGGAGGAAGAGGTCGTATGGGACTACTTTGATTGCCAGGAATCACCTCCCAGATACACTTATGCTTATGGCAAGCGATTCAGACTACTTGGCTCATTCTTCTGCGCATATTATCATCCAGAGCGGTGTGTCAGGCAATTCTCTCAGAGGCAGAAGCGCGTAGAGATTCGTCCACTAGCCGGGGTTCTGCCAGAATTCGATCTCACATCAGATCAGTGGTCCGGAGCATACCATTCTGCCAGACATGGCTGAGATTCCTTTGTCAGTCTTACTATTTTTCCTGGTCCTCGTGTATCTTCTGATTATCTAGAGTGGTGGAAAATTGTTTGTCCCCCTCCCCTCTGTCAAGTGTATTATTGATAAAATCATGTTGTTCCTCTCAATAAAAATTCCTTTATTTTACATTGGTTTGACGACCTCGCCTAGGTAACAAGGCATATTTTCAGTTGTTTATCTTGCAAAGAATAGCAACACAATTGTCGTAATCCCAGCGATGACTCAATCCCTAGTAATGGGATATTATTTCAATTGTCTACCAAAATTCTCAACAAATATTTTCCTCCAAACCAAATTTCCTTCAGAAGCCTAACCATCAGTTCTACCCTGCAGAGAGCATCAGTAATATCCAAGAGAACATTTGCGATACCCGATGGTTGATACAAGATCCAGAAAGAAAGCCGCATCAGTTGAAGGCGTCGCGTACTCAGTAGCTTCAGAAGAAGAGATGGACTCACCTCGATCAATCCAGAGTCAGGGTCAGCAGGCGGATGATGGCATCGATCCCCAAATGTACGCCATGTTCAAAAAGATGATGACCAAGATGCTGGCAGAGCAAGCTGAGGCCAGTACTGAGCAAATTCAGACCAAACAGAAAGAAAAGGATCATGCAACCAAGAATGTGAAGACCAGTAAAAAGCAGAATTGTCATGAGGAAATGTCTGATGAGTCAGAATCAGCAGATGATACTGACAAAGAGTATGAAAACAAGCAAGAATTCAAAAGGTCGACTCAAGGGCAGGGGTCGGCCTACAAATCCAAGAATCAGACTATTGACGACCCTACGCAGTCACAACTCAAAGATGTGATGAAAATAGTTAAGGATCTTCAAACTCGTGACAAGGGCAAAAGATTCTTTACAAGTGAAAACTTCTATGATGGACTGGATGGGGATGATGATCTTGATAATCTCCCCAAGAAATTTATCAAGTTTGATGGTTCGGGTGACCCAAAAGCACATCTCGCCCTATTCTTCGCAGAATGTTCCAGGTTCAAGAGGAACAATCGTGCCTTATTTCTCTGCTTCCCTCGCAGTTTGGAAGGTGTCGCAGCAAAGTGGTACTCAGAGCACATTAATCCGATAGAACTGAAAGAATTCGACAAAGTGGTCAATTTATTTATTGAGCGCTTTCTATTCAATGCTGAAGCACTCCCGACTCTCAGTCATCTCTGCAGTCTGAGGCAGAAGGAAAACGAGAAGGCCAGGGATTTTATTCATAGATGGAGATCCACTTGCAATAAGATGTGCGAGCCAATAGCAGAAAGACACGCACTATCTTTGATTCTGAGCAACTTCTCGCAACCCCTGAGGGGACTAATTTCTACATCCCCATCGAAGAGCTTCATAGAACTAACAGAACGAGCCGAATGGCTTGAGTTGAGTATAGAGAACGGGTCTTATGAAGGTTTTATGTTTACAAAGAATAACAGTCAACAAGAATCAAAGAAGAAAGCCCATTTTACCTACTCTGCCAGTAACAGCAAGAATCAGAACAAAGGAAATGGAAAAAATCATAGTTATGCTCCAGGAGGGTCAAATCCCAACAAAAGTGATCAGAAAGGCAAGTCGATTATTCAATATGATAAGCAGCCACAGCAAACCCTCGAACAAAGATCAAGACCACAAGAAAAGCCGAAGCGGGAAGAATGGAGTTATAACCGCAAGTTTACTCCTCTAGACCAGTCCCTCGAGACAGTATTAGAATATATGCTCGGCAGTGATATGATTAAGCTTCCAAGGGTAGCTGACCCGCCAGTGGTTATGGGAAAAATGAAGGACAGATTCTGCAAGTTCCACCGAACTGTGGGACATGATACCGAGAACTGTTTCGTTCTCAAAAACATCATACAAGATTATATTGACAAAAATCTGTTAGTAGAAGGGGCTGAAGATGAGAAAATGGAGATTCTAAAATAACCTTTCTTGGAGCACTCAACAGCAATGATATCTGATCATCCCTTTCAGCCACAAGATCATATCCGACCATGCCCTAGCAGTGATATCAATGTGCAGCATCAGGTATTAGTATTGCATAAGGCCCAGTCCAGTTCTCAAAAGATGGACCTCGTTTCAGCATTCAGTAAGCTGAAAGTTTCGAGAGAACCCGCTAGAATATCTCCAGAGGTAGCCAAAAGAATGCCATGGTTACCCAAGAACCTTGTCAGATCTACTTCGGAAAAAGGGAGAAAACCAGAAGAAAAGGTCGACACGGTGCAAAGACCAATCACTGCCCTCTCTAATATCCCTATCCTTGAGTTGGCACGTGCCTCTCCTAAGCATCAGCAAGTTCTGGACGATTTACTGCGAAAGATCAAAGTCAAGCCACACACCACACCTGAAGACATGGCTCAGATCGTTAATCAGGCCATGACCAATGCTCCCATAACCTTCTCAGATGAGGATCTGCCAAAACCTCACGCATTTCATAACAATGCCTTGTACATTGTGGTGCGAACCCGGGGAATGACTGTGCCCCACGTGCTTGTAGATGGAGGCAGTAGCCTCAACATTTGTCCTGAAATGACTGCCAAGGCTCTGGGTATAAAAGAAGAAGAGTATACACCGGATCCGATCACCATTTATGGGTTTGATAATCATGGACAGACAGCAAAGGGAAAGATCTTCTTGGAAATATTTATCAACTACTCTGTTCATACAGTGCTTTTCCATGTCGTCAATGTGCCACCAACGTATAATCTTCTACTGGGAAGAACATGGATTCATAATGCCAACGCTGTGCCATCCACTCTGCATCAAGTGGTCTAAAGGTGGCATGATAACTACTGTTTTGGGGGAAGATCCTGAAGAGAGGCTACCTCAGCCTATGATCCCTAGGCCAACTTATACTGCTGATATCCCTAGCATTAGGGAAAGTGAAGAAATTGTTCTCAGTGAAAGCCTTGAAATGCTAAAGTTAGAAGCAACCAACAAAAGTTTGATCCGCATCTTGGAAAGAACCATTGAGACAGGTCGTGATTGGCACGAGAAAATTCATGATGCACTTTGGGCATATCGAACTACCATTCGAACCCCAACCAATGTGACTCCTTCAGAACTTGTTTATGGGACTGAGGTGGTGTTACCTCTTCATGTTCAGAAACCCGCCCTTAAGTTCGCATCTCTTTTAGAGCTACCACTCGATCAGTATCAGCAACAGAGATTGGTACAGTTAGATTTACTCGATGAAAAAAGACTCAAAGCAGCAGAACACGCTCAGTCTTATCGTCAGAGGATAGCAAGGCAATATGCCAAGTCAGTCATCGAAAGGAGATTCCAAGTTAATGACTTGGTCCTTAGATCAACGGCTCATCTCAAGCATTGTCCACGTGGCAAATGGTCACCAAACTAAGAAGGTCCCTACGTGGTGAAAGAAGCGTTGCCCCGTAATTCATATCGTCTGATTAATGCAGACGGGGTAGAACTATCCGACCCCATTAATGCTCGACATCTGAAGAAATTCTATACCTAGAAAATCTCTATTCTATCTTTTGTATTCTTCAAAAATTCTCCTCAATAAATGATCAATTATTCTTTGGTCAAAATACCCCTCTTCCCCAGAATATACTGGGGCATTCTTGGTAAAGTTGCCTTTTATCCAAAACAATTTGTGTGCAGGCAGGATCTAATAAATCTCTCATTTTGCACGCATGTGCACTCAGTTGCATCCATTTGCATTTGCACGCATTCATCTGCATCAATTTGCATTGAATTTTCCATTCAGGATAAGGGATAAATCCTGAGACCCCGGCAAGTCGTCCAAGTCATCGCCAATTGATGACCCAGTGCTCGTACTGGTAATCTTTTAAAAACCAGTGCTCGTACTGGTAATCTTTTGAAAACCCAGTGCTCATAATGGTAGTCTTTTAAAATTCAGTGCTCATACTGATAACTTTTTAAAATCCAGTGCTCGTACTGGTAGCCTTTTAAAGTCCAGTGCTCGTACTGGTATCCTTTAAAAAATCCAGTGCTCGTACTGGTAATCTTTTAAAATATAGTGCTCGTATTGGTACTTTGTCAAAGTTCGGTCTTCATACTGATCGCAACATAACTCTCACATTGAGGTTCAGGCTCAATCTTTAGACCTGCGAACCAAACAATCTGTATCAGATTCTTGGGTCGTTCCATTCTGTTAATCTGACAATCGAGTTGCCGATTTTGTCAAGACCTCTAGTCATTCGTGTTATCAAGCAGTTCTTTGAGTTATCAAAAGCTATCAAAATCAATCGCCAAGTATCTCTCTTGCGAGGGACCCTTTTTCCAGGGAGAGTTCGAGGGAGCTCGTTTCTTTTCGCATGTCTTTATTGTTCGTTCGTTGAACCCCTTTTTCTAGGGAGAGTTTGAAGGGACTCGTGATTCACGAACAGTTTGCAAAATAATCTTTGTTGTAACACAAGGAACCCTTTTTCTAGGGAGAGTTTCGACGGAAGCTCGTCCTCCTTGTAGCCTTAAATGTCTTTTATTAGGCCACCCCCGTCGTCGAGGACCCTTTTTCCAGGGAGAGTGTGATGGACTCGTTCCTCTATGATATCCTTTCAATCTCTGTTAGCGGCCCCCTTTCCATAAGAGAAGCCTAGAAATAGGGAGTTTTGACGAAAACTCTATTTCTCTTCGAAAGTTCATTTTGCAAACACCTCCTCTTCAGGGAAGAGAGGAGTATCTTTTGTTACCCGTTCAGGTAAGGGTTAAGCCTGAGTCTCTCCTTTGGGGAAAGGAGAGGAGAATCTAGCCAACGGATGTGTCATTTAAATCTCAAGTGATTTCTATCACCAAGGATTCCAAGAATATTTTGCCAATTTGCCATAAAAAATAGTTGTTGATTTCAAAATCTTTATCGCATAAAATTGTACCTCAGAATACCTTCAGTATTACTTTCGAAGTGACAAAGCTTTTGCAAAAAAGGATTCAAAATTCAAAATCTTTCTATTGGCCAACCAAAAGGATGAAGAATAAATCCGCGATATGGCCAGCAAAGAAAATTCAATGTTGTTGCAAAGCCAGAAGTGATTGATATTGATCGCAGTCAATGGCATATTTTTAAAGATCATTCTTGGAAAATAAGCAGTCGAAATATCCTGGGTGATACAGAAAAATCCACTCAATCTCCATGTCCCCTCAATCACCTAAGCTGCAATTAAATATCTGCAAAAGGGATCTCTCAACTGTCGTCAAGATGAAGGCGAATTAGACGAGTAGACCCCTGGGGCCAAAGAAGATTTGGATCATCTCCAAGATGACGGAGTTTGTGACGGATCCTTCCAGGGAAAGTCCAGATCACCGTTGAGATGAAGGCGAGTGTGATGGACCTCCCGACAATCCCTAAAAGGTATTTAATTTCTGTTATCATCAAGAGATTCCTAACCAATGAGCCAATAACCGTCAATATAATCCCTGAGAGAAAAGAAGGATCGGAACATCTCTGAGATGAAGGAGTTTGTGACGTACCCTTCCAAAAAAATAAAGAGAGAAAAAGCTAGGACATCTCCAAAATGAAGGATGATGTAATTCCCGAAAAATCCAAGAGAGCTCCAATTCTGTCAAAAAAGAGTGCAGAAAGATCATCATGAGAAAAGAATCCCAGGATATCAGACTGCCGAATCTATCAAGAATCTTCTTTAATTTTGTGAAATTCTTTTATCAATATCCTTTCGCTAATAGCTCTCGCAATATCAAGAATACATTCTTTTCCGTCCATATCAATGAAATTGATAGCCTCCTTGAAGGAAAGTCAATTGCAAGTAATTTGAATTCGAATCTTGATTCTACGGAGTTAAGCCCAGTCGGAGGTAATACTTCAGGTAGAAAAGAGGGAATATTTTTCATATATATATATGTGCTTATCATTCTTGAATTAACTATAATTTTTTGTCTTATTGGCAATCTTTTTAAGTTATCCTGACATGAAGTGAGAACTTGATGTTTATTTTGATGTATCCAGGCGTTGTTGTTATCCCTTTTAGGATCGGATGATGGGAGTTGTCCAAGATCCTTCCCTTCTTGTTTTGATCTGAATGCCTGGGCTCTCAGATTCACACACTTCCCTGTGCTCCCCACTGTCCCACCATAGACAGTTCCCGTTCAGGTTAAGGGTTAAACCTGAATTTTCTGCAAAAAGGTCATCTGTCTTAAAAGCCATTCAGTTTCAGCGATGAGACGTCCAAGATCAATCCCTTTTCAAGCTTTAGGGAACCCCCTTTCTTCCTTTTGCAAACCCCTCTCGGATTTATTGTGCAGAATTCGAAGGTCCCATCATGGTTTCTTCATTTGAGGATTCCGTATATCGTCCCCTTTCAGGTTAAGGGTTAAGCCTGAGCCTCATTTTTCCACAAGGTATCGTCCCCTTTCAGGTTAAGGGTTAAGCCTGAGCCTCGTTTTTCCACGAGGTATCGTCCCCTTTCAGGTTAAGGGTTAAGCCTGAGCCTCGTTTTTCCACGAGGTATCGTCCCCTTTCAGGTTTAGGGTTAAGCCTGAGCCTCATTTTTCCATGAGGTATCGTCCCCTTTCAGGTTAAGGGTTAAGCCTGAGCCTCGTTTTTCCACGAGGTATCGTCCCCTTTCAGGTTAAGGGTTAAGTCTGAGCCTCGTTTTTCCACGAGGTATCGTCCCCTTTCAGGTTAAGGGTTAAGCCTGAGCCTCGTTTTTCCACGAGGTATCGTCCCCTTTCAGGTTAAGGGTTAAGCCTGAGCTTCGTTCCATACGAGGTATTTCCTGTTCCATCCAGGTTAAGGGCAAAACCTGAATCTCACTTCTTTTCGAAGTAAAATTTTCTCCTTATTCTTCATTTCATATCTATCATCATCCTTTGAACTAATTCTTTCATACCCAGTCAGATTCATCTAACTGGGGCATTTTTATAGTCCAAATTTGGTATGTTTTCTTTGCCACTAAGCTCGGCTTTCAACCGGCTTAGCAGCAAAGAGGGGCATCTGTAAACACACCAAATTTTTACCTTCATCCAGTGTTTGTCCATTTCATAAGTCATCACAGATCATTGCATGTCATTGCATGTATTCTGCATAGCATTGTATGACATTGCATCTCATTTTCGAGATCCAGCACTCCTATTTCAAAACATTCAATCCAGATTTGAATTTTAAAGCTTTATTTCAAAATCAATTTCAAAACCTGGGTTTTTATTCAATACTCTGTCATTTTCCAACCCCAGGACTTTGTATTTCGAAATATTTTCTCAGAAAACAATCTGGATTCCTTTCAAATTCAAACTTTAATCGATTTCAATTCACAGATGAGACCCATTTAGATGGTGTCGCTTCTGAATGCCTCTATTCATCAAATTTCTCAAATTTTTGAAAGTTTCAGTCCGATCAGGACTCTGTCTCAGAGTCCTAATCCGGTCAGAAGTTTGGTTTTTAAGTCTGTTTTACTTCCATTCTCAATCTTTTTTGTTTGTTTTCGAAATTTAGGTCATTTCACAGAGTCCAGTTAGTTCAGGACTCTATTTTAGAGTTCGGTCGAGTTTGGAGTCTAACCCTGTCTGTGTTTTCTGACTTATTTCATCATTTCTTGATAAAATCTTTTGAAAATTCTCTCATTTGGCTTTTAAAATCTAAAATCTCAGAGTCCTAAGAGTTCAGGACTCTAACCCGGAGTTTCAGTTCGCTTGAGACCCTATTTTCAAAGATCTTGAATTTCAAATACTGATTTTAACCCCTTTTCAAAGCCATTTTCAGTGTTTATTTCAAAAATGTTCAAAATTCGATGTGGGCCCGCTCAGTTGGCACCATATCCAGAGGAATTCTAACTCAGTTAGAACCTTATGCCATTTCAAAAATCCTAATTTTAAGTTTACTTTTGAAAATCTTTTGAAAACTCCTTCAATTTCAAGTTTTAAAATCGCTTTTTGATAAACTCAAGTAGGGCCCACTCGGGGTGGCGCCATATTCGAGTAAGTCAGGGCTAGACTAGGGTTAGTTGATGTCTTGGTTAGTGTTAGAGGTTTAGAAGAGTCAAAACCATTTTGAAAAACTCATTTTTGAAAGTTAGTTTTTAAAACTAGTGTTTTTAAAGGTTTTTAAAAGTGTTTTAAAAACCCAATGTGAGAGAATGCCAAGTGGCACCACATTTGGGGGATTCTTAGGTTTAGCTAGGGGTTAATTAGGAACTATTTAGGATAATTTAGACTAAGGGCATATAGGTAACTCCACCCAAAAATCGCCCCCCCCTTTAGAGTCCAAAATTTTCAAAATTGACAATTTTTAAACCTAATTTTTTTATTATAAATAGAGGCATAAGGGGGGTCGATTTTCCCATCTCTCTCCTATTGGATTCTTGGAGCTTCTCTCTCCTCTCAAGCACTTCCTTCATTGGTGCAACTCCAAGGTATGAACTTCTTCACTTTTCTTATTTTATTTAATGCTTTAAACCTAGATTTAGGCTTGGACACCCCTCCTTATGGAAGATCAACCATGGTTTCACCTCAAGAACCATCAAGAACCAGCAAGAACAATCCAAGAAGGTGATCTTACCCTGTTTTGGATAATTTACAGAGATTTTAATCCATTAGAATTGATTTTAACATGATTCTTTGCATTATTAACCAATAAAATATATAATTTACCCTTTTTAATGGGTTAAATCTATGTTTTAAAGGTGATATCAAATTCCAGCCATTGATTCCCTGTTTTTAATTTATTTTCATGGTTTATTCATGTTTGTTTTACGTTCTATAGCATAGAAATAAGTTTTTTTTACTGTTTATGGTTTATTTTATTTATTTACATTAGTTAATGCATGGTTTTTCAAGTTTCTTAAATTTCTGTGTGTTCTAGGTTTAGAACAGTAAAGATGATGTTATTTCGGATTAAAGCACTCATTGTTTATTTCTGATTTTTTTATATGTGATGCATGCATAAGTTATTGAGTTACTGTAGAAAAATCAGAGGTTTTGGATCTCGGGAACCCTGTCAAAAAAAATCAGACATCAAATCAGATTTTTAAAGCTTTAAAATCGTGGTTAAATTCAAGAAGGTAACTTGCTATGATGATATTTCTCTCATCTTATATCCGATTTTAGATCTGTAAAGTGCTATGGATTTATATTGAGTAGATCTATCTTCTGTGAAATTTTCGGATTTTTTTATCACTGTTTAGTATTTTTCCCTTTTTAGAGAATCTGTTTTTAAATTTAAAACTCGTTAGGGTTTACCAAAACCCTAATCAGACTTATGTTAGTCAAAAATCTCTGAGATTTTTGTTTATAATTGCTATTTATGTCTGTATTTTCAATCTGGAATAGCTGTTTTAATCCCTGTTAAGAGTGATATATTTTAGCTCAGATTGCGGGAAGGGTTTCGACCTAACCGGAGATGATTTTTCCGATCTGTAAATTGGGAAATATCTTTTTTACTTTCTAGTTAGTCTCTGTAAAATTTCATAAATTTCCATGGATATTTGACCCCTGGTTCAGGTCTTGGACTGAGACTGGTTGGTGAATTAGGTCAAAAATAGCATATTTTTAGGGTTTAATGCAATTTTCGGATTAATTTAATGTCAAAAAATTATTTTTATAATTCCAATTCGATATTAGGGTTATAACAAGTGCAGGTACCAATTTTTATGGATTTTTGAATCCATTTGATGGCTGAATTGAGCAAATTGCAAAACCGGGTTCCTGAAAGATCCAAAAACACTGCTAAAATCACAGTTTTTGTGATATTGTTGGATTTTCGTGCATAGGCATATATTTTTAGGGTTTAATCATGTTCATAATCATATTAGGATGCTTTAGGTTTAATTTTGTGCTCATTTGATTTCATTTAGTGCATAAAACCTAAATTTTTACCAAAATCTCTTTCTAAAAACCCTGATTCCAAGGCCATAGTCTTGCTATCGGGGGCAATTTGGTCATTTGACCTAAATTTCGAAATTCCTAACCCTAATTTTCATATTTTTAAGCATGTCACATCATATTTAGCTTAGTTTATTACATTCAAATTTCAAAACTTGCATTTTATCAAAATATCTTTCTAAAAACCCTATTTCAAGGCCATAGTCTTGTTATTAGGGGTATTTTGGTCATTTGGACCCCAATTTCGAAATTCCATATCTTCTCTTTCATATTTATTCAATTTTATTTCATATTTTATCATTTTTATTTAAGGGAATCAAGGAAAAGGCTTATATCTAGCAAAATCCAGTAATTTCTAGATATTACTGGATAAATCTAGAAAAGCCAACATATTTTCATTAACCAAGTTTTCTAGTTTTGCAGGTACATTGAAGACTTTATTTTCCATGTATTTAAATTTCAATAGTGATGTAATTTGTAATTAAACTTTGGAATAAGAATTTACATTTCCTGCTTAGCTTAGGCAGCATTGCATATAGTTTATTTTTAAATAATGTTAATGTGTGATGAATGATGATTCATGCATATTTTTGCAAATTCACCATGGTCTACACGAATGGCACATGCACTAGCTTCTATAAAGTTTATAAACTTGGTGGAATTTGTATTTATGGCCATAGTCAGAATATGAATGATACTTAGATTTATGATCTTCACATTAGCCACATTCAGCCTACACTCTTAGGCTAACTTCAAAATGCACTGCATTTCTCAAAAATACAAAAAGTATTTCTCAATTCCTTAAATCCATATTCATTCATTTCATGCATTTGCCAATTCCAATTCAAATTCCAATTCAAAGAAGTTCATTTTCTCAAAATCTCCTAAGTCTCATAGCAAAATCGATTTTCCCAAAAACATTGAATTTCAAAGAATATTTCAAGTATTTCCCAAGTTCCAAATTCAATTTTCTAAGTTATATTTTCAATTTCAAAGTTTGAATTCAAAGAAATCAAATTTTCCAAGGCTATTTCACATTTTTCAAAATCGATTTTCACAAAATCCTTATATTTCTTCAGAAATCGATTTTCACTTTCTCAAATACAGTATCTCAACCTTGATTCATAATTTTCAAAGAGTTTATTTTCCATATTCAAAGCAAACATCATGTTTTCAAAATGTGCATTTTCTGAAAATTCATAGCACATGCCTGATTCTATGTGCATTTAGAAATTAGAATATGATTTAGACAAGTTGAATAGAGCAGAGCATAAGATTGATCCTTGGTTCAATTACCCCTGTTAAAGGTGGCAGGAACGGTTGAACCTCGTACCGACAGGCGAGTCCCATTCTACAGAATTTTCCCGCATTTTAAAAACGGAGGCGAGTTATTTTCAAAAAAATCTTTTTCAAAGGTCAGTTTGATTTGCAAAAGTTAAAAATTTTGCGATGATAACACTTATAAATTAATCACACTTATTATAATACTTCTTATACATTTTTGTTAAAATCTTATTTTAAAAGTTTTTTTCTTCTTATCGATTTTTGTCAGTCAAACTAGGTTTCCATATTCACGTATACTCTAAACTCTTTTAAAACACACTCTTTATGTCTTTCAACTTGTCATCTTTCAAGTACACATCCATAATGACTCCTTATCCTATCTCTTTTCACTCATATCCATAAGAACTAATTATATTAAAAAGCTATCATGACATTGTTCACATCACTCATCTCATAACTCCTTTATTATTTTTTGTCCTTTTGTGAAAACCTCTCTTACGATAAGTTGATTCACCTTCAACATGATAACATATTAGTTTATGAGAAATCTTGCTTTTCAAATTTTAGTCAAAATCAAATAATTATTTTTTGGTTCTTTTTACCTTCTTCTAAAGATCTAGTTGCTATGTTTTTACATAAAATTTTTACTATATCATTTGTTATATCATATATTACGTATACTCAATCTCTATCATGTCTTCCTTTTATTCCTATCCTACTCAAAAATCCATATATGTCATCTCACTTTTCTCTATGACTACTCTTACTCCTTCCACGCATATCCATAAAAATATTTCTTATATAAGCAATTATTACTCTTCACTCATGAATATCTTTTGTCTCCTCATTTCATCTCTCGATTACATTTTCTTATTGTATATTTTAGATTTTTGAATCTGACTCCTCCATGTCTATTCTTATTTTTAATCTATCAATTCTTATTTTTTAAAATATATTTTTGACTCTTTCTTTTTTTGTCTCATCATCTCTTACCACTATTCAAAGTCAAAGTGTGTCCTTCTCATATTTACGTATACTCATAAAAATTACAAATGTGAAAACACATTAATCATGACACATTTTTTTAAGTCATTCTTTTCTTTCAAAAATGTCATATTTTTCAACGTACACATCACATGATCACCCTATGACCTATTTCCTTTCACGTATATCAAAATATACACTTCTTAAATAAGAAATTATTGCATTTCCTCATAATCTCATGATTGTCCTATTCCAAACTCCCTCTTCACGATTTTGGAATGCTTTCACATAAAGTAAATCTTTAAAAAAGTTGTTTGTTCTTATTAGGCCATTATTCACTCTCTATTCTTCATGATCTTCACGAAAATCTTTAAAAACTCTTGAATCATTCTTTCTCTTACATTTAATATGACACTCTATACTCTATTCATGACTCTTCTCACTATCCAACAAGATTGCCCATAGAAAATTTGTTACATATATAGAAAAAATTATTTCGAAACTATGTCCTTCATTAATATCTTCACTAATATAATACACTATCCTCCGAAATTGATTCGATTTGTCATTCACAAGTCTCTTATTTTACAACTCACGCATTTCCTTTTTCCACTAAAATCTAAAAATCCTTCACTTCCAATGTCATTCATTTCTTATCACCATTATTTTTCTTCTTCTATTTATTAGATTGATTCATATCTTTTTCCCACGATTTTCTCTATTCTTACAAACTCTTACTCCTTTCCAAGCTTTTCTCTCGTGCTCGTTCTTCCTAAGCTCTTGCAATGGCTTTCTCTTGCACATCCGACTTACTCCAAGCTTCGGAATTGAGATTTCTGGATCTCACTCACACGTATCACTCCATAAAATCCTTGACAATCCTACCAGGTAGCTTGGTTCACCTTGAAGCCTTTCCGGCGTTCGACTTACAAACTTCTCTTTCTGAACTTATTCATGTTCTAGCCTCTCCAAAACAAATGCCCATCTATCCTCACCTTATCAAAGTTTTCTACACCAACCTTTCTATCGACCATGATCACTCCTCTATCACTTCCATGGTACATGGAAAAATTTTCTCCTTTGACATATCTCAGTTAGGCAACATTTTGAATATTTCTTCTTACGGTATTGAGCTTCCCAACATTGTTCCTCTCGACCACTCTGTGTTTTAGAAAATCCTCCTTTCCACTCGCTCCACTCACTTCCCATGGCATGAGAGCAATCTCCAACCTCATGCTCTTTTAGTATCCAAAATTTTTTCCTCCAATCTTGTCCCCAAGTCACCCTCTAGGGGATTTATTGCAAATGAAGTCTCCCTTCTTTATGCCATCTTCTCTGCCTTTCCCATCAACTGGTCCAGTGTCATCTTCCACAACATGATCAACTATCGTACTTTTAAGTCTCTTCCCTTCGGATATTTCATCACACTCATTCTTGAATTCTTCCAGATTCCTCTTGCAACAGATGTCGTCTACTACTCAAACAATATCATCGATGACTCCTCTCTCCATGAAGAAGAGCCCTCTCATCTAAACTCTGACGACGACGGCCCTCAAGAAGCAGATCAAGCAGCAACTTCTGACCTTGACATCTTCTCAGCTCTTGTCAATGTCCAGAACACCCAGGATCTCCTTCTAAAGAATCAAGCTTCACTCCAACTCGGCCAAGATGCATTACTCTGAAAGTTTCACCCTTCCTCCGGCTCAAAATAAACTTACTTTTTTTGTAATAACTTTACATTATTTTTTTTGGTCTGTAATAACTCTCTTACTCTGTTCCCTTCCTTTTTGTCTGTGACAAAGGGGGAGAAAACCTGTCTCCATTATTGGAAAAATACTCTCTCTTTAAACATATTTCAATAGTTTTATGATATTATTATTTCTATGCATAATGTCTTTTTGACAGGGGGAGCATATTTTGTCATCATCAAATAGGGGGAGAATGTTGAGAAACTCTGTTTTGATGTTACATAATATGATACACTGTCTTATTTGATTTCATATGATATGATAATATGTCTTCTTGAAAAATGTTATATAATGACTGGATATGTTTTGCCATATATCTAACGAGTATTTGATGCAAGGATATCTCACTCAAAAAGGATGGAGACCTCTTGTTCAAGTACAACTATGATTCAATCATACTCCTTGAAGAAAAAGCTTGTTGAGCCATGCACTCCTAAAGACCTTCTAAAGAGATCGGCTTCCTCAAGTTGAAGATTTTTTTCTTCTTTAGAGTCATTTGTAACAGAACCTTCAGAAGCTTGCATATTGCATATTACATACTCACTCATAAAAGTATACGATAGTTTCAAAAAGCTCCTTTTTGAAAACAAATAATTGTACCTTCTTACAACCCTTTATGAAAAAGGTATTTTGACATGATTTCAAAATGTAATAATTGTACCTTATATCATATACAAGACAACTTGAAAAGTAATGATTTTAAAAGTAGGAAAAAGACAAAACATGAAATCGGCTACACAAAGAAAACAAATATAATATGTTTTGAAAAGACTCTAGTTACCTTCTTTAAAGAAATGATTTCAAATATAGGAAAAAGACAAAACATGAAATCGGCTACACAAAGAAACCAAATATAATATGTTTTGAAAAAGACTCTAGTTACCTTCTTTAAAGAAATGATTTCAAATATAAGAAAAAGACAAAACATGAAATCGGCTACACAAAGAAACCAAATATAATATGTTTTGAAAAAGACTCTAGTTACCTTTTTACAAACTCATAGAATGTCGACTTACTTAAAGTCATCATTGTCTTTGTATAGCATTAAATACCTTCTGTAAAGAATCCGTGTTAAATATCCTTCTCAAAAATGTCGACTAACTTGTAGTCTTCATTCTCTCTGTAGACTTTGAAAAACACAACATAAAGAAAACACTTGACATGACTATGTACAAATAAATATCTCAAAGCACTCATTGTACTTACACACATTTAAAGTAAAGAAGTACCTATGTACCACAAATCATTAATTAGGATAAAGACAAAACCACATGACAACCTACAATCCAACGTTCAATGTACTATTATAAGAAATAGACTTTTTACATAAAATATATATTACCTAAAATATTACAACGACTAGTGTACCCTATATTTTACTTTTATGGATAAAAGACTTTCTCGAATCTCTCTAAAGATGTTTTTTTGAAATGACATGACATTTCACATCTCAAAAAGGCTATGATTTCAAAAAGCCAACGACTATTTTTTTAAGCTATAAAAACACACTCAAATGAACTATTCAAACAGAAGGGAATGGAATAGACAAGTGAGCTTACAACGAGAAAAATACCTATTCGATATTTGAAAGAGAGCCTAGAAAAAGAAAGAGAAAAGAAAGAGAAAAAGTCAAAAATAACTCTTTGACAAAGAGTATCTTCTGAGTGACAAACAGAACATTCTGAGAATCCTTCATTCGTGCATTCATATCATCCTGAAGGTTCAATAGGAAGTATTGTAACTTTCTGTTATTCACTGTATTCCTTCTTTATTGAAAGAAGTAGACCTCTGAGAAAGAGGTTGTTGCCCTTCTCTGTTGAGAGAAGAAGACCTCTGTGTAAGAGGGTGTTGTCCTTCTCTGTTGAGAGAAGAAGACCTCTCTGGAAGAGGGTGTGCCCCTTCTCTGTTGAGAGAAGAAGACCTCTGAGGAAGAGGGTGTTGTACTATTTATCCGGTGACTCGGATGTTATAGTGGAAAGCTCAAGTGGTTTGCTTGGGGACTGGATGTAGGTCAGGGTTTTGACTGAACCAGTATAAATCCTGTGTTTATTGTGTTGTGCCTTATTGCTTTATTTTTTACTATATCAACTTGCATCGTATTTCACTATTCACCCCCCCTCTAGTGGAATTTCACCACTTATTATTTTGAAAGCCAATTTTGGAAACCAAAGGGGTGAAATGGTTTCTTAAAAAAAAATGGATAAAATGAGCTTTTTTTGGTAGTTTTTGAAATAAGCTCAAAATTTGAAGTTTTGTACCCCGTTGCAGAGCTAATCGAGTTTAGAATTTGAAAAACCAAGTTTGAAAAGAATCTAGATTGTTTTCTCAGGAAAAATATTTCCAAAATTTAGAATCCTAGGGGTAAAATTATTAATTTTGGAAACCCAGGGTTTGAAATTGAATTTTGAAAACTTTAAAACTCAAATCTGGATTGAAATTTTCAAAACTAGAGTTCTGGATCTCAAAAATGAAATGAAATGTGATAAAATGTTATGAAATGATGGAAAATGATAATAAATGATATGAAATGCCATGCAAAATACTAACTCTGGATAAAGAATTTTGGATATTAGACCTCGATTGACAGTTGTACCAGTTCAAAAAGTGTTAAAATTAATAAAAATGGGCAAAATGGTTCAAGAAATGCTTTTTGGTCTTTATCGGGCCAGAGTGACACTGAAGATTGGGGTTTAATCTTGTTTAAACTGAAATAAGCTGGATTCTAAGGTTTTAGAACTCAAATAGACTGACAAGACACTGACTCAACTAAACTTCTGGACTGAATTGTCAAGAAATATTGTCATTTTTAGAAAAATGGTCAGTGAAGTGAAGTGAGTTACAGACCAGAGCTGGGTTTGAGCCAGAACAGAGATGAATAATACTGAGATGATCTAAAATTGAAACTCAAACACTAGCTTAACTAACTTGACTCAGCTCAATTTCAGCTAAATGAGTTGAAATGGGCTAAAATAGACTCTTTGACACTTGGAAGTGAATTTGAATTGAAACTGGAGCACTTGAACTTCTAGTGAGCTCAAGCTAGACTCAAGGGAATAGGATTGACTGGGAATGACTGACTCAGAGATAATTAGCTTGGATTTTTGTGAGAAATGAACTCATTTTTAAAGAAATGATCCCATTTTGGCAGGAATGGTCAGAAATGAACATGATCAGCTCACTATGAGCTCAGGTGAGCTAGAAATGACTGACATTCTAACTGTTCTGAATTTACAAATGAGCTTGGTTGACTCTGTCTGGCAAGGGTTTAAGATGACCTAGGGGTAAAATAGTAATTTTCCTAGTGAAAAGGGGGTAAAATGGTAATTTCCTTAGACAGACTCAGGGTCGGACTCCTACACTGACTTACCGGGGTTGGCATCTGCACGAGGGGGGTTGTCTGAGAATGGATGAGGAAAATTTTGGGGTGTTTACAGGTGGCTTCCGCCTGGTTGGTGCACCACTCGACTGGGCTGAGCTGGGTGCAGGCCATGGCACCGTCCCTTTGAGTGGGTCTATCCTGTTGTGGTAGTCATCCCAGGCTGCTTACACCGGCCAGCTTATGTGTGGCCATAACCACCCAGCCTTGTGCAACATGCAGTTTGGGTGATCTTTTCTCTAGACGGTTGCAGTCTGGTTGCAGCTGGCACTTCCACAAGCCAGACCTTGGTTGTGTTCTGAGATGCAAGTCAAGGTATGACAGCTTTGGACCGAACGCTGGTCTAGATCGGTCTTGATCCCTTTCCCTTTTTCCTTCTGTGACAGTCTCGTGTTTTGCGTTTTGGGGCAGCATGCTGTCGGACCTTAGCATTCCCTTAAGCACCACACCTCCTTAATGAAAGTTGTTGCATAGGTATGTATGCACATGTAGTATGTTCGTAATGTATGCTTGCACAACAGCATGTCTTCAGCCCCATACCTCTTGCGAAACGGTACCCTAAGTGGGTCATCATCCTGAAATTATTATTATTGAGACTTCAATTGCAAAATTTCCACATTCTTGGCAGCATGAGCATGCTGTAATTTTTTGAACGCCTAACACCCTCACTGTAGCATACTCATTCGTTGTAAATCCCTGTTAACACGCTTGACAACAACCTGTGAGCTATTTATATTCGGCATAAATGCCTTCTTTGGCAGCACTTAGTAGGTCATACTTTTCCTGCATGTTTTACCAACATGGAAACATATAGTTTTTTGTGTTTTCTGTGTATTGGGAAAATCCTTTTCTCGCTGCGAATTTCCGTTGTTGACATGCTTTTGGCAGCACTTCACAGTTGAATTTTGTTTGCAGTTGCGAGCTTATTTGCAACAACATTCATGCTGCAAATTTTTCTGCAACATTGGTGTAGCTGGCAACACCTTGTGCACAACATTTTTGGCCAAGAATGCATTCGCTGGCAGCAATATGTAAGTTGTCAAACCCTGTGCACGTGACATGAAACAATGAACTTCATGATGTCTTGATTGAACAATATGTTTTCAAACCTTAGATATATACCAAAACATGCTTAATGAGTTGCAACTTGTCACATGCACATCCTGACACAGTTAAAATTATGAATATGAGCATGCTTTATTCAAGTGTCATAATAGCATGATTATGCCATGAAATACTTAAATTGTTTCACATGCGATTTTCATTGAAAGACCATGCTATGTATTGTATCTTGACACTTGATTTGTCCCAAAAATACAAAGGGGACTTGGGGCACCACTGTAAGGGTATAACTATCCTTTTGAGACTTGTTGCATGTTAAAAACTCTATGGCGAGTTATGTGTGGGTGATGGACCCACTTCGTGAGTTGAGCTCATTTGTTCAAGAATGTTTTACACCCCTAAAAAGAATATGTTGATGTCGCCTTCATCGGTGAAGTGCTCCTCTTGGTTTTGTCGTGCTAGAGCACGTGAATGGGCGGGCTAGACCTCGTTATGGTGTTCGTGTTGCCCTACGGGGAACACAAGGCAAATGTACCGAAGTACCTCAAAAGGAGGAAATATGTACTAACTAAAGCCCTAAAAAGATAAATCGCTCTGTTACCCATTCACAAAAGGATTCACCTTAAAGAGGGTGGATGGTACAACCCTGAGTGACCGATCGATTTTACAACACGTTTAAGCAGCAATGGCATCCTTTGGCCTCTAGTCACTCAGAGTTAGGGAGGTCAAGGTTACCTATTGAGGTACCTCAACTACTGCAGTAGTGTAGATTGTAATCCGTACCTATGCGAGGTTTTCTCTCAGCCACAGGCTGCCTGCATGAGGTTTACTCAATCTGCAGGTACCCCGGTTATAACATAAATTAGAATAACAAATGATGATGGTATTTTTCATAGAATGCGAGGTTTCTTCATGTACCCGAAGGAGTAATCAAGACAGAACAATTAAACTAACTTGCTAACTGCTGACTCATGAGTTTGATGTTTTCTGTCATAATTCATTTCTTAATTGTTTCATTACTTACTTGCTTAAATGACTAATTTTACTGTCTACAACATGCTAGTTACTTGATGTTGTCACTTATTGCTCAGTATTCATCTTGCTTCCTGTTTCTTTACTTGCTTATAGTTGCACTTGTTTAATTATTGCAAAAGAATGTTATTGATAATTGCATCATGCTAGCTTTGCTTATGTTTTTCATAAAATGGTAAGTTATGGATATTATCTCACCAACTCGCAATAGTATTGACGCCGTTTTATGGGGATGCAGGTGATTGATAAGTGGTGCGATGGGGCTCGATGTATTGCAAGGATTAGATCCCACACTTCTAGACTTCTTGCAATTCTGGCAGTCATTTTGGGAGAATGACCCATTTAATTTTGAGAGACATTTTATAAAAATGAATTGTATATCCTTTGTCTCATTTTGTAACTATGAAGTTCATTTTGTAGTTTTACAATTGCTAAGCTTATCAACATGTAACCCGCTCAAAGATTTCCAACTAATTCTCCTTTTGATTTTTTTTGCTTTGCGTAACCTTTCAAAAAAAAATCTCTAAAAATCCAAGGATTTCAAGTTGGTATTTTTGGGGCATTACAACATGACAATGATGTGTGTGGATAGCATCACTGCAAACCCTCACAAGAATTTACTCATCCACTGAGGTAACCTAGGGATTTAAAGGTCGTGTTGCATACGCTAAATGCAACTGTGATACCTATGATAGTGAGTTAGGTTTTTGCTTTGTTAGTTTGCTTTCGTTTTGTTATTCAGGGTCAATTTGCTCGAGGACTAGCAAACAATAAGCATGAAAGAATTTGATCATACATATATTTTGCATCTTATACATATATTTTTATGCATAATCCATTGAAAAATTGCATTAAAAGCTCATTCTTGTTGATGTTTTTGAGAAATTAGTTTGAAATTCAAAATAAAGCTAAAATCGCCAATTTCCAAGTCTTCCCTGCATTTTTCAGTGTTTTGAGTCATTTCAAATTCTTTAGTTTGTAGTTTAATTAGTTTAAGAATTGCTAACTAGTATTTTACTTTGTTTAAAATTGCCTTTTTATGAAACATATTTTTCTAGAAGTGTTCTTTTGAAAATTTTGAAAACTAATTAGAGTTTTCTGAAAAAAAATGTGTGACCAGATATTTTTAGTATAAAAAGTATTTTTCCAGCCATAGGGGATGTCTTCCTCTTAAGAAAAACATGCCTCTGCCTTCCTCCCTCGCTTCTCTTCCTCCTTCTCATTCCCAACCGGTTCTCCCTATTCTCTTCCTCTTTCTCTCCAGTTCTCGTCTTGCTTTTAATCTCTTCTGGTGTCAGTTCTTCTTGTCCCCATCGTTGAAGGTACATACAGCTCGGAGAAAAGACTTTTTCTTCTTCTCAACCCCTCTATCGAAGGTGAATCATGAGGTTTGCTTCTTCTCTCCCATCTCTTCATAGTTTATTATTTAGATTAGTTTTTTTTATTTCGTAGAATACATGAATAGTATTTCATCATTGCATATATCATAGTTTAATCACTGCATATAGTTTAGATGACTTAGTTTTTATAAACTACAAAAGAAAAATAGAAAATAAAATTGATAAATTTTGTTTTAGCTAATTTACGTGCCTAGTCATATTATTTTAATTGAATTGATGCATGTAGTTAGATGTTTTCCCTTAACCACATTATGTTTCATTTAGTTTAGGTTTGGATTTAGTGTAAAATTAATTTAGAATAGGTTTTTTATTTTTAGTATTTATTATATTAATTATTTATATTAGAATAAATTAGCCGATTAATCTTTTTAAATTTTGTTAATTAAATCTGAATATTTTCTAATTCTTTTCAGTATTAGAATAGTTTGGTTAATGTTTAATTCATATTCTTGATATTCATTAATTGCTTTAGTTAGTTTTGTTAATTAAATAGTTTAAACTAGAAATCGGTAGAATAAATAATTAGTGGTTTTAATTCTTTTAATTAAGTTGAGTAGATTAGAATTAATTTCTGCATTCATCAATAGTTATACTTAATATTTAGTTTCATAAATTTTTAATTTCATCACTTAGATTAGAAATCAGGTATTTAAATTATTAATTATCATCTTAATTAGAACCTTGTTATTCTAGCCGATTTAGATAGTTATGATTTTTATTTTTAGTTGGTCAATTTTAATTTCATGTTAAATCTTGCCTTTTAGTAATTAGATTGGTGTATATTTAGTTTTACGTCATTAGAGTAATTAAAAATTAATTAGCTAAATTAGTTTAGTTGATTTTCGTTTCTTTATTTCAATTATTAGTTTTATTAGAATAGTTTACATTAATTTCTTAATTCATGTTTGTTGTAGATGGTATTAGTTTAATTCATGTCAAGTTAATTGTTTAGTTCATATCTTGATTTTATAGTGCATAAAATAAATTAGTTAGCAAAAATTAGCATTAGCCGATTCTTGGTACTTGTTTTGATTCATTGAATACTTTAGTTAGCTTAGATACTATTGTTAGTTTTCTTTATTTGTTAAAACATTAGATACCGTACAACGAGTAGTTAATATTGTTTTTTTTGTTAGTTTGTTATTTGATTTAGTTATTTAAGTTCAATAGTCGGTTATCATATGCTTTTGTCTTCTAGTTAGTTAGTTCATAAGTTAAGTAGTTAGTTTGTTATGTAATATTGTCATTTACTTGTTAGTTTGTTCAATTCTTGTACGCGGTTAGCATATTTTGTCTTCTTGTAGTTAGTTAGTTGTTGCATGTTGTTTTCTTTATTGTTTCTAATTAGTCAGTTTGTTATATAATTTGTTAATGAGTTTGTTTTCAATCTTGTTAAATTGATTCATAGTTGTTGTTATTAAGTTAGTTTGTAATTAGTTTCATAATTTGTTAGTAGTTTGTTACATTAGTTAGTTTCTTTAGTGTTATTCAGTTAGTTAGTTTGTTATAGTTTGTTAGATTAGTTTCTTGCTTTTCTTTATTGAAATATTAGATTTTGGTATTGTTTTTTTGCCTTGTTCTGCTCGGTTTGTATTTTTTTTTTGCAGAAAAGTGGTTGAACGTGCGGTAGGCACTCAAAAGTACTCCTAAAGAGCCCTCTAAGGTCCCCAAAAGGTCTCCTTAAAAGACCCTTTGAGCCTTCAAAAGAGCCCTCAGAGGGCCCAAAAAGGTCCCCTGAAGGCCCTTAAAGGTCCCTCAAGGAATGTTTCATCAAATAAGCAAAGAGTAAAGGAGCGTACTGATCAAATACTAATAGCTTTTATAACCCTAGTTGTTTAACTGAAATATTCAAAGGGAAACAATGAAGATTAAAGGGGCTAAAGCTCAAGCATTGAAGACCCTTTTTTTTTCTTTTAGATTAGGGTTACTTAATTCCTTAATTTGGGGTTGTAATAAAATCATTTATTATTCTTTTTGAACCCTCTGCAAGAAGGTAACACATTGTAATAGTTAGTAATTTTTATTTATTTTTATTTATTTTTATTTTTAAGGCAATAAGGCTTGTTATTTTGTGGAATACAAAGTTTCTTCTCCCATTCCCTAAGCTCGACCCGGATCTCACCCTAGTGTGAGCCAGTTTTTATTATTTGGTATCTAAATTTCATAAAACATTTTTATTAAAAATATATTTTAAAAAATCTATTTCATAAAACTTATACCACTACTCAAAGCATCAACCACTACATTGGCTTTTCTTAGGTGGTAAGATATGGAGAAGTCATAGTCCTTTATGAATTCTGACCATCGTCTCTACCTCATATTCAAGTCCTTTTGTGAGAAGTTGTATTTGAGGCTTTTATGATAAGAGAAGACCTCAAACTGCTCTTCATATAGGAAATGCCGTCAAACCTTAAGTACAAAGACTACTACTACAAGATCTATATTGCATCAACATGTTGAACTCCTTTTTAGGGAGAGTTTGAAGGGACTCGTGTTTTCGCAAACAGTTTGCAAAATAATCTTTATTGTCACACAAGGAACCCTTTTATCAGAGAGAGTTTCGACGAAAGCTCATTCTCATTGTGACCCCTCAATGTCTTTTATTAGGCTATCCCATCATCGAGGACCCTTTTTTAAGTAGATTATGAAGGACTCGCTCCTCTATGATAATTCATCGACCTTACCCAATTGGACACCTTTCCATAAGAAAAGCCTAGAGTTAGGAAGTTTTGACAAAAACTTAATTTCTCTTCGAAAGTCTCATTTTGCAAACACCTCCTCTTTAGGGAAGAGAGGAGTATCTTTTATTACCCATTCAGGTAAGGGTCAAGTATGAGTCTCTCATTTGGGGAAAGAAGAGAAGAATTTAGTCACAGATATGTCAATCAGATGTCAAGCGATTTCTTTCACCAAGAATTTCAGGAATATTTTGTTAATTTGCTATAAAAAATTAGTTGTTGATTTCAAATCTTTATTGCACAAAATTTTACCTCAAATTACCTTCAGTATTCCTTTCAAAGGACAAAGTTTTGCGAATAAAGAAGAAAATTCAAGCTCTTTTTTGTTGGTCAACCAAAAGGATGAAAGAAAAATCTTCGATATGACTAGCAAGGAAAATTCAATGATATTGAAAAGTCATAAGTGAACTGATATTAATCATGGCTATGGCACATTTTTAAAGACCATTCTTCAGGTAATAAGGCAGTGGTGATATCCCGCATGATAAAAAGAAATTCACTCAACCTCAATATCTCCTCAATCAATCAAGCTACAATCAACTATCTGCAAAAGGGATCTCTCAACTATTATCAAGTTGAAGACTGATGGATGAGTTAGACCCCCGGACTAAAGGAGACTCGGATCATTTCCAAGTTAAAAGAGCACGTGACATGTTCTTTCAGGGAGAGTTCAAATCATCGCCAAGTTGAAGGCTGATGCAATGAACCTCTCGTCAATCCCTAAGGAATATTTGATCCATGTTATCATAAAAAGAGATTTTGATCCAAAGAGACCATATTATCAATCTAATTCTTGGGACTAAAGAAGACTCAGATCATCTACAAGTTGAAGGAGCATGTGACATATTCTTCCAGGTTAAATCAGAACCTCACCGAGTTGAAGGTTGATGTGATGAAATTTTCATCAAAATCCCAAGAGAGCTTACTTTTCATGTCTCAAAAGAGCGCAAAAGATCATCAATAGACCTCAATAAAAGAGACAATATTATCAATATATTTTTTGGGACTAAAGAAGACTCATAGCATCTCCAAGTTGAAGGAGTATGTGACGTGCCCTTCCAAAGAAAATCAGAACATCACCAAGTTGAAGGTTGATGTGATGAACTTCTCGCCAAACCCCAAGAAAGTTCAATCCCTATGTCTCAAAAGATTGTAAAAGATCATCATGGGTAAGCCCCAGATATCAAACTGCCAAAAACTGCCAAGAAATATCTTTATTCATATGAAATTCTTTTATCAATATCCTTTTCATCGATTGCTTTTATGATACTAAGAGCAAATTCCCTTCTTTTATATCGAGAAAATGGATAGCTTTCTTGAAGAAACTCAACATCAATAATTTGATTTTGATTCTGGATTCTACGGAGTTAGCCTAGTTGGAGGTAATACTCTAGGTAGAAGAGGGAATATTTTTCACACAAATGTGCTTACATTTCAATTAATTTTGAATCAACTACAATTTCTATCTTATTGGCAATCTTTTTAAGTTATCTCGACATGAAGTGAGAGCTCGATGCCCATTATTGATATATCCTAGCATTGTTGCTATCCCTCTTTAGGACTTGATAACAGGAGTTTTCAAGATCCTTCCCTTCTTGTTTTAATTTAAGCTCCTGGGCTCTCAGATTCGCACACTTCCATGTGTTTTCCATTGTCACACCATAGACAATTCATTTTTTTTATTTTTGGTTCGAGGTCGAGCCACCGTTTATAGTTTTCCAGCAAAAGGTCATTTCAAAAGCTATTCAGTGTCAGCAATAAGACGCCCAAGATCAATCCCTTTTCGAAGCTTTAGGGAACCCCATTTTCTTCCTTTTGCAAACCCCTATCGGATTTATTATGCGAAACTCGAAGGTTCCATCATGGTTTCTTTATTCGAGGATCCCATTTTATTTTCCTGTTCAGGTTAAGGGTCAAGCCTAAACCACATTCTTCCATGAGGTATTTTCCTGTTCAGGTTAAGGGCCAAGCCTGAACCTCGTTCTTCCACGCGGTATTTTCCCATTCAGGTTAAGGGTCAAGCCTGAACCTCATTCTTCCATGAGGTATTTTCCCGTTCAGGTTAAGGGTCAAGCCTGAACCTCGTTCTTTCACGAGGTATTTTCCCGTTCAGGTTAATGGTCAAGCCTGAACCTCGTTCTTCCATGAGATATTTTCTCATTTAGGTTAAGGGTTAAGCCTGAACCTCATTCTTTCATGAGGTATTTTTCCGTTTAGGTTAAAGGTCAAGCTTGAACCTCGTTCTTCCATGAGGTATTTTTTCATTCAAGTTAAGGGTCAAGCCTGAACCTCAATCTTCTATGAGGTATTTTCCCATTTAGGTTAAGGGTCAAACCTGAACCTCATTCTTCCATGAGGTATTTTCCCGTTCAGGTTAATGGTCAAGCCTGAACCTCATTCTTCCATAAGGTATTTTTCCATTCAGGTTAAGGTTCATGCCTGAACCTCGTTCTTTCATAAGACATTTTCTCATTCAGGTTAAGGGTCAAGCCTGAACCTCGTTCTTCCAAGCGGTATTTTCCCATTCAAGTTAAGGGTCAAGCCTGAACCTCGTTCTTCCATGAGGTATTTTACCATTCAGGTTAAGGGTCAAGCTTGAACCATGTTCTTCCATGAGGTATTTTCCTGTTCAGGTTAAAGGTCAAGCCTGAACCTCGTTCTTCCATGAGGTATTTTCTCGTTCAGGTTAAAGGTCAATCTTGAACCTTGTTCTTCCATGAGGTATTTTCCTCTTTTAGGACAAGGGTTAAATCTGAATCATCTTTTGAAAAAAAGGCCATCTTTCAAAAGCTATTTAGTCTCAGTCATGAGACACCCAAGATCACTCCCTTTTCCAAAGCTTTTAGGGAACCCCATTTTCATTGCCTTCTTTGCAGCCCCTCATTCTATGCGGTCTTTTTCATGGTTTTCTCAATATTTTCCCTCAAGGATTCCACTCTAGTCTGCCATTCAGGTAACAGTCAAGCCTGAGCCTCATTCCAATGAGGTGAATCTTCTTCTTCATTCTCCATCTCATATCTACCATTATCATCAGGGTTAATTCTTTCATACCTAGTCAGATTCTTCTAACTAGAGCATTTTTATATCCCAAATTTGGTGTGTTTTTCTTTGCCACTAAGCTTGGGTTTCGACCAGTTTAGTAGCAAAGAGGGGTATATGTAAACACCCCAACTTTTTCTCATTCATCCTCATACACCCCTTTTCAGTAGATGCCAATCCCCCTTAGGAGTCTAACCCTAGATTCAGTCTAGTTTAGGTGCCATTTCATCCTTTTTTGTCAGAAAAAATTACCATTTTACCCCTAGGTCACCTTAGCTCCCTGTCAGTCAGAGTCAACCAAGCTCATTTTCAAGTTCAGAACAGTTAGAATGTCTATCATTTCTAGCTCACCTGAGCTCATGATGAGCGAACCCTATTCATTTTTTACCATTTTGGCTAAAATCAGTTCATTTCCTTAGAAATGAGCTCAATTCCAACTCGAATCATAGTCAATTGTTCCCTAGTCAGTTAATCCCAGTCGACCCCATTTTTTTGAGTCTATCCTAAGCTCACCAAGAGTAATAGTGGCCTATATCCAGTTCAATTCCATTTCCCGGAGTCTAGGAGTCCATTTTAGCCCATTTTAGCTGAAATTGAGTTGAGTCCAGTCAGTTAAGCTAGTGTTTAAGCTTCAGAATTAGTTCATCTCAGTATTACTGATCTTTATTTTAACCCAAACCCATTGCAATCTCATTACCCATTTCATTCCAGTAGTCATTTCTCAGTATTTCTCTGAGAATTACACCATTTCTCAATCATTCAATCGAGGATTTTGTTTGAGTCAGTGTCATTTTAGTTCACCTGAGTTTAGAAACCCTAGGATTCAGTTTAAACCAATTAAGACAAGTTCAAACCTTGTTTCTAGTGTCACTCTATACTCTGCAGGGGCAAAATCATTTCTTGGTCATTTTGTCTGAAACTTCATTTTTATCATTTCTCCACCTGGTATAACCACTAATATAGAGCTCAAATCAGTTTCTTTCCTGAAATTTTAGCTATATTCGAGGCCCATTTTACATTTAGATCGGATCCAGTGTCAGATCTGAATCCAATTATCAATTTTCATCCTCGAACAGGAATGTTCAATTCTTTGTTTCTCACAGGAGTCTAGGACTTCAAATCCCTCATCCAGGGTTTACATTTTGTAATCATTTTGCATCATTTCATGTCATTTTATCTCATTGCATGCCATTATATGTCATTTTTGAAATCCAACACTCTGGTTTTTCAAAATATCAAATCTAGATTCGATTTTAAAACTTTTCTTTTGAAATCAATTTTAAAAACTTGGGTTTTAGATCAATATTTGTCATTTGGCCAACCCCCATGGCTTTACATTCCTTAGTTCAATAATATTTTCCTTAGAAAAATGATCTGAATTCGTTTTAAACTCAATTTTAAACTGATCTCAATTCTCGGATAAGACCCATCTAGGTGGCATCGCTTCTGGATCACTTCTTTCATTTAGATTTCTCAAAATTTTAGTTATTTCAGAGTTTTAGTTGATTTAGGAATCTATCTTTTTACCTTTTAAACATTTTCAAACTTTCATTTTACTGGTTTTAGATCAGAGGTGGCATTACCCCTTGCCCATTTCTTTCATTTGGCCTTTTTTTTAGACTTTTAGTCGGGTTAGAACTCTATTCAAGAGTTTCTGTCGGTTTAGAACTCTATCTTTCATTTCTACTTTTACCTATTTTTAAGAAAACCTTTTAAAATATTTCAAAAGAAACCAGAATTTTAGAGTTTTAGTTGGATTAGGACTCTGTTCCAGAGTTTCAGTCAGTTTATAACTCTATCTTTCATTTCTACTTTTACCTGTTTTCAAGAAAACCTTTTGAAATCTTTCTAAAGAAACCAAAAATTTAGAGTTTTAGTTGGATTAGGACTCTGTTCCAGAGTTTCAGTCGGTTTAGAACTCTAACCCTGACTTCATTTTTTAGAAAATATTTCAAAAACTTCTTTATTTGTCATTCAAAAAACCAAATTTTAAAGTTTTAGGACTTTATCCCAGAGTTTCAGTCGGTTTAGGAGTCTAGTCTGGAGTTTTAGTTAGTTTAGGGCTGTTTAAACTTTCAATTTTCATTTGGTGATTTTAATCTTGTTTTAAAACCCTTTTTAATCTTTATTTTAATTCTTTCAAAACCCGAATGTGGGGCCCACATAACTGGCGCCACATTTGAGAGACTTTTAACTCATTTAAGACTCTAGTTGATTCAAAACTTTTATTTTCAAAATCTAGCTTTTATTTTAACTTCTTTCAAAACCTTTATTTTCAAGTTTTTAAAATCATTTTCTGAAAAACCAAATGGGGTCCACAGTAGGTGGCACCACATTTGAGGAAATTTAGGTTAGTTTAGGGTTTAGTTAGTGTTCTACTTAAATTAGAATTTTGAAAAAGTCAAAATTGATTTTAAAACTCCATTTTCACCTTGATATTTTAACTTTTAAATTAAGGTTTTAAAAACCAAATGTGGGCCCACATTAGGTGGTGCCACATTTGATAAGTTTTAAAGTTTGATTAGGATTCAAGTAGGTTAATTAGTTACAGTTGTATTTAGGTTAGAACTTCAATTAGAAAAAGTCAAAAGTTAATTTCAATTAGGATTCTTCCATGGAAAATAGCCCCCCTCTAGAATTGATTTTTTTTTTAGAATTCTAACAAAACCAAAACTCTCAAAACCAAAACCTAATTTTTTTTTATAAATACTCACATGGGCTGGACGTCCAGCCCATGCTCTCCTCTCTCCTCCTTCCTCCATTGCTGCAACAAAGGTGAGCCTTCTCTTCTTCTTCCCTTTTTTATGCTTTATTTTATTTGTTTATGAATTTTCACCATTGTCGCCCCCTATGTGTGAGCTTTTTCTTTATTTTTTTGTTCAAGATCCATGATCCACGACCTAAGATGATGATCTACTGATCATCCATGATTATTTCCATGTTTTTGATCTGTTGGAATCATTGGAAAATTGATTATTATGCTAAAAGCTCAAAAAAGATTAAGATTCGCCCTTTTTATAGGTCGAATCCCTCTTTTAATGGCTAAATCAAATTTCCAACCATGCTTCCCTAATTTTTTTTGTTTATTTCATCATATTCATGTTTATTTCAGTTGTTCAAGCATCAAATCATGATTCAATATATTATTTACATGTTTTTTTTATGTTTTTAGCAGAAATAATCCATGTTATTTCATTCTAGGGTTTTAGATTTGTTATTTGCGATTATGGCCGTTTGTTAATGTATTTATTATGCCAGTTTATATTTGTTAATAAAATCTGATTTTTTATGGTGAAATAATGCATATGTCTACGCTTTTCAAGAAAAAATGGGATTTTTAGAGGTTTATAAACCTGTGTTCAAAAACTAAAGTCGGAATCTATTTTCTGAGTCAGGAAAATGCTATGGAAGTTCAAGAGTACTTTTCTAAGGTCATATCTCCCTTGTCAGAGATACGATTGATGATCCATAAAAAGGGTTGTTTTCATATGAATCTCTAGTTTATTCTGTGAAATTTTTATAAATTTATATGGTGAATTGCTATGTTATTTCAGTTAAGAATCGGATCTGTATTTCTGCAACTGTCAATCATTATTTAGAATTAAATCCAACTTGCCGAAATGATTTCTCCCTAACCGGAGATCCGATTGATGATTCGTAAAAAGGTTATTTTTGTCAAAATCTCTAGTATGTATTTGTAAAATTTTATAAATTTTTAAGATTGTTTGTTATATTTTTCTGCACCCAAAACTGGATCTGTTTATTTCACATCGTTACGTATAAGTCAGAATTAGGTATGTATTGTCAGAATCATATCTCCCTAACTGGAGATGATTTTTCTGATCTGTAAAAAGGGTTATTTTTGTTTATTAGTCTAGTTTTTTTTTATAAAAATTTATAAACTTTTAATGTAGCTTGATATCTGATTTAGGTCTAACATTGTGATAGGTAAGTGACCGCGGGCAAATCACATATTTTCATTTTATATTTATTTTTTATATCAAAATAATCTCAAAAATTATATTTTTTTATTGCATTTTAATTTTAGGATTATTAGAAGTGTCCATGTCAATTTTTGTGAATTTTGGAATTTATTTGATGCATTATTTAGTTATTTCATAAAAACAGGATGCATGTAGAGTCTTGATTCAACTGAAACACGAGCAAAAATTGATTTTCTCTTAATATTTTGTTTTTTGTTTGAAAATTTTTATATTTTTAGGGTTTTATCATGTTCATAGTCATATTAGGGTGCCCTCTATCCGATTTTGCATTGTTTTGAATTTGTTTGATCCCCGGATTAAGCGTTTTACAAAAGTATTTTCTGAGAAACCCTATTTTTAACCCTGTTTTGCAATAAAGGTCAAATTTTAATGGTATTTTAACTATTTTTCTCAAAATTCCAAATTTTAAAGTTGTTTATTTTTATTATTTATTCAATTTTGCATCATCCTTTTTTATGTTTATTTATGGAAGCATAGAAAAAGACTTATATCTGGATAAATATCGAAAAGCCGACATTTGTCCACTAATGAGTTTGTTAATTTTGCAGTAAAGCTCAAGAGTTTATTTCTTTTTCTTTTTCATTTATTTCAATTCAATCATTGATGTAAATTTGGAATAAGAATTTACTTTTTCTGCTTAGATTAGGGATGTATTGCATAAAGTTTATTTCTTTAATAATGTCAATGTGTGATGGATGATGATTCATGCATATTCAAACTCATAATGATCTACACAAATGGCACATGCACCCGCTTCTAAGGAGTTAATAAACTTGATTGAGTTTGTATTTATGGTCATAGCCAGAATACGAACAATATCCAATTTTATCATATTCTTTTAAGTCACAAACGGCCTACACTCTTAGGCTATTTTCAAAAAACATGACATATCTTAAAAACTTTTCCAAGTATTTCTCTTTTTAGAATCAAATGAACTATATTCAATACATATTCGTGGCCATAGTCAAAGATATGTGGCAACTTTATTTCATCTAAATTCTATAAGGCACAAAAAAAAATCCTTTTTATCAATGATCTTCCTCAAATTCTTCAAAAAATATTTTTACAAGTTGCTTTCATGCATCATCTAGGTTTAGATTGCATCATGAATAGTTTTTCATAGGGTCACACACCCATCCTTTTGGTTAATTCAAGAGTTCAAAATCGATTTCCTTAAAGTCATCCAGATTTTCTTCAGAAATCGATTTTCCAAGGCATCAAAACTTTCTTTTCTTCATAAATCGATTTTATCAGAATAGTTTTCCTTTTCAAATATTTTCCTAAGTCTAGATTCACGATTTTCAAGCTTCAATATTTCTTGAATTCAAAGGTTAAATTTAGAGAAATCGATTTTCTCAAAAATTACCCAAGTTTCCTTCAGAAATTGTTTTTCTCAAAACATCAGGATTTCTTCAGAAATTAATTTTCCTTTTCTTTAAAATATTTCTCAGATGTGGTTCACGATTTTCAAAGTGTCTTTTTTTCAAGTATTTTCCAATATTCGAAGCATACATCATGTTTTCAATCTGCATTTTTCTAAGTCATAGCACATGCCTGATTCTTTGTGCATTTAGGAATAGAACATCGATTTAGACAGTTGAGTAAAGTAAAACATAAGATTGATCTTTGGTTCAATTACCCCTGGTTATAGCATCAGGAATGGTTGAACCTCATACCAATAGGCGAGTCCCATTCTTCAAAAAATTTCCGCATTTTAAAAATAAAGGCGAGTTATTTTCAAATTTTTTTTCAAAGGTCAGTTTGACTCGCAAAAGTAAAATTTTGCGATGATAACAATGATGCCTTTGTAAAATGAAATATTGTTGCACTCCACTTAATATGCTAACTATTGTTATATTAAGGCATGATGAACATCTCATATGTGTGTGGAATGAATTAATTGTAATAAGTAAAAAATGCTTTGTTGAGAGTTGGGTGGCTACACACCGTAAAATGAAGTCTCACTACTTGTACTAACTTCCACACATTTAAATATGGTATTACACTATCACCGGCAAGGTGCTATTTGAAGGGGCACATGATTTGGGATAGGTATAGACCTTGTCATGACATACTACCTTACAGAGAGTATGGGGTTGTTGAGCCTTTAAACCTCGTATGACATGAGAGCATAACTACTAACATACTCACAATGAAGATGGAGCCACCCATGCCACCCATTCATAACTGGTTCACCAAGAGAGAGTGGATGGTACACCTCGAGTGAAAAATGTTGCATGTAGAGTTTTATAACTACATATCATACTTGACTTAAGAAACGAGGAGCAAGGCATTCTTAGACCTCCATCACTCAACGCATGGAGGTTCAATCACCTGAGGGTATACCTTAGATGCTACAACAGTAGGGATTACAATCTAAATTTACCCATGAATTAATCATCTCTCGGTCCTGAATAGACCGTGGCTTGGGTTAGGGATCCAAGCAACAGAAGATACAATAAATTTACCCCTTGCGTAATAAACCTCGTAGTAACTTTCATTGTCGTGATGACCACCTCTGCGCACCCAAAGGAGTAAAACTATTGAAACTTAATACTAACTATGCTGACTCACTAACATAGTTAGTTGCAATTTATTTTGTTTATATTGCTGAGATCATGATATTCTTATTGATGTCTCATTAACATTTTGCTACTGTTATCAACTCATGATCATGACATTTCATATGATTCTAGCATGTTACATATTGCATAATAGATATTGATGCCTTATCATAATGCATGATGTTTAATTTTACTTACCTGCTCGCAAGAGTTTAATCCCATTTGTTATGAGGCGCAGATAATGAAGAATGGTGCAGTGAAAAAGTTAAATGCATGGTGGGACCCTAATCCAAACCTCTCTAACTAAGTTCTGATCTTGGAACCCACTTTTGCTTATCTCATTCTTATGGGATATTTTGGTTAAACTTTGATGATATATAAACTTTACTAACTTGTTCTATTTCAATGCATAAAATGGTTTTAAATTCTTAAGATTATGCAACTTTGTTTCAAACATATTTCTCATCTCTGTAACCCACCGGAATTGTCTGACTCTTTTAAAACCCAAATTATTTACGTTAAACAATTTCCAAAAAAATGGGGTTAAAATTTTAAGTTAAACATTTTAGGGCATTACAACATTGGTATCAGAGCAAAAGTTAGAAAAAAATTGTTCAAGGTTTGCCGACATCAGCGATTGCACTGTAAGTATCACTGAATTTTATGTCATAGTGATTGTTGTATTATTATAACTGGTAGAATACTTAGTAGCATATTATGTTTAGATGTCATAGGAAGACAGATGTCAAATATTGAATGGGGCTATGCATGACCTGGCTCAAGGAGCTAAGCAACTGAATCAAACCATCACCACTGTGACATATGGCATGCAACTATTGTTACAAGAAGCCCATATATATAAATGATGCAAAATGAATCACACCAGACAAATATATTTGTGTGAACTTTGTGGATGCATCTACTGTGAAATGAAAGGACATATCATAGATAAATGCCAACAGAAGCAAGAACATGAGAAGTGGCAGGGTAATGCTGAGATGCAAGTAGATGTACTCTCACAGAATGACCCTATGCCATTTTCATTGATAGTAGAGGACCCAAACCAGATGTTATGGGAACCATGGTCAGATTCACTGATCTACACACTGGCATCCTCTGAGTACACCCCTGGGCAATCAACACACCCCCTAAGTCTCTATAGTACACACCAGCATCACCTATGCCCAAGAAAATACACATTGAAAGCCGGGTGGAATACCGCAGGCACTATACAAACCATCCATGAATATGGTAGCATCAAACCTATTGGGAGTTGGCAACTCCTAAGTTTTTGTAGGCTCTATGTGGCCAAGTACCAGCAGTTATGTCTATGTCTTTCTTTTTCTTTGATTTTATGATGAAGGGATTAAAGTCTATATATATATAAGACTATTTTTATGTATCATTGGTGTGAATGACTAACACTGATACACAAAACTTTACCCCAACAATAAGATATCAAGTCTAAAAGACCCAACCTCACTTAACATATAACTTTCTTGCATAAATGGCGTGGCAAGGAAGGTGTAACATGATTATGGACACACTAACCAACCTCGCTGGGATTGTAGAACAACAAGTAGAAGTGATGAGGACTATGAGCAATAACCTCTAACAAGTTGCACATGAGTGTTCGACAACTGTACCCTTTTCTTTGAACGAAACTCCATAAAAGAGGTTCATGGATATGAATCCTACTTCTTTTACCAAAAAGTTTGGCTTGGAAGCGGCAGAAAACTAGGTACGAGAGATTAAATGAATCTTCAAAATCCTATGAGTCCCTGAGGACATTAAGGTAGATTTTGGAACCTATTGATTAAGAGAAAATGCAGAGAGATGGTGGGCAACCATTCTGGAAGTCAAGTTCTATAATGAACTCGTGCTATGGGAACAATTTATTGAAGTATTCTATTCAACCTATTTTTTAAAGCACAATAGGAGCAGAAAGATACAAGAATTTTTGGATCTTCAGCAAGGAGGAGCTACTCTAGCAGAGTTCACCACCATATTTCAATGATTAGAGCAATATTGTCCAAACATCTATAACACTGAAGAAGAGTGTGCCATGAAATTCACAGGAGGGCTCAAACAAAGCTTAAAGATGAGGGTCTATACACATGGACCTAAAAGTTTGGACGAAGCCATAGAAGTGGCTACTCTCTTAGAACAAGATTAGAATGATTCCCAAAAAACTCAAAACAATCCAGGGGTTAAGCAATCATTAGGTCAGAAGAGCTGGCCTAGGAAAATATTCTTCAACAAGCCATCAAGTGGTAAAAGGTGCATACCACCAAACAAGAGATCAAAGCAACAAGGAGGCACAAGGCCTCAACAACAACAACAACGACAACAAGGCCAACACAACCTTGCCCTCATTATAAGAATTATCATCCAGGTCAACCATGTCCATGTAAAACTGGAGGATGTTTGTATTGTGGCAAGCTAGACCACTATATAAAGGAGTGTCGAACAAAGCTATTCGATGAATGGAAAAGCAGAGCAGGAATGTCACAACAACCACAACATCATCAACTGCAACCAAAGCCAATTGGTCAAAGGGCAGTGGCAGAATGAGTGTATGCCACCATCATAGAACAACTAACCAAGGACGAGTTAGTGCAAGGTACGGTACTAATCGTTGGGCGAGCAACTCTTACTTTATTCAATTGTGGTGCCACTCATTCTTTTATCTTGGAGAAATTCGTAAGATAATTAGATATACCCGTCAAAACCCTGAACTATCCCTTGGAGGTACATACTCCAACTGGTGAACATTCTTTTTGCATCACCTATGTACCAAATATAGAGGTACTGATAGCAGGAAAGAACTTGCCTACTTATATAATCCTACTTAATATGATTGACTTCGATGTCATATTGGGCATGGACTGGTTGTTCGAGTACCATGCAAAACTTATGTGTCAAGTAAGAAAATTCATTTTGACAAGACCAAATTGTTCAACTGTAAACTTTAAACTGTTTAGGCCCATACTGAAGGGCAAAATTATATCATCCTTGAAAGCTCAAAGGTACATTCAGAAGAGATGTACGGCTTTTCTTATTAGTATTGACCTAGTTGAACCTAGAACTATGACAGTAGAAGAAATAGATATAGTAAGAGAATTCCCTGATGTATTCTCGGAAGAGCTACCTGAACTTCCACCACAACGAGAAGTAGAATTCAACATCGAGTTACTGCCAGGAACAACACCGATTTCCAAAGCACCATACCTGAAGAAACTAGCAGAACTCGAGGAGTTAAAAAAGAAATTGAAGGATCTTATACATCGAGGATTCATTGGACCAAGTGTATCACCTTGAAGTACACCGATAATATTTGTGAAAAAGAAGGATGAAACGATGAGATTATACATTGACTATAGGATGTTCAATCAAGCTACCATCAAGAATAAGTATACATTATCTCGTATTGAGGATCTTTTTGATCAACTACAAAAGACAAGAGTATTTTCTAAGATTGACTTTAGAACTGGGTACCATCAACACAAGATAAGGATGAAGATATCTCAAAGACTGCCTTTCAAACAAGGTATGGACATTACGCCTTTCAGACTCACTAATGCACCAACAACCTTCATAAATCTTATAAACTAAGCATTCTGACCTTATGTAGATACATTCATGATTGTATTCATAGATGACATCTTGATCTACTCAGAAAGTGTAGAGCAATATTGAGAACACTTAAGGATCATACTAGGAGTCCTTAGAAGACATCAATTGTTCGCTAAATTTTTCAAGTATGAATTTTGGCTCAAAGAAGTGATTTTTTTAGGTCACGTGATATCTGAGAATGAAATTTCTATGGATCCTACCAAGGTTGAGGTTGTACTGGATTGGAAGTAGCCAAAAAACATCAGTGACATTAGGAGTTTCCTTGGAATAGCAGGTTACTATCAACTATTCATTCAAGACTTCTCTAGAATTGCCTTACATATGACCAAACTCTTAAAAAATAAATTAAATTTGAATGGATAGATAAGTGTGAAGAAAGCTTTCATATCTTAAAGACAAAGCTAACAACAACTCCCATCTTAGCTTTGCCTTTTGGTCGAGGTGGATTCATAGTATATATGGATGCCTCTAGAATTGGCTTGGGTTGTGTACTGATGCAAAATGATAAAGTTATAGCCTATGCATCACGACAATTAAAGATTCACAAATGGAAGTATCCAACCCATAATTTAGAACTCGCAGCAGTGGTGTTCACACTAAAGCTTTGGCAACACTACTTGTATGGAGATAAATTTGAAGTCTTCTAGGATCATAAGAGTCTCAAGTGTCTCTTCTCTAAAAAAGAATTGAACATTAGATAATGGTGATGGTTAGAATTCATCATGAATTACAAATTTACCTTATCCTATCACCCAGGAAAGACAAATATCGTAGCAAGCGCTTAGTCGCAAGTCTGGCAGTATCATGTACAGTTTTATGAGTAGCTGAAAGCTTGCGGAAGATTTTATCGCATGAAAACCATTTCCAAGTTGTTATTGTTGCAAAAATTTTCCCCCTCCCTCTGCGAGAGAGAGAAACGATTCTGCGAGTCAAACTCGACCAAAATTTTGAAAATGGTTTTAAAAATTACTTGCCTCTGTTTTGAAAATTTGTGGGAAAATTCTGTGGAATGAGATTCACTTGTCGGTACGAGGTTCGACCGTTCCTGACGCCTTTACTAGGGGTAATCAAACCAAGGATCAATTGTGCGCTTTAACTAGACTCAAATATCTAAATCATGTTCTATTTTCCTAGAATGCACAGAGAATCAGACATGTGCTATAGAATTTTGAAAAGATGCAAGTTTGAGAAATATGATGTTTGCCTCGAAAATTTGAGATATACTTGGAAAATGATTGAAAAAGTGCTTGAAAATAGAATTCCTGAAAAAATCATTGAATTTAATTGGAAATTAGAAATTGTATTGGAAAATGACTTTTGAAGAGAAAATTGATTCTTATAAAAACTTGGATTCTGAGAAAATTGAGTTGAGCTGTGGATTACTTCTTTGAGAAAATCGATTTCTGAATAGGATTTGAGAATTCTGAGAAAATCAAGAAGTTCATTGGAAAATGACTTTTGAAATGAAAAATGGATTCTCACGAAAATCAGATCTTTGAGAAAATTGATTTTTGAACTTTGAAAATAATATTGAGAATGTTAAAACATTGGAAAATCATGATTTGAACTTGGAAAATACTTTGAAATGTCATTTGAAAACTCAATTTTTTTAGAAAATCAAATCATGAGAAAGACTTAGAAAATCTTGAGAAAATCAATTTCTTTGAATTGAAATTAAGAAATGAGTTTAAAAATGATGCAAATTGAATGAATGAATGAATTTGAAAGATAAGTCTTTGAGAAATTGAGAAAATCCTTTTGAAATTTTGAGAAATGAGTGCATTTTTGAAGTTAGCCTAAGAGTGTAGGCTAAATGTGGCTAATACGAAGATCACAAATATGTGTTTTCTTCGTATTCTAATTATGGCCATAAATATAAATCCCACCAAGTTTGTGAACTCCCTAAGAGCTTGTGCATGTGTCATTCGTGTCAACTATAGTGATTTTGAAAAATGTGCATATGCATCATACATCAAATATTGAAATTTGCAGAAATTAAACTATATGCAATGCAGTCTTATTCTAAGTAGAAAATATAACTCTTATTTCAAATATTACATTACTTTTTACATTGAATTGAACAAAAGAAAATAAATAAAATAACTAAATCTTCTTCTTGAATGTTCCTGCAAAACTAGAAAACATGTTAGCACAAAAATGTAGGTTTATCTATATTTATCCAAAAATATTGGAAATTGTCAGATATTATCCAGATATAAACCCTGATTCATACCCCCTTTGATATAAGTAATCAAATTCAAAAATAAACTTAAAAATTCGAAATTTGGGTCAAAATAACAAAAATGCCCTTGACAACCATGAAATCAGGGTTTTCTAAAAGAATTTTTGTAAAATTTAGAAATTTAAAAATTAAATGAAATAAAATTAAACACAATATGATGCAATATGATGATATGCATGAAAATTTAGAGAATTAAAGATTGGAATTTCTAAATTGAGATCAAAATAACCAAAATGCCCCTGATAACAAGACTATGGCCTTGAAACCAGGGTTTTCTGAAATAAATTTTACAAAAAGTTAAAATATAAAATGCAAATGATATTTAAATTAAACCTAATATGATATGATATGCTTATTCACATGATAAAAATAATAAAATGGCAAAAATATCATAAAATATCAAATTTAACTTGATTTTTGCTTGATTTTTGCCTCTAAATTTAAAAGTAAATTAACACATAAGGTAAATGAACTTGGAATTGATCCAAATTTGGCATAAACATCTATAATAACCCTAAAAATATAATAAAGCTCAAAAATTTATATTTTTTATATTTTTTTAATATAGAAATTAACTAAAAATCCTAAAAATCAAGATTTTGCCAAAAACTCTAAATCGAAACTGAATTTTGGGTACTAAACTACCATAGAAATCTTCCAAATTTTATGGGGTGATAAAGTAAAGTTAGGCAAAGATTTTTGCCTTTTACATATTCTGGTTTTGACTTATGGTCGGAGCTTGACAGCTTCGGCAAGTCGGATCGAAATCTGGCGACTCTAGGACTTAGGGCAGACTGACAGGTTTCGGGAAAAATTATGGGAAAAATAGCAAACAGTATAGAAAATGACTATAATTTTGGAAGAATATCTTTGACAAACAGAGGCAAAATTTCTCTTTTTACAGTGTTTGGATTAGATGAACGATTTGGAAAAGAGCAAAGGATTATCAGAGATCTAGATCTCTGTAATTCTCAGACACTGAAATTTGACAGACAGGGAATTTGATTCCGAGAAAAATACTTAAGATACTCCTAAAATTCTCAAATTTTGGAGAATGATGTAGGGAATAATTAGAAACAATTCCTCTGTTTAACGTTTTGACATCCAACCTACAAACTGAAGCATCACAGCGGATTAGGGTCGGTCTAGACCCTGACAAGGAAAAATCGAGATTTTCACAGGTTTCAGGAAAAATCGATTTTTAACAGAAACCAAACCTCATTGGAAAAATCTGGAAAAATATTGAAACACAATAGATTTTAACAAGGATCCAATGTATTTTTTAAAAGAAAATTTGGATCATCCATCTAGGAGATCTCAGATGTTTTTGTCTGCTAAAAGGAATTCTGGAATTTCCAGAAGGGTAAAATCTGAGTTTGGGATTTGATTTGTTTAGTGGGGTTCCAAAACCCAAATGGAACCAAGATTTTGACAGTAGATCACAAATAGACAAATCTAAATACAGTAAAATTTCTAGGATTTATATAAGAAAGATCATGCATGTAATAACGATTGGACTCTGTATAGAAACAAAAACCTATGGACTCTAAATTTAAATATTAATAAAACTATATAACATGAACAAAATGACTATGAAATACTAAAACTAACCTATATATGACATTTAAACATAACAGCTACATGGAATATGAAAAAAAAACAATCAAGGGGCATGATTCATTTTTTTATTTTTGCTTTTGACTCTCAAAATGAGAGATCCAATCCATTGAATGGATGGGTCTCATCACTTGTTTAGTCCAAACACATAGACATGTGTTTCAATCACATAAAGAAAAGATCCAATCCACCAGTGTGGGATCCTAGTTGATGCAAAGGGAGTCTCATCTTGTATCCTAGCTATAATAAAGGCGGATGCTGCCTTGATGGGCTAGGGGCCTTGGAACCGGGTCTGGTTCGCTTTGAGGAAGGTAGCAACTGGAAGAAGGGGAAGCAAGGTGGTACGCCGGCTGGTGGTGGTTGCTAGTTTTTGCTGGAGAAGGAAGTAGATCCAGTTGGAGGAGGCTGTGGCTGGAACTTGACTTTCCTTGCAACCAAGGAAAACTTCAGGGAGCACCTTGGTTGGAGCTGGATTTGCACCGATGGAGATGGCAGTTGGAAGGTGTTGTAGTTGGCGTCTTGATGCTGCTACCAAAGGGTTGGAGAGGCTGCAGTAGAGGATGTTGAAGGTGGTTGGAAGGTGGTCTGGCTGGTAGTGGCGCCTTGCTGCAGAGGAGGTGGAGATGCTACTTGGTGGCCGCTGGCTGGAGTAGTTGATGCTGCTATGGAGGAGAGGTCGCAACAAAGGAAGATGCTACACTTGGTTGATCTGTTGTGCTGCCAAAAAGGTTTGCTGGAAGGTGATGTCGGAATGCTTCAAACAATGGCAGCAATAAAGAGTTGAGGGAGAAGGGAGTGAGAAAGAGAGAGAGAGCCACCGTATGATAGGTCTTGGGGGAAATAGAAAGGAAGTGTGGTCTTATGGTGTGGGCTGGAACCAAGAAAGAAAGGAAGGAAGGGGGAAAGAAAGAATGAAAGAAAGGGAAGAAAGAAGGAAAGAAAGGGAGGAAGGGAAAAAGGAAAGAAAGAAGGAAGGAAGAGAAGAAGGAAGGAAGGGAAGAAAAGGAGGAGGTAAATGTACGTGAATGAGAAGGAGAGGGAGGAAAGAGAAGGAAGAAAAAGAAAAAAAGGAGAAAGAAAGAAAAAGAAGGAAAAGGGAAAGAAAAGAAAAAATGAAAAGAAAGAAAATGGGAAAAGAAAAGGAAAAGGAAAAAAAAAGAGGACAAATAAAAGGAAAGAGGGGGAGAGGGTTGGTCGACCCCTTTTGTGGGTCCCACCACTTATAAAAAAATATAATAAAATAAAAAAATAAAACAAAAAGGGAATAGAAGAAAAAAAAATTATTAAAAGGAAATGCAAATGGATAAGCCATCTCAGAGTGGGCCCATTTTTCAATTTTGAAATTCATTTTGAAGATCATAGGGGTAGAATGGTCTTTTTTAAAAAAATTCTGGACAAAATGAGCTATTTTTGGCAGTTTTTAAAATGACCTTCGAATTTCAAATTTCATACCCCATTGCGAAGCAAATCCAGTTTAGAATTTAAAATTTTGAATTTAAAAGAAATCCAGATTGTTTTTCTTGAGAAAATATTTTCAAATTTAGACTCATGGGAGTAAAAATGTCAATTTTGGAAACCCAGGGTTTAAAATTGATTTTTGAAAACTTTTAAAACTCAATCTGGATTGGAATTTATAAAACTGGATTTCTGGATCTCGAAAATGAAATGGAATATGATGAGATGTTATGAACCGATGGAAAATGATGAGAAATGTATGAGATGTCATACAAAATGCTAACCCTGAACGAAGAATTTTGGATATTGGACTTTGATTGACACTTGTACCAGTTCAAAAAGTGTTAAAATTGATAAGATTTGCAAAATGGTCCAAGAAATGGTTTTCAGGCTCTACCGAGCCAGAGTGATACTGAAAATTTACAGTGTGAACTGATTTGAACTAAAATGAACTAGACTGAGCTGGGTTTTAGGGTTTCAGAACTCAAGTGAATTGACAAGACACTGACTCAACTGAACTCCCAGACTGAATTGTCAAGAAAAACTGTCATTTTTAGAGAAATGGTCACTGGAGTGAATTGAATTGCGGACTAGAGATGGGTTTGATCTGAACAAAAGTATTAGTATTACTGAGATGAACTAGAATTGAAGCTCCAACACTAGCTCAACTGGCTAGACTCAGCTCAATTTCAACTAAATGAGCTGAAATGGGCTAAAATGGGCTCCTGAACACTTGAAAGTGGTTTTGAACTGAAACTAGAGCACTTGAACTTCTAGTGAGCTTAAGCTAGACTCAAGGGAATATGACTGACTGGGAGTGACTGACTCAGAGATAATTGGCTTAGATTTGAGTGAGAAATGAGCTCATTTCTGAAGAACTGATCCTATTTTGGTAGGAATTGTCAGAAATGAAAATGGCCTTCTCACTGTGAGCTCAGATGAGCTAGAAATGACTGACATTCTGACTATTCTGAAATTATAAATGAGCTTGGTTGACTCCGACTGACCGGAGTCTGGGATGACCTAGGAGTAAAATGATAATTTTCCTAATAATAGTGGGTAAAATGGTAATTTTCTAAAACAAACCCGGGGTTTGACTCCTACACTGACCTACCAGGGTTGGCATTGCGAAAGGGGTATGTCTGAAAATGGATGAGAAAAATTTGGGATGTTTACAGATGCCCATTTTTGCTACTAAGCCGATTTAGGGCCGAGCTTAGTGGCAAAGAAAAACACATCAAATTTGAGCTATAAAAATGCCCCAGTTAGGAGGATCTAACTGGATATGAAGATTAGCCCTGATGAGAATGGTAAATATGAAATGGTGAATGAAGAAAAAAGATTTACTTCAAAGAAGTGAAGCTCAGGTTTTGCCCTTAGCCTAGATGGGATGGAAAATACCTCGTGTGGAAACAAGGCTCGGACTTGACGCTTAACCTAAACGGGAGATGAAATACCTCATCAAAATGAGGCTCAGGTTTAACCCTTAACCTGTCCGGGAATGAAATACCTCATCAAAATGAGGCTCAGGTTTAACCCTTAACCTGACCAGAAAATGAAATACCTTATCAAAATGAGGCTCAGGTTTTACCCTTAACCTGACTGGAAAATGAAATACCTCATCAAAATGAGGCTCAGGTTTAACCCTTAACCTAACCGAGAATGAAATACCTCATCAGAATGAGGCTCAGATTTAACCCTTAACTTGACCGAGAATGAAAATGATGGGATTCTCAAAAGAAGAACCCATGATGAAACCTTCAGACTTTCGCACAATGAATTTGATAGGGGGTTTGCAAAAGGATGAAATTAGGGGTCCCTAAAGCTTGAAAAGGGGTTTGATTTTGGGCGCCTCATTGCTGAGACTAAATAACTTTTGAAATTGATGACCTTTTGCAAGAAAATGATTGGTGGATTAACCTCAAGCCGAAATTGGACTGTCTATGGTGGAACAGTGAGGACATAGGGAAGTGTGCAAGTCTGAGAGCCTAGGCGCTCAGATTATACCAAAGAAGGGAAGGAATCTTGAAAACTCTTGTTATCAAGTCCTAAAAGGGATAACAAATGGTGTCAGGATGCGCCAAAGATGAACCTCAAGCTCTCGCTTCATGCTAGGATAACTAGAAAATATTGTCAAAATGTTGAAAATTGTTGTTGATTCAAAATAATTGAAAATGGTCCATATTGGTGCAAAAATATTCCCTCTTTTCTACTTGAAGTATTACCTCCGATTGGGCTTAACTTCGTAAAATCAAGATTCAACTTCAAATTGCTTGCAATTGACTTTCTTTCAAGGAAGTTATCAATTTCCTTGATATGAGCAGAAAAAAAAGTATTCTTGATATTGTGAAAACCATTAGTGAAAGAATATTGATAATAGAATTTCACAAAATTAAAGAAGATTCTTGGCAAATTTGGCAGTTTGATATCCTGAGATTCTTTTCTCATGATGATCTTTCTTTTTGCACTTTCTTTTTTTTTTGACAAAATTGGTGCTCTCTTGGGTTTTTGGGGATTACATCATTCTTCATTTTGGAGATGTTCTGACTTTTCTCTCTCTTTTTTTTGGGAAGGGTATGTCACAAACTCCTCCATCTCAGAGATGTTCTGATCCTTATTTGCCTCAGGGATTATCTTGACGGTATTGGTTCTTTGGTTGGAAATCTCTTGATGATAGCAGATATTAATTATCTTTTAGGGTTTGTCGGGAGGCTCATCGCAGTCGCCTTCATCTTGACGGTGATCTAAACTTCCCCTGGAAGGATCCGTCACAGAAAATTGGAAATTGGAAATTGGAAATTGGAAATTGGAAATTGGAAATTGGAAATTTGAAATTGAAGATTAGAAATTGGGTTACTCGAAGGTCAAAATTGAGAAATTTGGTGACCCCGAGGTCGAAATTGGGAATTTGAATTAATATAAAGATTGAATTTGAAAGAATGACCAATACACATACAGGAACTGGTAAAATAACCAATGCGAGGTCAGATTTTGTAAAAGGACCAATTTAAAGATTGGATTTGGGAAGGATCGATGCTAAACCGGGTTTTGGAAGGACCAATTCGAAGATTGGTTTTTGGGAAGGACCGATGCTAAACCGGGTTTTGGAAGGACCAATTTAAAAAATTTGTTTTTGGAAGGATCAATTTGAAAAATTGGTTTTTTGAAGGACCAGTGCTAAACCGAATTTGGAAGGACCAATTCGAAGATTGGTTTTTAGGAAGGACCGATGCTAAATCGGGTTTTGGAAGGATCAGGTGCTAAACTGGATTTGGAAGGACCAGGTGCTAAACTATGTTTAGAAGGACCAATGCTAAACTGGGTTTGAAAGGACCAATTTAAAAATTGGACTTTGGGAAGGACAGATGCTAAGCCAAATTTGGAAGGACCAGGTGCTAAACTGGTTTTAGAAGGACCAATTCAAAGATTGGACTTTAAGAAGGACCGATACTAAGCCGGATTTGGAAGGACCAGGTGCTAAACTGGGTTTGGAAGGACTAGGTGCTAAACTGGGTTTAGAAGGAAGATTCAAATCAGAATTCAAATCTTCAAGGGGAAACTAAATGAATTGGATTTTGAAAGAAAATTTGAGTCAGAACTGGGATCTTCTAGACCAATTACTAAATTGCAGAAAAGTTTGAGTAGAAACTCAAACCTCTAAAGAAAAGCCAAGCGAATTGGATTTGGAAGAAAATTCGAGTTGGAACTCTAATTTTTTAGACTGATTCTAGACATTTGAATTGGATTTGAAAGAAAATTTGAGTCGGGACTCTAATTTTCTAGACCAATTTTAGACATTTGAATTGGATTTGGAAGAAAATTCGAGTCGAAACTCGAATCTTCTAGACTGATTCTAGACATTTGAATTGTATTTGGAAGAAAATTTGAGTCGAGACTCTAATTTTCTAGACCAATTCTAGACATTTGAATTGGATTTGGAAGAAAATTTGAGTCAAAACTTGGATCTTCTAGACCAATTCTAGGATCTGAAGGTAGAAAAATTAAACCAATATAAATTGGATTTGGAAACATTGACTAGGAAGAAAATCAAAATCGAATTTAAGAGTTTTAAATAGTAAAACAGGATTTAGAAAAATACCAACACGAGCACCGGATTTTGAAAGAGTACCAGCACGAGCACTAGATTTTGAAAAAGTATCAGCACAGATACTGGATTTTGAAAAATTACCAGTACGAACACTAGATTTTAAAGAAAAATTACCAGCACGAACACTAAATTTTGAAAAATTACCAGCACGAACACTGAGTTTTGAAAAATTACCAATTGATTATGATGGCAGATTTTCAGTCTTCACCCTCATGATGACTTGGACAACTGTCGGGGCCTCAGAATTATCCCTTGTCCTAAATGGGTAATTCAGGTTTATCCCTTAACCTGAAAGGAAAATGAATTCGGTGCATATGGATGTAAATGAATGTGAATGAATGAATGCAAAATGATATAAATGGGTGTACATGCGTGCAAAATGAGAGATTTATTTGATCCTGTCTACATACAGAACATTTTAAAGTAAAGCAAATTTTCAAAAAAAAAAATGCCCTAGTGTAATAGGGGAAGCAAATTTTGTATAAAAGGAAGATAATTGACAAAGCGACTGGTTTTTTGATTGATTAGAGAGGCATCCTAAAGAATATCACTCCTTGTAAGAAGACATGTTGCAAGGAAAGGGAAAAATCAATAATATATCAAGAATATGGTGCCAAGTTATGAGGAAAATTGATAATTTATTGTTGCATTAAAGAGAGAAATAACATATCGATAAGACAACTTGGACTATATTGTCCCTTTAAAATGACAAAAGCAAAATGACATAGCCTCGACATTGTTAGTTTCTTGGAAAAGTTTGATCAGGATAGCCAACTGGTATCTTTCACATCTTCAACAAGGAGATTTTTTGTCGATGCAATCTTGGATGATGTTCTTCAGGACAAAATAATGCTCGGTGTCATGCCCTACTGCCCGATGAAATTTGCAGAAATGTTCTCTGAATCTGCCCATGATTGCTAGGGGATCAGCTGATTTAGGTAAATGGATCATATCTCTTGCGAGCATGTATTCCAGAACACTCTCGAGTGTCTGGTCCAGAGGGGTGAACTTTCGATCCGTACTCCAATCCTTGCGCTTTGGCTTTTCCCGATCTTTCTTTTCATGTTGAGGACTATATTGAAGAGGCTTATCATTGTTGGAGACCTTTCTCTTTCGGTCCTCGAATACCCCCTGAATGGTCATCATGATTTTTCTGGTTACCCTTGCTATTGTTGGCAGAAGGAGTGAAGTACGCCTTCGGAGGTCTGACCATATCTTTTGTGAGCAAGTATTCCAAGAAACTCTCGAGTATTTGATCCAATGGGGCCATCTTGCGGTCCTGGTTTTGATTGTCACGCTGTACCTCTTGCCGAGTGCTTGATTTCTGCTGAGATTTGGCCAAGACAGCTGATTGGCATTTGTTCTCATCCTCAACGAAGAAATTCTTATTGATATAGTCTTGGACAATGTTCTTGAAGACGAAACAATGTTCAATATCGTGCCCCGTTGTTCAGTGGAATTTGCAAAATCGATCTTTCTATTTGCCTTTTGCGACAAGAGGATTAACAATCTTTGGGAGTTTAACTATTTTCTTGACCAACATTTATTCAAGGATCTTTTCGAGGGGCTGATCTAGAGGAGTAAATTCGCGATCGTAACCCCAACCGTCATGTTTTATCTTCTCTTTCTGTTGACTCAATTTTTCACTCTGCTTTGAAGATTTTTCTTTCTGACTTATATGATTGCCCTTGTTGTCTTTGCAATCATTGCGGTTGGCATTGACGAAGAAGGCAAAATTCATCTTCTTTTTTGAATCTTGATTATTCCTGATGGGGGTGATGCCCTCATAGAGGTATTTGCTCGTGAAGATCTTCTTGCCCTTGTCGCGGGCTTGCAAATCTTTAATCATCTCAGTCATTTCCTTCAACTGTACTTGGACTAGATCATCCATTGCTTGATTCTTCAATTTATAGGCTATCCCTTGTCTATGAGGGGATCTTTGAAACGCCTACTGGACTTCATACTCTTCATCAGTGTTGTTCGTTGATTCAACTTCATCGGAAGCATCCTCATATTGAGTATGTGTTATCATCGAAAAATTTTACTTTTGCAAATCAAACTGACCTTTGAAAAAGTTTTTGAAAATAAGTCGCCTCCGTTTTAAAATGCAGGATAATTCTGAAGAATGGGACTCGCCTATCGGTACGAGGTTCAACCGTTCCTGGCGCCTTTACCAGGGGTAATCAAACCAAGGATCAAAAGTATGCTTAGATTTGCTCAACTTGTCTAAATCGTGTTCTATTTCCTAAATGCACAAAGAATCAGGCATGTGCTATGAATTTCTGAAAATGCAGGTTTGAAAACATGATGTTTGCTTTGAATATTTGAAATACTTGGAAAATTCTTGGAAAATATGTCACCTGGAAAATCGTGAATCATGGTGAAAGAATATTTCTGAGGAAAATGAAAATCAATTTTTGAAGAAATATAAGGGTTTTGCGAAAATCGATTCTAAGAAATTTGGAATAACTTTGGAAAAACTTGATTTCTCTGCATTCAAACTTTGAAATTGAAAATATAACTTAGAAAATCATGATTTAAACTTGATAAACACTTGAAATATCCTTTGAAAACTCAATGTTTTTGAGAAAATCAATTTCTGTATAAAACTTAGAAAATTTTGAGAAAATCGATTTCTTGGAATTGGAATTGGGATTTGAAAATGAATGAAATGAATGAATATGGATTTGAAAGACTTGATTTTGAGGAATTGAGAATATCCTTTTATATTTTTGAGAAATGCAATGCATTTTGAAGTTAGCCTAAGAGTGTAGGCTGAATGTGGCTAACACGAAGATCACAAATCAGGGTCTCATTCATATTCTAACTATGGTCATAAATACGAATTCCACCGAGTTTGTTAACTCCATAAGAGCTAGTGCACGTGCCATTCATGTAGACCATAATGAATTTGTAAAGAATGTGCATGAATTGGCATACATAGCAGTTATATATCAAAGTTTAAAACTATATGCAATGCAAATCCTAATCTAAGCAGAAATTGAAATTCTTATTCCAAATTTAATTACAATTTACATCACTAATTGAATTTAAATACAGAAAATTAAAGGAAAGTAAAGTCTTCAATATATCTGCAAAACTAGAAAAATGGATTAGTGAAGATATGTTGGCTTTTCTAGGTTTATCCAGCAATATCTGGAAATTGCTGGATTTTGCTAGATACAAGCCTCTTTCCATGATTCCCTGATATAAACTTAATGAAATATGAAATAAAACTAAACAAATAATAAAGATGAGATTTGAAAATTCGAAATTAGGGTCAAAATGACCAAAATACTCGAGATAGCAAGACTATGGCCTTGAAATCATGGTTTTTGGAAAGATATTTTGTAAAATGCAAGTTTTAAAATTCAAATAAGGATAAATTGAACAAAAAATGATAGGGCATGATTAAAAATATGAAAACTAGGGTTTAGAATTTCGAAATTTAGGTCAAATGACCAAAATGCCCCTAATAGCAAGACTATGGCCTTGAAATTAGGGTTTTTCAAAAAATATTTTGGGAAAAACTTTGTGTTTAGGGTTTAAATAAAGTCAAATAAACATAAAATTAATCATGAAGAATCCTAATATGATTCTAAACATGAAAAACCCCTAAAAACATAAACTTATACACGAAAATCAAGAAATATCATGAAAATCACAATTTTTTCAGTGTTTCTAGATTCTGCAGGTACCCTATTTTGCAATTTGATCCATTCAAGCATCAAATAGATTTCAAAATTCATAAAAATCGACATATGCACTTTTTATAACCCTAAAACCATATTGAAATCATAAAATTGTATTTTTAACATTATTCCAATTCGAAAATTGCATTAAAACCCTAAAATAAGTTATTTTAACCCATGGTCACAAACCAGTTTCAGTGTTAGACCCTAATCAGGGGTCAAATCACCATGAAAATTTCTGAAATTTTACATATGTAAACTAGACAGAAAAACAAAAAATTTCTTTTTTACAGATTGGAAAAACCATATTCGATGAGGGAGAAACCCTTCCGGCAATCTGGACTTAAATATAATGAATCTAACATTGGTTAAAACAGATACTTCCGGTTGAAAATACATAAACAAATAGCAAACTTCATCAAAAATTCTTGAAATTTTATAAGTAAACAGTAGACACAAAAATAATAAACTTCTGTTTTTTACATATCATGATTCGAATCTACGGTTTGAGATCTATGATCATTACAAGTCTGATTAGGGTTTTGGTAAACCCTAACGAGTTTTAAATTTAAAATCCGACTCTCTGACAGAGGAAAAATACTAAACAAAGGCAAAAAATTATCAAAATTTTATAATAAATAGTTCACATCAACATAAATCTACTGAATTTTACGGATCTTGAATCGGATATCAGATGAGAAAAATAACACAACTTCAAGTTGCCTATGAATTTCAATAACGATTCTAAATGATTTAAAATCACGGTTTAATCTTTTATTTTTCTGACAGGGTTCTCGAATCCCAAAACACCTGATTTTTTTACAATAGTTCACTGACATATCCGTGTATCACATATAAAAAAATCAGAAATTTACAGTGAATACTTCAATACGAACTAACATGCTCTTTACTGATCTAAGCTTAAAATACACATAAATTTAATAAAACTTAACAAAACATGCATTAATCAATGAAAACAAATAAAATAATATCCAAACAGTAAAACAAAATTAATTTCTATGATGAAACACATGTAATAAACATGAATAAATAAAAAAATAAATAAAACACAGAGAATCCATGGCTAGAATTTGATTTTACCTTTGAAATCATGGATTTGACCAATTTAACGGGTAAATCACATGTTTTCATGGTTAAGAACATGAAAATCAATACAATAGTCGATTCTAACGGATTAGAATCCCTGGAAAAACAATAAAACAGGGTTAGATCATCTTTTTGAACCGTTCTTGAGGTTCTTGAGGTTGAATCCATGGGTTAATCCATGAAATAGATGGCGTCAATGGCTAAATTTACATTAAAACATGAAAAAGCATTAAATAAAACTAAAAAATTAAGAAAATTTCTTACCTTGAGGTTGCAGCAATGGAGTAAGGGCTGGAGAGGAGAGAGAAGCTCCAAGAATCCAATAGGAGAGAGATTGGGGAGGTCGACTCCTATGGGCTTCCTTTTATAATAAAAAATTAGGTTTTAAAAATTAGAAAATTAGAAAATTTTGGACTCTAAAGGGGGGGGTGCGATTTTCCTAATTGGGTTTGACCTTTTGACTTTCCTAATTAGGCTCTTACCTAACCTAAGACTCCTAGCTAAAACCTAAAAGCTCCAAATGTGGCACCACCTAATGTGGGCCCACATTTGTTTTTCAAGTTTTAATTAAAACCTTTAAAAACACTAGTTTAAAAACCAAATTTTAAAATGGGTTTTCAAAATGGATTTTGACTCTTCTAAACTTCTAACACTAACAAAGACACTAACTAACCCTAGTCTAACTCTGACTTTCTCAAATGTGGCGCCACCCTGAGTGGGCCCCACTTGACTTTTCAAAAAATGATTTTAAAGCTTGAAATTGGGAGAATTTTCAAAAGATTTTTAAAAGTAAGCTTGAAATTAAAAGTTTTGAAATGGCATAGAGTTCCAACTGAGTCAGAACTCCTCTGGATGTGGCATCAACTGAGTGGGCCCACATCAGGTTTTGAAAAAATTGAAATAAACACTGAAAATAACTTTGAAAAGGGGTTAAAATCAATAATTGAAATTCAGAATCTTTGAAAATAGAGTCTCAAGTAAACTGGAACTCCGAGTTAGAGTCCTGGATTTTTAGGACTCTGAGATTTTGGGTTTTAAAAGCCAAATGAAGGAGCTTTTGAAAAGATTTTACCAAAAATGGTGAAACAAGTCAGAAAATACAATCAGGGTTAGACTCCTAACTCAATCAGAACTCTGAAATAGAGTCCTGAATTAACTGGACTTTGTAAAATGACCTATTTTTTGAAAACGAATAGAAAAAAATAAAAATGGAAGTGAAAACATACTCTAGAACAAACTCCTGACTGGATTAGGACTCTGGGACAGAGTCCTGATCGGACTGAAACTCTAGATTTTTTTTTTGGTATTTTTTGAAAAATAGATGAAAGAAATTGTGAAAACAGTGAAGACAATAACAAATATTGAAATAAAACAGAGTTCTGATTCAACTGAGACTCTGAGGACAAAGTCCTAATTGAACTAGGACTCTCAGATTTTTGGATTTTCTGAGAAAATAAATGAGAGAATTTTGAAAAACAGTTAAAAATAGGATAAAATTGAAGTTTTGGTTCAGAGTTCTGATCTGATTAGGACTCTGAAAAAGAGTTCTGATTCGATCAGAACTTTAAGAATTTTTGGTTTTCTGATAAGTAAATGATGAAATTTAAGCAAAGCTTTTGAAAACCAGTGAAAATGAAGTGCAAAAACCAACTTTGGATAGAGTCCTAATTCGATCAGGACTCTGGGATAAAACCTCAGAATTTCGAAATTCTTTGATAAAAGTGTAACAATTTTGATAGATGGAAAGTTTTTTTAAAGATTCTCTCAAAATTGAAATCAGGATCAGAGTCCTGATCCAACTAGGACTCTCTGAACAGAGTCCTGTTTTGACTGATTCTGGGTTTTTGGCCAAAACGGAAGATTTGGAAAGGTTTTCTCCAAAAACAGGTAGAAAAGGTAGTAAAAAGTAAAGTTCTGATCCGACTGGGACTCTGGAAAAAGAGTCCTGATCCAACTAGGACTCTAAGATTTTGGCCAACATGGAGGAAATGGACAAGGGATATGACCATAACTGGTTTAAAATCAAAATAGAGTTTTGAAAATGTTTTAAAAAGATAAAAAGATAGAGTCCTGGTCCAACTAGGACTCTGAAATTTTTGAGAAATTTGATAAATGAAGGAATCCATAAGCGACCACCTAAATGGGTCTCATCTGAGAATTGAAATCAGTTGAAAATTGAGTTTAAAACGAATCCAAATTGTTTTCTGAGAAAACATTTCAAAATATAAGGTCCTGGGGTTGGCAAATGACAGAATGTTGATTAAAAACCCAGGTTTTAAAATTGATTTTGAAAAAAAAGTTTTAAAACTCGAATTTGGCTTAAATATTTTGAAAACAGGAGTGCTGGATCTCGAAAATGAGATGTAATGACATGTAATTCTATGCAATGCAATGAAATGGTATGCCGAATGCATGCAATGATATGCAATGACACATGAAATATATAAACACTGGACGAGGATGAAAATTTGGGGTGTTTACAGTATGCCTCTTGGATATCTCTATCGGCTTCTTGATTGTCCGGCCCTTGACCTTCTTCTTGTGGAAAATCTTCTCTGAATTGGCTCCAGCCTATTCACTCATTATTTTTTTCATCATTTTTTGGAGTAGGGCATATATCTGGGAATAGATGTCGTCCTTAGCAGATTGTGGTGAATCCATTTCTTGCTTGCTGCCACTGCTAGGGTGTTGAGGCAACACTGTTTTCTTCCCGGATCTGGTCTGAATCACTCCACAATGCCAAAATTCTCTGTAGGACAAATGAATGGTTTAGATTGAAGCATTTTTGGGAGAAATAGAGATGATGCAGGAGAAGTCTAAGGACTTGGGAAGAAACGGAAATTTTGAATAGAATTTGAAAGACATATATGAAGAAAAGAAGTTTGATAAGATTTGAACATTTGAAAAATTGCAGGCAGGATCAAAATAAGGTTGGAAATTCGAGATCCAGAGGAAAGGTAGGAAAAGAGAAATCGTCTGAATTTTTTTGAGGAAAAATATGAGGTTTTGAAAATCGTCCAGGGTTTTGATAAAATTGTTGAAAAAATAGATAAAATTTGAAAATGATGTGAAAGGGAAATAAAAGGAAAATGAGAAATAAAAGAAGGCATTCAATCACATCGTGCACAAACAATTATGCACATACAACATTCCCTAAGAGGCTGACTCTAAATGCATCAATTTTGAAAATGGTTGTAGGAACCTAAGCCTGACTCTAGGCTTAGATTAGTTGTGTCCAATCATGCTATGCCAATATACTCGAATCAAAATTTGAAGTACGTGGCATAAAATTCATTTTCAGTTTTTGGATTGTGTTTTCCCAACATCCTTGAGCGCTTACCGATATATGTTGGATTATGGCCCTCGGTACGTGGCAGGGGGGCGTTAGCCCAAATAAGTGGCCCAGTTGTGAGGCTTTATCCCGAACTATGGTTCTAAAAGAAAGCCCAGCAAAGTGAAGAGTGGGTAGACATAGGTGGGGTGGCTTTTTGAAAAATGAGCACATGCAAGCAAACAGAGGGCTCTAAGTCTTAAAGAGATAGAATTTTGAAAAATTTGAAGAAGCAAACATTGTTTTCATACAAATCCTAGATTGAGGAGTGTTGTATTTCAGACCTAAGTCTATGTGAGCATGAATAGTTCTCCTCAATTGATCCTACCAAACCATGCCTAGTCTACATGCAGTCCATGTCAACTGGGTTCGATTCTAGGCTCCTAGGTTCACATAATATCAGAAAATAAAAGCTGACATTCCATAGAACATGATTTTGATAATTGAGCTAAGTCAAAGTACACCCTTGATCAGGCGAAGACAGGTCCCATCTCGGTCGCCAAACCTGTTATCGTTGCAAAATTTTTCTCCCTCCCTCTATGAGAGAGAGAGAGAAATGATTCTGCGAGTCAAACTCGACCAAAGTTTTGAAAATGGTTTTGAAAATTACTTACCTCCATTTTGAAAATTTGCGAAAAAAATTCCGTGGAATGGGATTATGTGATCATGCAAATTTTTTTTTCTCGTTTCCCTTTTCCTTCTCTTTGTCTTTTTAGCCTCTATTCCCTTTTTAAAGGGGAATAAAAGATAGAAAAAGAAGAGAGAAAAGAAAAGGAAGAAGAGAGAGGAACTCTTTTGCAAGGTCTCATTTGACAAAAATTTTGGAAATGTTTTGAAATTACTCACCTTCGTTTTGAAAATTTGCAGGAAAATGGAGAGATGGGATTCGCTCGTCGGTACGAGGTTCGACCGTTCCTAGCGCCTTTATCAGGGGTAATCGAACCAAGGATCGAATTTATGCCTTTTGCTTTGCCTAAATATCATCTAAGAATTTATTCTAAGTCTAAAATGCATAAAGAATCATGCTTGTGAGAATGCAAGGGGGTATGCTCTTTTGAGAAAATATTTTAGAAATTTTGGGATTTTCCAAGTGATTCTGAAATAAATTTGATAATGAAATAAAGAAATAATTCAAAGGTTTGAAATTGATTTGAAAAAGTTAGATTTTGAATCTAACTTAGAATTTGAAATATATTTGGAAAGAGAGACTTGAATTTCCAAGTCTTGGAATGATCAAAATTTGGAAAGATAAGCCTTCAGATGAAGAGAAAAGGGATTTAGAATTTGGAATTTTTGAAATAAGAATGAATTTCAAAGTCAGAATGGACTTTGGATTTAGATCAATTTTCAAGAATCGATTTTGAAAAGGAATTTTTTAATTCAGAACATAAAACAAGATTTGACTTTGAATTTAGACTTGAGAAATAAATTTGAAATTAGCTTTGAAAATGAGAATTAGAAATGGAACTAGATTTGAAATCTGGAATAGAATTTGATCTGAAATCTAGAATTCTAAATGGATTTGAATTTGAAATATGAATCCTAAATGAAATTTTGGATCCAAAGCCTGGAATCCAAGATAGAATCTAATCTGGGATCTAGAATCCTAAATGGAGTTGGATCCGAAGTCTGGAATCCAAAATGGAGTTGAATCCGAAATCAAGAATCCTAAATGGAATTGGATCCAAAGTCTGGAATCCAAAATGGAGTTGGATCCGAAATCTGGAATCCTAAATGGAATTGGATTCGAAGTCTGAAATCCAAAATGGAATTGAGTCCGAAATCTAGAATCCTAAATGGAATTGGATCTGAAGTTTGGAATCCAAAATGGGGTTGAATTCGAAATATTGAATCCTAAATAGAATTGGATTCGAAGTCTGGAATCCAAAATGGAATTGGATCCAAAATCTAGAATCCTAAATGGAATTAGATTTTGAAAATCCAAATGGGACTTTTGATGATGGATATGGATTTTGGAAATCCAAATTTGAATTCAAAAGGGAAAATCGAATTTTGAGATTCAGAATCAATCTCAAAAATCTTGATTGGGAATCAAGACTCAATCTTTAGATAGAACTTTGAAAAATAAAGAATGAACTTGATTTAAAGCTTGAGTTTTGAAATCAGAAGATGAATCTGGGAATTTCAAAGTTAAATTGAACTCTAAAATTTGATTTGAGATGTTAAATTGAATTCTGAAAATGAATTTGGAATTTCAAAGTTGAATTGAACTTTGAAATTTGATTTGAATTGGAAATTGAATTTTGAAGATAAAAAATAAATTTGAAATTTCAAAGTCAAATTGGACTTTGAAATCGAAGTTTTGAATTTTTGAAATAAGATAGAATTTGAGAATAGAAAGGAGAATTTGAATTTATAAATAAGAATTGAAGATTGATTTGAGAAGTGAAGAAGATACTCAAAATCACTTGGATTTTGAAAAAAAGTTTTTTTATAAATATGATGTAATTCTATCCTAAATGATGAAATGAATTAAAGAATTTGAAATTGGATTTGAAAAGCACATTTCATTCTTTAAATGAATTGAAAAAAGATTGAAAATATAATACATCTCTGGCTATGGTAATAAAATATATTATATAATAATCGTATTTAAATTCAAATGAAGAATAAAACATATTTTGGTGCCTTCATAGAGTTTAAAATGAAATTAACTCTCAATATATTCTGACTATGGCCATTGATATATATCTTGAGTTAATTTTAAGTTAAGCTCTGATAAAGGAGGAAAATATTTAGAAAAATATGATGATTTTAAAAAGAGATCTAGTGTGGATCCAATGTTATTTCATAAAAGATGAAAATCCTAAGTTTTGTTCACATCTTGACTATGGCTATTGATGCAAATCGTCAACTTAGGATTTAATCACCTTTTATAAAGAATGATGCACGTGCTATTTGTGTTTTCATTGATGAATTTTTAAAATAAAAGAAAAAAATGTCATGGAACAAGCAATTCTAGAGTATATGCATGCTCATACATTCTAATCTAGTGCTCGAAATGTAAAATTCTTGTTATAGTCTTAGCTATTACATCATTAGAATTGCATTGAAACTCAACTTCCTAACATAGAAGAAATTCAACAATTTACATCTTTCCTGCAAAATAGAGTTAACACAAACCAAAATTGCAAAATGTGGAGGATCAAGCAAAATCTAAATGCTATGCTTGTATTAAAAAAAGAAAGAACACATATGAATGTCGTGATTTTGGATAGATATGGGGATGCATCATCTGAATGCCCATGAAAATGCAATGGAGATGTACGAGGCTATGCTTGTATTGAAAGAGTACACATGCCTGTGTCAGATCCTAATTGGAGATAGATGCTCATGATGATGCCTAACTGAACTGGAGGTTCCTATGGGATGGATGATGATGCATGGTGGCTGAAGTGAGGTCTATGTGTATTGGCCTAAGGTCATATGTATATCCAATGGTGAAATGCCTATGAGAATGATCTTATTTACATGCATATGAATATACACTATATGCATCTAGGTTAAAGAGAACATATAGAAATCACAATAGTTGTAAAGAGAAGGGTGATGAATGAGGTCTCAGCAGCCACAGGCTGCTGTGAATGCTTATGCTAAAAGTGCTCTAAAGGTGAGAAGTCACAGCAACCACGGGCTGTTATGAATGTTTGTGATAAAGTGCCATGATGGTAAAAGGGATACAACATATACTAAATATGCAGATATGAGGTCTAAATACATGACTAAATAATGTTGAAATGCCACTATCTAAACATCGTGAATGCATTTTATGGCATAAACATGAATGTAGGTGTTGAGTACCAATGGCAATGGAATAGTATAATTAAACAAATATATGTAAAGGCTGGAAGAAGAAGAAAAATGTGTGGTGGAATGCAAATGCAATAATGCAATATATATGGGGGGGATATACAGGTATGTCGAATGTATATGTTATGAAACATACAAGTATTAATAATCGTTCATATCCTATCAGATACATAAAGAAAAAAAATAGAGATAAACACCATAGCTGGGTCCATCCACTGATCTGAGAATCACTTACGGAAGTAGTTCCAACGTAACTCAAGGAAAAATTATTCGGAAGCCGTGAGCACTTCCATGACATCTCTGGGAACATGTAACTTTACTGGATACTTCAAATTGCTCAAGGGAGCATGAAAATATTTGACCTCCAGCAAGCTGGATCCCAATCAGGGAAACCGAGAATGGTGCTTAAAACATTGATTAAGCAACATGTCTGCAGAGGCTTCTGATCATTCCACCAATTTGAATCAGCTTCCCCACTGCCTTTTGAATCCTATATTGATATCTCACTGGATGCCCTTCTGACAAAACTAAGAGAACTTAGGGGGAGTGGTCACAGACCAAGAATATTCATTGGCAATATTCAGCATTGATCAACATTATCCTGGCCATGGCTATACAGACAATGGCCACCAAAGAGTCTAAAAGAGTTAGTAACCACTTGATCCACTAAAATTGTACAGAAATGCTTCAAAACTTTAAGTTCTTCGCCGATCATAATTAAATATTCAAACTCATTTGAAACAACCATGCTAAAAGGAAATTCAACAACTTTAGCCAAATTTTGTTTCTCAGATGATGGGATGTATTCTAGACCTCTAGCTGTTGTTTGAAACTTGATGAAGGAAACTCTCTCCTATGGACATATGCTTCTAGGGTTTTTTTTTACCTAACTTTGTGGTATTGGCGACATTGTGATCAAGCAGTTGTGCAGGTGTTACACAGAGGCAAGCATTATGGATGCATTGCCATGAGTGCAAAAATGGATCACGCATAGGAAAGGCATACTCTATAATGCTGGGATAAGCAGTGTGTTTAACATAAGAAAAAGAAAATGCAGGGACGTGTGCTGTGATGCTGGAGTGCTGGAAATTGATTGAGAGGCTGATGGAAACATATAGATGAAACAGGGTATGCACCTGCCACTGCTAATAGCACTGTAGCAGGGAGATGACAGAGTAGTAGATGGGGTAAACAAGGTTGCAGTTGAATGTCCCTAGAATCCACAAGAGATAAACTCTCTACTCTCAACTCACGCCCTAAAAAAAATAAAAATAAAAATATCTCCAGAATTGAAATCAATGTCCATTCCTATCTATTTCAGATAAGTGATTGTAGGGGGTGAACCCCAATCGACAATATATACTTTTGCAAGTGCTTTTACAACATGTGCAACGGTTTTTCATACATTACCTGATGGACTCAACTGCCTTTCAGTCCTGCAGGAACTCATTGTTATACATGACCTGCTAAATTGTTATAGGATGAAAAGAAATCCAAACGTAACAACTCAATCAAAAAAAAATATCATTCTGGATTTATTCCCAGATGCAATAGTGACAGGGTTTCAATTCTCTGATGATATCATTAGTAACAGAAATGCAGGATCAGAAGACATAACTGGCAGAGTTAAAAGACATTGGAAGCATAATAATAAAAAAAAGGAAAAGAAAAGAACAAGTAGAAAAAGAAAAAATGATGAGTTCAGCAGTGACCTCAAGATGGAACACGAAGTTTCATAGATCATTGGTATATAATCAAAACAAATGTCAACATGCATACAATCTATTAAACTGCAAAAATCTACCAAGGGAGACAATTCGATCAAATCACCCAGGAAAACCCCCTTCAGAGGTTGCCCAACCATCTTCAGGAAAATAATACATGGGTCTTGAACATTCCAAATATATCCAATACTTAATACCACCATGGGAATTAAAAGTGGGTACAGAACTACTGAAGCATCCTCAGGATGATCCGTGTAATTCATTTTATTTATTTATTTGTTTTTTTACAGTATTATATTTAATAGGGCCATTGTGGTTCGCACCATGAAAGCAATGCTAAAGCCCCATGACAGCAAAGAGTCTAACATCTGAGGATAGACGACAAGTAAACGGGAAATTGAAAACCAAGGGGAAAGAAGAACACAAGCCGATCAGCAACAGAAAAAAAAATTAAATACAAACTAGAAGTTACAATAAATGCAGGGAAATCAAAATCAACCATGGATTGGAATGCAAGATTAAACAGAATGGCAAAACACAAAGGAAAACAGGTTTAACAAATAACCAAAGAGGGGGGAATCAAACTATTCATGATGGATCTAGATGACAACCCTTTAACTAAAATAAGAGAAAGAAAGGAAGAAGGTCTTAACAGGAAGGGATGGCAAAGAAGCAGGCCAAATTGAGATGAATCAGACAAAGAAGGGGCATTCAGGACCATCGACAAATGATGGTTTAGAATATCTCCAGAAGAATGAATTAGGACTTGGTTTTCCTTCTGCAAACTGAGTCTGAATTCATTTCTAGGTTGGAATCATCAACGCATCATGGCAGTCATTCAAGTTCTGTAGAATGCTGAGACGATGCTCCTCTTTTTTTTTTGAACCGGGATCAACCCCTATTGCGTGACACTGGGTCAATACATAGGGGAGGAAGTCGACGTTGCCTACGCAGAAGGATAAAGCTACGAATCATGCTAAAAATGAAACAATGCAGATGGACGACACTCAAAATGGATATATAATTACGCAAAAGCGAGAACGAAGGGGAGCACCCAATCAGGACTTAGAGATAATCTACAGAAATGAGGGGCCGATGTTGGAATATGATATTCCATCGTTGTAGCACTCGGCAGATTGGTCTGTGATACGCAGATCGATCTTACCATAGGTGCGTTTAAAAGAAAGAGAAAAGAAGTGAAAATAAACAAAATCAAAACGGAATACAATGTAAGAAAAATGCTCACAGAGGAATCGAGGGATGGAAAAGAAAACTTTACCTGGTCTTTATGGGGATTTCGGCAGATGAAGGTTTAGAGAGCGCTCTTTCTGGCACAGAAATCTTCTATCACTTGTTTGTAGGGATTTCTGGAGAATGGAGAGAGTCTCCTCTTCGTTCGATCGTGAAAAATGGATGTCGAGAATGATGGATCGTGAAAATGGACGTGTTGATTTCTTTGCAGAGGTCGGAAGGAGTTTTTCTTTTGTCTCCTTCTTAAGCTCTTTTTCTGATCGAGAAGAGAGAAAAGGAGGCTTGATCGAGCGAGCGATGGCAGTTTGGGGTGAAGTCTTTAGTGAAGATCGATGCCAATTGGGGTCCTCTCCCTGCTTCTTGGTCCCTTCATTATATAAGGAGAAGCACAAGGGTCGAGAGGAGGAAGGATCCAGAAGAAGGCGGTTGACGATGGGCGGATGAGGCCAGTGGGAAGAAGATCGACGGGTGAGTGCTTTGGAAGGATCGAGCGTGATCGGCCGTTGGGGAAGGCCGTTTAGAGGTTTTTCCAAATTTCCAAAAACAAGGCTTTCTCTTAAAAAACTTTCTAAAAAAAAGGGGTTTCAAAACTATTTTTTTGTAATTTTCTTTGTGTTTTGATTTTTTTGTTTCTTTTTCTTTGCATTTTTTGTATTTTTTTTCTTGTATTTTTTAAATAAAAACTTTAAAACTATAGAAAAATAAGGGATTTAAAACTATATATATATTTTTTTCTTTTGAGAAATATTTACAAAAGAGAGATTTTCTGAGAATTTGGGTTCGATTTCTTTAGAAAATGGGTTTAGATTTGGATTTTAGGAAATATTCGAGTTTTCAACCCCGAATCGAGAAACATAGAGCTGTGAATCCAATTGGATGTCGGATGGGTGTTCGAGCCTCTCAGAAATTCTTTTTGGTATTTTTGCGAATTTAATTTTGAAAATTGGACAACGAGGCTCAGATTTGGAATTTGGCAATGGATCCGGATCCAAAATCAAGTCAGACAAAAAATGGAGTTTATTTCAGAAAAATCTGAAGAATAACTGAAACTTATATCGAAATTGACTCAATTTTCTCAAAAAATGGGGGCCAGAGGCAAAAAGGGAATATTTATAAAATTTTAAAAAATTTGGGGTGTTCACAGATCCGCCTGTCGGAACGAGGTTCGACCGTTCCTGGCGCCTTTACCAGGGGTAATCGAACCAAGGATCAATTGTGCGCTTTAACTTGACTCAAATATCTAAATCATGTTTTATTTTCCTAGAATGCACACAGAATCAGGCATGTGCTATAGAATTTTGAAAAGATGCAAGTTTGAGAAATATGATGTTTGCCTTGGAAAATTGAGATGTACTTGAAAAATGACTGGAAAAGTGCTTGAAAATGGAATTCCTGAGAAAATCATTGAATTTCATTGGAAATCAGAAATTGTATTGGAAAATGACTTTTGCAGAGAAAATTGATTCTCAGGAAAACTTGGATTCTGAGAAAATCAATTTTGAGATATGGATTACTTCTCTGAGAAAATCGATTTCTGAATAGGATTTGAGAATTCTGAGAAAATCAAGAAGTTCAATGGAAAATGACTTTTGAAATGGAAAATGGATTCTCAAGAAAATCATATCTTTGAGAAAATTGATTTTTGAACATTGAAAATAATATTAAGAATGTTAAAACATTGGAAAATCATGATTTGAACTTGGGAAATACTTTGAAATGTCATTTAAAAACTCAGAGTTTTTGAGAAAATCAAATCCTGAGAAAGACTTAGAAAATCTTGAGAAAATTGATTTCTCTGAATTAAAATTGGGAAATGAGTTTGAAAATGATGCAAATTAAATGAATGAATGAATCTGAAAGATAATTCTTTGAGGAATTGGGAAAATCCTTTTGAAGTTTTGAGAAATGCAGTGCATTTTTTAAGTTAGCCTAAGAGTGTAGGCTGAATGTGGCTAATACGAAGATCACAAATCTGGGTTTTCTTCGTATTCTAACTATGGTCATAAATACGAATCCCACCAAGTTTGTGAACTCCCTAAGAGCTTGTGCACATGTCATTCGTGTCAACTATAGTGATTTTGAAAAATGTGCATATGCATCATACATCAGATATTGAAATTTGCAGAAATTAAACTATATGCAATGCAGTCCTATTCTAAGCAAAAAATGTAACTCTTATTCCAAATATTACATTGCTTTTTACATTAAATTGAACAAAATAAAAGAAATAAAATGACTAAATCTTTTTCTTGAATGTTCCTGCAAAACTAGAAAACATGTTAGCACAAAAATATAGGTTTATCTGGACTTATCCAAAAATATTGGAAATTATTGGATATTATCCAAATATAAACCCTGATTCATACCCCCTTTGATATAAACATGAGAAATAAGTAATCAAATTCGAAAATAAACTTGGAAATTCGAAATTGGGGTCCAAATGACCAAAATGCCCTTGATAACCTTGAAACCAGGGTTTTCTAAAAGAATTTTTATAAAATTTGGAAATTTAAAAATCAAATGAAATAAAATTAAACACAATATGATGCAATATGATGATATGCATGAAAATTTAGAGAATTAAAGATTGGAATTTCGAAATTGAGGTCAAAATGACCAAAATGCCCCTGATAACAAGACTATGTCCTTGAAACCAGGGTTTTCTAAAATAAATTTTACAAAAAGTTAAAATATGAAATGCAAATGATATTGAAATTAACCCTATTATGATATGATATGCTTATTCACATGATAAAAATCCTAAAATGACAAAAATATCACAAAATATCGAATTTAACTTGATTTTCGCCTCTAAATTTAAAAGTAAACTAACACATAAAGTAAATGAACTTAGAATTGAGCCAAATTTGGCATGGACACCTAGACTAACCCTAAAAACAGAATAAATATTTAAAATCTATATTTTTTATATTTTTTAATATGGAAATTAACTAAAAATCCTAAAGCTCAAGATTTTGCCTAAAACTCTAAATCTAAACTGAATTTTGGGTACTAAACTACCATAGAAATCCTACAAATTTTATGAGGTGACAAAGGACAGTTAGGCAAAGATCTTTTTTTTTATAGATTCTGGTTTTGACCTATGGTTGGAGCTTGACAGCTCCAGAAAGTCGGATCGAAATCCGGTGACTCTAGGACTTAGGGCAGACTAACAGGTTTCGGGAAACAATTCTGGGAAAAATAGCAAATAGTAAAGAAAATGACTGAAATTTTGGGAGAAAATCCCTTACAAACAGAGGAAAATTTCCTTTTTTTATAGTGTTGGGATTAGATGAACGGTTTGGAAAAGAGCATAGGATTATCAGAGATCTAGATCTCTGTAAATCTTAGACACTAGAATTTGATAGATAGGGAATTTAATTACGAGAAAAATACATAAAATGCTCTTAAAATCCTCAAATTTTGGGGAATGATGGAAAAAATAATGAGTAACAATTCCTTTGTTAAAAGTTTTGACATCCAACCTACAAACTGAAGCGTCACAGCGGATTAGAGTCGGTCTAGACCCTGACAAGGAAAAATCAAGATTTTCACAGGTTTCGGGAAAAAAATATTTTTTAACAGAGACCAAACCTCATTGGAAAAATCTAGAAAAATACTGAAAAATAATAGATTCTAACAAAGATCTGCTGTATTTTTTAGAGAAAAATTTGGATCGTCCATCTGGGAGATCTCAGATGTTTTTGTCTGCTAAAAGAAATTCTGGAATTTCCAGAAGGGTAAAATCTCAGTTTGGGATTCGATTTGTTTATTGGGGTTCCAAAATCCAAATGGAACCAAGATTTTGATAGTAGATCACAAATAGACAAATCTAAATACAATAAAATTTCCAAAATTTATATAAGAAATATCATGCATGTAATAATGATTGGACCCTGTATAGAAACAGAAACCTATGGACTCTAAATTTAAATATTAATAAAACTATATAACATGAACAAAATGACTATGAAATACTAAAACTAACCTATATATGGCATTTAAACATAACAGCTACATGGAATATGAAAAATAAGAAGAAAAAAACAATCAAGGGGCATGATTCATTTTTTTATTTTTGCTTTTGACTCTCAAAATGAGAGATCCAATCCATTGAGTGGATGAATTTCATCACTTGTTTAGTCCAAACACATAGACATGTGTTTCAAATGCATAAATAAAAGAAAGAAACCAGTGTGGGATCCTAGTTGATGCAAAGGGGGTCTCATCTTGTATCCTAGCTACAATAAAGGTGGATGCTGCCTTGATGGGCTGGGGGCCTTAGAACCGGGGCTGGTTCGCTTTGAGGAAGGTAGCAGCTGGAAGAAGGGGAAGCAAGGTGGTACGCCGGCTGGTGGTGGTTTCTAGTTTTTGCTGGATAAGGAAGTAGATCTAGTTGGAGGAGGTTGTGGCTCGAACTTGACTTTCCTTGCAACCAAGGAAAGCTTCAGGAAGCACCTTGGTTGGAGCTGAATTTGCACCGATGGAGATGGCAGTTGGAAAGTGTTGTAGTTGGTGTCTTGATGCTGCTACCAAAGGGTTGTAAAGGCTGCAACAAAGGATGTTGAAGGTGGCTGGAAGGAGGTCCGGCTGGTAGTGGCGCCTTGCTGCAGAGGAGGTGGAGTTGCTACTTGGTGGCCACCGGCTGGAGTAGTTGATGTTGCTATGGATGAGAGGTCACAGCAAAGGAAGATGCTACACTTGGTTGATCTGTTGTACTGCCAAGAAGGTTTGCTAGAAGGTGATGGTGGAATGCTTCAAACAGTGGCAGCAATGAAGAGTTGAGGGAGAAGGGAGTGTGAGAGAGAGAGAGACCGTATGATAGGTCTTAGGGGAAATAGAAAGGAAGTGTGGTCTTATGGTGTGGGCTGGAACCAAGAAAGAAAGGAAGGAAGGAGGGAAAGAAAGAAGGAAAGAAAGGGAGGAAGGGAAAAAGGAAAGAAAGAAGGAAGGGAGAGAAGAAGGAAGGAAAGAAAAGGAGGAGGGAAATGTACATGAATGAGAAGGAGAGGGAGGAAAGAGAAGGAAGAAAAAGAAAAGAAGGAGAAAGAAAGAAAGGAGGGAAAGAGAAAGAAAAGAAAAGAAAGAAAATGGGAAAAGAAAAGGAAAATGGGAAAAAAAGGGGGAAAATAAAAGGAAAGAGGGGGAGAGGGTTGGGCGACCCCTCTTGTGGGTCCCACCACTTATACAAAAATAAAATAAAATAAAAAGAGAATAAAAGAAACAATTTTTTTATTAAAAGGAAATGCAAATGGATAAGCCATCTCAGAGTGGGCCCATTTTTCAATTTTGAAATTCATTTTGAAGATCATAGGGGTAGAATGGTCTTTTTTAGAAAATTTCTGGACAAAATGAGCTATTTTTGGCAGTTTTTGAAATGTGCGTTGAATTTAAAATTTCATACCCCGTTGCAAAGCAAATCCAATTTAGAATTTAAAATTTTGAATTTGAAGGAAATCCATATTGTTTTTCTTGAGAAAATATTTCCAAATTTAAACTCCTGGGAGTAAAAATGTCAATTTTGGAAACCTAGGGTTTGAAATTGATTTATGAAAACTCTTAAAACTCAATCTGGATTGAAATTTATAAAATTGGAGTTCTGGATCTCGAAAATGAAATGGAATGTGATGAAATGTTATGAAATGATGGAAAATGACGAGAAATGATATGAGATGCCATGCGAAATGCTAACCCTGAATAAAGAATTTTGGATATTAGACTTTGATTGACAATTGTACCAGTTCAAAAAGTGTTAAAAATGATAAGATTTGCAAAATGGTTCAAGAAATTATTTTCAAGCTCTACCGGGCCAGAGTGATACTGAAAATTGGGGTGTGAACTGATTTGAACTAAAATGAACTAGATTGCGCTGGGTTTTAGGGTTTCAGAACTCTAGTGAATTGACAAGTCACTGACTCAACTGAACTCCCAGACTGAATTGTCAAGAAAAACTGTCATTTTTAGAGAAATGGTGAGAAATGGTCACTGGAGTGAAGTGAATTGCGGACCAGAGCTGAGTTTGAGCTGAAAAAAGTATCTCTAATACTGAGATGAACTAGAATTAAAGCTCCAACACTAGCTCAACTGACTGGACTCGGCTCAATTTCAGTTAAATGAGTTGAAATGGGCTCCTGAACACTTGGAAGTGGTTTTGAACTGAAACTGAAGCACTTGAACTCCTAGTGAGCTTAAGCTAGACTCAAGGGAATATGACTGACTCAGAGATAATTGACTTAAATTTGAGTGAGAAATGAGCTCATTTCTGAAGAAATGATCCCATTTTGGCAAGAATGGTCAGAAATGAAAATGGCCTTCTCACTATGAGCTCAAGTGAGCTAGAAATGATTGACATTCTGACTGTTCTGAATTTATAAATGAGCTTGGTTGACTCCGACTGACCGGGGTTTGGGATGACCTAGGGGTAAAATAGTAATTTTCTTAATAAAAGTAGGTAAATTGGTAATTTTCTAAAACAAACTCGAGGTTTGACTCCTACACTGACCTACCAGGGTTGGCACTGCACGAGGGGTGTGTCTGAAAATGGATGAGGAAAATTTATGGTGTTTACACAAGTAATCATGGAATCATTCGATTGTTGGGTCTAACCATACAATCAGAAATCATCTCATAAATCATAGCAGAGCAAAAGCAGGATGTGCAGTACGAAAAGTTGAAAGCACAAGCATGACAGGAAGGTACAACTTTGATGATGTATAAACTTTATTAACTTGTTCTATTTCAATGCATGGAATGGTTTTAAATTCTTAAGATTATGCAACTTTGTTTTAAACATATTTCTCATCTGTGTAACCCACTAGAATTGTCCGACTCTTTCAAAACGCAAATTATTTTCACTGTACTATTTAAAAAAAATGAGGTTAAAATTTTAAGTTTTTAAGTTAAAAATTTTAAGGCATTACAACTTAGGTGTTTACAAAAAAACAGGTTTTAAGCAAAGAGTGAAACCTTTTCAATAGGGGTTTCTTTCGTCAATCAAAGTCTTGATCGAGGATAGGCATATAGAATCGCATTTGGTGATAGGAGTTGATATCTGTTTGAATGCTTACTTATGAGCAGCTATATGTAGTATAAGCAAGATCCTGTGCACGATATAGCGCGACGACATAAGTAAAAGCATATTTAATGTTTAAGTAGAAAAAATAAACTAAATAACTTACAAAAAGCAAATACATATATATTTATAAAAAGCAAGAGCCTTGGCATCGTTCGACGTGATGGTAATCCAAAAACATAAGAAAATCCATATATATTATGAAAAGCAAGATCTTTGGCATCGTTTGATGCAAAAACAATCTTAAATGCATAAGTAAATACATATATACGTATATTGCAGAATGCATGGGCCTTTAAATCGTTCGATGCGATGACAATGTCAAAAGTCCAAGCAAATACATATATATTTCAGGAAGCAAGAACCTTGGCATTATTTGATGCAACGACAATCTTAAAAGCATAAACAAATACAAATATATATTACGAAAAGCAGGAGCCTTGACATCGTTCGATGTGATGGAAATATCAAAAGCATAAGCAAATACATATATATAAAGAAGAGTAGAACTTTGGCACTGTTTGGTATGCAAACCTACCCAAGCTATGCGACGGTGCTCCAACAAGGTAGTTGAGGTACTCCTAGGTCGTGGCCGACATGTTCTTTATGTTTAGTATGGTCACAACTAAGAGTGTCTCTTATAGCTTTCAACAAAATGGCGATATGACGTGGATGCATTTAAGAGTTTCTTTAGTATGAGCAGATCGATCCTGCTATATGCAGGTCGATCATGTCGTGGATGCATTTAAGATAAATCGATAAAAAGGGAAAGAAATGAGAAGGATACAAAACACAAAAGAAAGAAAGAAAATGAAAGAATACGATAAAATAAGAAAGGAAATCTTCGTAGAGGATTAAAGGGATGAAGAAGACGATCACTCACCTGTGATTCTGCTGGAGCTCTGGAGTTGGAAGACAATCGGATCGGGCTTCAACAGATTACTTAGAGCTTTTGCGGCAAGATCGATTTCTGCTGCTTTTGCTGGTAGCTGGAGGTCCTTCGATCCCTCAAAGGAGAAGATCCAGGGGAAGGAAGGAAGGGGAAAATTGAGAAGAAGAGAAGAAGGTGGAGGGGTGAAAAAGTGATCCTGAAGGCTTCTCCTTCGTGCCCCTTTTAAAGAGGGAGAAGGAGATTCGAGAGGTTTGTTTAGGGTTTGTGGCTGTTAGAGATGGGTGGTTCGGGAGGAGAAATGGAGGAGTGCGATGGAGAGAAGGAGGTTCTGGATGGGGGGAGGCGCCTCTGTAACCCTCTTTTACGAAGAGTCTTCACAAAAAACCCTAAAAAACAAATTCAAAGGGACCCCTTATTTTTCAGGTTTTTTACACATAGGGGGCTCCCTAACAAACTTTGCAAAAAGGGGGTTTTCACAAAAACTTGATTTTTCAAAAAAAGGTGTTTTCAAAAGGTTATTTTTGTGTTATTTTTCTATTTTTTTGTATTTTTGGAATAAAATCCTAAAATTTTTACAAGAGAACAAAGATTAAAGCTAATTTTTTGTGTTTTTTACAAAAATATTTACAAAAGGGGATTTTTCTGAGAATTTAAAAAGCTATTTTGAGAAAATTTCTTTAGAAATGGGTTTGGATCTGGATTTTGAGGAAATATGGATTGAAAACACTGGATTCGGATCCGGAATTGAATTTGAATATATCAATATGGAATTTAATTCAGAAAATCTGAAGAATGACTGAAATTTAGCTTTGAAATTGCTTTGATTTTCTCAGAAAATGGGGTCAGGGGTAAAAAGGGTCATTTTGCAAATTTTTGAAAAATTTGGGGTGTTCACACGATCACAGCCATATTGGGCAAATCATGCTACCAAGGCTAAACATGATACCAACACTACTAGCTGATTATCTAACAATGTCCTTATATCTAAATTACATTTAGATGCCTACAATTATGAGGATTTGTGTTTAAAAGCACCCATCTATATGTAGTAAACAAAATTTAGTTCTTCACGCATATACAACTCAAGCATCATATTTATACAAGTATGTAAATTTATGATTGATATCATATGTATAGGCATGATATCGTATGTATATGCAGGTTAAATCTTCAAATATATTCAATTAGGCACATTTCTTATTAACAGATATATTTGCACAATTAACAGCAAATAGTCACATTTGCACTAATACACAAACTGAGGATTATGTAAAATAAAATCAAATCTATACAACAATATGTGGACTATTGTTTAAGCACATATGTATGTGTAAGATACGCATATGCAGCTTTTTGGTGGAGACTATGCATATATGCCAAGCTATAGAGCAATATTTGATGTATACGCTAATTTAACCACGACCATGGCTAATGACTGGTATGATCATATCATCGTACATATATCTAGGTTGTCTAACACCTATACGTGCCCCAATGCACTATGCATATACTTATCTGCCCCTCACCTTGTTGAAGATTGAATCTGGAGATGAAGTGTTCTCCCTTGCGGACGTTCGGTATCCCCACGCAAGCTCCTTGTTGGGATCAATGGTGGTTTTTGCGTCCCCTTACGTCGTTCGGTCGGACCGTATGTGAAAAAGAAGCTCGGTTCACGTCTCTAATGGAGGAGGATTTGCTGGAATGAAGAAAACGTGAAGAGGGAGGAGGATGACTCAAAAATCTCGGTTTTAGTAATCACCCCTCCCTTTCCGTTTTTCCTTCCTCCTTGAAATTGCCCTTTCCATTCATGGCTCCTTGAGCCCCCCACCCCCCCTTTATTTTGAAAATCATGGTAAATGGAGCCCTCAATTGAAACGTTTTTCTCCATCAGTAGCCTTGGTTGGATTTCCCTTTTGGGAAATCACCCAGCCACCATTTGCCTTTCCTAGCACCTTCCTCATTTAAGTTGATCTTAAATGAGGAATTACTATCCTCTATTCAAATTTCAAAAGACACCCTTTTATTCTTGTTATTTTCGAGAAAAAACTATTTCTTTTAGCAAAAAGCTCCTTGGCGTCTAGGGGGATTTAAACCGAGGTCCTCCTCTGTAAGGGGTAACGAGCCCCACCAGTGAACCATATTCAATGTTGTTGCATATCTTTGCAACTTTAATCTTCTTATTTCCTTTGATGTTTTTGACAAAAGACATGTCGTTTTTCTAAAATCCATGTATTTGGCTATTGAGATTTGAACTCAAGTTGCCTCCCAACTAGGCAAGACCTCTTGCCATAACACTACTTCACCTCTTGTTGCATAATTGGTCTTTGTTAATTCTTTTATATACAAATTTATTTTTTTGACGAATCTCAATTACGAGTTAGATCAAAAATATACTTTAGATCTTCTAAACTTTCTAACTACATTTTTGGATCTTGGTTGAGATTCAACCATATTTGGATCCGTTAAGATCCATTTGGATTCTAATTGGGTTTTGGATCCATCCAAGATCCGAGTCCATACATCGTATCAGAATCCGAACATTGGATCCATTTAATCTTGTTTGGATTTAAGATCCATTTGGATTGACCCTATATCACGTTATCGTATTTATTTCAAAGAATTTTGCCCTTTATTTATTTTGAAAATTATCAAAATTTTGTAGGTTTTATATCCTTTTCCCCTAAAAAGAATTGTCTCCTCGAAATTTGTTACAAAGACCAAACAAATATATTGGAGTATCTTACTATATGTGTTATATTAAACAATACTTCAAAACCAATTGAAGTTTAAACATGGTGTCTCGTTTAGGGTCTTAATCAGGGTAGCAACAATCCCTATTTAGACCCCCTAACGGCATAGTCTTTATTTACTATAAAGTGATATATAATCTCTATACATCAATTGGGTCAAATATTATTCAATGTTCAATGCATATCGAAACATGAGTCGTCAGACCCTATATTCCTAATCGTGTTTGATTACGATCTTGTATAGAATTCTAGATTAGACAAGTCCAAGTATTAAACTTAAAATCATTCCATTGAACATTTAAACAAGATATTCATCTTGGCTCTCGACAACATGCATAATAAAATCTTTAAGTCTAGCTTATTCTCTAAAGACTCTTCGTCCTTTATTCTGACTTAACATTTGTGGTTGTTGATGCAATTACTATCGAGGTTGACCTTCCATGTTTATTTGTTCTCTGTAGTTTGTTTGTCCTCTTCAGCTTTCAATGCATTCATGCTTATGTCCTTTGAGTAGCCTATGAACTGTTTGAGGTACTCTTCCCTATTGTCCGTGCAACTCGATTTTGGGCACAACATCCTCTATATCCATTGTCATGTTGCTCTGAATGAATTCATCCAATTTATGTGCATTATGGGAATCCACAGAGTTTGAGATAGTAATGATGGGGTTATTCACTATGAGTTGCTTCTTTACATCGGCTTTCTTCCTACGACACTCACGAATGAAGTGACATGTCTTGTTGCAGTAAAAACAGACACTTGTGTCCCGATGACATGCATGTTCCTTTTTGTAGTACTTCAGATAAAACTTGGCAACATGTCCCGATTGTCCACATTTGAAACACTTGCCCATATAGAGAGGGCAAACTCCATGAGGATGATTCTTCTGGCATCGTCGACACGTGTATTGGACGTTTAGGTGTTGTGCTTTCCTTTGGTGTTGGTCGTTTCGGTGGCTTCCTTGCCCCTTTTGCTCTTGCCTAATGAGTATGAAACTCTCTCCCTTGAAGACCTTGTTACAGTTCCTCCTTCGACTGCCACACCACTTCGGGTGGACATTACCATGCAACAATTGTTGCAGTCTGTTCCCTAGAACTTGCATTGTCAAAGTTTGTTGTATCACAACCCTAGTTAGCTTGTTCAGTGATTCGAGAAAATTGTCACACCTAGCTTCCCAAGTCATCTAATCGAGCAAATAATTATAGTGAGTTTTTCTATCTATCTGAACCATAATTATAAGTCTAATAGTGTTCTTAGCAATATATCTAGGTTCTAAAAAATGTAGTAATTTATTCATTTTCTACAAACTAGAAAACAAACTAAATACTTACAAAGCTTTTGCAGAGTTGCTGGAAGGCCATGAACCATATATTATTGTCCTGCTCTGATACCATAGTTGTAACGCCCCAAATAATTAACTCAAAAATTTTGGAATAATTTTTTTTTCTAAACATCAGCGAAAAAGCTTTATTAAATCCTCAGTCAATTTATTTGGGTGGGTTACAAGCAATACTGCAGAAGCAATAACAGTAAACTCTTACATTGAATTATTACAAATCATCAATTACAAACTTAATGAGTTTATTACAAGTTAGAGTTCCTCAGGACATCCGCATAAGATATGGTCACATGGCACTGTCTGCAGCGATGACTACAATTGCTCGTCTTTCTCTATTTTTTGAAAATATTATTTCAGAAGAGGTCAGACTACCCCGTCTGAGTAAGAAGCATAATATCCATATGAATGTGCACAGTGTCATGTGTACAAGTATATGTGCTACACCTGCATATAAGCGGTAACAAACTTTTGAACCAATGTGGATGTACAATTCACATAATTAAAGCATTTCATGTAAAGTTTGCATAAAGTATAAACATCAATGTACAACACATCATATTTTATGACTCACATTTAAGCTATCATATTTTTCATGTAAAGAAAAACTGATCTGGGTTAAGCACCACATGAATTACACTTAGGTTATCACTATTTACATGTAAAGGAAACCAGATATGAGTTAAGCATCACATGAATGAATCACAAACATGTTATAACAATTGCAACATCAAGCAGAATGCAACTTACCTAAATTTTTTTTAGAAATATTTTAACTTTATATTTTCTCTTGTTAATTACCTTGTTGATACACACATACATTTAACATCGTAGCGGACCGAGACCACATGGGAGTTTATTATTTTATAACCCGTATGACTAGCCATACGGATATCCAAAGGAGACGTTTCATGACCGAGAGAGTACTCCCCAATGGCTAGAACTAGAATTAGAATGCACCTTGTAACTTATGCAGAAGACTTGGATCTACCACCTAGGACGCATTGGTAGTCTTAGCCCCCCTAACTCTGAGGAATGGAGACCGGGTGAGATGCCTCGCTCTCACAAAAACTAGAATATCCCACGGAGTTTGTACCATCTACCCTCTCCAAGGTAGACCATAGGTCCAGTAACATACAGTGTCTTTCAAGTATACCCAGAGCCCTGAGAAACCAGTAACATATATCGCTTTTAGGTATACCCAGTATCCCGGGAAACCAGTAACATACACCGTCGTTCAGGTATACCTAGAATCCCTTAGTTATTTTATATATGCATATTTTTCATTCTTGTTTGTTTGGGTCTAGTAACATACACCATCTTTCAGGTGTACCCAGAACCTTGGAAAATCTAGTAACATATACCATCTTTCAGGTATACCTAGAATCTAGAATTTTCATTTATGTGATCATGTATTAATTTAGCTTTTGTTTTTTGTGCTAGGGTATACGTATTGTATCCCATCAGCTATGCTACCATATAGCATATGCCAACTTTAACATTTCATAAGTGCTCGTATGGCACTATCAGTGTTCTGTGAGGCTGTAAGCTCAATGTTAAACTTTCATGTGCTCATTGTAGGTCAAATGGCTTTTATTTAACCGGGGGTCTACTCGCTTAATTTGCCTTCATCTTGACGACAATTGAGAGATCCCTTTTGCGGATATTTAATTGCAGCTTAGGTGATTTTAAGGAAACAGGGTTTTGATGAATGCTCTCCTTTTCTAATGCTCAGGATATTTCCACTGCCTCATTTTCACAAGAATGCTCTTTAAAAATGTGTCATTGACTGCGATCAATATCGATCATCTATGGCTTTGCAAAAACATTGAATCTTCTTTTCTGGCCATATCGAGGATTTATCCTTCATCCTTTTGGTTGGCCAATAGAAAGAATTTGGATTTTGAATCCTTCTTCACAAAAGCTTTGCCTTTTTGGAAGTAATACTGAAGGTAAACTGAGGTAAAAATTTGTGCAATAAAATTCTGAAATCAACAGGTAATTGATTGACACATTGACAAAGTGTTCTTGAAATCCTTAGTAAAAGAGATCGCTTGACATCCGAGTTGACACATCCCTGACGATGGTACTCAATTTCGAAGGTAAATCCAATACGAAGTTGAAATTTTGAAGGTAAGTCCTGGCATAATGTTGGATTTTGAAGATGGTCACGAATTTCCCATAAAATACTTATTATCATTTAAAGGGAAAGTATCATGTGAAATCGAACGATCCCTATAGTAGAAGAGTCAATCCAAAAGATGTCCAAGCCTGACATCACAGGTCATCAAGTACATCAAACCATGAACTCGTAAAGAGTGAAGAGCTCTACAATTAGACATTCTAGTAGATCTTAGTACATCTCAGAATCCTATGGTATGTATGAAATCCCCACCCAATCGTAAGCATGAAGGTCATAAATTGACATCATTGGCTGCCCTGAATGCCTAATGTTTAAGCCCCAAATATCAAAATTTAGTGACGTAGTGCATTTTTAAGATAACAAATATAGAGCTTCAATGTCCTCACTAAGCTTTGGTGATGTAGTCCTATCTCAGATATCACATGGCAAGTGGCGATGGATTTTACATGGATGATGGATGAGTTTCACAGGTAAATGAGTGCAAGCCATCATTCCAAGATTGACGAAATTTAGCAAAACAACATAATATGAACTTGCACTACTCTTATATAAAAACCTATTAAGAGTAAAGTTGTGTTTTGAAACCAAGGCAAGTAGAAAGTTTGAACCACACAATATAAGGCTGAAGGCAAAAAAAATGATACAAGCAACATCACATAAATGCCCTAGTTAAAAGTCCAATGACTCATGTTAGTAGGTATGCAACTAATTCATTTCATTTGGGATCAACTTATTTATTATGTTCGCTTGGGTCATCAGGTTTGAGCAAAAGCTTGCAGAATTCTGTTGTGCGGCACTGCTTGTGAGATGATGGTGGCATGGGGGATCGGAGGAAGGTCTACAAATTAGCTTGCTAAAAGTGAAAGGTAAAAATATTATGTAGTGCGCAGTGGCTGACAACCCCAGTAGTACACGACCAACAAGCTGAGAACCCAGCAGTTCCCAACCTGATGACCTTGCGTTGAGTCCAGTTCATCTGACCAGCGTGACTCGGTCGACATTATAAGGTTCGGCCTGATCATCTTAGACTGAGGTATACCTGGCCATATCAGTTACACTGGTCTAGTTTATCTCACAGTACAAGGTACCCAAGAACACGGGCTATAGTCGAACCGACCCTGCCCATTCTTGGTTGCCCTTGTAGTATACATAAAATATCGTCTTTCCCAAGGAAGAAAAAATAATTCTATCAAACCAAGCATGTTGGTCAGGTGCCAGTGCCTTCATAACCCCATGAGTTATATGAATCTGAAACGTATGAATGCATTCTTTTGAATTTAAATACAATAGGATTGGATAACGCAGAATAGGATATATAGTCATTGTTTCATTTTAAATTCTTAACCCATATAGATTGGAGACAAAATGCATAGTAGTTTATATTTTTCAAATGACGTAAACACGTTTATTTTTCTTAGATTCATTAAGCAAGTTTGATAGCCCATCAATGTACGGATAGCCATTCACAATGTTGGACATGTCCAATAACAATCCAAAAGAGAATGACACTGTCGTGCCTCTATATATTGATAGATTTGATAAAAATTTATAAAGTATGATACAATCATTTTTTTTAATAGATCTAAACTTCTTTTAATAGTCTTACGATCACAACCATATTGGGCAAATCATGCTACCAAGGCTGAACATAATACCATCATTACTGGTTGATTATCTAACACTGACCTTGTATCTAAATTACATTTAGATGCCTACAATTATGAGGATTTATGTTTAAAAGCACCCATCTATATATAGCAAACAAAATTTAGTTCTTCACGCATATACAACTCAAGCATCATATTTATACAAGTATGCAAATTTATGATTGATATCATATGTATAGGCATGATATCGTATGTATATGCAGATTAAATCTTTAAATATATTCAATTAGGCACATTTCTTATTAATAGATATATTTGCATGATTAACAGCAAATAGTCACATTTGCACTAATACACAAACTGAGGATTATGTAAAATAAAATCAAATCTATATACCAATATGCGGACTATTGTTTAAGCACATATGTATGTGTAAGATAAAAATCAAATATGCACGTATATGCAGATTTTTGGTGGAGACTATGCATCTATGCCAAGCTATAGAGCAATATTTAATGTATACGCTACGTTAACCACGACCATGGTTAATGACTGGTATGTACATATCATCGTACATATATCTAGGTTGTCTAACACCTATACTTGCCCCATGGCACTATGCACATGCATATACTTATCAGCCCCTTACCTTGTTGAAGACCGAATTCGGAGATGAAGTGTTCTCCCTTGCAGACGTCTGGTATCCCCACGCAAGCTCCTTGCCGGGATCAATGGTGGTTCATGAGTCCCCTTACGTCGTTTGGCCGGATCGTATGTGAAAAAGAAGCTCGGTTCACGTCTCTAATGGAGGAGGATTTGCTGGAATGAAGAAAACGTGGAGAGGGAGGAGGATGACTCAGAAATCTTGATTTTAGTAATCACCCCTCCCTTTATGTTTTTCCTTCCTCCTTGAAACTGCCCTTTCCATTCATGGCTCCTTGACCCCCCCCCCCCCCCTCTTATTTTGAAAATCGTGGTAAATGGAGTCCTCAATTGAAACATTTTCCTTCATCAATAGCCTTGGTTGGACTTCCCTTTTAGGAAATCGCCCAACCACCATTTGCCTTTCCTGACAACTTCCTCATTTAAGTCGTTCTTAAATGAGGAATTACTATCCTCTATTCGAATTTCAAAAGACACCCCTTTTATTCTTGTTATTTTCGAGAAAAAAAACTATTTCTTTTAGCAAAAAACTCCTTGGCGTCCAGGGGGATTTGAACCAGGGTCCTCCTTCCTAAGGGGTAACGAGCCCCCACCAGTGAACAATATTCAATTTCATTGCAAATCTTTGCAACTTTAATCTTCTTATTTCCTTCCGACGTTTGACATTTTTGACAAAAGACATGTCCTCTTTCTATAATCCGTGTATATGGCTATTGAGATTTGAACTCAGGTTGCCTCCCAACTAGGCAAGACCTCTTGCCATAACACTACTTCACCTCTTATTGCATATTTGGTTTTTGTTAATTCTTTTATATACAAATTCATTTTTTTTTACGAATCTCAATTACAAGATGGATCAAAAATATACTTTAGATCTTCTAAACTTTCTAACTACATTGTTGGATCTTGGTTGAGATTCAACCATATTTGGATCTGTTAAGATCCATTTGGATTCTAATTGGGTTTCGGATCCATCCAGGATTTGAGTCCATACGTCGTATCCAAACATTGGATCCATTTGATCTTGTTGGATTTAAGATCCATTTAGATTGACCCTATATCACGTTATCGTATTTATTCTGAAGAATTTTGCCCTTTATTTATTTTGAAAATTATCAAAATTTTGCATGTTTTACACAAACTTAGTGGTGAAGTAATAAAAAGACTTCTATGTCCCTATGGGGCCCACCTCATGATTCCATGAGATATTTTTGTAGGGTCCACCAGATTTTTTTATTGGTCCCATGCATTTTCAGGGTTTCGCCGATATTTTTTTGTAAAAAATATGAGTACACCATTTTCTTTGTATGGACAAAACTAAGCGAGTTGACTCATTGAAATATTCTAATTTTGTTCAAGGAGAGAGTTATGGAACCCTGACTGTTTGAGCATATATCTGAGGGTATATACGTCATAAGTATAATTAGTTTGTTGAAACCTATATGTTTCACATTTCGGGTTTATATGATATTTTTACATAAAATACCTCTTAGATTTATTCAGAATTTTTACTGAAAATTTGTGGGTCTTACAGTTTGCTTTGTGTGGTGGTTGCGTCTATAAGATCAACCCGCTCCACCAACGTATGTAGGTTCACCTCTTGCTTGTACAAGAGAGAAACCACAAGAAAAGAAGAAGAAACAAGAGGAAGAAGAATGAGAAGAGAGAGAGAGAGAGAAAACACAAACTAATTAGAAAATGAGCAAATAGGAGGCATGAGCCCCTCCTCCCTTTTTATAAACCAAGAGGATTAGGTCAAGGTCTAGGCTAATTTCAGCCCCTAATCTAATCTACATTACCTTTCCTTTCTTTTAAATTTCATGTTTCATTTTCTTTTCTTTGTTTTTTTTTATATCAAATAAACTTAGATTAATATATATTACATATATAACATATAGTAGTATGGGCTGGTTGACAACCCCATGGGGGGTTTCAACCTTTCCATATTACTTAGGGTCAAGCTTGCTTGCTTGCTTGGCAAGTAAATTGACCTTGTCAAGCCTTCTTTTATTTTTTTTATTTTACATTATTATTATTTTTCAATTCCACCTTTCTTCCTTCTAATTTTTTAACTTTCTCATTCTAGAAAATTCTAGGATGGGACCCCCCCCCCCCCCCCCCTCCCTTGGGAGGCCTTTCTTAGCAACTAGGCAAGTTTTGACTTTGGATCAAAATTTTGGATTTTTGTAACTTTTGAAAACCTTTGAATTTAAAGGTTTAACTTCATTTTTCTTTTGTTTAAGTCAATAAAGATGTGCCACATAGGATGGGATGAGCCACCTATAGACCTCTACCATTTTATTCAATTTAGTTGAATTAAAATTTTTATTCTATTTTAATTATTTTTTAAATTAACTTTATTTATTATTTTAGATTTCAACTCTTTCAAAACTATAATTTAAGTTTTAAATAGAATGACTCTAAATGCAACCCAAATTATTTTCAAATGTATGTGAACTTTTTCTAAACCATAATTCGTCTGGCTTAATTATATTTTTTTAAAAATTTCACTTTATCATAAATGTATCTCGAAAATAATTTTCACTAGGGACGACAGGACCCATTAGTGTTTTAAATGTATTTTATATTTTCTAAGTCTTATTTCAAGACCTAATCTATGTATATTATCTAATACATATTATCACTATCAAATTATTACATATAAAGACATTCGCGAAAATTTGCAAAGAAATTTTAAATTATTATTATTATTCTCTTATAGGTATTATAAAATCCTATATATATGTATATATATATATATATATTTTTTAACCCTAACATAAAATCTTGTCTCGAATCTCTCTTTTCTACTTCGTCTCTTTCTTCTAACGAGTCACACAAACTCTTCTCTTCTCCCCTTCCTTTACTAGCAGAAGGCCTCAACGACGGAAGGACCGGACAAATAGAGTCCTGCCTCGCCCCTTTTGGACAAAAGATGAAAGACATGAAATGGAGAATGAACCAGGGATGGAGGTTAAAATCAAAACATGTGCAAGAATGTTGAGGAAAAAATTTGGAAATGAAATGGGGGTGGAGACTTTGTCCTCCCGCATCCGACCTGGACCACTGGTATAGTGTGACCCAAACACCCTTGACTCATTTAAGCCAAAAGAGTTTCTCGTGGCTTGGTATGTCGGTTATACGAGCTAATCGACCAGCTGAACTGAACTTGAGTCACGAGCTGCTCGGTCCATTTGTCCTGCTAACGATCAAAGATTACCCAAATACCATTTATCCAAGTGATGAATGACACCCAAACACCATGAGGCTTTGCTCTTAACTGACCATTTTAAATTTAGGTGTTGTTCATCTAAAGGTATGTCAAAGTGATACGGGAATACACTGGCAGAGCCAGGGGTGGGCATGGGTGTGCGGTTGCCCACCCCAGAATTAGAAACCAGAATTTTTTTTTTCCTCTGACAATGTTAAAGAAAGAATATGCGTCCATGTGTATTTTCTTTTGACGATGGTAGTGCTAATCTTTTCGCTTAATTTTTTTCATCTTATTGACTTGCGTAAAAACCGCAAAAGAGACAGGTTATTAGTTCGTGGGAGTTGGAGTTCTCTCTTGTGAATATTCAACAAAGATCTGTGTGTTTTTCCCTAGCTTCTTCTTTTGTCATTTGTTCTTTGTAAAACCATGTAACCTACGTTTATGAGGAACCCGGCAACACTCATCCCTATATCATCCTCTGTAGTCATAACTCGCTCTCGAATCTCATTGGTACTAAGTTGTTTTGATCAATCTGGCCTTATCCATGGGTTTAACACTGTTGATTTAATAGAAATCAATCTTTTAATAGTGTTCTTTAACAAAAAAAAAAAACAAGATTTTCAATTTTATTTTAAGTGTTCTTTAACAAAAAAAATCATGTTTTCATTAATGGTTATTGATTTTTGAATCAGCAAAAAGTCCTGCACATAAGTCGGATTTTGTCTATTCAAATGCCGATCTTCACTAAATGGATGATGTAGATCACATACACCGGGTCCAATTTGATGAAAATAACTTGCATCGGTGAGGTCCTAATGACAGGAATGGCGATATGGATGACTGGAACCTAAATGTGGTTATGGGTGCCATGCAAAACACTATGCTTGCTTCACTAAATGGAGGAAAAGAGGGATTGAAAATGTGTTGTTATAGTCGGGCCACAAGCAGGCCGATGCCTTGAAGGCCCTCAGAATGATGAAACCAGATGGTACCATCAATTTGATGGCCATCGCCTTCTCCGGCCAGGGAGGCCGCTTCTAGAAGAGCATGTCAAATCTACCACGCACAACTAAAATTTCTTCTGACGATGGGTGGGCAAATTTTTTTTGGCTCTGCCACTGGTTCGAATAAATGGATCATCCTTAAAGACCATAGCATTGTCCCCGAGACCCCCCAAGTCTGCCCACCCAACTAAAAACTTCTGGCTCCGCCACTGCGGGAATAACGTACGCTACATTCACTTGAGTTCGACATCGATTTTGAAAAAACAGGAAATGAGGGCATGAAATTTTTTGGTCAATAGAAAATGAATTTTTAAATATTTTTGAAATACAAAAATAATATTTATTGGAATAATTTATACAAATCATAGATATGATTGTGTCATAAGGCGTTTTACTCGTGTCACTCATGGAACACGTCTTTGGACACCACGGCTGGATCGCTTATCGGCCCTACAGGTTTTTAAGAAGAAAAAAGGGGGACCCTATATGCATCGTGGCAGAATGCCGGGATTTGGTGTCCATCTCAAAAAATGCTGAGATGGATGGTCAGCATATTTGAAGCTGCATGCTAGGGCACTCTATAAACCATCCAAGCTGAATCTGGGTACCGTTAAGTGTAACCTGACCCGATCCGAACCGCCCACGTGGCGGATATTATTCTGAGGACATATTCCATCGTGACGTCACGTGGCCCACCAGCCTCGTGAAAGCTACTCAGACCATGTGAGCGCCCTGACATGATCCAGCTGGTGCGGGACCCACGCTCGTGCCTGCAGGGAGGACGTCCCAAGGCGCACGCTGGCCGATGCTACCACGGCCTCCACCCGCTCCGAACCTGCCACGTCAGCGCATCGACTCCGTACGGCTTGTCTGCCGGAAAACAACAGCTCGGCAAAGGACACGTGGCTGGTGTCAGGCAGGTGACGGCCGTACTGTTGAAGACAGTTGACCATTTATTAAAAGGATTTAATAATAGGTTGGACTTCCCTCTCATGGATCGCAGTGGATTCGATGCCTGGAATGATCCGATCCAAATTTCTTTTTGGTTGGGCTTAGCATCGGTAAATTCTCGATACCCATATCCAAACTTGATCGAAGTCAGTGTCATGCTTTTGTGAGTTGGATGCGGGACCCATCCCAGATACATTTTTTTTTCCCAAACGAGGAACTCTTGCCGAGAACCGGGTCACCTAATGCCCCCGTGAGGTAAACCTCGGGTGAGATCACTGACACTCAATCCTGCACACCAGGTGGGAATCGAGGCTGGTTAACAAGCCGAGCCCGGTCATGGTTTGGGTCACCATGAACTCGTTCGTGTTCAGTTCATGTAGCTGGCGAGCCTAGCCACAAGCAGCTCGTTAACAGAAAACGAGCCAAGCACGAGCAAAAGGTGCTCGGCTCTGTTCATCTCGCGTAAGCTCATAAAATTATAGTATATAAAAAATTTAGTGCAATATTTCTCATAAAAAGTAAATTGTACTGCTGATGAGGCCTTATGACATCTAATAAAGAGGCTTGTGGTTCAATTCTCTTTGATAAAATGCATACATTTTTTTGGCTTGGCTCAGCTGACTCCAGCTCGGCTCGACTAGTTATGAACATGAGCTGAGCCCAAGTTGGGCTAAATGCTAAACGAGCCGAGCCTAAACAAGATGGGCTCGACTCGTTTACCAGCCCTAGTCACCACCTTCTCCCCAGCCCGAGCGGGTGTATTATTTATTTGTTTGATGCTTTACATATATGGTTTGGTTCCAGTTACATGTCACAACCAGGTCCAGATCCAAATCTTAGGCATGGACCGTATATGGATTCAGAACCAGATATGACTGATTAGTATCTCTAAGAGGTGCTGAGGTTCAAGTTGTGGACTTAAGTGGGTCTACTCTGAACTCCAAGCACCGGAAATACCTATCGGTAACCGCTCTAAATCCTGACTTGCTTTGTGGTGCACTGCTGATAGGGATGGATCTGATCCAGATCCAGCGAAAAGGTTCAATAAATCAAATCTGATGTGCCGGATCCAGGTCCAGGATGGGGACATCCACATGTATTTCACACGCAAAGTAGCAATTCCCCTTATCTGAAGTGGGTCAGGCCTATAGGCCGTGTTGGGCCAGATCCAGACAAGGAACCGAAAGTAAAAGCGTAGGGTCCTCCTCCAGGCGAAGGAGAGTCAAAATTGCCGATATTTTGAAAATATCGTGACTTTTTATTTTACGGCCATATATTAAAAGGCTGATGTGATCCTGAAAAAGTGCAATATTTTCAAGATATCACCTACTTTGAAGAAGTCATGTGATAAGATCAATTTTTCAGTATAAAATTTTATTTACCACCCAGGTAGTATCCCATAAACGGGGTCTTGTGCCAAGCTGAAGGCCCAGGTTCGAATCCCTCTGCCACATTGGGCTTCAGAGTTATCTAGTAGGGGTCTGCCTAACCCCAGCTTGCCTTTAAAAAAACAAAATTATAAAATTTTATTTTATATATGTCAATATTTTTTATCAATTAATCCTAAAGTTTTCAAAACATTGCAAGGTCCCTCTTGAGAATGAGCCAATCCCATACTAGACAACAGCATCGCACGTATGTCACAGATATACGGTATGCCATGGCACGCAACGCAATCTCGAATTTAAATAATAAAAAAAGGACAAGAGGAAACAAAATTTGTGATTTTTTAATCAATAAGAAACAAACTTTTTGATATTTTAACATTTAAAAATGCATCTTTATCAAAATAATATTGAAAGGATTAAAAAGTTTATTAAAATATGTAAAAATAATATGAATATGTTTCCGTGTTTGTGAGTGTGTGCAAGCATGTCTTGATCAAGTGAGATGTACAGCTAAAAATGGCATATCCCTATGACAGGTTTGGACGCATCTTGATCAAGCGAGATATACGACAGAAATTCAAAATAACCAAGCAATCGGTTATATACAATATGACCTACCCGACGAGGTTGGTCTCAAGCTCATCTAGTGATAAAGGATCAGTGGTCAAGGCTTCGTTCCTACCGGTGTCAGTCCCTTGCATACAAGGGGCAAGGGCATTATGTCCCTAGCTCGTGCCAAAGCAAGGAGATTCTCTGAGAGCAAGAGGTGAGTGACAGGTTTATACTACAGGGATAGCTACCGTAAGTATGACAAGCATAGCCAATGCAACTAGGTGTATGATGTATGGGATGGTTTTCCCGTTCCTGGCTAAGAAAAAACCTGCACCAGGTTCGGACCCACCCCAGCCAGGCGATGTGCTTTCCAAAAAAAAAGACAGCTATGCCCTTGTTTGGATCAGCATATGCTGCTGGGCCTCTGTAAAAAGTAAAAATAACAAAAATTACCATGAGAACAAGCAGCCGTGGTTAATGTGAAAAAAGCTGGGGATGACGCTACTGAACGCTGTCGCCATGCGGCAGAGGAAACAATAAATGGACGTCCCTGGTCCCTTACATGCAATTCAAGGGTCACGAATGGCATTCATTGAAGATGCTTGTAAACACAACTCTTAACCTTCTAGTCTAGAGCCGAAAAAAAGAGACGGCTTGGCTCGGGAAGAACTCGTTCAAAGTCGTAAAATAGGCTTGGCAAGCTGAATACAAACAACAGGTGATAGGTTTATCTCAACTTATATAGGCTTGTTCGGTTCGTTTTTGGGGTCCCGTTGACAAGAAGTTTATTGGAAGCAGGCTTATGGAATGCCCTTGCATTCTCGCTTAAAAAACTCCCTGTTTTCTGCTGCATGCAAACACACAATTAGATATCGGAATTCATGAATGTGGTCATGCTTTCTACCGCTGCTTCATCACAATGCTGGCATCAAATGCTCAGCATCCTGTACAGCATCTTTCAGGCATCAGCATAACACGCAATTAGATGATATCGGAATTCATGAATGTGGTCATGCTTTCTATCGCTGCTTCATCACAATGCAGACATCAAATGCTCAGCATCTTTCAGGCATCAGCATCAAATAAACCCTTTTGAGGAACAAAAGAGAGATCCTGGAGTAGTAACATATGGGTAACAAGCAACCAATAATACACCAGGAGAGAGACAGAGAGTACTATTCCAATTGCACAAACTACATGATATGCGTCCATTCAGCTTTAGCTTTAAGAGGAACCCTTGGCAAAAGGACCCACCCAACTTCTTCCTATTTAAGCAGCATGTGCCACAGCAGCAAAATGCATGAGCACAGTACCATGATACAAACATAACCCCAAATGACATACTTGACTTCACCTCTTCTAGAACAATCCCCCCAGTTGATGATTAGTTATCACTTAGGCACTCACATCAATCATGATCTCAAGATGGTCAAGCATAAAACCCAAAAACTGTCTGAATATCACAATGCCATAACTTGGTTTGGCCAAGAGCAGCAGCATGGTATTCAAAACTGAGTTTCAAAGTTTGGAATCCTCTTCGGAATTTGCATCCCAAAATAAAGAAGGGAGAACGAAAAGCAGGCATATATAATTGGGATAAAGCTTGATGATGATGATGATGATGATTATGAAAATACACCGACTACTCAGGTTGGCCAGTAACCAACCCCTAAAAACTGTGATATTCAGATCCATTGATTTTTTGTTTAAGGTATTAAATGTTAATGGATGAAAACAGAAACTTTAACACACAGTAAGAAAGTCCTCACTGCACAAACATGAGCAGGAAAACAAATCTCCCAGACATGAATGCAACAGTAAACTTTCCAAAAAAAACAAAAAACAAAAGGATCCTTAAGACCACAACCGAGGAGCTTGTGGCTGATACCTGATTGCATGGTCGTTTCATGAGGCCCATAGGAGAAATCAGTCTTGTTAATTCTATCAAGGCACCAGTTGAAGTTTGAAATTCCAATTTTCAATCAAATTCAAATCCATCCATGAATCACTTTGGAAACAAGATGTATTGAGATCTGTACCAAGAATTTCTGCATTACAGAGTTATTGAACAGTAGAAAGAACATCTTCAAGATGCATGAAGAAATTCTGAGAAAGAAGATATTAATCACAGCCAACAAGCAACTCCCAAACTTGAATAAACAAAAAGAGATTATAACCTTTTACGCTGTATGAATAAGAAAAACTAGATTAGCAACAGAGCATATATTTGGAAAGAAAAGCTAAAACCATAATGTTTGTACAGAGAACTTGGTGATGTCTATCTGACATGTTTTAAACACCACACAATCACATAACAGACGCAATAGTACTCTTACCACTAACAAATGGTTTACAAAGATGAAATGATAGTCATTGTTGATTGAATCCACATAAAAAGGGAAAGGAACAAAGACAAGAAACAGGAGCTGAATGACAAGATCACTTCCGGAGTGTCACTGTCAGATCCATCTGATTCTGACATCAGACATACAATGATGTATTCTTCAATCATCTGCGAGAAAAGATACCGCACAAATGAAAAATTATTCACAAGTTGATGGTGCATTTGTTCATGATCAGAAACACTAACCATTTGGAGAATGAGAACTTGTTCCAGAGAAGTCAGAGGAAGACATAGGGATGGAAATGGAAAGCTGCGTGGTAGAGATGGAGGTCTGATTTGATCTGTCATTCTCCAAATCAGACCATGAATCTCGTGTTTTGGGCCACTCATCAAAAAAGGGCCGGAGAGGCTGGGCTTCAGGTTCTCTGATTACTTTTACAGATTCTGCAGGTCCAAAATTGCCACCAAGGAAGCAGTGCTGCCGCTGCTGATGTTGCTCTTTCGATAGTACAGAGGCTATGTTTGAAGATCCAACATCCTCCAGTGCCTGGAGCTGTGGGTAATTGCTCTGCAATAGGGACCCATTCCTGGGCTTTGATGGAGGAAATGAGTCGACTCTGGAAGACATGAAACGCCATGAGTTATCCAGAGAAGAGTCGATTCCAACACCCCTTGAGCTTCCTGAAGCTTCTGAAAAGAAACTATGCCTGTCAATTTCCTCTTTCGGACCAGGAAGATACCTGCATATTTTGCAGCAATAAGGACAAGGCACTGGTGATACCAGAATACTTGAGCACAAAAAGGGTTCAAGAAACCAATGTTTTTGAAGCATATCAAATTATGCAAGAAAATCAGTCATCTAACTGAAGATTGAATAAGAATTAATTGCATGCATCATCCTGGAATTGCCTTTAAGCACAATTGGTGTAAGGCACCATCAATAACCATAAACTTACGGCTACCACAAGTCTTCAGGTCCACTCGATAAAAACTCAAGCAAGTTCAGCATGCCAATCAGATTGTGATGAATTTTTTGGTGGATTGAAACATTGTTGTTAGCGAGGATCTCAAATATGTATATACAGGATGGAGAGGGATTCAGAAGTTCAAATACTTTGGCATCGCCAATATGTATATATGTGAACATGTCAATCATCTGAAGAACGAACTAAGCCTTTGGAAACATAGGAGCAAGGTATGAGATAGCAAAAAACATAGAAACAGGAGAGAAACTGAAGAACAGTCAAGAAATACACATGGTGAGAAAAAAGACCATAATCTGTAGAGATTTCTCTGTGAATTAATCATCAGAATGAAAAAGAGAAAAACTGCCCATGAAAAAAAAAGACAGTGATTTCACACACAAGTCTTATTGTTCCATCTCTTGGTCAAGGTGAAGTTAATCCTGGGTCTTAAAAGATAGTTGAAACTGGAACACCTGTTCAAGTTATTCAAGAATGGCAAAGGATAAACTGTTGAACTGTACAACCTCAAGTTTGAAAGTTATGGTTTTGGAATATTTTTCATCCAGATATTTATCTGCCTTCTATTGCTGTTCTCCACCATCTCAACTATTTACCAGACCCTAATATGTGTTTAGTGCCAGTACCATATCAGATGATAAAAGATTCCTTCTCCCTAATTTGAGCTTGTGGTTCATTGTGTTTCCAATTTATTTTATCAAATATCATGAACTTCTAAGCATCTTCAAGTTTTGCTTTCTCAAGACTGCCATTCACGGGTTGTACTAGATGAGTCAGCTCTATCTAAGGGGCTGAAGGATTGTCTCCGTTTATATTTTATTTGACAATTAATTGATCTAGGGTTATCTGGCAACAGAAAACAGTAAAGTAATGCAGAAGACTTATTAAAAACATTTTTCTTTGAGCCCACAATGCCAAACAATCTCCACCCACAATGCCCAACAATTTGCCACCAGGACAACATATTTCAGCATCTGAAACTAGAAACTCACGTTGTAACCATAGGAAGATCAAGTGACCAAAATCATGCACTGAAAACTATTACAAAGTGGTCCAATTTAATGTCAAATGTTGATGACACTGGAGTTCAGTAACCAATCAGAAAAGATTGTCTCAGTCTCTGAGAAGTAAAAAATCTGACTGGTTGTTCCCACCCACCAGATGAAAATAAGATCATGTTCCTGGTCTTTTTTTTATTCCATGCAGTAAAAAGTAAGAACTCCTAGGTGATACAACTATATAAATCCAAAGCAACCACTGATAACCAAAGCATCAAGTACCATCAAAAGCGTATAGGCAGCTTATTGCAACCTAGCCAAAAGATGCCCGAATAGCGACCAACCATAGTGAAAATTCTCGCAAGATTTATGAAAATATCACGAGAAATTACATAAAAGTTATAAACAGTAATTTTTTGTGATATTTTCAATTTCTCATGAGTTTTTCAACAAAACATAAATATCACATTTTAAACGTGATATTTATATTTTTGTCAGCTATTTATCATGAAAAAACAGTGTTTTTATTTTTTAATTTTTTTATTTATATTTCCTTGTAAAAATTTATTTTTATATTTTTTATTGATGATTTTTTTCCAAAAAAATATGAGATTTAAAAAAAATCAATTTCTCGTGAGTTTTTAGCTGCCAATATTTTTGCGTTTTTAACTTTTATCACTATGCAACCAACCAGAGACTACAACAATTTGTCAATTGTCAAGTTAAATAATTAGCAAAATCAGTAAGGGCTATGGAAATGGTTAGCCTTTTTGCCTTTATCAATCGCCATACTAAGGTAACTTAGTATGTGTTTTCCTTCAGGGATTTAATGAAAAATATATACTTCCTACCTTAGGTTTCCTTTTGCATATAAATGTTAGCTTTTCTTCTTTCTGATTGACATTGGGCTCAAATTTTAGAGGATTAAGCAGATCTGTATTCAATTTTTAAAATAAACAGAACATTGTATCAATCCTGGAATGGACAACTGAAGGGGTTTGTAAGTTTTAGCATGTACCCATCAGGAAGTGCATCTGAAGATCTGCCCAGCTACTTCTTTTTTAATATTTACCTATTCTTTATGAAATAAAATTTTCACGCCACATGACACTTAATGACAGCCCTGAGAATACAAATGCTACCACTAGCAACAAGAACATTTTTTTATTAATATGATCATCATCACCATAATCATTGGCCATGTCACCATCTTTCATTATTGTCATTATTGTTACTGCAAAATAGGAAACAACAATAATGGAATAACTCCAAGCTGAATTCCACCAGCTTTCATTGAAAGATTTCCACCTCTTCAGTTTGTACGGACTTCTTGTGTGCAAATGATCAAAGAAAGATACATCCTATCTAATGATGCAGCTATAACAGCATCCGAGGAAGAAAGAAGCAAGGTGCTTGTGCCTCATGGCACTACTTCAGAGTCAGCTTATGTTCCACTACACATTCTTGTATCTTCGTATCAATCAGTTAATAGCATTGCAATTCCCCCTACTCTCAAAAGAAGGGATCACATCCACTTTACTATGAATCCTACTCACCAACCTTATATGTAATGCCCAATCACCCTGGCCTGAAGTATAGTTGTATAAAGTGAAAATGTTTTGGCAACTAAACATGAAGTATTTTGCAATGATTTCAATGCCAACAATGAATGTACAACCCACTGCAAATTCTTCATGTTACAATATCAAGACTGTCAATGGTGTGCAGGCCTACGCTTTGCCTCCAATCAATATAAAGAACTTGACACACACTGGATTCAGAAGGGCTGGTTATCCCAAGTCTGAAGGGAGTCTGCAGCAGCTTAAAGCATCAAGCCACAAGATTAATAGCTTTCAGACTGAAAATCGACGTGAATAAGGTTCTGTAGTTATTAAATATACAAATACATACGCAGACAGACACCAGTTAGGGAGTATCTCAAATGGAAAAACTAACACTATCAAATACAAACGCAAGGATAGAAAGATCACCATGGATCAAATGTGATATGCAGGGAGGCAACACAAATTGTTATATACCTGTAGTCTTTGTTAATTGTCCCATATGGTCCAGGCTGCATTTGCATCTCTGAAGCAGTACTTACAGCACCAGCACCTTGAGAACCACTGGTGGAGTGCAATGGCAGGTTCTGATAGCTGCTACTTCCAGCAGCAGCAAGTGATGTCACAGTCGGTGAAGACTGCGAGACGTTTTGTGTTTCCACAGGCTTTCTTGAACGGTTGCGGCCTCTGTTCATGTGCCGCTCACAGTATTTTGAGTCGGGATATGCATCCTTTGAACACCTCCACTTCTTCCCATCCGTTCTCCGGCACCTTCCAGGCTCTGGATCCAATTTCTTCCCATAAAATGGCCCCCAACCCACTGTAAGAAAATCCAGAGCAGCCATGAGAACATGAGCGTGATGATTACAACAAGAATAAAAACAATAACAAGATTATCATTACTGAAAGCTCCAAGTAATAGCAGTATTAGGCTGAAAAATCTTTCCATGAATTTCAGCAATTTATATCACAACCAAAACAACAACATTGCAATGCTTGAATTTTCGGCCACTGAGACTTGATTACAAACAGGAAAAAAAAAACCAATGATAAGCCGTGGCACCGGCTTTAATAATGGACTGAAGGACCCGCTAAGGACCGGCAAATGCACGCATGAATGATGCCAGCTAGAGTTGATTTAGAGTCTAATGAACTTGTGATCAACTAAATTGGCAACTACAGTTTTGGATCAGCTTCTACCTTGCTGCAAGAATCGCCCTCGTGGGTGGTAGACATCCCATGTCAGGTGACAAAACACAGTTAACTAAGAAGGTGTCATGCCCAAAAGGGCTCAGCTCATCCAGTAGGGGCGGCTTGTGAATGCCACCAAGTTGACGGGACATCACAAGTTTGAGTGGCATCACTTGCTGCAAGGTCGATGCTGGGCGTACTCTCCAGTGGGCAGGGGAGACCTCAAGGGTTCTACCAACAGGACGCCAGCTAATGTGCGCTCGGTGATGGGGGGTTTACCCTTGAATTATCAAAAAAAAGAGGAGCCGTTGTGGTGGGTATCTCAGTTTTTTTTTTATTGGCAGACCCTGACCAGAAATACAAATACATTAGATTTGGCATTACAACTGATTCAGATCTAGATACCAATTATCCTTCCAAACATGATCTTATTGCAGATAGCTCATGAACCGCAAATATTACAGTACATGCAGAGATTTTGCACGCATTCTGCGTGCCCCATTGGAAAGAAAGAAAATATAAGGCAGCACAATATGCACGAATTTTAGAACGGAACAACAAGGTAGATCTCGTCACCATAACGAGCATCAATCAACCGAATCAACATAAAGTATCCAAAATGGATCTATGGGGTGGAGTGGAACCCCTGTAATCTGGTATTTTAGGATGCAAAATAACGCATTTAATACTGCAGGATAACATCTCATAAAAACAAATCCAGACCCTTTTAAAGATAAAAAACCATGGATATGCATAAAAAACAAGATGAATTAATAATAATCGAGTAAAGTAAATGCGTGACAAAACAATTAATACGAATTAATAAATGCAAGATTCCTCTATAAAAATTAATAAATGCAGGATAAAGAGAACTTCGATCGAGAAAAAAGAAGTCCCCACAGTGGAAAAATAACAAACACATCATAACGGAGTATAGTGGGACAAAAATGAAGCATCAGATAAAAGAAAACTACATTTTTTTATCAGGCAAGTAACTAGCAGGGAAGAGATAAATAAAATAATGAAAAGGTAATACGACAGCCAGAGATCAAAGATCAAAATAAAATTAAAAAATGTCTTCACTCTCACCAAGGGTAAACTCCACGCATTTTTTCTTTTTTCAAAAGAAGCCACACAGAAAAACTCAAAACAGTCATTTCTCGTTGTAAAATATTCACAAAAAAATTAACACCGCACACGTTAGAGAAAACATCCAACCGCAAAAAGTGAGAGAGCCGAACGAAACATCAACATTACTAAGACAAAGGGTCAACAAACGTTCTGCCCGCGAGCAAACAAACAGCAGACCCAAAGCAAGGGCCGAAAACAGGAAAACAAAAACAGAAAAACAAAAACAGAAAAACACGAGAGAGAGATTGGTTTCCTGAAACCCAAAAAAGCAAACAATTTCAACAGAAATGTAACTCAAAGCTTCTAAAGAACAAAAGAAACATAATGTGAAAACCATAAACGAAAAGAAAGAACAGAAACATTACCAACAAGAAAACCATCTACCAAAAAAAAAAAACACTGACAAAAACAAGAGAGAGAGAGACACTAAATTCATAGCGAAAACCCAGAACACATCCTGATGATTTGAAGCAAATGCCAACCACCAAAAAAGTCACAGAGAGGGAAAAAAAGACCAACAAACAGAAACGGAGAGAAAGAAGGAAAACCAAATGAAAAAGAAAAAAAGGACAATGAGAAGGCATCATTTTTTTCATGTCAACTCCTCAATCCCTTGCAAAGGAGCAGCGGTGATCTTACTGGTTGGGTGGTGGAAGATCCTGGACTCGAAGCTCTTCCGAATCGGCAGGAGCAGATCAGGAGGAACCGGAATTCCCGCCATCAGATACTTGAATATCAGAGCTTGGTGCTCCAACTCCTGCCATTGTGATGGCGTGAAGAGCCCTCTATTGCTCATCCCCACCCTTCTACACCTCCCTCCCAACCACAAGAAAATGATACTTCTCAACCTTAGACATCCCCCACAAAGCCAAAACTATTGAAGCAGAAACACACAACTACAGCAGTTTTCATCATTCTCTGATGAAGAAGATGATGGTGTTTGGAGAAACTCCTTCAAACCAAACCAAATGCAACCACAAGAAGGGTGGTGGGTGGGTGAAGATGTCTCTCTCTCTCTCTCTCTCTTTCTCTCTCTGAGTCTCCTACTCGTCCTTTGCTTGTCCTTAATCATTGGTATCCATGTCTCTCAGCGTTTTGAAGTTACCAAGTGATCCCTCTCAAAAATAAAAGATGAGACGGTAAGGTACTACTACAAAGACTAGGGATGGACCTACGGTTGGAAATGGATCCTGTTCCGATTGTATCTTGAACTTAGTTCTCCAAGATTTCACTGTTCGGTTCCCTTAATCATCGAAAGTTTTTGTTGTTGTCATTGATATTTAAGGAAGGAAACCACCGGTTCAGGTGGTGGAGCTAGAAGACGTCCGATTAGATACTGGCTAAGTGGATTTGGATTCGGATGGTCAAAAGCTCGTACCAAATGTGATTTTTTTACATGTAATCAGATTCACTAGTGAAAGTCAAAAAGCATAGTTGCATCTGATTATAATCAGATATGGTTTTAGCTTACTGAATAAAACTAAGATCCTTAAGTATTTTCTCCTGGGAACCAAGTGGACACCCCTTTCTTCAAAGTTATTAAGGGCATTGTTATTATAGGTTCAATGTTTACAAAACTCACTAGCTGTATAAATTACTTATAATTCAAATTGCCTTTTGTCTCTGTGATTTATCTTTTTCAATATAACGAGTTACTGAACAAACTATACACTTTCTTTAAAAAAAAAAAAAGAACAAACCATACACTTGGAAAGTGGCAGCTGGGATAGGAGTTTATGCATTTGGTAGACACATGATCAAACTACCTTAGTGGTGAGTGTTTGGAAACTGATAGCTGGGATGAGAATTTATGCATTTGGGAGAGGAAGTGAGACTGACACTCTCAACTAAAGACCCTTAGAGTTGGTAGCTACCAATTTCAGGATTTGGCAACTACCACTTTGCCAAAAGCATAAACTCCCTCGGACTACCCATTTCTAACATTTTTTTTAATCTAACTAATTATTCCCTCTCTTTCTGATCTAGCTTATGTCACAAGGGAAAACTGCACAAAAATGACATGTTCGTGTCCTCTTGAGCGTATTCATGTGACATAGGATCTTGCGTGTTCTATTTGAGTGAATAGGAGTGACTGTCAACTGTTTTTTATAAAGAAGCACACGTCTGCTTGTCAGCTTCTTAACGAGGTGATCATCTTACAAGGTGATAAACCCTGCTTACTTTTTTTCCGACAGAGAAAGCTAGGGTTAGGCAGACCCCTACCAGTTAAACACCCATACCCCCGGCGTTGGTGATAAACCCTGCTTACTAGATAACTGCAAGTGGGGAATGTTTGGATAGAGTGATATGGATAGTTCGGTTCCGGAATTGTATCTTCATAAGAATTAGATTCTTCTTTTCCAAAAGTGAAGTAAAAAGGAGGTGCTAAGGAAATCCCAAATCCCCACCTAAAAAAGGCTGGTGCTTCTTGTGGGTGCCTCAAAGACTCTTCTTTTATATCCAGCACAACATGAAAACCATTTTAGATGGTTGTGGCAGTTTTACGATTTTGGGTCTTGGTTCATAATTGGATATGAGTCTGATACTTAGGCCCAGTCTGATCCAGATTTGTTTCATCTTGAAACATCATGCTAGTTGGGGCCAAATTCAAAATACCCGTACTCAAGATAAGATTTGTCCCTGCTTTTCTGACTGGGCATCCACAATAACTCCCCAACTGGGACAAGGGACACAAAAATGAACTAGGCCCCATCTGGGCCATGCTTTGGTATAAATTTCATCAAAGTGAATGCTTCTTAAACAAGTCTAGCATGTTTCAGAACGTCAAGCAAGCACAGTTCCACTTTCAAGTGCAGCACAAAGTTCAGTTTCAACAACTGAAATTTTGTGGAGCTTGGACTTATATATGAGTTAAGTGGACCTCAGGTTGTGTTTGAATGCCTCGGGGTGGACTTGGGAACTGAGGAAATTGTAGTGGAGGAATTGTGGCCCCTCGTGTCAGGCTTGAGATTCACATTTTCCCTTCACAATGTGAAATACGTTTGTTTGAGATCTCTCTGATCTGTGTGAGGGATTTCCCCCGGGACATTGGATCCGAGGCTGTCAATTGCGCTTAGTGAGCTGTGTGAATGTGCACACAGTATCAATGACTTGAAACAATCTGTATATTTTATTCCTCGTGTTTTTTACGCCGTATCTAACCTCACAGATATGATCTATTTGGTGGGAATCAACATTTGAATCATTGGAATCCGGTGTGTGCAGGTTTTTTGGTGATTCAAAAATCGATGGCCAAAATTTTGTGGAATCAACATGTGAATCATTGGAATACACCAAAATTTTATTACTTAATTTTTTTTTTGTTGTTGAGAAAACATGATCCAAAGGTTGATCTCTAATAAATTGACTATGCTAAATACATCTATATAATTAGATTGAGTTAAAACAACTTGCACCTGAGTTTCAACTCACATAAGCACATTCACACCAAAGATTTATCATTATATAACTCAACTTGCAAAAGTCTAGCAAGTGCAAGTCATGCCATTGTTAATATTACAGCTGACACATCAGATACAAGGATGTAAAATGGGTCATATTATGTTTGGATGTATGCATTACTGCGTCCCACCAAGTCAGGCATTGTATATTTGGATTTGGATTCAGAATAAGATGGAACAAGGTAATATTGAATCCACCGATATGTTCTATATGTATTCACTTCAGATTAACCATAGGATTCATATTCAGATTCGTATTCAGATGTAAGATTGCATACCGAGTGCCAATCTGACTACCAATCAGATGCTATATGCACTATCTAGCAAAAGGAATTTTGATTCGGTTGAATATCTAACCCAAATCGAATCCATCGACTTCCCTACTCAAACATGGCCTAAGTCACCAAGACCAAATATATAGGTTATACAAGCAAATGAATCATTCAACGTGACATATTCTCCATCCAAGCCCATGGAAACTCATGTGGCAGTTTGTCTTACTTTTCTAATGTGCTGACCATGTTTATTCATACGTGGATGAGTGATGCCACCATGGATCCGGTTATTGGATCCAGTGTGGCCATAGGGTCTTACAAATGGAACCCCAAGAACCATAGGCATGATGAGCTCACTAAGCTAAATTATGAAATATAATTATATGTTTTTATGGGCTGCATGTAACCTAAAGAATGATCATAGAGGGGGTTATTGGATTAATGGGTTACTATCTCTAATTAATGGTAGATTAAATCCAATCTTCTAGGATGCCTGTAAATGAAGACCATGGTCATGATAGTTGAATTGGCGAAAGCATTCTTTATGCTCTTGTGAAGAGCTCCACGATTAGAGATGGGCTGGAATAGCTCAACCGAGAAAGCAAGAGCATGTGTTTTTCATCTAGATGAAGGTTTAACCCATCCTTCTAGTGCACATGCCCCATTATCCGGTAACCCTCTATCATATTTAGGTATGGGACTTACTAAGTTCTTACATTGGTACGAGAGCACCAGGTTATTAATCCAAATTGAGCCTCACTACCCTCTCCCCCATTAGCGGAGGCCAACGTGAGGAGTCGATCAGACGAGGCATCCCTGTTTTTAGGTTTTTTGAGGGAGTGTTAAGTTCTGTTGGGTTTAGTTCCACCGACATGCTCTACCTTAAGGGTGCATCCTCACAAATCTATCGGGTCGGCTGTGAAAATCCCCTTCTTTGAAGAGAAGAGGGCCAACAGAGGCTTGGATCTACCAATCTAAGGAAAAATCAGACAGATAGAGGCTCAGATAAATTCAGCAGCCTATGGCTCAGATATGCTGATTAGGGAACACATCTGAACTTGGATATACCAATAAGAGAATAGATCCAGCTGGTAAGGCTCAGATTTGCTGATCTAAGGACAGATCCGGTGGGCAAAAGCTCGGATCTGTCAATCTGGCCATCAGGGCTGGGATCTATCGTTCATAGGCTAGATTTGAATGGTGTGGGTTCAGATGCATCAGAGAGAGGAACATATCGACCGAAACAGACATGGATTAACCGACAAGGTCAGATCTACCTACTAAGGTTTGGATCGAACCAGTTTTGGCTCGGATCAACTGGCGGAGGAGCGGATCCGACCGATGTTGGCTTGGATAAATCGCCGAAGGATCTGATCTGGTCGGTGTTGGCTCAGATCGACCTGCAGAGGGGAAAATTCGACTGTTGTAGGTTCGAATAAGGCCAACTAGGTTGCAAATCTGCCAACAGAGCATCAGACATGTCGACCAGGGTTAAGATCCAACCAGTATAGGTCATCTAAGTTGCAGATCACCAGAACAAGCAGATTGACCAGTAGGAATTTAGATCATCGGGTGGTCTAGTGCAGAGAGACAAAAAGAGGGAGAGAGAGCACAGACTTGAAGCGTGCTCTCAGGCCAACCCCTGCTGTGCTCAGGCGGCATCAGGGGTCATAGGTAATGTTTCTATTAGGTAGTTGACGAAATCCAGCTACAAAGAATATGAAGGACTATGTTGAAAAGCAATAGACTGCAGCAGTCTTCATTGCCAACATCAGGGTTTTGCAGAGGAAGGCGGTGGCTGTGGCCACTTGATCGACGACGGCACAGGGGTCTGTTGCTGCCGGGAAGTCCACCTCAATCACGATGAGTGTTGATCTCCTCTAGCAACTGGCTCAAGCAACGAGCTTCCACCTCAAACGGGACAAGGAGCATCTTCACCATCTCTGCATGAGCCAGATCTCGCAGTAGCACAGCGACCTCGATGGATGGATGCCAGAGAGCACAAGTTTTGCCGCCACTGTGATCTTTATCGCCAAGGAAAGCTTTGATCAAATGACAATGGCAGGGGCAGAGCGATTCACTCACGTGAGGATGGTTTGGTAGATCTGCAGAGGGGAGGCACTGATGAGGAGATAAGAGAGGCCACTCCCTTCTCCCTCGGATTTGCAGGTGTAGGCACTGTAAAGGGGAGCCTCGCTGATCTCTGGCGGCCGCTCCTTCTTTCCCTCTCCCATTTTCAGGTGTGAAGGCGGTGGTGCAGAGGGGGGGGGGGTTGGTTTGCCGATTGCCGGCAATGTCCGAAAATCATAAATATTTTTTTAAAATACTTTTAAATTATTTTTATGAAATTACAACAAAAAATCAAACGAGAATAAAACTTGGTGTGTTACAATTAGTTTACATACATATCTATAATTGAAATAAACAATTTTATATATTCATCATTAATAATAAAAATCAATAATTAAATTAATTTATATATATCAGAGTTCTGAGCAACTGATATGCTCGTATTCATTTACTTCAGAGGTTTGGAAAAGGTGTAACTTGATCCCCATCGCAACATTTCACTATCGCATGAGAACTCAATCACTTCCTCAAAAACATTATAAATTTATAGGGTCAGACAAACATATTTCAATAAGGTCGAGCTAGACTAAACAAGTAATTTAGAATTCATAATCATGAATCTCTTTAGGCTTTCATGCATTTATAGTTCAAATATGATAAAGTTCAACAATCATAGCAAATATCTCAAGTAAGCAAACAATTATAAAAATTAACATTTATTCATCATCCACTCAAGTAAAGATGCATGAACAGTTAAAATTTGTATGAACTTGCCAATGCAGAAGCCCCTCTTATGCATGAATTGATTCTTAATTGTGATTACCTTGTCTTTCTTATATGATGCATGTCATGCCTATCTAATGTACATATATTTAGGTTTCACTTATTAGCCCTGTGAGCGTGAACACAGGTAGTTACCTAATGAAGGACCATGGCGTAGGAGTATTTTCATACAAGAGTGACTTTGGCCTGGCTGGGTACCTTTCACCGGTCTATGTGTAGAATGATAAGAGTGAAAGAGATTCCCAATAACACTATCCTGATGCATCAGATTTTCTTCATGAGTTTTATACCCTCTACGTTGCAAACTATGCAAAGGTTTTCTCCTCTCTTCGCGGGTGGGGAAGAAGCAACCTTTCGTGCTCAAAACAGATTTTCATAAAGTCGATAGTACTGTTTACCCTCTCTTAGCAAGCCAATGCTTTAGTGTTATAGTTTCATTTACTTGCATTAGTTTCTTACATGCAGTGCCATAATAGAATTCATGAAAGCTGATTTGGCCACTTCGAGACCAGTAATTACAAGTTTTGAGCAGGCGTTTAATCATCCATTCATACTTCTTACTCAGTAAAGATGTGTACATATATATAACCATCATGATAGGCTTTCATATTTTTTCATGCATAGCATCAATTACAATAAAGAAATCATACATATAACATTATGCAGTTTCAGATCTATTAACCCAATTTTGGAAAATCCACTGAAATTTATGGAAGACGAATGGCATTTTCCCAATGTTACGGTGAATACATACATGTCTCAGGAAAATAATCCAAGAAACATAACTAAAAAATTCGTTATAGTAAAATGAGAAAAATTCTGGGATCAAACCCTGTTCAGGAAAAATATAAGACAGACCATGTTGTCTGCATAAATTTTTTCCAGTTTAAGGAATTTCTGCAGACCTACAAATAAATATTTTCATAAAACCCTTTTTATAAGATCATCTTATGTATGTTATCATTCACCCAGATTATTTTTAAAATTATTTTGATCAGTCTTTATTGGGATTTTACAACTATCAAAAGTGTGGGTTGGAACAGTCCTGCAGGCAGTGCAAAAAATCTAATATGTGCTCTGTTGCAAGGGACATTTTTGGCCTTAATGCTAATACAAACGAAATAAAATAAGACTCTAAATTCAAGCTTTGGATGTCTAAAACACTCTAGCATTTTTAATTGACTTTTTATTACTGAGATATTGATTTTTTTTTAAATAAGTCAGGATAAAAAATAAGAACAAGATTCAAGCTCATGCAAGATTCATTAAGAAAGAACAAGACTCAAGGTAACAATACATAAACTCATAAATTTTGATGCTCTAAACATGATAACATTATCATATAATGCATACTTGTATAGATTCATGTTAATCTTTTCTTAAACAGTGACATACATTAATCAAATTCATAAATCCATTAAGAAACATATCATACATGCTCACACATCTATGCAAGATTTATATAAAACCCTAAATAATCATGAAACATGAAATTTTTATGTAATGACATACTATTTAATCATGCTAAACATAAAATAATCTACCCTATATGCTCAGATCATCTTCCTTTAACAAGAACATCCAAAACCCTATATCGAGGGTTGGTTCTTGAACCTGTCCCAGATTTGTAAAAAACCCAACTTTGTCTGACTATTATAGAGACTATAAAATTTTTTCTGTACAGTAGACAGACTTTAAATTTTTTTAGAGCGTAGAAAATTTTGTCAGCTTTCTAATGTCGTAAACCGTTCATAAAAACTCATCCGTATGAGGGAGTTACGAACATTTTGTTACAGACCTACAATTTTCTGTTTTGACTATCGTAGATCCGTGCTTAGTCTATAAACAGAGACCAACATTTCACAGTAGATGCTAAATTTTGTTATCTTTTCAATGCAATAAATCGCTTGTTAAAACTCCTCTGAAAGAGAGAGATACGAGCGATTTACTGGTCAGGTATTAGACCGAAAATACGATACCAAATTTTTTTTTGAGAAACCCGAATTATAAAACACATGATGTCTCATGAGAACGACCATAAAAATCTCTTAAATTTTTACATAACATTAATATTATTATAATCTACTAACCCAAATCTAAATATTTGGAAAAACAATCAACTAACATGGATCTTTTACAGTTTTCATGATTTTATTTTATAAATATCTCAGTTTGATAGAAAACAATTTTTTGAGGGGTTTTCTTTCAAAAACCCCTTTCAACCACATGATTTGACAGCCCTAAACCAAACCCACATGTGGGAGGCATGATTTAGGGTCTGTACTTATAGAAAATTAAAGGTATTCATACCCACGAATTCTGGATTACGCATAGAGTATAGAACTCCCTACCTTAATCATGTTCTCAAACGTATATCGACCTTCGTCTCTCGTCTTCAAACCTTAGAAGAGCTTCAATGGCTGCTAGAAAAGCTTAAACAAAGAAAAAAAGAAGAAAAAGAATAGAAGCGGGTACTCGTGCCATTCATGTAGACTATTGTGAGTTTGAATATGCATGAATCGTCATCCATCACACATTGACATTATTAAAAAAAATTAATTATATGCAATGCAACCCTAATTTAAGCAGAAAAGTAAATTCTTATTCCAAATTTATAATTTATATCAATAATAAATTGAAGAGAAGGAAAGAGAAATAAAGAAAAATATAATCTTGGATGTCCCTACAAAATTAGCAAATTTGTTAGTGGACAAATATAGGCTTTTCAGGATTTATCCAATAATATCTGAAATTGAGGGATTTATTCGGATATAAGCCTTTTCCATGCTTCCCTAAAATAAACATAATAAAAAATAATGCAAAATTGAATAGATAATAAAAAAAAACAACTTTGAAATTCAAAATTTTAAGAAAATGGCCAAAATACCCTTGAAGATTGACCTTTATTGCAAAACAGGGTTTCTCAGAAAATACTTTTGTAATTTGTTTAATCTGGGGACAAAACAAATTCAAAACAATGCAAAATCGGGTGGAAGGCACCCTAATATGATTATGAACATGATCAAATCCTAAAAATATAAAACTTTTCATGAAAAATTCAAAATATTAGAAAAAATCCAATTTTGGTTGTGTTTCAATCGAATCAGGACTTCATGGGCATCCAGTTTTTATGAAATAAGTAAATAATACATCAAATAAATTTTAAAATATGTAAAAATTGACATGAAAACTTATAATAACACTAAAATTAAAATGAAATCAAAAAATAGAATTTTTGGCATTATTTTGATATGAAAATTAAATAAAGAAAAGAAAATATGCGATTTTGTCCGCAAGCATGTACCTGTCACAGTGTTAAACCTAAATTAGGTATCTAACAATAATTAAAAAGTATAAAATTTCACATCAAGAAACTAGACAACTGAACAAAAATAATCCTTTTTACAGATCAAAAAAAGCATCTTCGGTTAGGGAGCTATTGTTTCGGTAATATATGCTTGATTTTGGGGAACGTATAACAGTTCCAGAAAAGGCAGTTCTGATTTTAGTTTAATTAAAAATAACAAACAGAGTTAAAAATTTATCAAAATCACACTGATAAAACTAGATATACTGCTAAATCTGTGTCATCTTACGGATTGAAAAAATGATCTTCGGTTAGGGAGATACAATCCGCGTAAGTTGACCTAGGGCTTAAACAATGCATAACGATATCTGAGAAACAGATTCTGATTTTTGATAAAGTAAAAATAGCAAACCACCATAGAAAAATCTGAAACTTTCATAGAATATATTATACATCCTGATAAACATACTTATTTTTACATATCATCGATCGGATCTCTGGTGAGGGAGATATCATCTCAACAAGCTACCCTTAATTCCATATAGCATTTTCACGGTACAAGAATCAGAGTTCAGTTACTGATTTTTTTAGTTGGGTTATAGAACTCAAAATAATCCAAATTTTTTATTGAAAGTCACTGACACACACATAATTCAACCCTAAAAAAACTAGATTTTATTGACAGAAAAACGCATATGAAATAACACTGTTCCCACGTAGCCAGAATCAAGGTATGCATATTGCCAATAAAACACATGAATAACCCTAATTTTGGCATGAAAAACCATAAAACAACTTGTAAATAACATAACGAATTTTGATTTGATGCTTGAATAAGTAAAACAAACATGGATATGATGAAATAATAAAAAAAATCAAGAAAAACATGGTTGGAAACTTGATTTGGCCTTTGAAAGAGGGATTTGATCCATAGAGGGATCAAATCTCATCTTTTCTTTAGCATAAACATAAAAAACGATAATCTAAGTTATTTAAACAGATTAAAAATGTGGAAATCCTTATGATACATCCTTAGATCATGTTCTTGAACTTATTCCATGGTTATTGAATGGATAACATGCTTGAATCTAATACCAAGGGGGCGACAATGGCTAAAATACTAAATAAATCATTAAAAATTAATAAAATAATGGAAGAAACCTTACATTGGGGTTGCAACAGTGGAGGAACCTTGGGAGGAGCGAGAGGCTGTTAGAGGAGGGAGAGGGAGCAAGAAGAAGATGAGAGATGAGGGGGTCGACCCCCTTAGAGCCCCTTTTATAGAAACTTTGAACTCTTAATTAAAGAGTTGGATTTTTTTTAAACTTTGCTTAATTAATTAGGATGACTCACATGGGGGGGGGGGGGGTGATTTTTCTTGGAGTTCTAACCTAACAAGACACTACCTAATTAGCCTAATTGAATCCTAGTTAGCCTAAAACAAGTCCAAATATGGTGCCACCTACTATGGGCCCACATTTGGTTTTTAAAGCTATAATTACAAGTTAAAACCAAGGTTTAAAATGCTAAGGTAAAAATGGAATTTAAAAATCGATTTTAACTTTTTCAAAGTTCTACCTGAGTAAAACACTGACTAAATCTAAACTAACCTAAACACTTTCAAATGTGGTGCCACCTACTGTGGGCCCCATTTGATTTTTCAGAAAACAATTTTTTTAAGTTTGAAAATAAAGGGGTTAAAAATAGGGTTTTTAAAAGGGTTTGAAACAAAAAATAAAAATCAGAGTTTTAAATCAACTAGAGTCCTAAATGAGTTGAAACTCTCTTAGATGTAGCACCAATTGTGTGGGCCCCACATTTGAGTTTTTGAAAAGGTTAAAAAAAATTTTAAACAAATGAAAATAAAAGCGAAGAATAAATTAGAGAAAATTAGAGTCCTGAACCAACTGAAACTCCTGACAAGAGTCCTAAAATTTTAAAACTTTGAAATTTGAGTTTTTGAAAGACAAATAAAAAGATTTTGAAAGATCTTTTCAGAGATTAGTGAAAATAAACAAAAAGATGAAATTAGGGTTAGAGTCCTAATCAACTAAAACTCTAAAATATAGTCCTAAATCAACTAAAACTCTGAGAATTGGGTTTGTTTTCGAAAAACAAGTAAAATAAAAGTAAAAAATGAAATTAGAGTAGAGTTCTGAACCAACTGAAACTCTGGGGTAAAGTCCTAAAATTTTGAAACTCTAAAATAAAGTCCTAGAATTTTAAAATTTGATTTTTTGAAAGATAAATAAAAAAGGTTTTAAAAAGATTTCCTAAAAAATGAAGTCAAGGTTAAAGTCCTAATCCAACTGAAACTCTGGAACAGAGTCCTGATCTGACTAGAACTCTAAATTTTTTATTTTTTTTGAAAAATTTTCTTGAAAACAAGTAAAAATAGAGATAAAAGATAGAGTCCTAATCCGACTGAAACTCTGGGATAGAGTCTTAGTCTGACTGAAACTGTAAAATTTTAGTTTCTTTTGAAAGATTTTAAAAGATTTTCTTGGAAACAAGTAAAAATAGAAATGAAAGGCAGAGTCCTAATCCTGCTGAAACTCTGTGATAGAATCCTAGTCTGATCGAAACTCTAAAATTTTAGTTTCTTTTGAAAGATTTTCTTGAAAATAGGTAAAAATAGAAATGAGCGATAAAGTCCTAATCCGATTGAAACTCTGTGATAGAGTCCTAGTCCCATTGAAACTCTAAGATTTTAGCATTTGAAAGATTTTCTTGAAAATAGGTAAAAATAGAAATAAAAGATAGAGTCCTAATCCGACTGAAACTTTGTGATAGAGTCCTAGTCCGACTGAAACTCTAAGAATTTGGCCAAAATGAAAGAAATGGGCAAGGGCTAAGGCTACCTCTAATTTAAAACCGAAATGAAATTTTGAAAAGGGTTTAAAAGATAAAAAGACATATCCCTAAATCAACTAAAACTCTGAAATTTGAAAAATTTGGATAAAAGAAGGGATTTAGAAGCAACACCACCTAGATGGGTCTCATCTGAGAATTAAGATCAGTTAAAAATTAAGTTTAAAACGAATGCAAATCATTTTTCTAAGGAAAATGTTTTTGAAATGAGTAATGTAAAGTCCTGGGGGTTAGCCAAATGGCAAAATGTCGATTTAAAACCCAGGTTTTTGAAATCAATTTTGAAATAGGGTTTTAAAACTTGAATCTGGATTGAAGATTTTGAAAGATAGGAGTGCTGGATCTCAAAATGATATGCAATGCAATGCAATGACATGAAATGGCATGCAAGGTTACAAACTGATATGAAATGATACAAAATAATATGAAATGAGATGGAAAATGCAGACCATGGGTGAGGGATTTGAAGTCCTGGACCCCTAGCAGAGACAAAAAATTGAAAATTCTCGTTTGAGGATGAGAATTGATAACTGAAATTGAGCCAAAATGGAGATTGGATTTTGAAATATTTGAATTTGGAGCAAAATTCAGGCTCTGAATAGCCTTGGCTCAGATGTTGACCAATTGGTTTCCTGAAGGATTTAGAGAGCGGGCCCCAGTGACAAGAGGAAAGGGTTTGTGAGCGAAGGTGAAAAATTTAGGGTGTTTACAAATGCCCCTCTTTACTACTAAGCTGGTTTAAAGCCGAGCTTAATGGCAAAGAAAAAACACCAAATTTGTGTTATAAAAATACCCTAGTTAGAAGAATTTGACTGGGTATGAAAGAATTGATTCAGGTAATAGTGGCAGCTATGGCATAGAGAATGGAGAAGAAAATTCACCTTATCGAAATGAGGCTTAGGCTTAACCCTTACCTGAATGGGAAGGCTTGAGTGGAATCCTCGAGAGAATAGATTTAGAAAACCACAAAAAAGACCTCATAGAAAAATGAGGGATTGCAAAGAAGGCAATGAAAATGGGGTTCCCTAAAAACTTTGGAAAAGGGAGTTGATCTTGGGCGCCTCATGACTGAGACTAAATAACTTTTGAAAAATGACCTTTTTGCAAAATGACTCAGGTTTAACCCTTATCCTGAAAGAGAAAAAATACCTCATGGAAGAACGAGGTTATGGCTTGACCCTTAACCTGAACGGGAAACAGAATCCTCAAAAGAAGAAACCATAATGTGACCTTCATATTTTGCACAATAGATTCAAGAGGGGTTTGCAAAAGGTAAGGAAAATGAGATTGCAAAAGGCAACTCGGAAGATGAATAAAGCAATTCTTTTGAAGAAGTATAAGGCAAATTTTTTGTTAGTGCAAAAGACAAATAAGGCAACTCTCTCAAAGAGTGGCAAGGGTGATTCTTTCGACAACACGAAAGACAAATGAGGTGACTTTTTTTTAAGAGGATCAAGGCAATTCTTTCGACAAAGACGAATAGGGCAATCCTTTCGGATAGGAGTGAGATACTTCTTTCGATAACGCAAAAGATGAATAAGGCAATCCAGAGGAGCAGGGCGATTCTTTCGACAATGCAAAAGATGAATAGGGCAATGCGAGATAATTCTTTCAACAATGCGAAAGACGAATAAGGTGACTCTTTTAAAGAGGAGCGAGACAATTCTTTCGACAATGCAAAAGACAAACAAGGCAATACGAGACAATTCTTTCGACAACGCGAAAGATGAATAAAGCAATCTAGAGGAGCAGAGTGATTCTTTTGACAACGCGAAAGATGAATAGGGCAATCTTTTCGGAGAGGAGCGAGGTCATTCTTTCAATAACGTGAAAGACAAATAGGGCAATCCTTTCGGAGAAGAGCAGGGTGAATCTTTTGACAACACACAAGATGAATGAGGTGATCCTTTTATAGAGAAGTGAGACAATTCTTTCGATAACGCAAAAGACGAATGAGGCGATCCTTTCAGAGAGAAGTGGGGCAATTCTTTCGACAATGTGAAAGATGAATGAGGCGATCCTTTCGGAGAGGAGCAGGACAAATCTTTCGACGACACAAAAGATGAATGAGGCGATCCTTTCGGAGATGAGCAGGGTGAATCTTTCTACAATGTGAAAGATGAATGAGGCGATCCTTTCAGAGAGAAGTGAGACAAATCTTTTGACAATGTGAAAGATGAATGAAACGATCATTTCGGAGAGGAGTGAGGCAATTCTTTCAACAACGCAAAAGATGAATGAGGCAATCTTTTCAAAGAAGAGTGAGGCAATTCTTTTGACAACATGAAAGACAAATAAGGTGACTCTCTAAAGGAGGCATAAGGTGATGTCAGGATGTGTCAAAATGGACATCAAGCTCTTGCTTCATAACAAGATAGCTAGAAAATATTGCCAAAATGATAAAAATTGCAGTTGATTCAAAATAATTAAAATATGCATATCCGTGCAAAAAATATTCCCTCTTCTACCTATAGTATTACCTTTAATTGGGCTAACTCCATAGAATCCAGAATCAAAATCAAATTATTTCCATTGAGTTTCTTCAAAAAAGCTATCCATTTCCTTGATATAAAAAGAAAAGAAGATATTCTTAGTTTCATAATATTGATAAAAAAATTTCACATAAATAAAGAAAATTCTTGACAGTTGTTATCATCGCAAAAAAAATTTCTCTCGCATTCTTCTCTTCCTTCTCTTTTCCTTTCTAACCTCTATTTCCCTTTTTGAATGGGAACTAAAAGACATAAAAGAAAAGAAAAAAGAAAAGAAAGAAAAAGAGAGAGAAACTCTTTTGCGAATGTCTCACTTGACCTTAATTCTAAAAACATTTTGAAAATTACTCACCTCCGTTTTGAAAAATCTGCAGGAAAATAGAGAGTTGGGATTCGCTCGTCGGTACGAGGTTCGACCGTTCCTAGCACCTTTACCAGGGGTAATCGAACCAAGGATCAAATTTATGCCCTTTTGCTTTGCCTAAATATTGTCTAAGAATTTATTCTAAGTCTAAAATGCACAAAGAATCATGCTTGTGCAATGCAAATGCAGAAATACTTGCTTTTGAGAAAATAATTTAGGAATTTGGGATTTTCCAAGTGATTCAGAAATATATTTGATAGTGGAGTGAAGAAATGATTCAAAGGTTTGAAATTGGTTTGAAAAAGTTAGATTTTGAATCTAACTTAGAATTTGAAATAGATCTGGAAAAATAACTTGAAGTCTCAAGTCTTGGAATAATTAGAGACTTGAAAATAAATCTTGAATTTAAAGAAATGAAGGAAAGAAGAGATTTGAAATTGAGATAGAAATTTTGAAGAAAAAAATGAATTTTCAAAGTCAGAATGAACTTTGAATTTGATTTTGAATCTAGAATTCGAATTTTAAGATGAAATTTTGAAATGGGATTGGATTTAAAGTCTAAAGCTAGAATGGATCTTGGACCTAAGTGGAATTTGAAAATAGAATTGGATTTTAGATCTGGATTTCAGGATGGATTTGAATCCGAAATCCGGGATCCTAAATGGAATTGGATTCGAAGTCTGGAATCCAAGATGGAGTTGAATCCGAAATCTAGAAATCTAAATGGAATTGGATTTGAAGTCTGAAATCCTAAATGGAATTGGATCTGAAATATGGGATTTTAGATGGAATTGGATCCGAAGTCTGGAATCCAAGATGAAGTTGAATTTGAAATCTGGAATTCTAAATGGAATTGGATCTTGAAAATCCAAACGAAACTTTTGAGGATGGATTTGGATTTTAGAAATCCAGATTTGAATTTAAAAGTGGGTTTTTAAACTTAGAAAAAATCAAAACTTGAGATCTAAAATCAATCTCAAAACTTTGATTTTGAATTGAGAATCAAGACTCAATCTTTAGATAGAACTTTGGAGTTTTTTGAAAAATAAAGAATAAATTTGATTTTTAAACTTGAATCTTAAAAATCAGGTGATGAATCTGGGAATTTCAAAGTTAAATTGAACTTTTGAAATTTGATTTGAATTGGAAATTGAATGTGGAATATAGAAGGGAATTAGGAATTTCAAAGTTAAATTGAACTTTAAATTCGGATTTTGAATTTTTGAAATGAGATAGAAAGATGAATTGGAATAAAAATTGAAGATTGGTTTAAGAAATGAAGAAGATATTTGAAAATATATCTCAAAATCACTTGGATTTTGAAAAAGATTTTGAAAATATGATATAATTCTATCCTAAATGATGAATGAATTAAAATAATTTGAAATTGGGTTTTGAAAAGCATATTTCATTCTTTAAATGAATTGAAATAAGATTGAAGATATAATACATTCCCGACTATAGCCATTGAATGTATTATATAATAATCATATTTAAATTCAAGTGAAGAATAAAACACATTTTGGTGCATTTATAGAGTTTAAGATGAAATTAACTCTCAATATATTCCGACTATGGCCATTGATATATGTCTTGAGTTAATTTTAAATTAAACTCTGATAAAGGAAGAAAAATATTTAGAAATATGATGATTTTTGAAAAGGATCTAGTGTGAATCCAGTATTATTCCATAAAAAATGAAAATCATAAGTTTTGTTCACATCCTGACTATGGCCATTAATGCAAATCATCAACTTAGGATTTAATCACCTTTTATTAGAATGGTGCACATGCCATTCGTGTTCCCATTCATGAATTTTTGAAATAAGAGAGGAAAATGATATGAAAACAAGCAATTTCTAAGATATGTATGCTCATACATTCTAATCTAATACAGGAAATGGAAATTTCTTATTAACATCTAAGTATTACAACTTAGAAAATGGAATTGAATTTACAATTTCTAAGCTAAGAAAACACAATGACATTTTTTTTCATATATTTTTCTGCAAAAGATGAGTTAATACGAATAATATAGAAAAGGGATATCATATTGAAAGCCAACATGCATATATCTAAGAACCAAGTGGGAACATATATAATATGCTAAATTAATGGGAAAATATGCTTTACTATTGAAGATATATACATGCTAATCCCTAAGCTAATGAAAATCTATCTGAGAGAACACACACACACATATATATATATATATATATATATATATATATATATATATATATATAGATGGAAGACAGTAAATGGGCAGGTTGAAGAGAAAGGAATGACAGACATTAAAATGGCCATACAAATGCAGGAGATTTATGAAAGGAATGAGCCTTTCACGCAAGGTATGTGCAGGGAAGATGCTGGATGGTGGATGCTACAATGAAAGATACAAGGGTAGGTGGTGGCGGCAGGAGGTGCTGAATGTTATACTTGCAGCAAAGAAACAATATAGATCAAATATTAATAACACAGGAAATAAAAAATGAGGGAAAATGTACAGGTGAGACAATGTGATGAGATAATATATATATATATATATATATATATATATATATATATATATATATATATATATATATATATATATATATATATATATATGTAGGCTATCTATGTGCAAGAGAGTGAATGCAATGGATTGTGCATTCGTGAGGGAAGTGAAGAAGTTATGTGCACAGTGGTGTGTAGCTGAATTGACGTGTTGTTGTGGCTGGTGAAGCCATCAATGCAACTGAGGGCTATGCTGAAAATGTAAACTGCACAGTAGCCGTGAGTTGTTATGAACATTCCCAATAGGGGATGGTTTATGTTGTGGGAGCAACAACTGGATGTGATGAGTGCTACAACCGTAGCTACAGTAGGTGGAACGGGTGTGCCGAAAGTATGGAAAAGGGTTGCAAGTATGAGGGCAGTGGGTTGGGTTGTAAACACAGGTCACAGAGGGGGGATATCCAGCGAGATGCACCAACTCGAATGCCAGGTGGAGGGATGCTAAGGTGAGCAAGGGAGACTTGAAGGCATGGTGGACTCTGGAGGAATAGCAATAGCAAATTTATGAGATAATATGAAGAAGAAAACATACCTCTACAGTTCCACAATACTCGTTAAGGACAATAGCCATATGAACCTTCCTGATTCAGAAGTGAACTTTCAACAAATTCCAAACAAGCATCGAATATAGACTAGCGAAAGGCCTGCAGAAATAAAAGAACAGATAAGACATCTGTAATATGAACCCATTCAAACAAATCTCCTGCCAAAAAAAAAATCCAGAAATATATGCTGGTTCCTGTGAATGTATTTAAGGAAATTTTCTTCAGTGACATCACAAACTACAGGTTTAAATCAATAAAATATTTTGCTAGAGATCTCTAAAAAGAGATATAACCAAAAGAAATGTCGTTAAGGCTCATCTCCTGCACTTAGCCTCAGATAAATGAAGGAAAATATCAGTTTTCATAACATGCAATAATGTTTGGGCTAAAAATAGCGGATGCTGGAATAAGAGCATCCAATAATGTCTGGTAGCCTGCTTTAGCACCTCCATACTTGCTAACTACAACAATGACTGCTTCAAGAGCATTGGCCCCCTTATTAAGCATGGTGGAAGTGGACACATGGGAGCTCTTTTTTTTTTTACTTTGCATATGATGCCTTGCAGAATATATCATAGCTGAGAGCACTCCTTCGCAACATATAGGATGACCTTCTTGTCACTGCTGTAAGCACATCCCAACAGATCTGACGTAGTATATAGTTGGGTTTATGTGATCATCGCAAAATTTTTCCTCTTGCGGTTTTCTCTCTCTTCCTTCTCTTTTCATTTCCAGCCTCTATTTCCTCCTTTTTGAAGGGAGAAAATAAAAGATAGAAAATAAAAGAGAGAGGAAATCTTCTGCGAAGGTCTCACTTGACCCTGATTTGAAAATATTTAAAAAATTACTCACCTCCGTTTTGAAATATTGCGGGAAAAATTGGGAGACAGGGCTCGCTCGTCGGTACGAGGTTCGACCATTCCTGGCACCTTTACCAGAGGTAATCGAGCCAAGGGTCGAATCTATGCCTCTTTGCTTTGCTAGAGTATTATTTAAGAATTTATCCTAAATCTAAATGTACAAAGAATCATGCTTGTGCAATGCAAGAATGTATGCTCTTTTTGAAAAAAATGATTTTGGAAATCTTCAAGCGTTTCTTAGATGAATCTGATAATGGAGTGAAGAAATGGTTTCTAATTTAGAATTTGAGATTTAAAGTGCTAAGTTTTTGAAAAAATAAGAGTTTTTTGGGAAAATAAATTGAGATTTGAAGTTGAAATAAAAGGAGATGAAGTTTCAAAGTCAGAAAAGGACTTTAAACTTGGATTTAGGAGAAGAGATGAGATTTGAAAATGGAATTGAATTTTAGATTTGAAGTTTGATATCAGGATGAAATTTGGACTTAAGAAATCCGAATGGAAATAAAAATAGATTTAAGAAATCCAGCTGGGATCTGAAAGTGGATTTGGATTTGAAATCTGGAGTTGGATTTGAAGTCTGAGATCCAAAAGGAAGTTGAGTTCTGAAATCTGGATTCCTAAATGGAATTTGGATCTGAAGTCTAAGATCCAAGATGGAATTAGATTCTGGATAAAAAAGGATTTTGGATCTAAAGTCTGAGATCCAAGATGGAGTTGGATTCTGGATCCTAAAATGGATTTAGAAAGCCCAAATGGGACTTTTGAAGATGGATCTGGGTTTTGAAAACCCAGATTGAATTTAAAACTTTAGAAAAGAATCGAATTTTGAGATTCAGAATTAATCTCAAAACTTGGATTTTGAATTTTGAAGATAAGAAAATAAACTTGATTGTGAATCAAAAGATGAATTAGGGATTTCAAAGTTAAATTGAACTTTGAAATTGAGTTTGGAAATGGAATTTTGAATATAAAATTGAATTTGAAATCTCAAAGTCAAATTGGACTTTGAAATCGAAATTTAAATCTTTGAAATAAGATAGAAGAATGAATAAAAATAGAGATTGAGGAAAGATATTTGAGATCACTTGGATTTTGGAAAAGAATTTTGAAAGTATGATGTTGTTCCATCTTAAATGATGAATGAATTTAAAGAATTTGAAATTGGATTTGAAAAGCATATTTCATTCTTTAAATTAATTAAAATAAGATTGAAGATATAATACATTCCTGACTATGGTCATTGAATGCATTATATAATAATCTATATTTAAGTTTAGGTGAAGAATAAAACATATTTTGGTGCTTTTATAGAGCTTAAAATGAAATTAACTCTCAATATATCCTGACTATGGCCATTGATATATATTTTGAGTTAATTTTAAGTTAAACTCTGATAAAAGAAGAAAATATTTAAAAATATGATGATTTTTTGAAAAGGATCCAGTGTGGGTCCAGTGTTATTCCATAAAAGATGAAAATCCTAAGTTTTGTTTGCATCCTGACTATGGCCATTGATGCAAATCATCAACTTAGGATTTAATCATCTCCTATTAGAACGGTGCTCGTGCCATTCGTGTTCCCATTTATGAATTTTGGGGAAATAAAGGCAAAAAAAAAATGAAAACAAACAATTTATGACACTTACGATGCTCATACATTCTAATCTATGCTTGAAAAGATAAAATTCTCTTTAATATCTAACTGTTACAACCTTGAAATTGAAATTGAAAATGATAAAATCCTAATCTAAGAGGGAAATCAATATTTTCCAGAGATTCCTGCAAAACAGAGTGAGTACAAGGCAAAGATGAAAAGATGTGGAAGATGATGGAAAATATAGTATCAAAAGACCTATATATGTGTAGATGGGTATATGAAATCATTTTGTTTGTAGAAATCTATGTCCTAATGAAGATACATATGGAGTAAGAAATATATAAAAGTAAGATTAAAATGATATCATAGCAAAGAATATATAGGAGACTACAAATGGGGTATGCCGAATGCGAGGGGCAAGGTGGGATGCAGAAAATATGAAGAGAGTAGAAGTGCCTATACATAGTGGATATGATGGTATTGCAGCAGATTATGGAGATGCTTGTGAGCAGAAAAATGAACATGCACAATATGGTGGATACATTATTACAAAGATGCAGTGTGTATAAAGTAATAATGGTCAATATGTTGGATGATATAGCTACCTGGTAGAGGTGAAGAAGCTTGTGAAAAAGGCCATTGGCTGAAAATAAAATGGTATAGCAGATGAGGATTTAAGTGACAAGCTATATACAGATGAGTAGTGCCTTGGGGATGAATATGACTGGGCATAAAAGGGGTATATAGCGGTATAGAGGGATGGCAATGAGTATAAGAGATACTGTTGTAGGTAGTGGCAACAATAGGTAGGTGCATAGGTACTGGGACATAGTAGGGTTCAGTGTTATATTGGGAAGTGAGGGTGATGTTGGAAATTTGCTGGCAGCAAATGAAGATAATATGTAGAAGATAATATGTAATGAAGAATAGAAAGCTGGTGCTTGAAGTGCAAAGAGACAGATGAAGTATTGATATGATAGGAAAGGATTGTACTAAGAGAGAGATATTCCTAACAAACTCCAAGTGATGATATATCACCATTTACTGTTTTAGCAGAAACTATGAGAGAGGAAAAACACCAAACATCAGTTTTCTCGAAGACAAGAATTGAGTTCGATGTGAACAAAAAAATATAAAAATATATTAATAAGCACAAAGTTGCTTTTGTTACCATAGAGAACAACTAGACCATAGACTAGGTTTTGCTGGGAAGGACCATTCAAAAAAAATTTTTTTTTTTAGAGATACCCTCTAATAATGGGAAGGATCCAACAAGGAATTCAAATAATTTGAACCAGATAACAGGTAATACAAGACTGTTTACAGAAATTTCTAAGGTCGAATCCGGGCAGAAAAACCATCCCAACGACTTCAAATTTTATGAAGATGGAGACTATCCATCTGTACAGGTGAAGAACAGGAGACCCTATGGGTAGAAGCCTAAAACAAGAAGATGAGAGATAGCGACAAACAGGGTCTTTGTAACAATATAGGGGTGACTGGAAATGGTTAGGGGATAAATGGGGCATGATGCTGCAAACAACAACGAATGAGGGTATGCTAAATGAAAGTGAGGTGCAGCAAAGGTGAAGGGGATGGAATGAGGGATGTGCTGTTACAAGATGGAAAATGCATGGGAAAGGTAGAATGGGTTCTGGAGATGGTAATGGCCATCAGTGGCTGCGAGGTTGAATTACAACAGAATGTTGTCCAGGGGTGTAGTGGTATGAACAGTGCGTTTCACAGATAGTGAAGTGTATGAGGGCAGTAAGTGGTGTAAATGAGTGTGTGAATAGTGCATTTTGCAGCAAATAGTGTAGTGAAATGGACACATGCTGCTGACAAATTAGAGAGTGTAAATGTGCTAGGAGGCTGAAGGTGGCGTGAGATGAATGGAGGATATGAGAATGAGGGATGCACGTGTGGTGGCAACTGCTTGTTTTGTGTTATATCAACTGTTCACCAAGCATTTGTAAAAAAAAAATGAAAAAAAAGGCACCACCGAATACAATTAGCATTGTATCATGTCAATAACAATCAAGAGGTGGCTTGACTTCACAACTGCTTACTTCCACTGATTTGTGAGAGTGAGAGCATCGTAGTTCATCTCCTGCCACAGACTAAGGATAGGTTAGACTTTGTAAAATCATGGGTCCAAATGAAGATACTCCTTTCAGAACATGTCGTCAACTTGTGTAAATGACATGCCAATCTTCTCCAAATCATATAGCATTTTGATGGATTGTGGCGCTTTGTCCTCAGCTTTAGCACGTGATCTACTCTCTTCTGCTCCATACCTTTAAGCCCATTAACTGCCTCTTTGCACTCCATCTGAACAGGGATAATAAATAATGCAAAGCAAACAGGAAATCTCACCTGGTGACTGGTTCTGCAACAGATTTAACATTTTATTAATAGTTACAACCCCCTTTAAATCCCATTTTACGAGGTGGAATTTCTCTACTACCAGAACACTTGATGTTACATTCTCCAAGAATAGAGATGGCATACTCATTATCTTGCAGGGGTTTCTTTTCTTGAATCCCCTGAACTGAGATTTGCATCTTTTATATCTGAAAAGGTTTTCAACGTTCCAAATAGATAATGATAAATTATCACTTTCTTTTTTCTTTTTTTTTTAAACAAGCTGAATTGCTGGAAAGGTTTCATCCCCTACCCAACAATTAAGTTCCTTAATGACTTTCTATTGCTGCAACAAACTGCTCATGTCCAACAACACCATCATCGGAGCAGTGATCTTGATGGCGCAAGATCCCACCAGTCCATCTCATATAGATGAAAATATTCTCAGCATCAGAAATGTTGAAGACACATTAGTTTACACAAAAGAAATCATGTAACCGAGCCAAGTGGTATTTTCAAATCCTTCAATGCGATTGCTTGGAGAAGGAAAAAAAAAGAATAATCTCTGTCTTTAGAAAACTCATTTTTCTTTTTTTAACATGGTCTTCTGATAAAACTGGAGTTGTTGTTTCCCTGTTTCATGAGAATCCAGGGAAGCGTGCTACAAAGTGATGTACTGGTGTTATATCCACTGGAACATCCCAGTTCATTGGTGTAGGCATCCTTAATGCAGGGGATGTGATAAATGAATGCAACTGTATGCTTCAACAAGAATCAAAGTGGAGTCTAAGAACAAATGATGATGTATTTCAGAAAAAAAAAGTGACCAAGCGAAACTGCAGAAGGTGCGATATACAAATAAAGTAATACACCAAAAATGACAATGATTGAAATATACAAATGAATGTCAAATGATCCTGATGACCTGAATCAGATGTGATGATCTAAATGATCGGATGCTACAGATGATACAGGAGATGGAAACGAGTATAAACAGGAAAGCAAAAATAAAATAAAAGAATCAATATGTAAATAGAGAAAAGAAAACAGCATAGGAAATTAAACATTGATAAAAACTCATACTAATCAGATATCAAACATAGACCAGAAATTGCAAAGAGACCGCAAGATGTCAATATGTGATGGATTCTCTGTTTAAGATAGATTCAATCTCGTTGCAAGGCTACGTAGATAATGAATCCACCCTTGAATGCTCTGGTACACGGAAAGAAGTAGAAAACGAATTGCGCCAGAAGGAGATCGATGCTAATGGGCAATGATTTAAATCAAAACAGAAAATAAACTATACAATGGCCGAAATAAAGGAGCGAATAAAAAAAAATGTAGCCAGCGATGAGGCTCAATTTTATTGTAGAACGCATGCCGGTGCTGCCATAAGCAGATAAGCAATTGCATTATTCTGCTTTAAACAGATAAAAACTAAAAAAAAAATGAGAGGGAAGCAAAAATAGAGTTACTCACCTTGGCAGAGCTTTTGTTGCAGGATCAACCTCCCTCAGTGGATGGGGATAAAAGCGAGGAATTCGATTCTTTGCTTTTGGCTGAAAGAGGAGAGGTCTTCCTTTTGTACACTACCACAAACTCGATCACAGTTTTCACCAAGAGAGTGAAAGAGAAGAAGCCGAGAAAAGATGGGAAAAGGAAAATGAAGAAGAAGAAGAAGTAAAGAGGGTGAAGGTAAGCGTAATGGATGCTTCAAGAGGGTGGATGATGGATGGATTAGAAGAGGCTTGGAGGCCTCTTCTTAAAGACCGATTAGAATGCTTGAGAAGGTGAAGCAGTTAAGGATGGAAGGCCATCGAGCGGGAGAGAGGGCGATAGAGGGTGCGAACGGGAGGTGGTCGTTGCATCTTTCCTCAAATTCCAAAGAGGGGGCTCCCTAACAAATTTTGCAAAAAAAGTGTTTTAAAAAAAACTTGATTTTCAAAAAGGTGCTTTTTAAATGGCCATTTTTGTGTTTTCTTTTTTGATTTTCTTATTTTTTTGTGCTTTTCTTGAAATTTTCAACATTTTTTTGTATTTTTGAAAACAAAAACTCTAAAACTGTGGGATTTCTAAACCATTTATAAAATTTTACAAATATTTACAAAAGAAGGCTTTACTGAGAATTTGAGTTTATTTTTGGAAAATTTCTTCAGAAATGGGTTTACATTTGCATTTTGAAGAAATATTCAAGGTTTAAACCTCAAACTGAGGAATATAGAGTCTCGAATCCAAATGGACACTGGATCGACTATCTGAATATTTTAGAATTTATTTTTGGTATTTTTGTAAAATTTAATATGAAAATTGGATCTGGAAATATTTATAAGATTTTGAAAAATTTGGGGTGTTTATAGTTTACAATTGAAATATCACTGGGGAATCACTTGTGTGGCCCTTGCAACTTTAAATGATGCACCACTTTTTGGGGAAGATTTTATTAGCAGTTGCCAATCAACAATTACACCAAGTAATCCAGTCGCTACCTCCTCCTAGAGATAATGCAGCTGGTGGCTGAATTTCTATTTTTGCAGCAGCACCTTCCTTTACTACTGCCTGAACCAGAGGTTTTATGTAGCCTATCCATGGAGTCATAAGCTGTGGAAATAAGATCACACAAACCAATCCAGAACCCATGAATGGGTAACTTGAGATTCAGATATTAAAGTTGGTGCCTTCGTCTATAAGGTTTAAAGCCACATTACAATAGCAACGAAGTGATATTCAGTCATTGAGAATGAAAATTTTCAGTTTCAGTTCGGGACCAGGTTATTGCTGATGTGAGTTAAGCATGGACCAATCACTGCAACATACCAGCTTCATCATTTGAGAACATTGACGGCTTGACCTTGAATAGATATGGAATTCCAATATAGCCCAGTAGGCTTGAATTGTTGAGTTGCAGATAATACGCATACAGAGATGCTTGTTTTGCAGAAATAAACTTTTCTCTCATTCTCGTTGGGTATTGACATTAACATGTACTAGAATCGATGGCATAAGGGATGATTGGATTATGTTTTGTAAAAACATAACCAATGCGTGGTGAAACATAAACAAGATCAAACTGATTCTGACTGTTTTTGTGATAAACAATCAAACGAATGGAAAATAGACAGAACGAAATGAAAGAATTTGCATCCAAATGAAGATTTTTTTTTATGGTAAACAGAGCAAATACACAAAATCAATTGATGAAATACATTAAAGTGATGAATCAAAATGACTATGGGCGATGAAACTCAATAGCGAAAGATAATATATGGCGGGTGGGTGACAGACGAGGCAGGGTACTTTGCATCGAGGGAGCCCCCCCCCAAAAAAAGGGGGGACAAATCAGTAAATAAGGTGGCTATACTCTCAGGAAAAACATGAAGCCGATTGATGATTTCTGCAAGATGAATCCGATCTGATACTAGATCAGATCGGATATCATTGTAGAAATTGTTCCTTGATGTAAAACATGGGTAGAATTAGCACGAGAAGAAGAAATTTGATCGGTCATTATCAAAGCAAGAAAACTAAATAAACTCAGATCACCAAAACAACTAGGAAATCAAAAATCAAGAATAAAAATAGAAAAGGGAGAAGCGCGATATTGAAAATCAACAAATAATTCTGATTAATAGAAGAGTGATGAAAAACCAATGGGAATGTAAATTGGAATGCAAACAAAGGATCGAAAACCAGAATGTAGCCCGATTGGAATGCAACGGAAGAGAAAAGGGAAATCAGGAAGGAACCAAGAAGAAGAAAGAAAGAAATAAAACAAATAAAAATAAATAACCAAAAATGTTGGAATGATTCATTCCTTTTGATATCGCACGCCTAGGTCGATGTTGCAACTATGCAGCCCGATCTTCTAGGTGGTGCTTCGAGGTATTTTGATGGAGGACAAAGTAACGGAAAATAAAAACAAAGAGGAGTCATGGTTGAAGAATTTTCGAAGGCACAGAGGGAATGCAAATGGTGACTTACCTTGGTTTTACAGGGTTTTTGAATAAGGAGATGAATAGCGCTCGGCTCTGGAACTTCCTTGTTTGCAGAGATTTTGAAAGAAGGGGAGGTTGGTGTGAACACCCCAAATTTTTCAAAATCTTATAAATAGTCCCTTTTTGCCCTTTGCCCCCATTTTTTGGGTAATTGAGTCAGTTTTAAATCTAAATACCAGTTTATTTCTCAGGTTTTACTGAAATAAAATCCATTTTATACATCTGACTCAATTTCGGATCCGGATCCATTGCCGAAACCCAACATTATTGCCCAAATTTTTAAATTGAAATTACAAAAGTACCAAAAATAACTTTTGAATGGCTCAGACAGTCCATCTGGCATCCATTTGGATTCATTATTTGATATTTCTCGATTCAAGGTTAAAAACTCAAAAATCTTCTAAAAAATTTGAATCCAAACTCATTTTCTGAAGAAATCAAACCCAAATCTTTAGAAAACCCCTCTTTTGTAAATATTTCTCAAAAATACAAAAAAAAATAGTTTCGTCTCTCATACTGCTTAGGTTTTAGAATTTTATTTCCAAAAATAACAAAAAAATCAGAAAATACCAAGAAAAGAGCAAAAAAATTAAAATAGAAAAGAAAAATACAAAAAAAAAAAGTTTAAAAACCCCCTTTTCGGAAATTTCTGTTAAAACCCTCTTTTGAGAAAACTCTTTTAAAAACAACTGCCCTTTTGAAAATCTTTTAAAATGTGAAATTCGTCCTTTTGATAAAAGGCTTTTTAGCGAAAAAAAAACTTAGGGTTACGGGGGCCCTCTCATTCTCTCTTCACGAAGCTTCCACCGTCTCTTTCACCCCTTTTGCAGAACCACCTTCCCCATCGTCAACCTTCGATCGCCACGGCCATTGGCCTCAGCCCTCCATCACTGGCCTGACGCCCCTCTTCCCTCCATCGCTAGTCGTCGATCCTCAACGAACTCTCCCCTGCTCGAAGCTTCCTCAGACTCTACATAAGCAGGGCAACAACGAAGGGATGGGGATCAACCATTCTGGCATCGCCCCTCATCTCTCCTTTACCATCAAGCTCAATCCAACCCCCTCCCCTTTTCCTGCAACGCGATCCATCGGGTCTCTAACCATCAATCGGTTACATCTGTGGCTAAAGGTCGGCTATGATTCAAGAAGCCATGGAGCCTGATCAAATCCACCAATAAGCCAGGTAAAAGCTCTACCCCCCCCTCTCTTTTGAAGATTTGCTCATTTTCTGTTGTTTTGCTCCTAATGCACGAATGAGTGATGTCGATTTGCTCATGGCGATATCGACCCCTCCCTGTTTTATAGCAAGTGGAATAATCTTGTTCCAATACCTTTTCTTTGTTATTTATTTTCTTCCCTTTTCTTTGCAATTTATCTCTGATTCGTGTATATCATGAAGGATCGTTTACGACAAACTCGATACTCTCAAAATACTTCCTTAGTTCATTTTACGCACTAGCTTTTGTTTATCTTTATTCGTCATTTTTTTTTCCTTTCTTTTGTTGTTTTGTTTATATACACCAGATTTCAATATCTTTCTTACCGATCATTTGGGTCGATTCTTGTTTTTTTTATTCTCCGATGATCACCATTTCAAAAGGTACTTCTGATTGATACCTGTTAATCCAATTCTGATTAAATGCTGAAACCTGATCGATTGCTAAATTTTTTTTCTCTTCTCGAGCAATCCGTGAAATAAAGTTACATCATTCTGAATCAGATCGATGATTGAAAACCCAATTGTCACTGTTTGGAATGCTGACTGAACTCTGGCTTGTCACTGTATTGCTTATTATTTGAAATTTTGGCCTGCCATTGTATTGTTTTTTCTCTTGTTTGAAATTCTGGTGGATGCCTGCAGCTTGAAAATAGGAAGTTCGGTGTCCTTTGGCAATCATTCACTAAAAAAAAATCTGCAGGGATCTTGCGACACTTCGTACTGAGTAGAACTTTGATCAAAACCAATTGTCGTTGAAATTCAGTTCAAGTTTCGTTGGATCATTTATGTGATGTGAATGATAAGAATGTTGGTCTATATCGTATTCTTACTGCTTGTTTGTTGATATCTGAGTGAAAGGCATGGGTTATTCACAGAACCGTTGATCTACGGACCAAACTGAAGTACAAATTTGCTGTTGATTAAATGTTAATCTCCGGATTTCAAATTGTTGAAAATCTAAAACTCCAGTTAGTAAGATTTTCTTCTGATTTAGAGTTTGGCCCACTGCATTGAACTCTAACTATAAGCATGATAAGCATTTCATTAAACATCGCCTAGTGCAACACTTGTCTTGTTTGAACTGTTGCTAAACTGCATAAGGGATCCATTGAGTTCGCCCTCCTCTGCTCCCTCATTCAGAGCACCTGTGGAGCTACAACATTTGTTAAAATCAAATAACGATGAATGAAGTTTCGTGGGGTACCATTTTGATAAGTATGCTGACAATACATCGATTCTTGGCATTTTTGATGAACCAACTTCCAAGTTTTGATCGTCCTTAAGGGTATCTCATTCGTGATTCCATAATTTTTTTTTTGGATGCATCATATGACATTTCCCCCATTCAACATTATGCTTCGTGCCCTAGTTTGCGTTCTACATTGTGTTTCTTGCACTTTATTATCGGTTATATGTTACCCATCCCTGCAAAATGTTACCAATCCCTGTGTTCTGCTGGTGCTTGGTCATTCATATGACCCTGTGATATCATGTCACATGCTCTCTTTTTTTTTATTTGTTTATGTTTCTCTGTGTTTGGATTTGTTTCTATAATTAGCCAGGTTTCATTCATTATTCATATTTTGCTTAGTTAATTCAGGAACCATCTACCTAATTTATTGGTTTTCTTCCTCCAAACACTTACTGATCTCATTAGTACCACCTGTGTACATTCACCAACCCAATGATCATCATCTACGAACAATGCTGGACATCACGGTGGGATGCTCATAGTAATGCCAGTACATTACTGGGTTCTGTTTCCCTTTGGGTACCTACGACAATACCAAGCCCTGATTGTAACCTGTTATACATAAAGGTACCTTGTCCATTCATTTGTATGACCCACATGTATTTCACGTTCAGCACCCACCATTTCTCTATATTTTCAGTTTACCATCATGGGTGTCACTTAAGTGTTGTTTAAATGATGCTGTAAATAGTCATGCAGTGTTTTGTCCCCTCTTACATCATTTCCACATGTCCCCTCTTACATCATTTCCACAACATGTTAGTCTTCATCATGCCATGGCATATTCGCAAGGCATTGTATCTTAGGTATAAGGCATGCACTTTTGGATTATAAAATAGCCATGTACTCTGCTGGTAGTTAGTTCTTTCATATTTTACATTTCGCTTCCTACTAACCTTGTTTTTACAGGAATATGTGAAGCAAGTCGATTCCCTCTTTTAATTTTGGAATAATGTAATAAGTTAGATATCAATGAGAATATTTACTTTCTGCATTAGATTAGAATGGATGAGCATGTAAACGACATTTGTTTTATTATTTTCCTTTATCTCTGAAAATTCACGAATGGGAACACGAATGACACGTGAACCATTCTAATAAAAGGTGATTAAATCCTAAGTTGATGATTTACATCAATGGCCATAGTCAGGATGTGAACAAAACTTAGGATTTTCATCTTTTAAGGAATAACACTGGATCCACACTGGACCCTTTTCGAAATTCATCATATTTTCCTAAATATTTTCCTCTTTTATCAGAGTTTAGTTTAAAATTAATTCAATACATATATCAATGACCATAGTCAGGATATATTGAGAGTTAATTTCATTCTAAACTCTATGAAAGCACCAAAATGTGTTTTATTCTTCACCTGAATTTAAATATGATTATTATATAATACATGCAATGACCATAGTCAGGGATGTATTATATCTTCAATCGTATTTTAATTCACTTAAAGAATGAAATAAGATTTTCAAATCCAATTTCAAAAATTCTTTAAATTCATTCATCATTTAAGATAGAACAACATCATACTTTTCAAAATTCTTTTCCAAAAACCCAAGTGATCTCAAATATCTTTCCTCAATCTCTATTTCAATTCATTCTTCTATCTTATTTCAAAGATTTAAATTTTTATTTCAAAGTCCAATTTGACTTTGAGATTTCAAATTCAATTTTATATTCAAAATTCCATTTCCAAATTCGATTTCAAAGTTCAATTTAACTTTGAGATCTCTGATTCATCTTCTGATTCCAAATTCAAACTTCAAAATTCAAAGTCCAATTTGACTTTGAAATTTATTTGTATATTCAAGATTCAATTTCTAAATTTCAAATCAAATTTCAAAGTTCAATTCAAACTTTGGAATTCTTAATTCATTTTCAGGCTTCAAAATCGGATTCAAATTAACATCCCAAAATTTCAAAGCTCAATTTAAACTTTAAAATTCTTGATTCATCTTCTAAATTTAAAACTTCAAAAATCCATTTTAGGATCCAGAATCCAATTCCACTTTGGATCTCAGACTTCAGATTCAATTCCATTTTAGGATCCAGAATCCAATTCCACTTTGGATCTCAAACTTCAGATCCAATTTCATTTTAGGATCCAAAATCCAATTTCACTTTCGATCTCAGACTTCAGATCCAATTCCATTTTAGGATCCAGAATCCAGTTCCACCTTGGATTTTCAGACTTCAGATCCAAAACCCATTTTAGGATCCAGAATCCAATTCTATCTCGGATCTCAGACTTCATATCCAAATTCCATTTAGGATCCAGAATTTAATTCCATCTTGGATCTCAAACTTCAGGTCTAAATTCCATTCCAAATTTCGGATCCAATTCTATCTTGGATCTCAGATTTCATATTCAAATTCCATTTTAGGATTCAGACTGCGTATTCAAATTCTATCCTGATTTCCGGATTTCAAATCCAATTCCACTTTCAAATCCCATCTGGACTTCTTAAATCTATTTCTATTTTTTAAAAAAAAATTATTTGGATTGCTCAAGTCCAAATTCCATCATGATGTTCAACCTTAAATCTAGAATTTAAATCCACTTCAAATATTTATTTCCTCTCCTAAATCCAAATTTAAAATTCAAATTCAAAGTCCATTTCTGACTTTGAAGCTTCATTTCTTTTTCTCTCATCTTCCAATCATTCTTTTCAAATTCAAAGATTTATTTTCCCAACTCTGATCAATTCAAAGACTTAGAACTTCAAGATATCCTTCCTAATCTATCTCAAGTTCTAAGTTAGATTCAATCATTCAGAAATCATTTCTTCACTCCATTATCAAGTTCATCTCAGAAAACTTGAAAATTTTCAAAACATTTTCTCAAAAAAGCATACATCCTTGCATTGCACAAGCATGATTCTTTGTGTATTTTGACTTAAGATAAATTCTTAGATAATATTTAAGCAAAGCAAAAAGGCATAAATTCGATCCTTGGTTTGATTACCCCTGGTAAAGGCGCCAGGAACGGTCAAACCTCGTACCGACGAGCCAATCCCGTCTCTCAATTTGTCCTGCAATATTTTCAAAATGGAGGCGAGTAATTTTCTAAATATTTTCAAATCAAAGTCAAGTGAGACCTCGCGAAAGAGTTCCTCCTCTCTTCTTTTCTTTTCTTTTCTTTTCTCTTCTCTCTTATTTTTCTGTCTTTTATTTTCTCCCTTCAAAAAGGAGGAAATAGAGGTTGGAAAAGAAAAGAGAAGGAAGAGAGAGAAATACCAACGAGAGGATGTAAACACCCCAAATTTTTCAAAATCTTTTAAATATTCCTCCCTTTTTTTTTGCCCCTGATATCATTTTCTGAGCACTTGAGTCACTTTTAATTCCAATTCATTTCTCAAGTTTTACTGAAATTAAATTCATTTTATATATGTCTGACTTGATTTCAGATCCGGATCCATTGTCTAGATCCAAATATGAGTCTCGTTGTCCAACTTTTAAATTAAAATTACAGAAAATATCAAAAATATTTTTTTTAATAGCTCGAACAGTCCATCCGGCAGTTGTTTGGATCCATCACGTTGTATATCTCGATTCGAGTTTTACAACTCGAACATTTTCTCAAAACTTGGATCAAAACCCAAACCTTTTGAAGAAATTTCCCCAAGATAACCCTGATTTTTCAGAAAAACCTTCCTTTTGTAAAATATTTTGAAATTTTGCAAAATTAGTTTAAATTCCTTTAGTTTTTTAGAGTTTTGTCCTCAAAAATACAAAAAAAATATAGAAAATGCCAAGAAAAAAATAATAATAATAATAAGAAAACCGAAAAAGAAAAGCACAAAAGTGACCTTTTTGAAAGCACCTTTTGAAAATCGAGTTTTATCAAAACACTTTTTAGCAAAAAATTGTTAAAGACCCCCTTTCTGTGAAAATATTGAAAACCTGAAAGGAACCGATTAGAAAATTTTCTAACGGCTTCCCGTTATAAGAAAGGAGCCGCAGACCTCCATTTCATCATCCGACGCCATTCGTTCCAATCCATCACTTCCACCCATCTTCCTTTTTTTTTGATTTTTTTTTGCTCGGGTCTTCTTCAGAACCTCTGCAAGTAAGGAGATTAAATTGACACCGGGAACTCCAAGTAATCTGGAAAGGTGTAAAGGGTATAACTTTTCTTTGAGATTAAGAATTTTTGTAAATTCAATTTCATTCAAGATCTCTAATAGTTAGATATTAATGAAAACTCTACATTTCCAGTCTTAGATTAGAATGGATGAGCATGTAAATAACATTTGCTTCATTATTTCTGAAAATTCACAAATGGAACATGAATGGCACGTGCACCATTCTAATAGGAGGTGATTAATCCTAAGTTGATGATTTGCATCAATGGCCATAGTCAGGATGTGAACAAAACTTAGGATTCTCATCTTTTATGGAATAACACTGGATCCATTTTAAAAAATCATCATATTTTCCTAAATATTTTCCTCTTTTATCAGAGTTTAGTTTAAAATTGAGTTAATACATATATCAATGGCCATAGTCAGGATATATTGAGAATTAATTTTATTCTAAAGCCTATAAAAGCACCAAAATATGTTTGATTCTTCACCTGAATTTAGATATGATTATTATATAATACATTCAATGACCATAGTCAGGAGTGTATTATATCATTAATCTTATTTATATTCATTTAAAGAATGAAATATGATTTTCAAAATCCAATTTCAAAATTATTTAAATTCATTCATCATTTAAGTTAAAACAACATCATATTTTCGAAATTCCTTTCCGAAATCCATGTGATCTCAAATATCTTTCTTCAATCTCTATTTCAGTTCATTTTTCTATCTTATTTCAAAGATTTAAATTTCAATTTCAAAGTCCAATTTGACTTTGAAATTTCAAAATTCAATTTTATATTCAAAATTCCATTTTCCAATTCAAGTCCAATTTCAAAGTTCAATTTAACTTTGAAGTTTCTGTTTCATCTTCAAATTTAAAACCTAGCTTACTTTCCTATCTTTAAATTCAAAATCAAAGTTTGAGATTGATTCTGAATCTCAAAACTCGACCCTTTTTAAATTCTAAATTCAATCTGGATTTTCAAAAACCAGATCCATCTTCAAAAGTTCCATTTGGACTTTCAGAGTCCAAATCCAAAGTTAGATCTTAAACCCAACTTCCACTTTGGATCTCAGACTTCAGATCCAAATTCGATTTAGATCCAGAATTCAATTCCATCTTGGATCTCAGACTTCAGATCCAAAATCCATTTAGGATCCAGAATCCAACTTCCACTTTGGATCTCAGACTTCAGATCCAAATTCCATTTAGGATTCAGAATCTAATCCCATCTTGGATTCCAGATCTTGGATCCAATTCTATTCAGGATCCAGAATCCAATTCCATTCCCAATTCTAGATTTCAAATCCAATTCCAATTTTAGACCTCATCTGAACTTCCTAAATCCATTTCTATTTTTTTACCATTTGGATCTCTCAAATCCATCCTGATTTCAAATTTTAAATTCAATTCCATTTCAAATTTTATCTCTTCTCCTAAATCTAAGTTCAAAGTCCACCTTCTGACTTTGAAATTTCTTTTATCTCAGCTTCAAAATCATTCTTTCTAAATTCAAAGATTTATTCTTCCAACTCTGATTACTTCAAAGATTTAGAACTTCTCTGATCTATCTCAAGTTCTAAGTTAGATTTTATCATTCAGAAACCATTTCTTCACTCCATTATCAAGATTCATCTCAGAAATACTTGGAGATTTCCAAATCATTTTTCAAAAGAAGCATACAACTTTGCATTGCACAAGCATGATCCTTTGTGCATCTAGATTTAGAATAAAGTCTTAGATAATATTTAGGCAAAGCAAAAGGCACAAATTCGATCCTAGGTTCGATTACCCCTGGTAAAGGTGCCAGGAACGGTCGAACCTCGTACTGACGAGCGAATCCCGTCTCTCCATTTTCCCGCAAATATTTTCAAAACGGAGGCGAGTTAAATTTTTAAATATTTTTAAATTAAGGTCAAGTGAGACCCCTGTGAACACCCCAAATTTTTCAAAATCTTATAAATATTCCCCTTTTGCCTCTGACCCCATTTTCTGAGCAATTGAGTCACTTTTAAATCTAAATTCCAATTTATTTCTCAAGTTTTATTGAAATTAAATTAATTTTATAGATCTGACTCAATTTCGGATCCGGATCCAGATAAAAGATCCAAATCTGAGCTTCGTTGTTTAATGTTTAAAATCAAATTCTCGAAATTTCCAAAATAACTTTTTGAAAAGCTCAAACACTTCGTCCGGTGTCCGTTTGGATCCATCATGTTATATTTCTCGATTCGAGTTTCAAAACTCAAACATTTTCTCAAAACTTGGGTCCAAACCCATTTTCTGAAGAAATTTTCTCAAAATAACATTGATTTTTCAGAAAAAAACCTTTCTTCTATAAATATTTTGAAATTTTGTAAAATTAGTTTAAATTTCTTAGTTTAGAGTTTTGTTTTCAAAAATATCAAATATATATATATATATATATATATATATATATATATATATATATATATATATATATATATATATATATATATATATATATAAAGTGAAGAAAAGACCAATATATATATATATAGAAAAGAAACAAAATTTGGCTTTTGAAAAACTCTTTTTGAAAAAAATTCTTTTAACCAAAACCAGTTTTTGCAAAAATCTTTGAAAGAGGACCGGCTTTTTGAATTTTTTTTTATAAAAGACCTTCTTAACAAAAATCGATTTTTAGGGTTACGGAGACCCTCTCTTTCACGGAAACCCTTCTCCCTCAACCGCCTTCTCCCTTTCTCCCTCTCTCACCCTCGAACCTCCATGGCCGATCGCCCCTCTCCATGACCTTCCGTAAGCACCCATGTGCCTCCAACCACTTCTCGAAGCCTCCAGCTACCACCCATCACCAACAGCTTCATCTCCAGCCTCTCATCCCCCAACCGAATCCTCCTCCTCTCCCTTTAAGAGAAGCACACATGGGCCTCTTCACACCACCTGTTTTCACCCTACCACCGCACCTTCTCCTCTCAATCCACCTCCTCTCACCCCCGCACCTTCCTTCATCTTCAGCATCCGTCTCCTACCTCTCCATTTACCCCATCCTCTGATCGATCTCCTACCCTTCCATGCGCATCTTTCTCTTCTACTCAATCCCTTCTTCCCCTGGTGTTCCTTCCCTCTCCACAGAAGAAGATTCTTCTTTCCTCCCTCAGGATTCCTCCAAAACTAAGGTAAGAAACCCCTTTTATTTCTTTTTTATTTCCTTCTTTTCTCTTCTCTTTTCTTATGAATTTCTTTTGATTTCAACGTATATTTAAAGCCTGATTTACCTTATATCCTCCTCCATGTAAACACCCCAAATTTTCCACATTTATTCTCGAACAACCCTCCTCGTGCAGTGTCAACCCTGTTAGGTCAGTGTAGGAGTCAAACCCCGAGTCAGTTTCAGAAAATCACCATTTTACCAACTTTTATTAGGAAAATTACCATTTTACCCCTAGGTCATCCCGAACCCAGTTAGTCGGAGTCAACCAAGCTCACTGGTCAATTCAGGACATTTAGAATATCAGTCATTCCAAGCACATCTGAGCTCATAATGAACATACCATTTTCATTTTTGACCATTCCTGCCAAAATGGGATCATTTCTTCAGAAATGAGCTCATTTCTCACTCAAATCCAAGCCAATTGTCTCCAAGTCAGTCATTTATAGTCAGTCATACTCCTCAGAGTCTAACTTGAGCTCACCAGAAGTTCAAGCGCTCCAGTTTCAGTTCAAAACCATTTTCAAGTGTTCAGGAGCCCATTTTAGTCCATTTCAGCTCTTTTAGCTGAAATTGAGCTGAGTTCAACCAATTGAGCTAGTGTTCGAGCTTCGATTTTAGTTCACGTCAGTATTATTGACCTTTTTTTTTTTTAGCTCGAAGTCAGTTCAAGTTCGTAATTCACTTCACTTCAGCGACCATTCCGTACCATTTCTCTAAAAATGATAGCTTTTCTTGAAAATTCAGTCAGAAAGGTCAGTTGAGTCAGTGCCTTGTCAGCTCATTGGAGTTCTGAAACTCTAAAACCCAGCTCAATCTGGCTCATCTCAGTTCAATCCAGCTCAAACCCCAATTTTCAGTGTTACTTTGACCCAGTAGAGTCCCGAAAACCATTTCTTGAGCTATTTTGCAAATTTTATCAATTTTAATGCTTTTAGAACTGATACAAGTGACAATCGGGGTCTGACATCCAAAATTCTTTATTCAAGGTTAGCATTTCGCATAGCATTTCATGTCATTTCTCATCATTTCATATCATTTCTCAGCATTTCATAACATTTCATCACATTTCATTCCATTTTCGAAGTCCAGAACTCCAGTTTTATAAATTTCAATCCAGATTGAGTTTTAAAAGTTTTCAGAAATCAATTTCAAACCTCGGGTTTCCAAAATTGAGATTTTTACCCCCGGGATTCTAAATTTGGAAATATTTTCTTAAGAAAAACAATCTGGATTTATTTCAAACTCAATTTTTTAAATTCTACACTGGATTTGCTTCGCAACGAGGTATTGAACTTCAAAATCTGAGCTCGTTTCAAAAACTGCCAAAAATAGCTCGTTTCGTTTGGAAATATTTTCTCAAGAAAAACAATTTGGATTTCTTTCAAAATCAAATTTTTAAATTCTATATTGGATTTTCTTCGCAACGAGGTATTGAACTTCAAAATCCGAGCTCGTTTCAAAAACTGCCAAAAATAGCCCGTTTCGTGTGGAAATTTTTTGAAAAGACTATTTTACCCCTTTAATCGTCAAAATGAATTTCAAAAGTGGAATTTGGACCCGCTCTGAGATGGCCCATCCATTTGCATTTTATTGTTTTAATTTATAAGAAAAGAAAAAAATTTATCTTTTTCTTTATTTTTTGTTTGTTTTATTTTGTTTTTATTTTATTTTCTTATTTTATTTTTCCTAAGGTGGGACCCACAAGGGGGTCAACCACCCTAGCCCTCAATCCAGCCCACTTCCTTTCTTTTTTCTATTTTTTTTCCCTTCTTTCTTTCCTTCTTTCTTTCTTTTCTTTCTTTCTTCTTCCTTTTTCTTTCTTTTTCCTCCTTTTTCAATCCCGCTCCCAGCCACTCACGTATACCCTATCCAGCCCCTTCTCTTCCTCTTTCCCTCTCCTTTTCCTCCCTTTCTTTCCTTTTCTTTCTCCCCTCTTCTTTCCTTTTCCTTTTCCTTCTTCCCTTCCTTACTCTTTTCTTCCTCCAAAGCCATACGACTGTAGCCTTGGGCATTACACAGCCTTCTTCATTAATCAATGGTAACTTAGGGAAAGATATCATCTTTCCTAAGTTACCAACCAAAACAAGAGGAACGGCTGCCTCCCATCTCTCCTCTCATTCACGCATCTTTTCATTAGCCCTCTAAAAACTTAACTCCATCCTCAATTAAAACCTAAGTTTTAGGTTTTAATTGAGGGAGCATTTTACACGGCTGGGCATGATTATTGACAACTTTCCTTTCCCTTTAGATTCCCCAACATCATACGGGTGGCCCATAATTCCCTTTTTCATGGGGACTCCCTCTCATGGATTCAGGGGGCCATACGGCTGCACCTTGCTTCCTCTCTCAAGCATCTCTCATCCAACGCACCTCTCATCTCTCTCTCTCTCTCCCTTGAACTCTCTCTTTCTCTCCTCTTTGGCTGCCATTTTCCATCCCTTCAAGCTCCAGCCCTTCTTCAATCAGCCACAGCCTCCTCTTCAATAGCTACCAACCTTCTAACAGCCACCATACAGCCACCACACAAGGATCGTCCAGCCTCTCCTTCAGCCCCCACGCCCAGCAGCAGCCATGTAGCTTCTCCTTCATCTTAAGTCATCTCCAGCAGCACCACCAACTGTAGCAGCAAACCTCTCTACCACAGCCGGTGCTCACCTTCAACCTTGCAGCAATCTCCAGATTTCACCATTGTAGCAGCACCATCTTCCTACAGTCCCAACTCTTCAATCGATTCCACACCAACCGGCAACCACTTCCTCAAGCCATAACTCCAGCCAGCAGCATAGCAACAGCCTCCTTCAAGTCCAGGTTCAGCATCAACCTTCTTCAGCCCCCTTTTGGTAGCAGCCAACCGTTGATTGTGGTCTGGATTCCGGCAGCACTTCCCAGCAGCCACTTCAATCATCACAACAGTCACCATCCCTAGCTGCTTCTCCACCTCAAGTCCATCCGTTGGTGCAGCACATCAGCTCCAACAAGCACAAGCCATCACTCCAACCGGCGATCATTTGCTTCAGTCGGTGCAGCAATAAGCATCAAGCTTATTCCAAAGGAGCTCACACCTCCATTGTTGTTATTTCTCCATTATCCGCAGCCGAACTCTCAAGGAAACCCTCTTTGGTCTTTTGCTTCAACCGACCCAAGGTAAGATCCTCGCATCGTTAGTGCTTGTTTGATGAAGTTTATGATTTTTTTTTTATCTTTTATGTCAAGGCTATCTAGGTGAGAGGATCCATCCGATGGATGGATCGGATCCGTCTCACTTGTAGCCAATATCAAAATAAGCATCGTACCCTCTCAACTTTTATTTCATTTTCTGTTTATTTTCATGCCGATTATACATTTGTAGGCATTACATTTATTTTATTTTATTGCTTTATGCGTGTTTCATTGGTCTCATTAATGTTTACCTAGAGAACTATAAGTTTTGATTTTATGCATGAAGTCCAGTTATTATTTTATGCTTGATTTTTTGTCAATAAATTCTAAAATTTTTGTTATGAATGCCTCTATTTGTCTGCAATCTTCTAAGAAAAATTCGAATTGATTTAATGTATATAACTTCATTTTAAAAATAAAACCCTAAACCGGGTTTTCTGTTTCTCTGAACTTCCAATTTCTGCTTTAGCAGACAAAACCCATAAAATCGCCCCCTGTGGAATATTCAAATTGTTCTCCAAAAATCACAGTGGATTAATAATCGAATCTACTGATGATCTGGAAATTTTGAGATTTTTCCAATTAGTTTTGACCTCTGTAAAAAATCGGATTTCCCAGACCCCTGGGAAAATCTCAATTTTCCTTTGTCAGGGTATAGACAGATTCTAATGCATCAAGGTCGCCAAATCTGTAACTTGTCTGCAAAAACTTTCAACCTGAAAGTTGTTCCTAACATAATTTTCTGTCATTTACCAAAATTTGGGAATTTTTGGATCTGTTTCATTATTTTTCTCGGATTTTCTCTTTCTGTCTAACAGATTCCAATGTCCAGAAATTCCAGAGATTTAGGTCTCTGATAACAGTATGACCTTTTCCAAACCGTAACCCGAATCCAAATGATGTCAAAATATAAAATCTTCCTCTATTTGTCAGGGACATTTTCCCACAATTGAAGCCTTTTTCCCATCTTTATACTATTTTTCCCATGTTTTCTACCGAACCCTATCTGTTTCCCCTAAATCCTAGAGTCGTCGGATTCCGATCCGACTTGCCGGAGTAGTACAGCTCCGACCATAGGTCAAAACCAGAAAGTGTTAAAGGAAATAATCCTTGCCTTACTGTCCTCTGTCACCCCATAAAATTTGGGAAATTTTTATGGAAATTTGATATCCTAAATTCACTTTAGAATCAACATTTTAGGCAAAAATCACAAAATTTAGGGTTTTTATTTGAATTTCCATATTTAAAAATATAAAAAAATAGATTTTCGAGCTCCATTATGTTTCTAGGGTTATTTTAGGTGTCCATGCCAAATTTGGTTTAATTACAAGTTCATTTGCTTCTTGTGTTAGTTTATCTTTAAATTCAGAAGCGAAAATCAGGTTAAATTTGATATTTATGATATTTTCGCCATTTTAGGGTTTTTATCATGTACATGAGCATATAGAATTATTTTAGGGTTAATTTCAATGTCATTTGCATTTCACATTTTTCATTTTTGCAAAATTTATTTCAGAAAACCCTGGTTTCAAGGCCAGTCTTGTTATCGAGGGTATTTTGGTCATTTTGACCTAAATTTCGAAATTTCAATTTCTAATTATCCAAAATTTCATTCATATCATCATATTTTATCATATTATGTTTGATTTATTTCATTTGATTTTCAAAATTCCAAAATTTATAAAAATTCTTTCAGAAAACCCTGATTTCAAGCTCATCAGGGGTATTTTGGTCATTTTGACCCCAATTTCGAATTTTCAAGTTTATTTTCAAAATTTATTCATTATTTATTATGTTTATATCAAAGGGGGTATGATTTGGGGTTTATATCTGAATAATATCCGATAATTTCCCATATTTTTGGATAAATTCAGAAAAACCTACATTTTTGTGCTAACCTTGTTTTCTAGTTTTGCAGGAACATTCAAGAAGAAGACTTAGCTTTTATTTTTTTTTTATTTCAATTCAATGTAACCTCAAATGTAATAATTTGGAATAAGAGTTACTTTTCTGCTTAGAATAGGGCTGCATTGCATATAGTTTAATTTATGCAAATTTCAATATGTGATGTATCATTCATGCACATTATTTCAAATTCACTATGGTTTACACGAATGGCACGTGTACAAGCTCTTATGGAGTTTATAAACTCGGTGAGATTTGTATTTATGGCCATTGTCAGAATACGAAGAAAACCAAGATTTATGATCTTCGTATTAGTCACATTCAGCCTACACACTTAGGCTAACTTAAAAAATGCACTGCATTTCTCAAAGTTTCAAAAGGATTTCCCAATTTCTTAATTGAAATTTCCTTTTCAAATTCATATTCATTCATTCATATTATTCAAATTGCATTATTCTCAAATTCATTTTCCAATTTCAATTTCAAAAAAATTCAGTTTTCTCAAGAGTTTCCAAGTCTTTCTCAGGATCTGATTTTCTCAAAATCCTAAGTTTTTCAAATGACATTTCAAAGCATTTCCCAAGTTCAAACCAAGATTTTCCAATGTTTTAAAATTCTCAAATTTCAAAGTCTCAAGTTTTCAAAAAGATCGATTTTCTCATGATTTCCCATTTTCCTAAGAACTCAGTTTCCTGAGAATCCATTTTTCATGTCAAAAGTCATTTTCTAATGAATTTCTTGATTTTCTCAGAATTCTCAAATCTATTTTCTCAGAAAAGCAATTCCAAATTTCAAAATCGATTTTCTAAAGTTCAAATTTTCCTGAGAAATCACTTTCCAATGCAAATTTCTGATTTCCAATAAAATTCAATGATTTTCCCAGGAATTCCATTTTCAAGCATTTTCCAGTCCTTGTCTAAATGCATTTCAATTTTCCAAAGCAAACATCATATTTTCTCAAACTTGCATTTTTCAAAATTCCATAGCACAAGCCTGATTCTTTGTGCATTCTAGGAAAAATAGAGCATAATTTAGATATTTGAGTCAAGTTAAAGCACATAATTGGTCCTTGGTTCAATTACCCCTGGTAAAGGTGCCAGGAACGGTTGAACCTCGTACCGACAGGCGGATCCCATTCCATGGAATTTTCCCGCAAATTTTCAAAACGGAGGCGAGTAAATTTTCAAAACAATTTTCAAAACTTTGGTCGAGTTTGACTCACGAAATTCGTTTCTCTCTCGCAAGGGAGGGGAAAAATTTTGCGATGATAACAGGTTTGGCGACCGTGATGGGACCTGTCTTTGTCTGATCAATTTTGTGCTTTGACTTAGTTCAATTATCAAAATCATGCTCTACAAAATGTCAGCTTTATTTTCTGATATCATGTGAACCTAGGAGCCTAGACTTGAACCCAGCTGACATGGATTGCATGTAGACTAGGCATGGTTTGGTAGGACCATATTGAGGAGAATTATGCACGCTCACATAGACTTAGGTCTGAAATACAACACTCCTCAATCTAGGACTTGTATGAAAACAATGTTTGCTTCTTCAAAAAATTTCAAAATTCTATCTCTTTAGGATTTAGAGCCCTCTGTTTGTCTGCATGTGATCATATTTCAGAAACCACCCCACCTATGTCTACCCGGTCTTCACGTTGCTGGGCTCTCTTCCAGAACCATAGTTCGGGACAGAGCCTCACAACTGGGCCACTTATTTGGGCTAACGCCCCCCTGCCACGTACCAAGGGCCATAGTCCAACGTATATCGGCAGGCGCTCAAGGATGTTGGGAAAACACAAGCCTAGAACCGGAGATGAATTTTTATGCCACGTACATTGAGCCTCGGTTCGAGTATATCGGCATAGCATGGTTGGACACAGATGATCTGAGCCTAGAGTCAGGATTAGGGTCCTACAGATCTTTCAAAATTGATGCATTTAGAGTCAGCTTCTTAGGGAATGTTGTATGTGCATAATTGTTTGTGTAGGATGTGATTAAATGCATTCTTCTTTTATTTCTCAATTCTCTTTTATTTTCCTTTTACAAATTTCATCTATTTTTCTTCAACAATTTTATCAAAAACCCCGGACGATTTTCAAAACCTCATATTTTTCCTCAAAAGTCCAGGCGATTTTCCTTTTCCTACCTTTCCTCTGGACTTCGAATTTCTAACCTTATTTTGATCCTGCCTGCAATTTTTCAAATGTTCAAATCTTGTCAAACTTCTCTTCTTCATATATGTCTTCCAAATTCTATTCAGAATTTTTGTCTCTTTCCAAGTCCTTAGACATCTCCTTCATCATCTCTATTTTTCCCAAAAATCCTTCAGTCTAAACTATTCCTTTATTCTGCAGAAAGTATTGGCATTTCACTATAGTTCAAACAAAGTCGGGAAAGAGAACAACACCAAGCAGTATCGAAGAGATGAGTTCTTCGAGGCCAGTCAAGAAGCAGGACAAGACAAGTGAAGATGAGATTGATCCAGTCATGTACAGAATGTTTCAAAAAATGATGACAAAGATGCTATTAGAGCTACCCGAGTCAAGCACCAGAAAGGAACCAGCCAAGCGGAATGATCAACCTCTCCAGTCCAGTACCCAGCATAAAGGGAAGGAGAAAGAAAAACCAAAACACAAAGACTGGAGCGCTGATCGAAAGTTCACTCCTCTGGATCAGAAGCTCGAGACTATTTTAGAAAATTTGCTTGCAAAAGGCATGGTCCATTTACCAAAAGTCGTTGATCCTCCGTCAATCATGGGCAGATTCAAAGAGCAATTTTGCAAGTTTCACCGTGCAATAGGACACGATACAAAAATTTATTTTGTCTTCAAGAATATCGTTCAGGATCATGTTGATAAGAATATTTTAGGGGAAAGCAAAATAGTAGACCAGCCGGCTGTCCTAGCCAAACCCCTTCAATCCCGCTCCCAGCAGAAAGCAAGCAGTCAAAAGAAGCCAAAACATGACGGTTGGGGTTACGATCGCGAATTTACCCCTCTAGATCAGCCCCTCGAAGAGGTCCTTGAATACATGCTGAGCAAAGGAATGGTTAAACTTCCAAGAATTGCTAATCCTCCGGTCGCCCTAGGGAAATGGAAAGATCGCTTCTGCAAATTCCACCGAGCTACAGGGCATGATACTGAGCGATGTTTCGTCTTCAAAAATATCGTTCAAGACTGCGTTGACAAGAATCTCCCTATTAAAGAGGAAGACCAGTCGGCCGTTCTGACCGAGCCTTTCCTTGATCATTCATGAAGACGACAAATGCCAATGCTTTCTCATTTCCATCATTTCTGCTTTTTGCTTCTCTGAATAAATGTAGTCTCCAGTTGCTTTCTTTAAATTTGTCATCCTTCCTCCAAGACATCAATAAAATCATCAGTTTTCCTTATATTTGGAGGTCATTTTCTTCATAATGTTATTTTATGAACTCTCTTGCAATATGCCCTTTGGGATGAATGCTTTTCTCTGAAAAAATTCTTCCTTCTCAGATAACCTCCCAAGTTCGTAGGGAAGCTCATTACCAATTATGCATTACTTTGTTATATTCCTTTAAAAATGTCTTTTTCTTCATGGTTGACGGCCTCGCCTAGGTAACAAGACATATCTCGGTTGTTTATTTCCTCTCATGGAATAACAATGCAATTGTCGCAATCCCAGCAATAATCTCATCCCTGGTAAAGGGATATCCTTCAAACTGTCAACCCAATTTCAGATCTTCATCTATTATTTTCATTCTATTCTCCAAGTCATTGCCTTCAAGAATTTTCTATCATTCTAATCATCCTATTTGTCTTACAGAGAGTTTCGGCATCGTGGAATGGTTCAGACCAGATCCAAGAAGAAAATAGTGTTGCTTCAGTACCCTAACAGTAGCAGCGAGCAAGAGATGGATTCTCCGCGATCTGCTAGGAACCAAAGTCAACAAGCCAATGATGATATCGATCCTCAGATGTATGCCATGTTTCGAAAGATGTTGAATAAGATAATGGCAGATCAAACAGGGGACAATTCCGACAAGATTCCTACCAAGAAAAATATCAAGGGCCGAACATTAGAGAAACAACTGAAGATATCCAAGAAGTGTATCCAACATGAGGATACATCTGATGAAGCAGAATCAGGAGGTGGCACCGATGAAGAGTGTGAGGCTCAGCAAGCTTTTCAGAAGATGACACAGGGGCAGGGGTCAGACAATAAGCTAAAAGATCATTCTGCTAATAACTCTGACCAGTCGCAACTCAGAGATGTGGTCAAAATGGTTAAGGATCTGCAAGCCCGCGACAAGGGCAAAAGGATTTTTACAAGCGAAGATTTCTATGATGGTTTAGATGGGGATGACAGCCTAGAAGATCTCCCCCGTAAATTTGTCAAATTTGATGGGACTGGCGATCCCAAGGCTCACCTGTCTATGTTCTTTGCCGAGTGCAATCGATTCAAGAGAGACAATCGTGCTTTGTTCAGATGTTTTTCTCACAGTCTGGAGGGCACCGCCGCCAAGTGGTACTCAGAGCATATCAATCCCGTTGAATTGAAGGAATTTGATAAAGTGGTTAATCTGTTCATTGAACGATTCCTTTTAAACACCAAAGCGTCGCCAACGTTAAACCATCTCTATAATACAAAGCAAAGAGATAATGAGAAAGCCAGAAACTTCATCCGCAGATGGAGGGGCACTTGCAATAAAATGAGAAATCCCATCTTAGAGGAGCACGCACTCCAGATTATTCTAAACGATTTCTCACAACCTTTGAGAGGTCTTATCTCCACCTCACCCTCCAAATCTTTTATTGAGCTTATTGAACGGGCCGAGTGGCTCGAGATGGGAATAGAGAATGGGGTCTATGATGGCATCACCCTTGTCAAGAATAATCAAGATTCAAAGAAGAAGGAAAATTTCATCTTCTCTGCCAATGTCGGCCGCAGTGGCCACAAAAATAGCAAGAGCAATCATGCAGGTCAGAAAGAAAAGTCTTCAAAGAAGAATGAAAAATTGAGTCAGCAGAAAGAAAAGATAAAACGGGATGGTTGGGGTGACGATCGTCAGTTTACTCCTCTTGAGCAACCTCTCGATGAAATCCTTGAATATATGTTGACCAAAGAAATGGTAAAGCTTCCAAGAGCCACAGATCCTCCCATGATCATGGGAAGGTTCATGGACCAATTCTGCAAATTCCATCGGGCAGTAGGACACGATACTGACCACTGTTTTGTCTTCAAGAACATTATTCAAGATTGCATTGATAAGAATATCCTCGTTGAAGATAAAAAGAAGGACTAGCCATCTTTCCTCGATTACTCAAAAAGCCGACGATGCTAGCATTTTCCCATTTCTCATTTTGCCTTCAAAGGATGATATAATCCTGTCTATCTTTCCTTGATTTGTCATTTTCCTTCAATGCATCAATAAAATTATCAATTTCTTCTTCTCTGCACCATGTCCTTCTGCGAGAAGTGATATTTTTCAGAGTCTCTCCTGAATCAATCAAAAGTCAGAAAGTATTCTTCAAATATCAATTACTTATCCTTTCATCCAACTTCTCACTCCCCAGTTATACTGGGGCATTATTTTGAAAATTGTCTTCAAAACATCCTGTATGCAGGCAGGGTCAAATAAATCTCTCATTTTGCATGCATTTGCATTCATTTACATACATTTGCATTCATTTGCATTTGCATGCATTCATTCGCATTCATTTGCATCCATATGTACCATTTTCATTTTCCCCTTCAGGTTAAGGGATAAACCTGAGTTACCCCTTCAGGATAAGGGATAAACCTGAGTTTCCCCTTCAGGTTAAGGGATAAACCTGAACTACCCATTCAGGATAAGGGATAAATCCTGAGACCCCGACAGTTGTGTAAGTCATCGTGAGGATGAAGATTGAAAATCTCTCATCAGAATCAGTTGGGTAAATTTTAAAAAATCCAGTGTTCGTGCTGGTAAAATTTTCAAAAAACCAGTGTTTGTGCTGATAAAATTTTCAAAATCCAGTGTTCGTGCTGGTAAGATTTTCAAAAACCAGTGTTCGTGCTGGTAAAATTTTCTAAATCCAGTGTTCGTATTGGTAATCTCTCAAAATCCAGTGCTCGTACTAGTAATCTTCCAAAACCCAGTATTCGTACTGGTAATCTTTCAAAACATAATGCTTGTACTGGTACGTTTTCAAAATCTAGTGCTCGTATTGGTACCCTTTAAAAATCTAACACTCGTGTTGGTGTCTTGCCCATTGGTCGCGTTATTCAATCTCTTAAGTGCAGTCTTCATGCTGACCTTTCATTAGAATTCAAGTTCAATATCAATTATGTCAATTTCGACCTTCGGGTCATCCAATTTCTAATTTCCAAATTTCTAATTTCGACCTCTGGGTCACCTAATTCTCTATTTCAACCTTCGGGACATCCAATTTGATCAATCAGGCCTCTCGGCCGCCCACTCTATCAGATTCTCAATTCAAGCCTTCGGGTTACAATCTTACCAGCATCAGTCATTCTCCTGCCTTCGGTTTACAACTTTGTCAATATCTATCACTTTCCAAGCCTTCGGGTTAAAATTTCATTAATGTCAATCATTTTTAAATCAACAAAATCCTGCTTTCTAGCTGGTCGGTCAACAAATCCTGCTTTCGAGCTGGTCAGTCAACAAATCCTGCTTTCGAGCTGGTTGGTCAACAAATCCTGCTTTTGAGCTGGTCGGTCAACAAATCCTGCTTTCGAGCTGGTCGGTCAACAAATCCTGCTTTCTAGCTGGTCGGTCAACAAATCCTGCTTTCGAGCTGGTCGGTCAACAAATCCTGCTTTCGAGCTGGTAGTTCAACAAATCCTGCTTTCGAGCTGGTCGATCAACAAATCCTGCTTTCGAGCTGGTAGTTCAACAAATCCTGCTTTCGAGCCGGTAGTTCAACAAATCCTACTTTCGAGCTGGTAGTTCAACAAATCCTGCTTTCGAGCCGGTCGGTCAATAAATCCTGCTTTCGAGCTGGTTAGTAAAAACAAAACCCAACTTTCAAGTTGATCTTTCACTGAGTCTTTTCAGGACTCAATTTGGGTATGGATGTGTCAATTAGACCTCAAGCAATTTCTTTCACCAAGGATTTCAAGAACATTTTGCCAATTTGCCATTAAATATTTGTTGATTTCAAAATTTTTATTGCACAAAAATATTACCTCAGAATACTTTCAATATTATTTTCAAAAGGTCAAAGCTTTTGTGAAAAAGGATTCAAAATTCAAATTCTTTCTATTGGCCAACCAAAAGGGTGAAGAATAAATCCTCGATATGGCCAGCAAAAGGAAATTCAATGTTGTTGCAAAGCCATAAGTGATCGGTATTGATCGCAGTCAATGGCACATTTTTAAAGATCATTCTTGGAAAATAAAACAGTCGAAATATCCTGGGTGATACAGAAAAATCCATTAAATCCCTATATCTCCTCAATCACCTAAGCTGCAATTAAATATCTGCAAAAGGGATCTCTCAATTGTCGTCAAGATGAAGGCGAATTAGGCGAGTAGACCCCCGGGGCCAAAGAAGATTTGAATCATCTCCAAGATGACGGAGTTTGTGACGGATCCTTCCAGGGAAAGTTCAGAGCACCGTCAAGATGAAGGCGACTGCGATGAGCCTCCCGACAAACCCTAAAGGATATTTAATTTCTGCTATCATCAAGAGATTTCCAACCAAAGAGCCAATAACCGTCAATATAATCCCTGAGAGAAAAAGAAGGATCGGAGCATCTCTGAGATGAAGGAGTTTGTGACGTACCCTTCCCAAAAAAAAAGAGAGAGAGAGAAAAGTCAGAACATCTCCAAAATGAAAGATGATGTAATCCCCAAAAAGCCCAAGAGATCTCTAATTCTGCCAATAAAGAAAAAAAGTGGGCAGAAAGATCATCATGAGAAAAGAATCCCAGGATATCAGACTGCCAAATTTGCCAAAGAATCTTCTTTAATTTTGTGAAATTCTATTATCAATATTCTTTCACCAATTGCTCTCACAATATCAAGAATACTCTCTTTTCTGCTCATATCAAGGAAATTGATAGCTTCCTTGAAAGAAAGCCAATTGCAAGCAATTTGAATTCGAATCTTGATTCTACGGAGTTAAGCCCAGTCGGAGGTAATACTTCAGGTAGAAAAGAGGAAAGATTTTCATACCAATATACCTCAATTTCAAGCATTTTGAATCAACAAACAATTTTTAACATTTTGGCAATATTTTCTTACTATCTTGACATGAAGTGAAGAGCTCGATGTCCATCTTGACACATCCTGATATCACCTTTTACCTCCTTGAGAGAGTAACCTTTATCATCTTTCGCGTTGTTGAAAGATTAGCCTTTTCTGTGAAAGGATCGCCTTTGTTATGTTTCGCGTTGTCGAAAGAATTCATCTTTTGCGTTGTCAAAAGAATTGCCTTACTCCTTTGGATCGCCTTGTCATCTTTCGCGTTGTTGAAAGAATCGCCTTGTTCATTTGGATCGCCTTTCCCATCTTTCGCGTTCTCGAAAGAATTCATCTTTTGCGTTGTCAAAAGAATCGCCTTACTCTTTTGGATCGCCTTATCGTCTTTCGCGTTGTTGAAAGAATCGCCTTGTTCCTTTGGATCGCCTTTTTCCATCTTTCGCGTTGTCGAAAGAATTCATCTTTTGCGTTGACAAAAGAATCGCCTTGCTCCTTTGGATCGCCTTGTCATCTTTCGCGTTGTTGAAAGAATCGCCTTGTTCCTTTGGATCGCCTTGTTATCTTTCGCGTTGTCCAAAGAATTCATCTTTCGTGTTGTTGAAAGAGTCATCTTATTCCTCTTCAAGAAAATTGTCTTATTCACCATCCAACTTACCATTTTCCTCCCAATCAGGATAAGGGCATAAACCTGAGCCTCCTTTAATGAGGTATTTCATTTTCCTCCCAATCAGGATAAGGGTACAAACCTAAGCCTCCTTTGATGAGGTATTTCATTCCCCGGTCAGGTTAAGGGTCAAACCTGAGCTTCGTTTCTACACGAGGAATTTCCCGTCCCATCCAGGTTAAGGGCAAAACCTGAATCTCACTTCTTTTGAAGTAAATTTTTCTTCTTCATTCTCCATTTCATATCTACCATTTTCATCAGGGCTAATTTATTCATACTCAGTCAGATCCTTCTAACTGGGGCATTTTTATAGCCAAAATTTGGTGTGTTTTTCTTTGCCACTAAGCTCGTCCTCAAGACAGCTTAGTAGCAAAGAGGGGCATCTGTAAACACCCCAAATTTTCCACATTTATTCTCGAACAATCCTCCTCGTGCAGTGTCAACCCTGTTAGGTCAGTGTAGGAGTCAAACCCCGAGTCAGTTTCAGAAAATCACCATTTTACCAACTTTTATTAGGAAAATTACCATTTTACCCCTAGGTCATCCCAGACCCAGTTAGTCGGAGTCAACCAAGCTCACTGGTCAATTCAGGACATTTAGAATATCAGTCATTCCAAGCACATCTGAGCTCATAATGAACAGACCATTTTCATTTTTGACCATTCCTGCCAAAATGGGATCATTTCTTCAGAAATGAGCTCATTTCTCACTCAAATCCAAGCCAATTGTCTCCAAGTCAGTCATTTATAGTCAGTCATACTCCTCAGAGTCTAACTTGAGCTCACCAGAAGTTCAAGCGCTCCAGTTTCAGTTCAAAACCATTTTCAAGTGTTCAGGAGCCCATTTTAGTCCATTTCAGCTCTTTTAGCTGAAATTGAGCTGAGTTCAACCAATTGAGCTAGTGTTCGAGCTTCGATTTTAGTTCACGTCAGTATTATTGACCTTTTTTTTTTTTAGCTCGAAGTCAGTTCAAGTTCGTAATTCACTTCACTTCAGCGACCATTCCGTACCATTTCTCTAAAAATGATAGCTTTTCTTGAAAATTCAGTCAGAAAGGTCAGTTGAGTCAGTGCCTTGTCAGCTCATTGGAGTTCTGAAACTCTAAAACCCAGCTCAATCTGGCTCATCTCAGTTCAATCCAGCTCAAACCCCAATTTTCAGTGTTACTTTGACCCAGTAGAGTCCCGAAAACCATTTCTTGAGCTATTTTGCAAATTTTATCAATTTTAATGCTTTTAGAACTGATACAAGTGACAATCGGGGTCTGACATCCAAAATTCTTTATTCAAGGTTAGCATTTCGCATAGCATTTCATGTCATTTCTCATCATTTCATATCATTTCTCAGCATTTCATAACATTTCATCACATTTCATTCCATTTTCGAAGTCCAGAACTCCAGTTTTATAAATTTCAATCCAGATTGAGTTTTAAAAGTTTTCAGAAATCAATTTCAAACCTCGGGTTTCCAAAATTGAGATTTTTACCCCCGGGATTCTAAATTTGGAAATATTTTCTTAAGAAAAACAATCTGGATTTATTTCAAACTCAATTTTTTAAATTCTACACTGGATTTGCTTCGCAACGAGGTATTGAACTTCAAAATCTGAGCTCGTTTCAAAAACTGCCAAAAATAGCTCGTTTCGTTTGGAAATATTTTCTCAAGAAAAACAATCTGGATTTCTTTCAAAATCAAATTTTTAAATTCTATATTGGATTTTCTTCGCAACGAGGTATTGAACTTCAAAATCCGAGCTCGTTTCAAAAACTGCCAAAAATAGCCCGTTTCGTGTGGAATTTTTTTGAAAAGACTATTTTACCCCTTTAATCGTCAAAATGAATTTCAAAAGTGGAATTTGGACCCGCTCTGAGATGGCCCATCCATTTGCATTTTATTGTTTTAATTTATAAGAAAAGAAAAAAAATTATCTTTTTCTTTATTTTTTGTTTGTTTTATTTTGTTTTTATTTTATTTTCTTATTTTATTTTTCCTAAGGTGGGACCCACAAGGGGGTCAACCACCCTAGCCCTCAATCCAGCCCACTTCCTTTCTTTTTTCTATTTTTTTTTCCTTCTTTCTTTCCTTCTTTCTTTCTTTCTTCTTCCTTTTTCTTTCTTTTTCCTCCTTTTTCAATCCCGCTCCCAGCCACTCACGTATACCCTATCCAGCCCCTTCTCTTCCTCTTTCCCTCTCCTTTTCCTCCCTTTCTTTCCTTTTCTTTCTCCCCTCTTCTTTCCTTTTCCTTTTCCTTCTTCCCTTCCTTACTCTTTTCTTCCTCCAAAGCCATACGGCTGTAGCCTTGGGCATTACACAGCCTTCTTCATTAATCAATGGTAACTTAGGGAAAGATATCATCTTTCCTAAGTTACCAACCAAAACAAGAGGAACGGCTGCCTCCCATCTCTCCTCTCATTCACGCATCTTTTCATTAGCCCTCTAAAAACTTAACTCCATCCTCAATTAAAACCTAAGTTTTAGGTTTTAATTGAGGGAGCATTTTACACGGCTGGGCATGATTATTGACAACTTTCCTTTCCCTTTAGATTCCCCAACATCATACGGGTGGCCCATAATTCCCTTTTTCATGGGGACTCCCTCTCATGGATTCAGGGGGCCATACGGCTGCACCCTGCTTCCTCTCTCAAGCATCTCTCATCCAACGCACCTCTCATCTCTCTCTCTCTCTCCCTTGAACTCTCTCTTTCTCTCCTCTTTGGCTGTCATTTTCCATCCCTTTAAGCTCCAGCCCTTCTTCAATCAGCCACAGCCTCCTCTTCAATAGCTACCAACCTTCTAACAGCCACCATACAGCCACCACACAAGGATCGTCCAGCCTCTCCTTCAGCCCCCACGCCCAGCAGCAGCCATGCAGCTTCTCCTTCATCTTAAGTCATCTCCAGCAGCACCACCAACTGTAGCAGCAAACCTCTCTACCACAGCCGGTGCTCACCTTCAACCTTGCAGCAATCTCCAGATTTCACCATTGTAGCAGCACCATCTTCCTACAGCCCCAACTCTTCAATCGATTCCACACCAGCCGGCAACCACTTCCTCAAGCCATAACTCCAGCCAGCAGCATAGCAACAGCCTCCTTCAAGTCCAGGTTCAGCATCAACCTTCTTCAGCCCCCTTTTGGTAGCAGCCAACCGTTGATTGTGGTCTGGATTCCGGCAGCACTTCCCAGCAGCCACTTCAATCATCACAACAGTCACCATCCCTAGCAGCTTCTCCACCTCAAGTCCATCCGTTGGTGCAGCACATCAGCTCCAACAAGCACAAGTCATCACTCCAACCGGCGATCATTTGCTTCAGTCGGTGCAGCAATAAGCATCAAGCTTATTCCAAAGGAGCTCACACCTCCATTGTTGTTATTTCTCCATTATCCGCAGCCGAACTCTCAAGGAAACCCTCTTTGGTCTTTTGCTTCAACCGACCCAAGGTAAGATCCTCGCATCGTTAGTGCTTGTTTGATGAAGTTTATGATTTTTTTTTTATCTTTTATGTCAAGGCTATCTAGGTGAGAGGATCCATCCGATGGATGGATCGGATCCGTCTCACTTGTAGCCAATATCAAAATAAGCATCGTACCCTCTCAACTTTTATTTCATTTTCTGTTTATTTTCATGTCGATTATACATTTGTAGGCATTACATTTATTTTATTTTATTGCTTTATGCGTGTTTCATTGGTCTCATTAATGTTTACCTAGAGAACTATAAGTTTTGATTTTATGCATGAAGTCCAGTTATTATTTTATGCTTGATTTTTTGTCAATAAATTCTAAATTTTTTGTTATGAATGCCTCTATTTGTCTGCAATCTTCTAACAAAAATTCGAATTGATTTAATGTATATAACTTCATTTTAAAAATAAAACCCTAAACCGGGTTTTTTGTTTCTCTGAACTTCCAATTTCTGCTTTAGCAGACAAAACCCATAAAATCGCCCCCTGTGGAATATTCAAATTGTTCTCCAAAAATCACAGTGGATTAATAATCGAATCTACTGATGAGCTGGAAATTTTGAGATTTTTCCAATTAGTTTTGACCTCTGTAAAAAATCGGATTTCCCAGACCCCTGGGAAAATCTCAATTTTCCTTTGTCAGGGTATAGACAGATCCTAATGCATCAAGGTCGCCAAATCTGTAACTTGTCTGCAAAAACTTTAAACCTGAAAGTTGTTCCTAACATAATTTTCTGTCATTTCCCAAAATTTGGGAATTTTTGAATCTGTTTCATTATTTTTCTCGGATTTTCTCTTTCTGTCTAACAGATTCCAATGTCCAGAAAGTCCAGAGATTTAGGTCTCTGATAACAGTATGGCCTTTTCCAAACCGTAACCCGAATCCAAATGATGTCAAAATATAAAATCTTCCTCTATTTGTCAGGGACATTTTACCACAATTGAAGCCTTTTTCCCATCTTTATACTATTTTTCCCATGTTTTCTACCGAACCCTATCTGTTTCCCCTAAATCCTAGAGTCGCCGGATTCCGATCCGACTTGCCAGAGTGGTACAGCTCCGACCATAGGTCAAAACCAGAAAGTGTTAAAAGAAACAATCCTTGCCTTACTGTCCTCTGTCACCCCATAAAATTTGGGAAATTTTTATGGAAATTTGATATCCTAAATTCACTTTAGAATCAACATTTTAGGCAAAAATCACAAAATTTAGGGTTTTTATTTGAATTTCCATATTTAAAAATACAAAAAAATAGATTTTTGAGCTCCATTATGTTTCTAGGGTTATTTTAGGTGTCCATGCCAAATTTGGTTTAATTACAAGTTCATTTGCTTCTTGTGTTAGTTTATCTTTAAATTCAGAAGCGAAAATCAGGTTAAATTTGATATTTATGATATTTTCGCCATTTTAGGGTTTTTATCATGTACATGAGCATATAGAATTATTTTAGGGTTAATTTCAATGTCATTTGCATTTCACATTTTTCATTTTTGCAAAATTTATTTCAGAAAACCCTGGTTTCAAGGCCAGTCTTGTTATCGAGGGTATTTTGGTCATTTTGACCTAAATTTCGAAATTTCAATTTCTAATTATCCAAAATTTCATGCATATCATCATATTTTATCATATTATGTTTGATTTATTTCATTTGATTTTCAAAATTCCAAAATTTATAAAAATTCTTTCAGAAAACCCTGATTTCAAGCTCATCAGGGGTATTTTGGTCATTTTGACCCCAATTTCGAATTTTCAAGTTTATTTTCAAAATTTATTCATTATTTATTATGTTTATATCAAAGGGGGTATGATTTTGGGTTTATATCTGAATAATATCCGATAATTTCCCATATTTTTGGATAAATTCAGAAAAACCTACATTTTTGTGCTAACCTTGTTTTCTAGTTTTGCAGGAACATTCAAGAAGAAGACTTAGCTTTTATTTTTTTTTTATTTCAATTCAATGTAACCTCAAATGTAATAATTTGGAATAAGAGTTACTTTTCTGCTTAGAATAGGGCTGCATTGCATATAGTTTAATTTATGCAAATTTCAATATGTGATGTATCATTCATGCACATTATTTCAAATTCACTATGGTTTACACGAATGGCACGTGTACAAGCTCTTATGGAGTTTATAAACTCGGTGAGATTTGTATTTATGGCCATTGTCAGAATACGAAGAAAACCAAGATTTATGATCTTCGTATTAGTCACATTCAGCCTACACACTTAGGCTAACTTAAAAAATGCACTGCATTTCTCAAAGTTTCAAAAGGATTTCCCAATTCCTTAATTGAAATTTCCTTTTCAAATTCATATTCATTCATTCATATTATTCAAATTGCATTATTCTCAAATTCATTTTCCAATTTCAATTTCAAAAAAATTCAGTTTTCTCAAGAGTTTCCAAGTCTTTCTCAGGATCTGATTTTCTCAAAATCCTAAGTTTTTCAAATGACATTTCAAAGCATTTCCCAAGTTCAAACCAAGATTTTCCAATGTTTTAAAATTCTCAAATTTCAAAGTCGCAAGTTTTCAAAAAGATCGATTTTCTCATGATTTCCCATTTTCCTAAGAACTCAGTTTCCTGAGAATCCATTTTTCATGTCAAAAGTCATTTTCTAATGAATTTCTTGATTTTCTCAGAATTCTCAAATCTATTTTCTCAGAAAAGCAATTCCAAATTTCAAAATCGATTTTCTAAAGTTCAAATTTTCCTGAGAAATCACTTTCCAATGCAAATTTCTGATTTCCAATAAAATTCAATGATTTTCCCAGGAATTCCATTTTCAAGCATTTTCCAGTCCTTGTCTAAATGCATTTCAATTTTCCAAAGCAAACATCATATTTTCTCAAACTTGCATTTTTCAAAATTCCATAGCACAAGCCTGATTCTTTGTGCATTCTAGGAAAAATAGAGCATAATTTAGATATTTGAGTCAAGTTAAAGCACATAATTGGTCCTTGGTTCAATTACCCCTGGTAAAGGTGCCAGGAACGGTTGAACCTCGTACCGACAGGCGGATCCCATTCCATGGAATTTTCCCGCAAATTTTCAAAACGGAGGCGAGTAAATTTTCAAAACAATTTTCAAAACTTTGGTCGAGTTTGACTCGCGAAATTCGTTTCTCTCTCGCAAGGGAGGGGAAAAATTTTGCGATGATAACACTCCATCATCTACAGTTTTAACCTCCAATGTCTAATTCTGTAGATGTTCGATGTTTTCTTTTGTTGAAATCGTTCCCTATGTATTGATGATCGATGATGCCTCGCAATGGCATCATCGATCCATCCAAGTTTACTCTTTCCCTTCTCCCTCTGTTTTACTTCTGATCTTCCTTTTTTTTTTCTTTCTTTTTTCTTTTTATTAAAAGCATCCATGTAATATCAGTTTGCTCATGGCAAAATCCGATTTACAAACATGCTACAACAAAAGGAATAGCCCCATTCCGACATTTACTTTTATATTTCCTTTCTCCTCTTGTGGCAATTTCCTCTGAGTTTCATTGTATTAAATACATGATTCAGTCGGTTTTCCACCTTTGTATTTTTTTATTTTGATTTTAGTAATCGGCTTATGTGGATGGCCTATTGATCTTAGAATTCCCGTATTGCCTGGATCATTCATTGATTTGAATTTCTTGTTTGATTTCGATAATCTGAGGCATTGCTCATAACAGCTGCGTGTTATCCCCTTTCACTTGGTTACCAGTCCATTCGGTATAGCGCAATCTCCATTCAATATGATCATTATATGCTATATCGATATCCCCTGTATTGCGTTACATACCTAAATCAAGTTGTGTTCCCGTAACATGCCCTATCGCCAGAACAACACAGACATCGCACCCGAGCTTGTAAGCTTTCTTTTACAATTTCACATGGTAATCCTTTTATTCTGAAGTTGCGTCTAGAGCATGCCTCATATCTACAATAGTCGGCGCATCCCTGTGGAGGTATTTGTCTCAACATATGTGCTTATAATCAAGTGTGATGTTTTCCTTTTGTTTTATTACATAGGTAAAGATTAGCTCATAATGTCTGAATGCATCTCTCGTTTTGTAAAGCAATAATGTCATCGGTATCTGCAATTCACCTGTATCATTGGTAGTCTTTATATCTTCCAGGTAGCATTTGTAATAATTTTTTTTCTTTCTATGGCTGAAACACGTTGGGGGAGGGGGGATAATTTCAGAAACCTGTCAAGATGTCCAGAAAAGTGCTAAAACCATCTGATGTGGGTTATGATGAGTTTGCAGGATCAAGTATAAAATTATCTAGGTTTCAAAAGTATCACAGACACAGATTTGGGGTAAATCTGTGAGGTTTAAGTGAATTCAGAGAGGATTGGAAATTCAAATCATGTATCCATGCATGTTGTTGTGTGATTTACTTCATTTCCTGAATATATATATGTTCAGCCATTATCATCATCTGCCTTCATCTAACTACTACACTGATTTCATACCCATTACTGGCGTAAATCCTTTGGTTATCCAATATTTTGTTTTCTGCTCACTAAGGATGTTATGCCTTCATAAGACAATTGGCAACAAGTATTAGTAACTCTTTCACTGGCATGTTTGTGAAATGAGCAATTCGAGAGGAGAACCAGATTATTCAGGGAGCGCTGAAGTAAAGGGTATTCAGAAGGTCCCAATAATCTCTGCCATCTGCAAAGTACTCGTAAAATTCATTCTAAGTTTCTAAACTTACTGTGGCAACATATGGCATGTTGAGCCGAGATCGGATGCCTTGTGGACTCACAATCAGGACTTCTGGTTTGTTGTGAAACTTGAGACCTGCTGAACCAAAACCAGGTATTCTGATGGCTCAAAATCAATTTCCTGTTTTTATATATATAGCATATCACTTCACTAGCATATGTCCTGCTATTCATGTGCATCCAATTGTTACATGTACCACACCCTACAATCCATGTGTCCATGGTCTTATGGATGAACTAGACAAGAGGTTTAATAGTGAGGATTGCATTTCAGCCTTTTTGAAGAAAGCTTATTTACTGTGTTCATAAAGTTTGCACCATGAAAGAACTCCAACAAGGATCATCTTGGTAGGAGAGATCGGAGGAACTGCAGAAGAAGATGCTACTACCTTAATTAAGGAAAGTGGAACTGAAAAACCCATTGTTGCATTCATAGCTGGGCTTACTGCACCTCCAGGTCACCGCACGAGTCATGCTGGAGGTAAGATATTATTTTTATTATGATCATAGCTGAAAGTGCACTAGGATCGAGGCAACGAGCACTAGAGGGGGGGTGAATAGTGCTTTTAAAACTTTCTGCGGAATATTGAAGGATTTTGCAAATCTCAAAGCAAACACACAAAGAACACAAGATTTTATCCTGGTTCGGTCAAACCCGACCTACATCCAGTCCCCAAGCAAAACCCGCTTGAGATTTTCCACTATCAACCTTGTAAACTACAAGATCACACAGACCATAACCGGTCCCACTTTCAGTAACAATCCCACTGAAAGCAAACAACTCCTTTACACCAAGGAGTCCTTCTTTTTATAGAAAATAAATAACAACTTACAATACAACCTATGAGCCTTCCTTTTGAATGCAAATGAGATGCAATTGGCTTTTGAGGTTGTTGAAACACTCTACTCACGAATTCACTATCTCTCAAAGTGATTTGAGTGAAAAACTGAAGTGAAAATATCACGTGAGTGAGAAAACAAATACTTGAATGATAGGAGTGAAAAGCAAGAAGTAATTTAATATAATTCTATTGAATTTGATGTTTTTGAGTGTAGAATGCACTCATATTTATAGTTAAAATATTCCATACGTTGAGAGTATGAAAGAGTGTCAAAACTGTCCATTTTGAACGATCAAAATGTTTGAAAAATGAAAAGACACGCTTTTTTGAAGTTTCAGGAAAACGGCAAAATTAGTCGACTGAAACATCAGTTAGTCGACTAATAGTTAGTTATTAGTAGACTGACAGTTATCGTCGGTCGACTGATCTGTTAATCGAGCCTTTTGAAAATCTGAACTTTTGAAACTTAGTCGACTTGAGAAAAGTTAGTCGACTGATAATATCATCAGTAGACTGAAAAACCTTTTAGTCGACTGCTGCTAAAAACTTCTGAAAAACAAACATTCTGTTCGGTCGACTGATAAAAAACATTAGTCGACTGCTGCTAAATTTTTTTTTTTTCAGAAAACACATGTTCTGTTCAGTCGACTGATAAAACCATTAGTCGACTGCTGCTAATTTTCCAGAAAACAGACATTCTGTCCAGTCGACTGATAAAACCTTCGGTCGACTAATTTGACAAGAATGACTTTTTAGAAAATATGGCGCGAAAGGATTAGTCGACTGATAAGTCTATTGGTCGACTAATAAACATGAAAATTTAAGAAAAGAGTTTTCTAAAAAGATTTTCAAAAGAGTTTCTTTTAGAAAAGTTTTTCTAAAGATTTTTAAGGTGAAATGCAACCTAAATATGCACTCTAAGTAAGGCTCTTACAAGAATCTAAGACTTTTAATGAATTAAACATTTGCACACTAGTCTTCAAGGATTCTTCACCGAATTCTTCAATTTCTTCATAGCCTTAGCTGAATTGCAGTTGATTTTACTTGCTCATCATCAAAACCTTGTACTTGAAGTATCATGTATGGCTTCATTGTCGTAACAATCTCCCCCTTTTTGATGATGACAAACTTAATCAAAGACGAAACTTTTTAGATGCATAGATGGAGATTTTACTCCCCCTATCAATATGCTGCAAAACATTAAAAGTTAGCACATTTAAAGCACATATATCACATATTGATTGATTTGCATTTTCATTCATCATTTCTTCATGTATTTAGAAATACATTCATTCAAAGCTTTCTTTTTCTCTTAATTTTGTATTTCTCATGCAAGATCTCCTGTAATGTAATTGCTATCATCTTTTTCTCAAGATCTCCTGCAATTTCAATGTAATGCTATCTTTATCTTTTTCTCCCCCTTTGTTAGAATAAAAAAAGAGTAAGGGCAAAAATAGCATAAGCAAAATAGACTTTTAACTCGTATCTCTATTTTAAAACACGACAAGGGAGTTCCGGCGTTTCAAGATCACGGCCAGAAGATTCCGGCGTCTCCCTGTTACGGTAAGAAAATCCCGGCAATGATGGAGTCGAACGGCACTCCGAGGGTTTTTCGGAAGAGAGAGAGGCAAGAGAGAAAGAGGGGTTTAAGGGTTTCGTTTTTAAGAAAAAACAAAAAGGTACGAAGTGAAACAATGCCTCTTTTTTTTTTTTTTTTAAAAACAGGTTTTAAAACAAATCCAAGGGGTGTCGGGTCCCTTCACTTAAATTTTTTTTTTTTAAAAAAAAATTTAGTCGACTAAAACTTTATCGGTCGACTAAAAAAGTGCGACTTATTCTAAAAATATCATCAGTCGACTAGAACTATATCGGTCGACTAATATGATGCGATACATTCCAAAATATAAAAACACCAGTCGACTAGAATTTTATCGGTCGACTAATATAGTGCGATTTTGAGATTTTGTTAAAAAATCAGCATTTTTATAAATCCAAAAACGAGCAAATACCTAGTTCTCTCCTAATTCTCATAAAATCTTCATTTTTAAGAGGTTTAGTGAAGATATCGGCATGTTGTTCTTTAGTGGAAATAAAATTTAACGAAATATCTCATTTTAACACATAATTTCTTAAAAAATGATGTCTAACTTCAATATGCTTAGTTCTTGAGTGCTGAATAGGATTTTTCGAAAGATTTATAGCACTAGTGTTATCACAATAAATAGTTGTTGTGGAGTAATTTAAACCAAAATCTTTTAAGGTCTGTTTCATCCAAAGTACTTGTGAACATGCTAAACTAGCCGCTATATATTCAGCTTCAGTTGTTGAGAGTGATACTGAATTTTGCTTTTTACTAAACCAAGAGACTAAGGAATTTCCCAAGAAATGACAAGTTCCACTAGTACTCTTGCGATCAGATTTACTTCCTGCAAAATCTGCATCACTATATGAAACTAAATCAAAGGAAGATGATTTTGGGTAAAACAAACTGAAATCTGAAGTATCTTTCAAATAACGAAGAATTTGTTTTACTGCAGTTAAATGAGATTCCTTTGGATTAGCTTGAAATCTTGCACACATACAAACACTAAACATAATATCAGGTCGACTAGCAGTTAAGTATAATAGAGATCCGATCATACCTCTGTAGAGCTTAGTATCTACACTTTTACCATTTTCATCTTTATCAAGAGAAGTAGTTGTACTCATAGGATTCCTTCTTGATTTCGATGAGTCCATCCCAAATCTCTTAAGAAGTTCTTTTGTATACTTAGCCTGATTGATGAAGATTCCTTCTTCAGTTTGCTTTATTTGAAGTCCAAGGAAGTAGTTTAATTTGCCCATCAAGCTCATTTCAAACTCTTCCTGCATAGCCTTAGCAAATTCTTTACAAAGAGAATCATTAGTAGAACCAAATATTATGTCATCAACATAAATTTGCACAATAAGAATATCTGAATTAAAATGTTTAATAAATAAAGTGGAGTCTACCCGACCAATGGAAAAACCAGATTGTTCTAGAAAATTTCGTAGTCTTCCATACCACGCTCTTGGTGCTTGTTTGAGTCCATACAGAGCTCTTTTCAATTTGTAGACCTTTTCTGGATATTTCTCATTTTCAAAGCCTGGGGGTTGCTCTACATAAACTTCTTCATTGATGTGTCCATTTAAAAATGCACTCTTAACATCAATTTGATATAACTTGAAGTTCATGTAACTAGCAAAAGCAAGCATCATACGAATTGACTCTAATCGAGCCACTGGTGCATAGGTTTCATCAAAATCTATGCCTTCTTCTTGATTATAGCTTTGTGCCACTAGCCTTGCTTTGTTACGAATGACTTCACCATTTTCATCCAGCTTATTTCGGAAGACCCATCTTGTTCCAATTACTGGATGATCCTTTGGTCTATCAACTAGATCCCAAACATCATTCCTAGTAAATTGGTTAAGTTCTTCAGACATGGCTAAAAGCCAAAATTCATCATCACATGCCTCATTGATATTCTTTGGTTCTAATTTAGATATGAAAGCAACATTTGGAATATATTTTTCTAACTGCCTTCTAGTTTGGACACCACTCTTTATTTCACCAATAACTTGTTCATGTGGATGATTAGGAACTTCTTTCCAAACCGGTTGAAGAGGAATATTTTCTTGAGAAGTACTCTCTATCAAGGGTTCTTCTTGAAGTGTTGCTTCTTCTTCTTCGCTTAGAGGAATAACCTGCTCACAATTCTCATCAAATGCAACATGTAGAGATTCTTCAATACAAGATGTTCTTTTATTGAAAATACGATATGCTTTACTTCTAGAAGAATATCCAAGAAATATTGATTCATCTGATTTTGAATCAAACTTATCAAGATTATCTTTGGTATTTAACAAGAAACATTTACTACCAAAAATTTTGAAATATGAGATCTTTGGTATACGATCATAATACAATTCGAAACATGTTTTATGTAAAATTGGTCGAATAAGAACACGTTTTAAGACATAACATGCTGTATTAATTGCTTCAGCCCAAAAATATTTTGGTAAATTTTTATCTTGAAGCATGGTTCTAGCACATTCTTGCAAAGTTCTATTCTTTCTTTCAACAACTCCATTTTGTGGAGCCGCTCTAGGAAAAGCAAAGTTGTGAGATATACCATGTAAATCACAAAACTTTAGAAAAGATTCATTTTCAAATTCACCACCATGATCACTACGAATTTTAATAATAGATGTAGATTTTTCATTTGTAATTCTTCTACAAAGTTTAGAAAATTCTGAAAAAGCATCATTTTTGCTTTTTAGAAAAATCACCCATGTAAACCGAGAATAATCATCTACTATAACAAAAGCATACTTGCTACCATTCAAACTTTGAATTCTAGATGGTCCAAATAGATCTAAATGTAAAAGTTCAAGAGGACGTTTTGTTGAAACTATATCTTTAGCTTTAAAAGAACTCTTAATTTGTTTACCCTTTTGACAAGCATCACATAAGTGATCCTTTTTATATGGTATTCTAGGTAGGCCTCTTACAAGATCATTCTTGGATAATTTTGAAATAATTTTAAAATTAACATGTCCAAGTCTCTTGTGCCATAACCATAAGACATTTTTCATTAAAAGAGGGTAATTCATCTAGATATAGTTCATACACATTGTTTCTTCTTTTACCTTTAAAAATGATCTTTTTAGATTGAAAATCAGAAATTAAGCATAAATCATTTTCAAAAGAAACATGAAAACCTTTATCACATAATTGACTAATAGATATTAAATTATGCATTAAACCATCCACTAAAAGAACATTTTCTATCAAGGGAAATTTTGGATTACCAATATTACCAATACCTATGACTTTTCCCTTGTTATTGTCACCAAAGGTGACGGTTCCTCCATCCTTATTTTGGAGGGTGAAAAATAACTCTGGCCTTCCAGTCATATGTTTGGAACAGCCGCTGTCCAATATCCATTTGCTCCTTATGTTGTGTACCTACAACAAAATCAGAAAACAGAGCATTTGACCCCTTTCTATTTTCGGGTCCATGAGAGTTAGTCTTAGGAACCCATATCCATTTGGATTTTGGTTTCCTTTGATAATAAATATTTTTTCTATAAAAGAATTTAGAATAAACATTTCTAGAATAATCATTTCTAGATGCATTTCTATTAGAACTAGAAAGTTTAGTTTTATGAACAAAAGGTTGAGAATAATGTCTTTGATTTTTCACCACATAGTTTGGTCTATTTTGAGTATCAAAGAAGCTATATCTCAATCCGGTTTTATTAACCGAGCATCTTTGAGAACCAAGAAGTTTTTCTAGATTCTCTTGACCATTTGTGAATTTGGTCACTATAGAAAGAAGATCATTTGACTTTTCTTTAAGACTAAATATTTCATTTTGTAAGAGATTGGTTCTAACTCCAATTTCTTTTATCTCAAGTGCTTGGCAAGAATTTTCCTTCTTGAGATCTTCTATTTCTTGAAGTAACACTTTATTTTGAGAGTCAAGAGTTAAATTTTCAGTTTTTAACTCTTTATTTTTAGAACTAAGACTCTTAAATTTAGCATATAAATCATTAAATGCTTCAAATAACTCAGCATAGTCAAATTGACTTACCGAATCTTCTTGTGCTACAAAACACATGTTGGCGACTTCTTCATTTGATTCTTCATCGGAAGAGGAGTCACTGTCATCCCAACAGGCTTGAAATGCCTTTTTCTTCTTGAATTGGTCCTTGGGCTTGAATTTGAGAAGAGGACAATCTTTCTTGATATGTCCTGCCTTTTTGCAGTTAAAGCACTTTACTTCATTGGGAATGGAAGAATCTGCTTTCTTTGCCTTTCTTTGAAATCTTCCCTTTTTGATGAATCTTCTGAATTGTCTTGTGATGAGGGCAATATCTTCATCTTCTTCAGAATTTTCTGAGTCAGAAGTAGCCTTAAAAGCAAGAGATTTCTTTTTAGGCTCTTCTTCTTGTCTGTCTTGAAGTTGGACCTCATATGCCATTAGGTTACCAACTAAGTCTTCAAGAGTGAGAGTATTGAGATCATTTGCTTCTTCAATAGCAGTGGTTTTTCTCTCCCATTCAGGAGTTAAACACCTTAGAATCTTTCTGACTAAATCCACTTGTGAATATTCTTTTCCAAGGGATTTCAAAGTGTTAGTTATATCGGTCATTCTAGTTACCATGTCCGATATAGATTCATTTTGCTTCATTTTGCTTCATTTTGAACAATTCAAATTTATGAACTAAAGAAGCAATTTTAGATTCCTTTACCTTTGACGTACCTTCGTGTGTTACGAGAAGAGTATGCCAGATTTCATTAGCTGTAGAACATTGAGAGATGCGATTGAACTCTACCTTGTCAACGCCACAATATAAGGCATTCATTGCCTTGGCATTAAGTGAAGCAGTCTTCTTTTCATCATCGGTCCATCGGCTGAAATCAGTTGATGGAGTTTGGTACTTTTCTGAAACAACTCTCCAGATATCGAGATCCATGGATTGCAGGAATATTGTCATTCTTACTTTCCAGTATCCATAGTTTGTTCCGTCGAAGAGAGGAGGACGAACAGAGGAACTTCCTTCTTTGTGCTGAGATGTTGTAGTTGCCATGCTAGATGATGGTCAAATAAAAGTAATAGCAAACCTGTGCTCTGATACCAAATGAAAGTGCACTAGGATCGAGGCAACGAGCACTAGAGGGGGGGTGAATAGTGCTTTTAAAACTTTCTGCGGAATATTGAAGGATTTTGCAAATCTCAAAGCAAACACACAAAGAACACAAGATTTTATCCTGGTTCGGTCAAACCCGACCTACATCCAGTCCCCAAGCAAAACCCGCTTGAGATTTTCCACTATCAACCTTGTAAACTACAAGATCACACAGACCATAACCGGTCCCACTTTCAGTAACAATCCCACTGAAAGCAAACAACTCCTTTACACCAAGGAGTCCTTCTTTTTATAGAAAATAAATAACAACTTACAATACAACCTATGAGCCTTCCTTTTGAATGCAAATGAGATGCAATTGGCTTTTGAGGTTGTTGAAACACTCTACTCACGAATTCACTATCTCTCAAAGTGATTTGAGTGAAAAACTGAAGTGAAAATATCACGTGAGTGAGAAAACAAATACTTGAATGATAGGAGTGAAAAGCAAGAAGTAATTTAATATAATTCTATTGAATTTGATGTTTTTGAGTGTAGAATGCACTCATATTTATAGTTAAAATATTCCATACGTTGAGAGTATGAAAGAGTGTCAAAACTGTCCATTTTGAACGATCAAAATGTTTGAAAAATGAAAAGACACGCTTTTTTGAAGTTTCAGGAAAACGGCAAAATTAGTCGACTGAAACATCAGTTAGTCGACTAATAGTTAGTTATTAGTAGACTGACAGTTATCGTCGGTCGACTGATCTGTTAATCGAGCCTTTTGAAAATCTGAACTTTTGAAACTTAGTCGACTTGAGAAAAGTTAGTCGACTGATAATATCATCAGTAGACTGAAAAACCTTTTAGTCGACTGCTGCTAAAAACTTCTGAAAAACAAACATTCTGTTCGGTCGACTGATAAAAAACATTAGTCGACTGCTGCTAAATTTTTTTTTTTTCAGAAAACACATGTTCTGTTCAGTCGACTAATAAAACCATTAGTCGACTGCTGCTAATTTTCCAGAAAACAGACATTCTGTCCAGTCGACTGATAAAACCTTCGGTCGACTAATTTGACAAGAATGACTTTTTAGAAAATATGGCGCGAAAGGATTAGTCGACTGATAAGTCTATTGGTCGACTAATAAACATGAAAATTTAAGAAAAGAGTTTTCTAAAAAGATTTTCAAAAGAGTTTCTTTTAGAAAAGTTTTTCTAAAGATTTTTAAGGTGAAATGCAACCTAAATATGCACTCTAAGTAAGGCTCTTACAAGAATCTAAGACTTTTAATGAATTAAACATTTGCACACTAGTCTTCAAGGATTCTTCACCGAATTCTTCAATTTCTTCATAGCCTTAGCTGAAATGCAGTTGATTCTACTTGCTCATCATCAAAACCTTGTACTTGAAGTATCATGTATGGCTTCATTGTCGTAACAATAACTCTCACTTTATCAGTCGTTCCTGTGATATTAACATTTAGTGGGGTGCAAATATATTGTTATTCACCCTACTGGACTATTTCGTTTAGAGCATTTTAAGATGGGAAATCTCATCTGAGAAACTTCTTCTGTCATCTCTAACCTCTTTATATGCTTCCTAGTGTTGTATAATTTTATCCTACAGTTAGGTGGATGAATGGAAAGTGTTCTACCTTTATAATTGGTGCTAAATGCAAACATAGGGTAAATTAAGTTACTTATGTTATAATTTCAGTGATAAACCCAAGTTTAACTCTGCTTTTAAAAAGAAAAGATGTAACAATGTCAACATGAAGACAAAAGGTTGGAGCTTAATTCTGTTCACAAAATATTCATAGGAAACTCCTCAATCAAAATGAGCATGGTGGAAAGTTGGAGCACTATTAGTATTGATGCACCGGCTTATGCAAATTAAAAAAAAAAAAGAGTCAAGCACCAATGAGACATACTGCAGGCATGAAGACACTAGGCAGTAGTTAGAGGGAAAGGGATCCTGACAAGGCTTACAGCTGCAGTCAGCTACCTTTTTATCCAACCCAACTGTTTGTAGATTATCACTTTCTTAGCAGGATTGTACAAACCCAGCCTCCTGTTTGGCGGGACATGGTCATCACTAAACTAACCCAGCTGTGGTTAAATGACCCATTGCACAGAGGTATACTTCACCTCGACCAGCCCTCTTTCCACTTCACCTCTTCCTTCAGCCTTGCTGTAGGTATCCCAACAGCAATCTGCTGTCACTTTCAACAACACCATGTTTCCATTCCCCATCCCTTGTTAGCATCTCCATCGTTGTATCACCTGGATTTGCATCCAGCTCATGGCATATTGCACCCCACTCAGCATCTCATCTTACTACTAATTCAGGGTATCATGTATATATGTCAGCTTCCACTTTCCCAACAGTTTAGAATGTCATATTTCCATTTAGATAGTATGTATATCCTAATTAATTCAGAATACTCTTTCACATCTTTCAATAAATCTGAACTTCATCATTACTTTAGGATGTTACATGTAGGTTCTAATATACACTCAATACATAATTCTAGTGCATACTTTGTCATTTGCATTGCATACACATGAGTATTTCACCAATTGCACCTTAGGTTCAAAGTAGTGTTATGTAAATTGTTTCCTACATACATCTAGTGCTAACTATGTTTTTTTAAGGAACATGAAAGAAGCTTGAAATTAGAAAGTTTTCGATGTTTTCAACTTCAACATTGTAATAAGCCAGATATTAATGAAAATTTAAATTTCCAGCTTTTAGTTAGAATGAGCATTGTAAATACCATGAATTTCTTGTTCTCATATTTTTCGCCTTTATTTTCCAAAAGCTCACAAATGAGAACACAAATGGCACGTGCACCATTTTGTAAGAGGTAATTAATCCTAAGTTGATGATTTACATCAATGGCCATAGTCAGGATGTAAACAAAACTTAGGATTTTTATCTTTTATAAAATAACATTGGATCTACACTAGATCCTCTTCAAAAATCATCATATTTTCAAATATTTCCTTCTTTTATCAGAGTTTAACTTAAAATTGGCTCAAAATATATACCAATGGCCATAGTCAGGGTATATTGAGAGTTAATTTCATTTTAAACTCTATAAAAGCACCAAAATATGTTTCATTCTTCACCTGAATTTAAATATAGATTATTATATAATACATTCAATGACCATAGTCAAGGATATATTATATTTTCAATCTTATTTCGATTCATGTAAAGAATGAAATATGTTTTCCAACATCTAAAATTCAAAATTTAAATTCATTCATCATTTAGAATAGAACTGCATCATATTTTCAAAATTCTTTTCAAAATCCAAGTGATCTCAAATATCCTTCTTCAATCTCTATTTTTTTCATTCCTCTGTCTTATTTCAAAGATTTAGATTTCAATTTCAAAGTCCAATTCGACTTTGAAATTTCAAAAATTCAATTTTATATTCAAAAAATTCCGATTCAAATTAGATTTCAAAGTTCAAATTGACTTTGAAATTCCAAAACTCATCTTGTATTCAAAACTTCAATCAAGTTCAAAGTTCAATTTAAAATTTCTGATTCATCTTCTGGTTCCAAATTCAAAATTCAAAGTCTAAATTGACTTTGAAATTCATTTATATATTCAAGATTCAAATTCTAAATTTCATTTTTCAAGTTCAATTCAAACTTGGAAGTTCTTGATTCATCTTTTGAATTTAACAATTCCAAATCCATTTTAGGATCTAGGATTCAACATTTATATCGGATCTTAGACTTCAGACCCAGTTCCACTTTAAGATCCAACATCCAATTTCACTTTAGATATCAGGCTTTAAATCCACCATCCATTTAGGATCTAGAATCCAATTCTACTTTGGATCTCAGACTTCAGATCCAAATACATGTTAGGATCCAGAACCCAGTTCCACTTTTAAATCTCAGATTTCAGATCCAAAATCCAAAATCCATTTTAGGATCCAGGATTCAACATTTCAAATAAATTCTCCAACACCCAATTCAGATTTGCTCACTAGGTCATTTTTTTTTCAAAATTTAGAGTGTTTCTTTGCCACTAAGCTCTGCTTTTAACCGACTTAGTAGCAAAGCGGGGCATCTGTAAACACCCCAAAATTTTCAAAATCTTTTAAATATTCCCCCCCTTTTTTTTGTGCCCCTAATATCATTTTCTGAGCAATTGAGTCACTTTTAATTCCAATTCATTTCTCAAGTTTTACTGAAATTAAATTCATTTTATATATGTCTGACTTGATTTCAGATCCGGATCCATTGTCCAGATCCAAATCTGAGTCTCGTTGTCCAACTTTTAAATTAAAATTACAGAAAATATCAAAAATATTTTTTTAAATAGCTCGGGCAGTCCATCCGGCATCTGTTTGGATCCATCACGTTGTATATCTCGATTCGAGTTTAAAAACTCGAACATTTTCTCAAAACTTGGATCAAAACCCAAACCTTTTGAAGAAATTTTCCCAAGATAACCCTGATTTTTCATAAAAACCTTCCTTTTGTAAAATATTTTGAAATTTTGCAAAATTAGTTTAAATTCCTTTAGTTTTTTAGAGTTTTGTCCTCAAAAATACAAAAAAAATATAGAAAATGCCAAGAAAATAATAATAATAATAATAATAAGAAGAAAATCGAAAAAGAAAAGCACAAAAGTGACCTTTTTGAAAGCACCTTTTGAAAATCGAGTTTTATCAAAACACTTTTTAGCAAAAAATTGTTAAAGACCCCTTTCTGTGAAAATATTGAAAACCTGAAAGGACCCGATTAGAAAATTTTCTAACGGCTTCCCGTTATAAGAAAGGAGCTGCAGACCTCCATTTCATCATCCGACTCCATTCGTTCCAATCCATCGCTTCCACCCATCTTCCTTCCTTTTTTTCTGATTTTTTTTGGCTCGAGACTTCTTCAGAACCTCTGCAAGTAAGGAGATCAAATTGACACCGGGAACTCCAAGTAATCTGGAAAGGTGTAAAGTGTATAACTTTTCTTTGAGATTAAGAATTTTTGTAAATTCAATTTCATTCAAGATCTCTAATAGTTAGATATTAATGAAAACTCTACATTTCCAGTCTTAGATTAGAATGGATGAGCATGTAAATAACATTTGTTTCATTATTTCTGAAAATTCACAAATGGAACATGAATGGCACGTGCACCATTCTAATAGGAGGTGATTAATCCTAAGTTGATGATTTGCATCAATGGCCATAGTCAGGATGTGAACAAAACTTAGGATTCTCATCTTTTATGGAATAACACTGGATCCATTTTAAAAAATCATCATATTTTCCTAAATATTTTCCTCTTTTATCAGAGTTTAGTTTAAAATTGAGTTAATACATATATCAATGGCCATAGTCAGGATATATTGAGAATTAATTTCATTCTAAAACCTATAAAAGCACCAAAATATGTTTGATTCTTCACCTGAATTTAGATATGATTATTATATAATGCATTCAATGACCATAGTCAGGAGTGTATTATATCATTAATCTTATTTATATTCATTTAAAGAATGAAATATGATTTTCAAAATCCAATTTCAAAATTATTTTAATTCATTCATCATTTAAGTTAAAACAACATCATATTTTCGAAATTCCTTTCCAAAAATCCATGTGATCTCAAATATCTTTCTTCAATCTCTATTTCAATTCATTTTCTATCTTATTTCAAAGATTTAAATTTCAATTTCAAAGTCCAATTTGACTTTGAAATTTCAAAATTCAATTTTATATTCAAAATTCCATTTCCCTATTCAAGTCCAATTTCAAAGTTCAATTTAACTTTGAAGTTTCTGTTTCATCTTCAAATTTAAAACCAAGCTTAGTTTCCTATCTTTAAATTCAAAATCAAAGTTTGAGATTGATTCTGAATCTCAAAACTCGACCCTTTTTAAATTCTAAATTCAATCTGGATTTTCAAAAACCAGATCCATCTTCAAAAGTCCCATTTGGACTTTCAGAGTCCAAATCCAAAGTTAGATCTTAAACCCAACTTCCACTTTGGATCTCAGACTTCAGATCCAAATTCCATTTAGATCCAGAATTCTATTCCATCTTGGATCTCAGACTTCAGATCCAAAATCCATTTAGGATCCAGAATCCAACTTCCACTTTGGATCTCAAACTTCAGATCCAAATTCCATTTAGTATTCAGAATCTAATCCCATCTTGGATTTCAGATCTTGGATCCAATTCTATTCAGGATCCAGAATCCAATTCCATTCCTAATTCTAGATTTCAAATCCAATTCCAATTTCAGACCTCATCTGAACTTCCTAAATCCATTTCTATTTTTTTACCATTTGGATCTCTCAAATCCATCCTGATTTCAAATTTTAAATTCAATTCCATTTCAAATTTTATCTCTTCTCCTAAATCTAAGTTCAAAGTCCACTTTCTGACTTTGAAATTTCTTTTATCTCAGCTTCAAAATCATTCTTTCCAAATTCAAAGATTTATTCTTCCAACTCTGATTACTTCAAAGATTTAGAACTTCTCTGATCTATCTCAAGTTCTAAGTTAGATTTTATCATTCAGAAACCATTTCTTCACTCCATTATCAAGATTCATCTCAGAAATACTTGGAGATTTCCAAATCATTTTTCAAAAGAAGCATACATCTTTGCATTGCACAAGCATGATCCTTTGTGCATCTAGATTTAGAATAAAGTCTTAGATAATATTTAGGCAAAGCAAAAGGCACAAATTCGATCCTAGGTTCGATTACCCCTGGTAAAGGTGCCAGGAACGGTCGAACCTCGTACTGACGAGCGAATCCCGTCTCTCCATTTTTCTGCAAATATTTTCAAAACGGAGGCGAGTTAAATTTTTAAATATTTTCAAATTAAGGTCAAGTGAGACCCCTGTGAACACCCCAAATTTTTCAAAATCTTATAAATATTCTCCTTTTGCGTCTGACCCCATTTTCTGAGCAATTGAGTCACTTTTAAATCTAAATTCCATTTTATTTCTCAAGTTTTATTGAAATTAAATTAATTTTATAGATCTGACTCAATTTCGGATCCGGATCCAGATAAAAGATCCAAATCTGAGCTTCGTTGTTTAATGTTTAAAATCAAATTCTCGAAATTTCCAAAATAACTTTTTGAAAAGCTCAAACACTTCGTCCGGTGTCCGTTTGGATCCATCATGTTATATTTCTCGATTCGAGTTTCAAAACTCAAACATTTTCTCAAAACTTGGGTCCAAACCCATTTTCTAAAGAAATTTTCTCAAAATAACATTGATTTTTCAGAAAAAAACCCTTTCTTCTATAAATATTTTGAATTTTTGTAAAATTAGTTTAAATTTCTTAGTTTAGAGTTTTGTTTTCAAAAATATCAATATATATATATATATATATATATATATATATATATATATATATATATATATATATATATATAAAGTGAAGAAAAGATCAATATATATATATATAGAAAAGAAACAAAATTTGGCTTTTGAAAAACTCTTTTTGAAAAAAATTCTTTTAACCAAAACCAGTTTTTGCAAAAATCTTTAAAAGGGGACCGGCTTTTTGAATTTTTTTTTTATAAAAGACCTTCTTAACAAAAATCAATTTTTAGGGTTACGGAGACCCTCTCTTTCACGGAAACCCTTCTCCCTCAACCGCCTTCTCCCTTTCTCCCTCTCTCACCCTCGAACCTCCATGGCCGATCGCCCCTCTCCATGACCTTCCGTAAGCACCCATGTGCCTCCAACCACTTCTCGAAGCCTCCAGCTACCACCCATCACCAACAGCTTCATCTCCAGCCTCTCATCCCCCAACCGAATCCTCCTCCTCTCCCTTTAAGAGAAGCACACATGGGCCTCTTCACACCACCTGTTTTCACCCTACCACCGCACCTTCTCCTCTCAATCCACCTCCTCTCACCCCCGCACCTTCCTTCATCTTCAGCATCCGTCTCCTACCTCTCCATTTACCCCATCCTCTGATCGATCTCCTACCCTTCCATGCGCATCTTTCTCTTCTACTCAATCCCTTCTTCCCCTGGTGTTCCTTCCCTCTCCACAGAAGAAGATTCTTCTTTCCTTCCTTAGGATTCCTCCAAAACTAAGGTAAGAAACCCCTTTTATTTATTTTTTATTTCCTTCTTTTCTCTTCTCTTTTCTTATGAATTTCTTTTGATTTCAACGTATATTTAAAGCCCGATTTACCTTATATTCTCCTCCATCATCTACAGTTTTAACCTTCAATGTCTAATTCTGTAGATGTTCGATGTTTTCTTTTGTTGAAATCGTTCCCTATGTATTGATGATCGATGATGCCTCGCAATGGCATCATCGATCCATCCAGGTTTACTCTTTCCCTTCTCCCTCTGTTTTACTTCTGATCTTCCTTTTTTTTTCTTTCTTTTTTCTTTTTATTAAAAGCATCCATGCAATATCAGTTTGCTCATGGCAAGATCCGATTTACAAACATGCTACAACAAAAGGAATAGCCCCATTCCGACATTTACTTTTATATTTCCTTTCTCCTCTTGTGGCAATTTCCTCTGAGTTTCATTGTATTAAATACATGATTCAGTCGGTTTTCCACCTTTGTATTTTTTTATTTTGATTTTAGTAATCGGCTTATGTGGATGGCCTATTGATCTTAGAATTCCCGTATTGCCTGGATCATTCATTGATTTGAAATTCTTGTTTGATTTCGATAATCTGAGGCATTGCTCATAACAGCTGCGTGTTATCCCCTTTCACTTGGTTACCAGTTCATTCGGTATAGCGCAATCTCCATTCAATATGATCATTATATGCTATATCGATATCCCCTGTATTGCGTTCCATACCTAAATCAAGTTGTGTTCCCGTAACATGCCCTGTCGCCAGAACAACACAGACATCGCACCCGAGCTTGTAAGCTTTCTTTTATAATTTCACATGGTAATCCTTTCATTCTGAAGTTGCGTCTAGAGCATGCCTCATATCTACAATAGTCGGTGCATCCCTGTGCAGGTATTTGTCTCAACATATGTGCTTATAATCAAGTGTGATGTTTTCCTTTTATTTTATTACATAGGTAAAGATTAGCTCATAATGTCTGAATGCATCTCTCATTTTGTAAAGCAATAATGTCATCGGTATCTGCAATTCACCTATATCATTGGTAGTCTTTATATCTTCCAGGTAGCATTTATAATAATTTTGCTAATCACACCAGAGAAAGAGATGATTCCCTTTTCTCTCAAACTGGATTTTCAATGCACTCACAATATGGCCGAGTATGAAGCTTTGATACAAGGTCTGAAAATTCTACAGGACTTCAATGTCAAAAGAGTGCATGCTTATGGGACTCCTTGCTCTTCGTCAATCAAGTCCTAGCTGAATGGCAAGTGAAAGATCAGAAATTACTTCCTTACCAGAAGATTGTCTCAGCTCTTGCCAACAAATTCGAAGAATTCCAACTTTTCCATATCAAGAGAGATTTCAATCAAGTTGCAGACAGTTTAGCTAATCTGGGATCCATCATGTCTTTCAGAAGTGGAGAATCTTGTCGCTCATTTGAAATTGGCAGACTTGATCAACCCGCTTTCGTCCCGGTAGAGCAGATAAACCAGGCTGAGCAGAAGAAGAAGCCTTGGTATCATGATATCAAGAATTTCATTAAAATTGGCGAATTTCCTCCAGAATTATCAAAGAGAGAGCAGCGAGCAATTCAACGCATGTCTGCTCGATATTTTATTCTTGCCGACGTCCTTTATCGTCGTGGATTCAGTTCTGAGTATTCCAGATGTTTGGATGAAGAAGAAGCCAAAGAAGTTGTGCAAGAAGCACATGAAGGCATTTGCGGTGGTCATGTTGGCTATCAGACTCTCATCAAACAAATCATCCGAGCAGGATATTATTGGAGAACTATGCAACAAGATTGCTATCGTTTTGTAAAGAAGTGCGTTCAATGTCAGATGCATGCGCCTTCCATTCATGCGCCAGCGACATACTTGCAATCTGTCGTCTCGCCATGGCCATTTTTCATGTGGGCTTTCGATGTTGTAGGCCCCATCACTCCTTCTGCCTCCAATGGTCATAAATATTTTCTTGCCGCAACAGAATATTTTACGAAATGGGTAGAAGCAGTCACTCTACGCACAGTAGAAGGTCGACACGTGGTTTCTTTCATCCATAAGAATATCCTTTGCCGTTTCGGTATACCGCATGATATTGTGTCGGATAATGGCAGTCATTTCAAGAATGAGGACATTCTGCTCAAAGTTCAAAATTCATCATCATTTTTCCGCTCCTTATTATCCGCAAGGGAATGGTCAGGCAAAGGCCACCAACAAGATTCTGATTCGAATCCTGGAGCGAACTTTAGAAACGGGCCGTGACTGGCATGAAAAGATTCATGATGCATTATGGGCATACAGAACCACCATTCGAACTCCAACGAATGCTACTCCGTCAGAACTTGTCTATGGAACTGAAATAGTACTACCTCTACATGTTCAGAAACCTGCTCTGAAATTTGCATCACTTCTAGAATTACCTCTTGATCAGTATCAGCAACAACGACTGGTACAACTTGATTTGCTCGATGAAAGAAGGCTCAGAGCAGCAGAGCATGCTCAATCCTATCGCCAGAGGATAGCCCGACAATATGCAAAATCTGTCATTGAGAGAAAATTTCGGGTCAATGATCTAGTGCTCAGATCAACAACTTATCTCAGGCACCGCCCGGGTGACAAATGGTCGCCAAATTGGGAAGGTCCTTATGTTGTCAAAGAGGCACTACCTCGCAATTCATATCGGCTCATCAATGCTGATGGAATAGAATTACCAGATCCCATCAATGCTCGACATTTGAAAAAATTCTATATTTGAACAATTTCCTATTCTTTGTAATTCTTCCAAATTTTCTTCAATAATGATCAAAATTCTTTTTCCCAGTTACACTAGGGCATTTTAAAATTTTGTTTTTATCTACAAATATCCTGTATGCAGGCAGGATAAACAAATCTCTCATTTCACGCACTTGTGCATTCATGTGCATCAATTTGCATTCATTTGCATACAATCACATTAATAACGATCTGGTTAGTATTGAGATTTCAACTATCAATCCCATCACAATTCCTAACGATTCAAGATTGAAAGACAATCACCAGAATTGAACCAAAATCCAGTATCCAAACTGGTACATTTTTAAACCGGTATGCATACCGGTATCCTTTCAAAATCGAGCACTCGTGTTAGTGTTCCACTGAATGGTCATGTCAGTCGACCTCTTGAGTTCAGTCTTCGTGCTGATCACTCATCCAATTCCCAAATTTCTAATTTCCAATTTCCAAATATCAATTTTCAAATTGCAAAATTCTAATTTCCAATTTCCAAAATTCCCAATTTCTAATTTCCAATTTCCAAATATCAATTTCCAAATTCCAAAATTCCCAATTTCTAATTTCCGATTTCCGAATATCAAATTCCAAATTCCAAATTTCCAATTTCTAATTTCAAATATCAAAATTCCAATTTCAAAAATTCAAAATTCAAAATTCCAAACTTCGACCTTTTGGTCACTCAATACCAATTCCAAAAATTTCTCTTGCGAGAGACCCTTTTTATAGGGAGAGTTCGAGGGAGCTCGCTCTTTTCGCATGCTATCCAATTCGTTCACTTAGCCCCTTTTCAGGGAGAGTTTGAAGGGACTCGTGTCTTTGTGAACCGTTTGCAAAACAAAATTCCAAATTTCACACAAGGAACCCTTTTTATAGGGAGAGACTCGACGGAGACTTGCTTTCCTTGTGGCCCCATAATTTCAGACTAGGCCATTTCATCATGAAGGACCCTCTTTTCAGGGAGAGTGTGATGAACTCGTTCCTTCATGACCAATTTACCAACCTCACCAATTCCGGCCCCCTTTCCATAAGAGAAGCCCAATGTTAGGAAGTTTTGACGAAAGCTTAATTTCTCTTCGAAAGTTCGTTTTGCAAACACCTCCTCTTCAGGGAAGAGAAGAGTAATTCCCAATTTTAATTTCTGAATCTTCTTCTTTGGGGAAAGGAGAAGAGAATTTCTGTCATGGATGTGTTGCGTTGTGCTTCAAATGCTCGCTTTCACAAAAGGATTTCAAGAAAATTTTGCCAATTTGTCATTAAATATTTGTTGATTTCAAAAATCTTTATTGCACAAAATTATTACTTCAGAATACCTTCAGTATTACTTTCGAAAGGACAATGCTTTCGCGAAAAAGGATTCAAAGTTCAAAATCTTTCTATTGGCCAACCAAGAGGATGAAGAATAAATCCGCGATATGGCCAGCAAAGAGAATTCAATGTTGTTGCAAAGCCATGAGTGATCGATATTGATCGCAGTCAATGGCACATTTTTAAAGACCATTCTTGAAAAATAAAGCAGTCGAAATATCCTGGGTGATACAGAAAAATCCACTCAATTTTCATATCTCCTCAATCACCTAAGCTGCAATTAAATATCTGCAAAAGGGATCTCTCAATTGTCGTCAAGATGAAGGCGAATTAAGCGAGTCGACCCCCGGGGCCAAAGAAGATTTGGATCATCTCCAAGATGACGGAGTTTGTGACGGATCCTTCCAGGGAAAGTTCAGATCACCGTCAAGATGAAGGCGAGTGTGATGAGCCTACCGACAAACCCTAAAAGATATTTAATTCCAGTTATCATCAAGAGATTTCCTACCAAAGAGCCAATAATCATCATGATAATCCCTTAGAGAAAAGAAGGATCAGAACATCTTTGAGATGAAGGAGTTTGTGACGTACCCTTCCCAAAAAAAAAAGAGAGAGACAAGTCAGGACATCTCCAAAATGAAGGATGATGTAATTCCCAAAAAATTCAAGAGAGCTCCAATCTGCTAAAAAAAAAAGAGTGCAGAAAGATCATCATGAGAAAAGAAGCTCCCAGGATATCAAACTGCCGAATCTATCAAGAATCTTCTTTAATTTTGTGAAATTCTTTTATCAATATTCTTTCACCAATAGCTCTCGCAATATCAAGAATACCTTCTTTCCCGTCCATATCAAGGAAATTGATAGCTTCCTTGAAAGAAAGCCAATCGCAAGCAATTTGAATTCGAATCTTGATTCTATGAAGTTAAGCCCAGTCGGAGGTAATACTTCAGGTAGAAAAGAGGGAATACTTTCAAAACAATGTGCATCATTTTCAATTATTTTGAATCAACAACAATTTTCAACATTTTGACAATATTTTCTAGCTATCTTGGCATGAAACGAGAGCTTGAGGCTCATCTTTGGCGCATCCTGACACCATCCCTTTTTAGGACTTGATTACGGGAGTTTTCAAGATTCCTTCCCTTCTTTGGTATAATCTGAGCGCACGGGCTCTCAGATTCGCACACTTCTCTGTGTCCCCACTATCCCACCATAGACAGTCCAATTTCGGCTTGAGGTTAAGCCACCAATTCCAGCAAAAGGCAATTTCAAAAGTTAATTAGTCTCAGCAATGAGGCGCCCAAAATCAAATCCCTTTTTAAACTTTAGGGACCCCAATTTCCTTCCTTTTGCAAAAACCCTATCGGATTCATTGTGCGGAAATCCGAAGGTTCCATCACGGTCTCTTCTTTCGAGGATTTCGTCCATTTTCTGCCCAATCAGGTTAAGGGTACAAACCTGAGCCTCACGTGATGAGGTATTTCATTTCCCAATCAGGTTAAGGGTTAAGCTTGAGTTTCGTTCCATACGAGGTATTTTCCGTCCCATCCAGGTTAAGGGCAAAACCTGAATCTCACTTCTTTTGAAATAAAATTTTCTCCTTATTCTCCATTTTATATCTACCATCATAACTTGAACTAATTCTTTCATACCCAGTCAGATTCATCTAACTGGGGCATTTTTATGGTTCAAATTTGGTATGTTTTCTTTGCCACTAAGCTCGACTTTCAACCGGTTTAGCAGCAAAGAGGGGCATCTGTAAACACCCCAAATTTTCACCCTCATCCAGTGTTTGTCCATTTCATGTGTCATTGCATATCATTGCATGCATTCGGCATACCATCTCATTGCATTGCATAGCATTGCATGACATTGCATCTCATTCTTGAGATCCAGCACTCCAGCTTTCAAAACATTCAATCCAGATTTGAATTTCAAAGCTTTTATTTCAAAAAAATCAATTTCAAAACCTGGGTTTTTATTCAATACTCCGTCATTTTCCAACCCCAGGACTTTATATTTTGAAATATTTTCTCAGAAAACAATCTGGATTCATGTTAAATTCAAATTTCAATCGATTTCAATTCTCAGATGAGACCCATTGAGATGGTGTCGCTTCTGAATTTCTCTATTCATCAAATTTCTCAAATTTTTGAAAGTTTCAGTCCGATCAGGACTCTGTCTCAGAGTCCTAATCCGGTCAGGAGTCTGTTTTGAAGTCTGTTTTACTTCCATTTTCAATCTTTTCCGTTTGTTTTCGAAATTTAGGTCATTTTACAGAGTCCAGTTAGTTCAGGACTCTATTTTAGAGTTCGGTCGAGTTAGGAGTCTAACCCTGACTGTGTTTTCTGACTTATTTCATCATTTCTTGATAAAATCTTTCAAAAATTTTTACATTTGAATTCTAAAATTTAAAATCTCAAAGTCCTAAGAGTTTAGGACTCTAACTCGGAGTTCCAGTTCGCTTGAGACCCTATTTTCAGAAATCTTGAAGTTCAAATATCGATTTTAACCCCTTTTCAAAACCATTTTCAGTGTTTATTTCAAAATTCTTCAAAACTCGATGTGGGCCCACTCAGTTGGCACCATATCCAGAGGAATTCTAACTCAGTTAGAACCTTATGCCATTTCAAAAATTCTAGTTTTGAGATTGCTTTTGAAAAATCCTTTTGAAAACTCCTTCAATTTCAAGTTTTAAAATCGCTTTTTGAAAAAAACTCAAGTAGGGCCCACTCGGGGTGGTGCCATATTCGAGTCAGTCAGGGATAGACTAGGGTTAGTTGATGTCTTGGTTAGTGTTAGAGGTTTAGAAGAGTCAAAACCATTTTAAAAAACTCATTTTTTGAAAGTTAGTTTTTAAAACTAGTGTTTTTAAAGGTTTTTAAAGGTGTTTTAAAAAGCCAAATGTAGAAAATGCCAAGTGGCATTACATTTGGGGATTTTTTAGGAAAGTCTAGGGGTTAATTGGGCACTAGTTTAGATAATTTAGGCTAGGGGTAGTTAGGTCTTTCCACCCAAAAATCGCCCCCCCTTAGAAGAGTCCAATTTTTTTAAAACATTTGATTTTTAACCTAAAATTTTTTTATAAATAGAAGGCCATAGGGTGTCGATTTTTCCAACTTGCTCTCCTTGGGATTCTTGGAGCTTCTCTTTCCTCTCCAGCCCTTCCTCCATTGCAGCCACCTCAAGGTAATTATTTTGTGTAATTTTTAGCTTTTGTTTCATGTTTTTAATAGTTTTAAATCAATTTTAGCCATTAATACCTCCTATTTCATGGATTCAACCATGGTTTCACCTCAAGAACCATCAAGAACCAGCAAGAACGATTCAAGAAGGTGATCTAACCTTGTTTGGTGTATTTTACAGGGATTTTAATCCATTAGAATTAATTTTAATATGATTCTTTACATTATTAACCAATAAAATACATGATTTACCCTTTTAATGGGTTAAATCTATGTTTTAAAGGTGATATTGAATTCCAGCCATTGATTCCCTGTTTTTATTTTATTTTCATGGTTTATTCATGTTTGTTTTACGTTATATAGCATAGAAATAATTTTATTTACTGTTTTATGGTTTATTTTATGGATTTACATTAGTTAATGCATGGTTTTTCAAGTTTCTTAAATTTCTGTGTGTTTTAGGTTTAGAACAGTAAAAATAATGTTATTTCGGATTGAAGTACTCATTGTTTATTTCTGATTTTTTTATATGTGATACATGCATGAGTTATTGAGTTACTGTAGAAAAATCAGAGGTTTTGGATCTCGGGAACCTTGTCAAAAAAATCAGACATCAAATCAGGTTTTTAAAGCTTTAAAATCGTGGTTAAAATCAAGAAGGTAACTTTCTGTTATGATATTTCTCTCATCTTATATCCGATTTTAGATCTGTAAAGTGCTATGGATTTACATTGAGTAGATCTGTCGGCTGTGAAATTTTCGGATTTTTTTATCACTGTTTAGTATTTTTCCTCTTTCAGAGAATCTGTTTTTAAATTTAGAACTCGTTAGGGTTTACCAAAACCCTAATCAGACTTGTGTTAGTCATAAATCCCAAACCACAGATCCGATTCATGATCTGTAAAAAGTGAGTATTGTTATTTTTTTGTCTACTGTTCACCACTAAAATTTCAGAGATTTTTGTTTAAGATTGCTATTTATGTTTGTATTTTCAATCTAAAGTATCCGTTTTAATCCCTGTTGAAAGTGATATATTTTAGCTCAGATTGCCGGAAGGGTTTCTCCCTAACCGAAGATTCTTTTTCCGATCTGTAAATTTGGAAATCTCTGATTTTCTTCTTAGTTAGTCTCTGTAAACTTTTATAAATTTTCATGGAGATTTGACCCCTGGTTCGGGTCTTGGATTGAAACTGGTTGATAAATTAGGTCAAAAATAGCATATTTTTAGGGTTTGATGCAATTTTCGGGTTAATTTAGTCAAAAAATTATTTTTATAATTCTAAGTCAAAACTAGGGTTATAACAAGTGCAGGTACCAATTTTTATGGATTTTGGAATCCATTTGATGTCTGAATTAATAAAATTGCAAAACAGGGTACCCGAAGAATTCCAAAAACACTGTTAAAATCATATTTTTTGTGATATTATTGGATTTTCGGGCATAAGCATATAGTTTTAGGGTTTAATCATATTCATAATCATATTAGGATGCTTTAGGTTTAATTTTATGTTCATTTGATTTCATTTAGTGCATAAAACCTAAGTTTTTACCAAAATCTATTTCAGAAAACCCTGATTTCAAGGCCATAGTCTTGCTATCGGGGGTAATTTGGTCATTTGACCTCAATTTCGAAATCCCTAACCCTAATTTTCACATATTTAAGCATGTCACATCATATTTAGCTTAACTTATTCCATTCAAATTTCAAAACTTGCATTTTATCAAAATATCTTTCTAAAAACCCTAATTTCAAGGCCATAGTCTTGTTATTAGGGTTATTTTGGTCATTTGGACCCCAATTTCAAAATTCCATATCTTATATTCATGTTTATTCAAGTTTAATTCATATTTTTATAATTGGATTTAAGGGAATCAACAAAAAAGGCTTATATCTAGCAAAATCCAGTAATTTCTAGATATTACTAGATAAATCTAGAAAAGCCAACATATCATTACTAACAAAGCTTTCTAGTTTTGCAGGTACATTGAAGACTTTATTTTTCATGTATTTAAATTTCAATAGTGATGTAATTTATAATTAAACTTTGGAATAAGAATTTACATTTCTTGCTTAGCTTAGGCAGCATTGCATATAGTTTATTTTTTTAAATAATGTTAATGTGTGATGGATGATGATTCATGCATATTCAAACTCACTATGGTCTACACGAATGGCACATACACTAGCTTTTATGAAGTTTATAAACTTGGTGGAATTCGTATTTATGGCCATAGTCAGAATATGAAGGATATCTAGATTTATGATCTTCACATTAGCCACATTCAACCTACACTCTTAGGCTAATTTCAAAATGCACTGCATTTCTCAAAAATACAAAGAGTTTTTCCCAATTCCTCAAAATCATATTCATTCATTTCATGAATTTTCCAATTCCAATTCCAATTCAAATTCCAAGTCAAAGGAATCAAATTCTTTAAAATTTTTCTAAGTCTTATTCAAAAATCGATTTTCTCAAAATATGGATTTGCCAATGATATTTCAAGTATTTCCCAAGTTCCAAATTCAATTTTCTAAGTTATATTTTCAATTTCAAAGTTTGAATTCAAAGAAATCAAGTTTTTCAAAGTTATTTCATATTTCTCAAAATCGATTTTCACAAAAATCTCTTGAATACTTCAGAAATCGATTTTCACTTTCTCAAATACAGTATCTCAATCATGTTTCATGATTTCAAAAGGGTTTATTTTCCAAATATTTTCCAATCTTTGAAGCAAACATCATGTTTTCAAATGTGCATTTTCAGAAAATTCATAGCACATGCCTGATTCTATGTGCATTTAGAAATTAGAATATGGTTTAGACAAGTTGAACAGAGCAGAGTATAAGATTGATCCTTGGTTCGATTACCCCTGTTAAAGGTGGCAGGGACGGTCAAACCTCGTACCGACAAGCGAGTCCCATTCTTCGAAATTATCCCGCATTTTAAAAACGGAGGCGAGTTATTTTCAAAAAACTATTTTAAAGGTCAGTTTGATTTGTAAAAGTAAAATTTTGCGATGATAACAGGTTTGGCGACCGAGATGGGACCTGTCTTCGCCTGATCAATCTAATGCTCTACTTAGTCTAAATTGTCAAAATCGATTTCCATGGAATGTCAGCTTTTAATTTATGCTATCATGTGAACCTAGGAGCCTAGGCTTGAACCCAACTGACATGGAATGCATGTAGACTAGGTATGGTTTGGTAGGACCATATTGAGGAGGAAATTTTCATGCTCACATAGACTTAGGTCTAATACAACCCTCCTTAATCTAGGTTTGATTGAAAACAATATTTGTTTCTTCAAATATTTCAAAATTTGTATCTCTTTAGGACTTAGAGCCTTCTGATTTGATTGCATGTGCTCATATTTTTCAAAAAACCACCCTACCTATATTGTCCCGGTCTTCACGTTGCTGGGCTCTCTTCCAGAACCATAGTTCGGGACAGAGCCTCACAACTGGGCCACCTATTTGGGTGAAAACCCCCCTGCCACGTACCAAGGGCCATAGTCCAACGTATATCGGCAGGTGCTCAAGGATGTTGGAAAACTTGAACCTAGAACCGGAGAAATTGATTTTATGCCACGTACATCGAGCCTTGGCTTGAGTATATAGGCATAACTGGATTGGATACAGTTGATCTGAACCTTAGAGTTAGGATTAAGGTCCTACAGCTATTTCAAAATTTGTGCATCTAGAGTCAGCTTTTAGGGAATTCTGTATGTGCATACATGTTTATGCAGAATGTGATTGAATGTGTTATTTCCTTTTTATTTTCCCAATTTTCCTAATTTTCTAAAATACTGGACGATTTTCTCAAAATTCCCCAATCTATGTCCATATATTGTCCATGTTTTAAACCTTGGACGATTTTCCAAATACTTTATTTTCCATTTATTTCTTCATATTTCATCAAACCCTGGACGATTTTCCAAATTTTCCTTAATTTCCTTCAAAACTCCAGGTGATTTCCCATCTTTCCTGTCTTCTGGATCTCAAATTTCCTACTTTATTTTTATCCTGCCTGCATTTCCCTTAAATTTCTTGTATTTTCCCAAGTCTTATTCCAATTTTCCATGTTTTCCAGTCTGATGGCATCTAGTCAGCTTGATTCAGTCTTCCCTGAGGGTCACATCTCCTATGAGGTGCGACAAAGTCTTCCCGAGCATCGAGTCTTCAGCACCGGATCCTTCTTTCCCCGGTGGTACTATTTATGGTTCAAGAATTTCTCTCGTATGTTTCCGGACCACTTGGACGATTGTGGGTTAGAACTGGCGTCCGCAATGGGAAAGCAGACTGTCAACGGCAATTTGATCCATGCACTAGCAGAACGGTGGAATCCGAGCACTTCTACCTTCTGGTTCCCGTGGGGCGAGATGACAGTACTGATGGATGAATTTTCAGAGATTATGGGATTGCCCGAGCCAGCCGGTCAGCCTGGAGATCCATTGGAGAAACAGTTTCTGATTAATGTTAAGGGTCTGGACCCTAAGGATGCCTTAGCTCGCATGACAGAATGCAAGTCTTGGCCATTGATAGAGGAGGATGGAAACGAATATGTGGACCTGCTCGAAATCTACAGACAGTATGGGACATTTGTGGAAGTCAGCTCATTGTCCAGAACAGCTCGAGAGAGAATTCAGCACGCGATGGTTCTGTGCACGGTGGGATTAGCTTTCTTTCCCGATGGGCGGAATTATATAGATATCAGAATAGTTTAGCTTCTAAGGAGATGGGGAAGTCGACAGACCAGCCACCTCTCCATAGCCATGGCCGCACTCGCCTTTCTATACCGAGGGTTGACTCGTTTCGCACTCGGAGAATCAATTCTAGTCGAAGGGTGCACTTACGCATTACAATCTTGGTTCCTCCGACATGTGCCAGCCCGAGCCAGCTCCTTCAGATACAATAGTGAAAAGCTTCTTCCAGTTGCGCGATACCGGTTCATGATCGACAACCTTCAGGAGGAAGAAGTCGTATGGGACTACTTTGATCGTCAGGAATCACCTCCCAGATATACTTATGCATATGGCAAGCGATTCAGGCTACTTGGTCCATTCTTCTGCGCATACTACTATCCAGAGCGGTGTGTCAGGCAGTTCTCTCAGAGGCAGAAGCGCGTAGAGATTCGTCCACTATCGGGGGTCTTGCCAGAGTTCGACCTCGCATCAGATCAGTGGTCCGGAGCATATCATTCTGCCAACATGGCTAGGATTCTTTTGTCACTCTCACTATTTTTCCTGGTCCTCGAGTGTCCTCTGATTATCAGGAGTGGTGGAAAATTGTCTGTCCCCCTCCCCTTTGTCGAGTCTATTATTAATAAAATCATGTCCTTTTCTTTAATAAAATTCCTTTAAATTTCATCCTATCTTGGTTTGACGACCTCGCCTAGGTAATAAGGCATACTTCCAGTTGTTTATTTTGCAAAGAATAGCAACGCAATTGTCGTAATTCCAGCGACGACTCAATCCCTAGTAATGGGATACTCTTTCAATTGTCTACCAAAATTCTCAATAAATATTTTCCTCCAAACCAAATTTCCTTCAAAAGCCTAACCATCAATTCTGCCCTGCAGAGAGCGTTAGCAATCTCCAGAGAATTGTCGTGACATTCAATGGTTCATATAAGGTCCGAAAAGAAAACCACATCAGTTGAAGGCATCGCGTACTCAGTAGCTTAAGAAGAAGAGATGGACTCGCCCCGTAGTCAAGGACAGCAGGTTGAGGACGACATAGATCCCTAGATGTACGTCATGTTCAAGAAAATGATGAGCAAGATGCTGGCAGAGCAAACTGAAGCCAGTACTGAGCAAATTCAGACAAAGCAGAAAGATAAGGGTCATGCAGCCAGAAATGCGAAAATCAGCAAAAAGCAGAGTCGTCATGAGGAAGTATCTGATGAGTCAGAATCAGTTGACGATGCTGACAAAGAATGTGAAAATAAACATGAATTCAAAAGGTCGACTCAGGGCCAGGGGTCGGCTTACAAATCCAAAAATCAATCTGTTGACGACCCTACCCAGTCACAATTAAAAAATATGATGAGAATGGTCAAAGATCTGCAGGCCCGCGACAAGGGCAAGAAAGTCTTCACCAGCGAAGACTTCTATGATGGCTTGGATGGGGACGACAATCTGGATAATCTCTCCAGAAAATTTATCAAGTTTGATGGTTCTGGCGACCCTAAGGCTCACCTCGCCATGTTTTTCGCTGAATGTTCACGATTCAAGCGTGACAATCGGACACTCTTCCTTTGCTTCCCTCGCAGTCTGGAGGGAACGACAGCTAAATGGTACTCGGAGCACATCAACCCCATACAGCTGAAAGAATTTGATAAGGTGGTGAATATGTTCATTGAGCGCTTTCTGTTCAATGCTGAGGCGCTCCTGACCCTCAGCCACCTCTGTGGCCTGAAACAGAGAGAAAATGAAAAGGCCCGAGATTTTATCCACCGCTGGAGGTCAGCTTGCAACAAGATGAGAGACCCCATATCAGAATGGCATGCTTTGTCCTTGATTCTAAGCAATTTCTCGCAGCTCCTAAAAGGCCTCATCTCCACTGCACCATCCAGAACCTTTATAGAGTTAACAGAGCGAGCCGAATGGCTCGAATTGAGTATGGAGAATGGTTTCTACGAAGGTTTCACTTTCACCAAGAACATCAGTCAGAATGAGTCGAAAAAGAAGACTCATTTCACTAATTCTGTCAGTAATAAACGGAATCATCGCAAGGGGCAGAATAGAGACTTCTGTTATGGGGCAGGAGGTTCAAACAAGAATGACCAGAAAGGAAAGTCGATCCCGCAATTCAGCAAGCCGCTTCAGCTAGAGCAGGGACCAAAACCCCGAGAGAAAGTGAAGCATGAAGGATGGAGCTATGAGAGGAAGTTCACTCCATTAGATCAATCACTCGAGACTGTGCTCGAATACCTGTTGACCAAGGAGATGGTCAAATTGCCCAGGCTGGTCGATCCTTCCGCTCTTATGGGAAAATTCAAAGACCAATTCTGCAAATTTCATCGAACAGTGGGGCAGAACACTGAGAATTGCTTTGTTCTGAAGAACATTGTTCAGGACCTTATTGATAAAAATCTTCTGGTAGAAGGTGCGGAAGATGAAAATATAGATATTCTAAAAGAGCCATTTCCTCGTCATTCTACAGTAGTCATCACCGAACAGTCGTTTCAACCACAGGAGCATATCAGGCCATGCTTTGAAAATGATATGCAAGCTCAGCATCGGGTCCTGGTATTGCAACAGGCTCAGTCCAAGGCCCAGAAGATGGACCTTATTTCAGCTTTCGGCAAAATGAAAGTATCTGACAAGCCCGCTGGGGTACCTCCCAAGGTAGCCAGAAGTATGCCATGGCTCCCTAAGCATCTCATTAAATCCGTCCCAAAGAAAAGTGAGACATCCACTCTAAAGCCTATTACAGCATTATCCAATGTCTCAATTTTGGACTTAACCCAAGCTTCCGCTAAACATCAGCAAGTATTAAATAATCTGTTGCAGAAAATCAAGGTGAAACCAAGCATAACTCTGGAAGACATGGCCCACATAGTCAATCAGGCCATGACTAATGCTCCAGTTACTTTCTCCGAGGAGGATCTCCCTAAACCTCATGTATTTCACAACAATGCCTTGTATGTTGTGGTTCGAACCAGAGGGATGACAGTTCCTCATGTGCTGATCGATAGAGGCAGCAACCTCAATATATGTCTGGAAATGACTGCCAAAGCTTTGGGCATTAAAGAAGAAGAATACATTCCAGATCCAATCACCATTTATGGGTTCGACAATCATGGCCAAACAGCGAAAGGAAAAATCTTCCTGGAAATCTTTATTGACTACTCGGTCCATTCAATTCTTTTTCACGTAGTCAATGTGCCGCCCCACCTATAATCTGCTTCTCGGGAGACCATGGATCCACAACACAAACGCAGTATCGTCTACTCTGCATCAGTGCATCAAGTGGTCAAAAGGTGGTATGATCACGACAGTCTTAGGCGAAGATCCGGAGCAGAGGTTAGCACAGCCCATGGTTCCCAGGCCCTCTTTCACTACTGATATCCCTAGCATTAGAGGGATTGAAGAGGTCAGCTTTGAAGAGAATTCAGGAATAATACAGATGGCAGAGCAACCCGAGCATACAGTGGCTGCGACCCGATGGGGAGGCCCACAGTTCTTCAAGATTGGAGGACGAATTGATTATAGCGCACTTAAGGGTCATCCTCTATTCTCCCAATTTATGAAGGCTAAAAAGGGATTTGATTTACTAGTAAAGCACGGCTACCAACCTTTTCAAGGCTTAGGCAAAAATGAAGATGGTCGTCTTGAACCAGTGATTCCTCAGCATTGCCCTAAAAGGACCGAATTGGGCTTTAATGGCCGAAGATCTCGGAAGGGCACTGTTTTCATTAAGGGAACGCATTAGAAGAATTCATTTGTCTTTCCTTTTCTATTCTTTTGTCGAGATGATATCCCATTTCATTCTCATCATTGTCATTTTGATTAATTCTATCTTTCAATAAAGTTGCAAGTTTCCTTTGTCTATCTTGGTGCCATTTGTCTCTTTACTTCTCAATATTAAATCTTCACAAAATTGAAATCATTTTGCTCTTTTATCTTTCCAATTATTTTCAATAAAAGCAATTTATTTCATGATGAGCAGTTTCCCTAAATCAATTTATCCTCCAATTTTCAGAATGTCTTCCCGATCTATCAAGAAACTCGTCTTTAATCCAAAAGCCTGTTCGAAATCAGCAATAATTCATCAGGTCAGAATAAGAACAGAATGCAGTCAGACTGCAAAGCAGTCAGAAGAATCCGCAGAGTTCGATTCAGCTCTTCAAGAACTGCCAGAATTTGCATCGATTCAGAAGCAAGATGAGCCATCATCCTTAGTTCAAGATCCGACTGAGGATATCAATATCGGATCAGAAGACGATCCTAGAATTCTCAAGATTGGCAGTGGTTTGAGTCCAGGAGAGAAAGAAAGGCTCACTAATTTCCTCAAGCAGCATGAAGAAGTATTCTCATGGACTTATGAGGATATGCCAGGTTTAGATCCGAAATTGGTGGAACATCGTCTCGTTCTGAAGCCTAAGGCGAAACCAGTCAATCAAAAGTTGAGAAAAATGGATCATCAAATCGAGCAACAGGTCAAGGAAGGACTTGAGGATCTGCTTAAAGCAGGATTCATTTGAGCAATTGATTACCCGGATTGGTTGGCGAATATCGTAGCAGTTCCTAAGAAGAATGGTAAAGTACGAATCTGCATCGACTTCCGTGATCTCAATAAAGCCACTCCGAAGGATGACTATCCGCTCCCAAACATTGATCTCCTAGTCGATAGCACAGCCGGGCATGCTATGTTTTCCTTTATGGACGGATACTCCGGATATAATCAAATCAAGTTGACCGCTCGTGACCAATCCAAAACATCCTTTACCACGCCATGGGGCGCTTTCTGTTACACGGTTATGCCTTTTGGGCTCAAGAATGCTGGAGCCACTTATCAGCGCGCTATGGCCGTTATTTTCCATGATCAGATGCACAAGACTATGGATGCATATGTCGATGATATTCTAGTGAAATCCAAAGAAGAGGAAGATCACATCGAAGCTCTTAATCAAGTCTTCAAGCGACTCATTCTTTACAAGCTAAAAATCAATCCACAAAAATTTGTCTTTGGAGTCGAATCAGGCAAGTTGCTAGGCTTCTTGGTCAGCAAGAAGGGGATAGAAATGGATCCCGCTAAGGCCAAAGCTATCATTGGCATGCCGCCCCCGACTAATCTCAAAGAATTGCGTAGCCTTCAGGGACGCATGCAATCAATTCGGCGATTCATTTCTAATTTGGCCATGAGATGTGAGCCTTTCAATCATTTGCTCAGAAAAGAAGTGAGGTTCGAATGGGGACCAGAGTGTCAGCAGTCGTTCGAACGCATCAAGAAATATCTTCTCAATCCTCTTGTTTTAAAGCCGCCAGAATTAGGGAAACCCCTATTGCTATACATTTCAGTTAATCAAGTTGCTTGCGGCGGATTCTTGGCGCAATACGAAGAAGGCAGCTTGATAGAACATGCCATTTACTATGTGAGCAAGACCTTTATTGATTACGAGAAAAAATACTTGTTATGACAATGAAGCCATACATGATACTTCAAGTACAAGGTTTTGATGATGAGCAAGTAAATTCAACTGCATTTCAGCTAAGGCTATGAAGAAATTGAAGAATTCAGTGAAGAATCCTTGAAGACTAGTGTGCAAATGTTTAATTCATTAAAAGTCTTAGATTCTTGTAAGAGCCTTACTTAGAGCGCATATTTAGGTTGCATTTCACCTTAAAAGTCTTTAGAAAAACTTTTCTAAAAGAAACTCTTTTGAAAATCTTTTTAGAAAACTCTTTTCTTAAATTTTCATGTTTATTAGTCGACCAATAGACTTATCAGTCGACTAATCCTTTCGCGCCATATTTTCTAAAAAGTCATTCTTGTCAAATTAGTCAACCGAAGGTTTTATCAGTCGACTGGACATAATGTCTGTTTTCTGGAAAATTAGCAGCAGTCGACTAATGGTTTTATCAGTCGACTGAACAGAACATGTGTTTTCTGAAAAATTTAGCAGCAGTCGACTAATGCTTTTTATCAGTCGACCGAACAGAATGTTTGTTTTTCAGAAGTTTTTAGCAGCAGTCGACTAAAAGGTTTTTCAGTCTACTGATGATATTATCAGTCGACTAACTTTTCTCAAGTCGACTAAGTTTCAAAAGTTCAGATTTTCAAACTGCTCGATTAACAGATCAGTCGACCGACGATAACTGTCAGTCTACTAATAACTAACTATTAGTCGACTAACTGATGTTTCAGTCGACTAATTTTGCCGTTTTCCTGAAACTTCAAAAAGGCATGTCTTTTCATTTTTCAAACGTTTTGATCGTTCAAAATGGACAGTTTTGACACCCTTTCATATTCTCAACATATGGAATCTTTTAACTATAAATATGAGTGCATTTTACACTCATAAACAACAAGAATTCAATCGATTTGAATCATTTACTTCTTGGTTTTCACTCCTATTCATTCAAGTATTTGTTTTCTCACTCACGTGATATTTTCACTTCAGTTTTTCACTCAAATCACTTTGAGAGATAGTGAATTCGTGAGTAGAGTGTTTTAACAACCTCAAAAGCCAATTGCATCTCATTTGCATTCAAAAGGAAGGCTCATAGGTTGTATTGTAAGTTGTTATTTCTTTTGTGTAAAAAGAAGGACTCCTTGGTGTAAAGGAGTTGTTTGCTTTCAGTAGGATTGTTACTGAAAGTGGGACCGGTTATGGTCTGTGTGATCTTGTAGTTTACAAGGTTGATAGTGGAAAATCTCAAGCGGGTTTTGCTTGGGGACTGGATGTAGGTCGGGTTTGACCGAACCAGGATAAAATCTTGTGTTCTTTGTGTGTTTGCTTTGAGATTTGCAAAATCCTTCAATATTCCGCAGAAAGTTTGAAAAGCACTATTCACCCCCCCTCTAGTGCTCGTTGCCTCGATCCTAGTGCACTTTCATTTGGTATCAGAGCACAGGTTTGCTATTACTTTGATTTGACCATCATCTAGCATGGCAACTACAACATCTCAGCATAAAGAAAGAAGTTCCTCTGTTCGTCCTCCTCTCTTCGACGGAACAAACTATGGATACTGGAAAGTAAGAATGACAATATTCCTGTAATCCATGGATCTCGATATCTGGAGAGTTGTTTCAGAAAAGTACCAAACTCCATCAACTGATTTCAGCCGATGGACCGATGATGAAAAGAAGACTGCTTCACTTAATGCCAAGGCAATGAATGCCTTATATTGTGGCGTTGACAAGGTAGAGTTCAATCGCATCTCTCAATGCTCTACAGCTAATGAAATCTGGCATGCTCTTCTCGTAACACACGAAGATACGTCAAAGGTAAAGAAATCTAAAATTGCTTCTTTAGTTCATAAATTTGAATTGTTCAAAATGAAGCAAAATGAATCTATATCGGACATGGTAACTAGAATGACCGATATAACTAACACTTTGAAATCCCTTGGAAAAGAATATTCACAAGTGGATTTAGTCAAAAAAATTCTAAGGTGTTTAACTCCTGAATGGGAGAGAAAAACCACTGCTATTGAAGAAGCAAATGATCTCAATACTCTCACTCTTGAAGACTTAGTTGGTAACCTAATGGCATATGAGGTCCAACTTCAAGACAGACAAAAAAAAGAACCTAAAAAGAAATCTCTTGATTTTAAGGCTACTTCTGACTCAGAAGATTCTGAAGAAGATGAAGATGAAGATGAAGATATTGCCCTCATCACAAGGCAATTCAGAAGATTCATCAAAAAGGGAAGATTTCAAAGGAAGGCAAAGAAAGCAGATTCTTCCATTCCCAATGACGTAAAGTGCTTTAACTGCAAAAAGGCAGGACATATCAAGAAAGATTGTCCTCTTCTCAAATTCAAACCCAAGGACCAATTCAAGAAGAAAAAGGCATTTCAAGCCTGTTGGGATGATAGTGACTCCTCTTTTGATGATAAATCAAATAAAGAAGTCGCCAACATGTGTTTTGTAGCACAAGAAGATTCGGTAAGTCAATTTGACTATGATGAGTTATTTGAAGCATTTAATGATTTATATGTTAAATTTAAGAGTCTTAGTTCTAAAAATAAAGAGTTAAAAACTGAAAATTTAACTCTTGACTCTCAAAATAAAGTGTTACTTCAAGAAATAGAAGATCTCAAGAAGGAAAATTCTTGCCAAGCACTTGAGATAAAAGAAATTGGAGTTAGAACCAATCTCTTACAAAATGAAATATTTAGTCTTAAAGAAAAGTCAAAGGATCTTCTTTCTATAGTGACCAAATTCACAAATGGTCAAGAGAATCTAGAAAAACTTCTTGGTTCTCAAAGATGCTCGGTTAATAAAACCGGATTGGGATATAGCTTCTTTGATACTCAAAATAGACCAAACTATGTGGTGAAAAATCAAAGACATTATTCTCAACCTTTTGTTCATAAAACTAAACTTTCTAGTTCTAATAGAAATGCATCTAGAAATGATTATTCTAGACATGTTTATTCTAAATCCTTTTATAGAAAGAATATTTATTATCAAAGGAAACCAAAATCCAAATGGATATGGGTTCCTAAGACTAACTCTCATGGACCCAAAAATAGAAAGGGGTCAAATGCTCTGTTTTCTGATTTTGTTGTAGGTACACAACATAAGGAGCAAATGGATATTGCACAGCGGCTGTTCCAAACATATGACTGGAAGGCCAGAGTTATTTTCCACCCTCCAAAATAAGGATGGAGAAACCGTCACCTTTGGTGACAATAACAAGGGAAAAGTGATAGGTATTGGTAATATTGGTAATCCAAAATTTCCCTTGATAGAAAATGTTCTTTTAGTGGATGGTTTAATGCATAATTTAATATCTATTAGTCAATTATGTGATAAAGGTTTTCATGTTTCTTTTGAAAATGATTTATGCTTAATTTCTGATTTTCAATCTAAAAAGATCATTTTTAAAGGTAAAAGAAGAAGCAATGTGTATGAACTATATCTAGATGAATTACCCTCTTTTAATGAAAAATGTCTTATTGTTTCAAATGAAATTCAATGGTTATGGCACAAGAGACTTGGACATGTTAATTTTAAAATTATTTCAAAATTATCCAAGAATGATCTTGTAAGAGGCCTACCTACAATACCATATAAAAAGGATCACTTATATAATGCTTGTCAAAAGGGTAAACAAATTAAGAGTTCTTTTAAAGCTAAAGATATAGTTTCAACAAAACGTCCTCTTAAACTTTTACATTTAGATCTATTTGGACCATCTAGAATTCAAAGTTTGAATGGTAGCAAGTATGCTTTTGTTATAGTAGATGATTATTCTCGGTTTACATGGGTGATTTTTCTAAAAAGCAAAAATGATGCTTTTTCAGAATTTTCTAAACTTTGTAGAAGAATTACAAATGAAAAATCTACATCTATTATTAAAATTCGTAGTGATCATGGTGGTGAATTTGAAAATGAATCTTTTCTAAAGTTTTGTGATTTACATGGTATATCTCACAACTTTGCTTTTCCTAGAGCGGCTCCACAAAATGGAGTTGTTGAAAGAAAGAATAGAACTTTTCAAGAATGTGCTAGAACCATGCTTCAAGATAAAAATTTACCAAAATATTTTTGGGCTGAAGCAATTAATACAGCATGTTATGTCTTAAATCGTGTTCTTATTCGACCAATTTTACATAAAACATGTTTTGAATTGTATTATGATTGTATACCAAAGATCTCATATTTCAAAATTTTTGGTAGTAAATGTTTCTTGTTAAATACCAAAGATAATCTTGATAAGTTTGATTCAAAATCAGATGAATCAATATTTCTTGGATATTCTTCTAGAAGTAAAGCATATCGTATTTTCAATAAAAGAACATCTTGTATTGAAGAATCTCTACATGTTGCATTTGATGAGAATTGTGAGTAGGTTATTCCTCTAAGCGAAGAAGAAGAAGCAACACTTCAAGAAGAACCCTTGATAGAGAGTACTTCTCAAGAAAATATTCCTCTTCAACCGGTTTGGAAAGAAGTTCCTAATCATCCACATGAACAAGTTATTGGTGAAATAAAGAGTGGTGTCCAAACTAGAAGGCAGTTAGAAAAATATATTGCAAATGTTGCTTTCATATCTAAATTAGAACCAAAGAATATCAATGAGGCATGTGATGATGAATTTTGGCTTTTAGCTATGTCTGAAGAACTTAACCAATTTACTAGGAATGATGTTTGGGATCTAGTTGATAGACCAAAGGATCATCCAGTAATTGGAACAAGATGGGTCTTCCGAAATAAGCTGGATGAAAATGGTGAAGTCATTCGTAACAAAGCAAGGCTAGTGGCACAAGGCTATAATCAAGAAGAAGGCATAGATTTTGATGAAACCTATGCACCAGTGGCTCGATTAGAGTCAATTCGTATGATACTTGCTTTTGCTAGTTACATGAACTTCAAGTTATATCAATTTGATGTTAAGAGTGCATTTTTAAATGGACACATCAATGAAGAAGTTTATGTAGAGCAACCCCCAGGCTTTGAAAATGAGAAATATCCAGAAAAGGTCTACAAATTGAAAAGAGCTCTGTATGGACTCAAACAAGCACCAAGAGCGTGGTATGAAAGACTACGAAATTTTCTAGAACAATCTGGTTTTTCCATTGGTCGGGTAGACTCCACTTTATTTATTAAACATTTTAATTCAGATATTCTTATTGTGCAAATTTATGTTGATGATATAATATTTGGTTCTACTAATGATTCTCTTTGTAAAGAATTTGCTAAGGCTATGCAGGAAGAGTTTGAAATGAGCTTGATGGGCGAATTAAACTACTTCCTTGGACTTTAAATAAAGCAAACTGAAGAAGGAATCTTCATCAATCAGGCTAAGTATACAAAAGAACTTCTCAAGAGATTTGGGATGGACTCATCGAAATCAAGAAGGAATCCTATGAGTACAACTACTTCTCTTGATAAAGATGAAAATGGTAAAAGTGTAGATACTAAGCTCTACAGAGGTATGATCGGATCTCTATTATACTTAACTGCTAGTCGACCTGATATTATGTTTAGTGTTTGTATGTGTGCAAGATTTCAAGCTAATCGAAAGGAATCTCATTTAACTACAGTAAAACAAATTCTTCGTTATTTGAAAGATACTTCAGATTTCGGTTTGTTTTACCCATAGTCATCTTCCTTTGATTTAGTTTCATATAGTGATGCAGATTTTGCAGGAAGTAAATCTGATCGCAAGAGTACTAGTGGAACTTGTCATTTCTTGGGAAATTCCTTAGTCTCTTGGTTTAGTAAAAAGCAAAATTCAGTATCACTCTCAACAACTGAAGCTGAATATATAGCGGCTAGTTTAGCATGTTCACAAGTACTTTGGATGAAACAGACCTTAAAAGATTTTGGTTTAAACTACTCCACAACAACTATTTATTGTGATAACACTAGTGCTATAAATCTTTCGAAAAATCCTATTCAGCACTCAAGAACTAAGCATATTGAAGTTAGACATCATTTTTTAAGAGATCATGTGTTAAAAGGAGATATTTCGTTAAATTTTATTTCCACTAAAGAACAACATGCCGATATCTTCACTAAACCTCTTAAAAATGAAGATTTTATGAGAATTAGGAGAGAACTAGGTATTTGCTCATTTTTGGATTTATAAAAATGCTGATTTTTGAACAAAATCTCAAAATCGCACTATATTAGTCGACCGATAAAATTTTAGTTGACTGGTGTTTTATATTTTGGAATATATCGCACCATATTAGTCGACCGATATATTTCTGGTCGACTGATGATATTTTTAGAATAAGTCGCACTTTTTAGTCGACCGATAAGGTTTTAGTCGACTAATTTTTTTTAAAAAAATTTAAGTGAAGGGACCCGACACCCCTTGGATTTGTTTTAAAACCGGTTTTTTTAAAAAGAGGCATCGTTTCACTTCGTATCTTTTCATTTTTTTTTTTAAAACGAAACCCTTAAACCGAAAACCCCTCTTTCTCTCTTGCCTCTCTCTCTTCCGAAAAACCCTCGGAGTGTCGTTCGACTCCATCATCGCCAGGATTTTCTTACCGTAACAAGGAGATGCCGGAATCTTCTGGCCGTGATCTTGAAACGCCGGAATCCTCTTGCAGTGACTGGCGCATCTTCAAAACACGCCGGAACTCTCTTGCCGTGTTTTTAAAAGTCTATTTTGCTTATGCTATTTTTGCCCTTACTCTTTTTGATTCTGACAAAGGGGGAGAAAAAGATAAAGATAGCATTACATTGAAATTGCAAGAGATCTTGAGAAAAAGATGATAGCAATTACATTACAGGAGATCTTGCATGAGAAATGCAAAATTAAGAGAAAAAGAAAGCTTTGAATGAATGTATTTCTAAATACATGAAGAAATGATGAATGAAAATGCAAACCAATCAATATGTGATATATGTGCTTTAAATGTGCTAACTTTTAATGTTTTGCAGCATATTGATAGGGGGAGTAAAATCTCCATCTATGTATCTAAATGCTTCATCTTTGATTAAGTTTGTCATCATCCAAAAGGGGGAGATTGTTACGACAATGAAGCCATACATGATACTTCAAGTACAAGGTTTTGATGATGAGCAAGTAAAATCAACTGCATTTCAGCTAAGGCTATGAAGAAATTGAAGAATTCGGTGAAGAATCCTTGAAGACTAGTGTGCAAATGTTTAATTCATTAAAAGTCTTAGATTCTTGTAAGAGCCTTACTTAGAGTGCATATTTAGGTTGCATTTCACCTTAAAAGTCTTTAGAAAAACTTTTCTAAAAGAAACTCTTTTGAAAATCTTTTTAGAAAACTCTTTTCTTAAATTTTCATGTTTATTAGTCGACCAATAGACTTATCAGTCGACTAATCCTTTCGCGCCATATTTTCTAAAAAGTCATTCTTGTCAAATTAGTCGACCGAAGGTTTTATCAGTCGACTGGACAGAATGTCTGTTTTCTGGAAAATTAGCAGCAGTCGACTAATGGTTTTATCAGTCGACTGAACAGAACATGTGTTTTCTGAAAAATTTAGCAGCAGTCGACTAATGCTTTTTATCAGTCGACCGAACAGAATGTTTGTTTTTCAGAAGTTTTTAGCAGCAGTCGACTAAAAGGTTTTTCAGTCTACTGATGATATTATCAGTCGACTAACTTTTCTCAAGTCGACTAAGTTTCAAAAGTTCAGATTTTCAAACGGCTCGATTAACAGATCAGTCGACCGACGATAACTGTCAGTCTACTAATAACTAACTATTAGTCGACTAACTGATGTTTCAGTCGACTAATTTTGCTGTTTTCCTGAAACTTCAAAAAGGCGTGTCTTTTCATTTTTCAAACGTTTTGATCGTTCAAAATGGACAATTTTGACACCCTTTCATATTCTCAACGTATGGAATCTTTTAACTATAAATATGAGTTCATTTTACACTCATAAACAACAAGAATTCAATCGATTTGAATCATTTACTTCTTGCTTTTCACTCCTATTCATTCAAGTATTTGTTTTCTCACTCACGTGATATTTTCACTTCAGTTTTTCACTCAAATCACTTTGAGAGATAGTGAATTCGTGAGTAGAGTGTTTTAACAACCTCAAAAGCCAATTGCATCTCATTTGCATTCAAAAAGAAGGCTCATAGGTTGTATTGTAAGTTGTTATATCTTTTGTGTAAAAAGGACTCCTTGGTGTAAAGGAGTTGTTTTCTTTCAGTAGGATTGTTACTGAAAGTGGGACCGGTTATGGTCTGTGTGATCTTGTAGTTTACAAGGTTGATAGTGAAAAATCTCAAGCGGGTTTTGCTTGGGGACTGGATGTAGGTCGGGTTTGACCGAATCAGGATAAAATCTTGTGTTCTTTGTGTGTTTGCTTTGAGATTTGCAAAATCCTTCAATATTCCGCAGAAAGTTTTAAAAGCACTATTCACCCCCCCTCTAGTGCTCGTTGCCTCGATCCTAGTGAGCTTTCAATACTCTCAGATAGAGAAGACGTGTTTAGCTCTGGTATGGATGTGTCAGAAATTGAGACATTATCTATTGGCGTCTGAAGTCAAGATTCTATCTAAATTAAATCCTCTCAAGTACGTTCTTGAACAACCATTTCTTAGCGGAAGAATCGCCAAATGGCAAGTCCTATTAATGCAATACGACTTGGAATATGTCTCTCAGCAATCTATCAAAGGCCAAGCAATTGCAGACCAATTAGCAGATTTTCCTCTAGCAGAGGATGTTAAAGCTGAGGATGATTTCCTCGATGAACGGATCTGCAATATTCAACAATCCCCAATTTGGAATTTATTCTTCGACGGTTCCAAGAATATGGCAGGCATAGGAATCGGAATTCTGCTAATCGCACCAGAGAAAGAGATGATTCCCTTTTCTCTCAAACTGGATTTTCAATGCACTCACAATATGGCCGAGTATGAAGCTTTGATACAAGGTCTGAAAATTCTATAGGACTTCAATGTCAAAAGAGTGCATGCTTATGGCGACTCCTTGCTCGTCGTCAATCAAGTCCTAGCCGAATGGCAAGTGAAAGATCAGAAATTACTTCCTTACCAGAAGATTGTCTCAGCTCTTGCCAACAAATTCGAAGAATTCCAACTTTTCCATATCAAGAGAGATTTCAATCAAGTTGCAGACAGTTTAGCTAATCTGGGATCCATCATGTCTTTTAGGAGTGGAGAATCTTGTCGCTCATTTGAAATTGGCAGACTTGATCAACCCGCTTTCGTCCCGGTAGAGCAGATAAACCAGGCTAAGCAGAAGAAGAAGCCTTGGTATCATGATATCAAGAATTTCATTAAAATTGGCGAATTTCCTCCAGAATTATCAAAGAGAGAGCAGCGAGCAATTCAACGCATGTCTGCTCGATATTTTATTCTTGCCGACGTCCTTTATCGTCGTGGATTCAGTTCTGAGTATTCCAGATGTTTGGACGAAGAAGAATCCAAAGAAGTTGTGCAAGAAGCACATGAAGGCATTTGCGGTGGTCATGTTGGCTATCAGACTCTCATCAAACAAATCATCCGAGCAGGATATTATTGGAGAACTATGCAACAAGATTGCTATCGTTTTGTAAAAAAGTGCGTTCAATGTCAGATGCATGCGCCTTCCATTCATGCGCCAGCGACATACTTGCAATCTGTCGTCTCGCCATGACCATTTTTCATGTGGGCTTTCGATGTTGTAGGCCCCATCACTCCTTCAGCCTCCAATGGTCATAAATATTTTCTTGCCGCAATAGAATATTTTACTAAATGGGTAGAAGCAGTCACTCTACGCACAGTAGAAGGTCGACACGTGGTTTCTTTCATCCATAAGAATATCCTTTGCTGTTTCGGTATACCGCATGATATTGTGTCAGATAATGGCAGTCATTTCAAGAATGAGAGAATGAGGACATTCTGCTCAAAGTTCAAAATTCATCATCATTTTTCCGCTCCTTATTATCCTCAAGGGAATGGTCAGGCAGAGGCCACCAACAAGATTCTGATTCAAATCCAGAAGCGAACTTTAGAAACGGGCAGTGACTGGTATGAAAAGATTCATGATGCATTATGGGCATACAGAACCACCATTCGAACTCCAACGAATGCTACTCCGTCAGAACTTGTCTACGAAACTGAAGTAGTACTACCTCTACATGTTCAGAAACCTGCTCTGAAATTTGCATCACTTCTAGAATTACCTCTTGATCAGTATCAACAACGACTGGTACAACTTGATTTGCTCGATGAAAGAAGGCTCAGAGCAGCAGAGCATGCTCAATCCTATCACCAGAGGATAGCCCGACAATATGCAAAATCTGTCATTGAGAGAAAATTTTGGGTCAATGATCTAGTGCTCAGATCAACAGCTTATCTCAGGCACCGCCCGGGTGGCAAATGGTCGCCAAATTGGGAAGGTCCTTATGTTGTCAAAGATGCACTACCTCGCAATTCATATCGGCTCATCAATGCTGATGGAATAGAATTACCAGATCCCATCAATGCTCGACATTTGAAAAAATTCTATATTTGAACAATTTCCTATTCTTTGTAATTCTTCCAAATTTTCTTCAATAATGATCAAAATTCTTTTTCCCAGTTACACTGGGGCATTTTAAAATTTTGTTTTTATCTATAAATATCCTGTATGCAAACAGGATAAACAAATATCTCATTTCACGCACTTGTGCATTCATGTGCATCAATTTGCATTCATTTGCATACAATCGCATTAATAACGATCTGGTCAGTATTGAGATTTCAACTATCAATCCCATCACAATTCCTAACGATTCAAGATTGAAAGACAATCATCAGAACTGAACCAAAATCCAGTATCCAAACTGGTACATTTTTAAACCGGTATGCATACCGGTATCCTTTCAAAATCGAGCACTCGTGTTAGTGTTCCACTGAATGGTCATGTCAGTCGACCTCTTGAGTTCAGTCTTCGTGCTGATCACTCATCCAATTCCCAAATTTCTAATTTCCAATTTCCAAATATCAATTTCCAAATTCCAAAATTCTAATTTCCAATTTCCAAAATTCCCAATTTCTAATCTCCAATTTCCAAATATCAATTTCCAAATTCCAAAATTCCCAATTTCTAATTTCCGATTTCCGAATATCAAATTCCAAATTTCCAATTTCTAATTTCAAATATCAAAATTCCAATTTCAAAAATTCAAAATTCAAAATTCAAAATTCCAAACTTCGACCTTTTGGTCACTCAATACCAATTCCAAAAATTTCTCTTGTGAGAGACCCTTTTTATAGGGAGAGTTCGAGGGAGCTCGCTCTTTTCGCATGCTATCCAATTCGTTCACTTAGCCCCTTTTCAGGAAGAGTTTGAAGGGACTCGTGTCTTTGTGAACCGTTTGCAAAACAAAATTTCAAATTTCACACAAGGAACCCTTTTTATAGGGAGAGACTCGACGGAGACTTGCTTTCCTTGTGGCCCCATAATTTCAGACTAGGCCATTTCATCATGAAGGACCCTCTTTTCAGGGAGAGTGTGATGAACTCGTTCCTTCATGACCAATTTACCAACCTCACCAATTCCGGCCCCCTTTCCATAAGAGAAGCCCAATGTTAGGAAGTTTTGACGAAAGCTTAATTTCTCTTCGAAAGTTCGTTTTGCAAACACCTCCTCTTCAGGGAAGAGAGGAGTAATTCCCAATTTTAATTTCTGAATCTTCTTCTTTGGGGAAAGGAGAAGAGAATTTCTGTCATGGATGTGTTGCGTTGTGCTTCAAATGCTCGCTTTCACAAAAGGATTTCAAGAAAATTTTGCCAATTTGTCATTAAATATTTGTTGATTTCAAAAATCTTTATTGCACAAAATTATTACTTCAGAATACCTTCAGTATTACTTCCGAAAGGACAATGCTTTCGCGAAAAAGGATTCAAAGTTCAAAATCTTTCTATTGGCCAACCAAGAGGATGAAGAATAAATCCGCGATATGGCCAGCAAAGAGAATTCAATGTTGTTGCAAAGCCATGAGTGATCGATATTGATCGCAGTCAATGGCACATTTTTAAAGACCATTCTTGAAAAATAAAGCAATCGAAATATCCTGGGTGGTACAGAAAAATCCACTCAATTTTCATATCTCCTCAATCACCTAAGCTGCAATTAAATATCTGCAAAAGGGATCTCTCAATTGTCGTCAAGATGAAGGCGAATTAAGAGTGTCGACCCCCGGGGCCAAAGAAGATTTGGATCATCTCCAAGATGACGGAGTTTGTGACGGATCCTTCCAGAGAAAGTTCAGATCACCGTCAAGATGAAGGCGATTGTGATGAGCCTACCGACAAACCCTAAAAGATATTTAATTCCAGCTATCATCAAGAGATTTCCTACCAAAGAGCCAATAATCATCATGATAATCCCTGAGAGAAAAGAAGGATCGGAACATCTCTGAGATAAAGGAGTTTGTGACGTACCCTTCCCAAAAAAAGAGAGAGAGAGACAAGTCAGGACATCTCCAAAATGAAGGATGATGTAATTCCCGAAAAATCCAAGAGAGCTCCAATCTGCTAAAAAAAAAAGAGTGCAGAAAGATCATCATGAGAAAAGAAGCTCCCAGGATATCAAACTGCCAAATCTATCAAGAATCTTCTTTAATTTTGTAAAATTCTTTTATCAATATTCTTTCACCAATAGCTCTCGCAATATCAAGAATACCTTCTTTCCCGTCCATATCAAGGAAATTGATAGCTTCCTTGAAAGAAAGCCAATCGCAAGCAATTTGAATTTGAATCTTGATTCTATGGAGTTAAGTCCAGTCGGAGGTAATACTTCAGGTAGAAAAGAGGGAATACTTTCAAAACAATGTGCATCATTTTCAATTATTTTGAATTAACAACAATTTTCAACATTTTGACAATATTTTCTAGCTATCTTGGCATGAAATAAGAGCTTGAGGCTCATCTTTGGCGCATCCTGACACCATCCCTTTTTAGGACTTGATTACGGGAGTTTTCAAGATTCCTTCCCTTCTTTGGTATAATCTGAGCGCACGGGCTCTCAGATTCGCACACTTCCCTATGTTCCCACTGTCCCACCATAGACAGTCCAATTTCGGCTTGAGGTTAAGCCACCAATTCCAGCAAAAGGCAATTTCAAAAGTTAATTAGTCTCAGCAATGAGGCGCCCAAAATCAAATCCCTTTTTAAACTTTAGGGACCCCAATTTCCTTCCTTTTGCAAAAACCCTATCGGATTCATTGTGCGGAAATCCGAAGGTTCCATCACAGTCTCTTCTTTCGAGGATTCCGTCCATTTTCTGCCCAATCAGGTTAAGGGTACAAACCTGAGCCTCACGTGATGAGGTATTTCATTTCCCAATCAGGTTAAGGGTTAAGCCTGAGCTTCGTTCCATACGAGGTATTTCCCGTCCCATCTAGGTTAAGGGCAAAACCTGAATCTCGCTTCTTTTGAAATAAAATTTTCTCCTTATTCTCCATTTTATATCTACCATCATCACTTGAACTAATTCTTTCATACCCAGTCAGATTCATCTAACTGGGGCATTTTTATGCTTCAAATTTGGTATGTTTTCTTTGCCACTAAGCTCGGCTTTCAACCGGCTTAGCAGCAAAGAGGGGCATCTGTAAACACCCCAAATTTTCACCCTCATCCAGTGTTTGTCCATTTCATGTGTCATTGCATATCATTGCATGCATTCGGCATACCATCTCATTGCATTGCATAGCATTGCATCTCATTCTTGAGATCCAGCACTCCAGCTTTCAAAACATTCAATCCATATTTGAATTTCAAAGCTTTTATTTCAAAAAAATCAATTTCAAAACCTGGGTTTTTATTCAATACTCCGTCATTTTCCAACCCAAGACTTTATATTTCGAAATATTTTCTCAGAAAACAATCTGGATTCATGTTAAACTCAAATTTCAATCGATTTCAATTCTCAGATGAGACCCATTGAGATGGTGTCGCTTCTGAATTTCTCTATTCATCAAATTTCTCAAATTTTTGAAAGTTTCAGTCCGATCAGGACCCTGTCTCAGAGTCCTAATCCGGTCAGGAGTCTGTTTTGAAGTCTGTTTTACTTCCATTTTCAATCTTTTCCGTTTGTTTTCGAAATTTAGGTCATTTTATAGAGTCCAGTTAGTTCAGGACTCTATTTTAGGGTTCAGTCGAGTTAGGAGTCTAACCCTGATTGTGTTTTCTGACTTATTTCATCATTTCTTGATAAAATCTTTCAAAAATTTTTACATTTGAATTCTAAAATTTAAAATCTCAAAGTCCTAAGAGTTCAGGACTCTAACTCGGAGTTCCAGTTCGCTTGAGACCCTATTTTCAGAAATCTTAAAGTTCAAATATCGATTTTAACCCCTTTTCAAAACCATTTTCAGTGTTTATTTCAAAATTCTTCAAAACTCGATGTGGGCCCACTCAGTTGGCACCATATCCAGAGGAATTCTAACTCAGTTAGAACCTTATGCCATTTCAAAAATTCTAGTTTTAAGATTTCTTTTGAAAAATCCTTTTGAAAACTCCTTCAATTTCAAGTTTTAAAATCGCTTTTTGAAAAAAACTCAAGTAGGGCCCACTCGGGGTGGTGCCATATTCGAGTCAGTCAGGGCTAGACAAGGGTTAGTTGATGTCTTGGTTAGTGTTAGAGGTTTAGAAGAGTCAAAAAACATTTTGAAAAACTCATTTTTTGAAAGTTAGTTTTTAAAACTAGTGTTTTTAAAGGTTTTTAAAGGTGTTTTAAAAAGCCAAATGTAGAAAATGCCAAGTGGCATTACATTTGGGGATTTTTTAGGAAAGTCTAGGGGTTAATTAGGCACTAGTTTAGATAATTAGATAATTTAGGCTAGGGGTAGTTAGGTCTTTCCACCCAAAAATCGCCCACCCTTAGAAGAGTCCAATTTTTTTAAAACATTTGATTTTTAACCTAAATTTTTTTTATAAATAGAAGGCCATAGGGGGTCGATTTTTCCAACTTGCTCTACTTGGGATTCTTGGAGCTTCTCTTTCCTCTCCAGCCCTTCCTCCATTGCAGCCACCTCAAGGTAATTATTTTATATAATTTTTAGCTTTTGTTTCATGTTTTTAATAGTTTGAAATCAATTTTAGCCATTAATACCACCTATTTCATGGATTCAACCATGGTTTCACCTCAAAAACTATCAAGAACCATCAAGAACCAGCAAGAACGATCCAAGAAGGTGATCTAACCTTGTTTGGTGTATTTTACTAATCCATTAGAATTAATTTTAATATGATTCTTTACATTATTAACCAATAAAATACATGATTTACCCTTTTAATGGGTTAAATCTATGTTTTAAAGGTGATATTGAATTCCAGCCATTGATTCCCTATTTTTATTTTATTTTCATGGTTTATTCATGTTTGTTTTACGTTATATAGCATAGAAATAATTTTATTTACTGTTTTATGGTTTATTTTATGGATTTACATTAGTTAATGCATGGTTTTTCAAGTTTCTTAAATTTCTGTGTGTTTTAGGTTTAGAACAGTAAAGATAATGTTATTTCGGATTGAAGTACTCATTGTTTATTTCTGATTTTTTTATATGTGATGCATGCGTGAGTTATTGAGTTAATGTAGAAAAATCAGAGGTTTTGGATCTCAGGAACTCTGTCAAAAAAATCAGACATCAAATCGGGTTTTTAAAGCTTTAAAATCGTGGTTAAAATCAAGAAGGTAACTTTCTGTTATGATATTTCTCTCATCTTATATCCGATTTTAGATATGTAAAATGCTATGGATTCATATTGAGTAGATATGTCTGATGTGAAATTTTCGGATTTTTTGATCACTGTTTAGTATTTTTACTCTTTCAGAGAATCTGTTTTTAAATTTAGAACTCGTTAGGGTTGACCAAAACCCTAATCAGACTTGTGTTAGTCATAAATTCCAAACCACAGATCCGATTCATGATCTGTAAAAAGTGAGTATTGCTAATTTTCTGTCTACTGTTTACCACTAAAATTTCCGAGATTTTTGTTTAGGAGTGCTATTTATGTCTGTATTTTCAATCTGAAGTAGCCGTTTTAATCCCTGTTGAAAGTGATATATTTTAGCTCAGATTGCCGGAAAGGTTTCTCCCTAACCAGAGATTCTTTTTCCGATCTGTAAATTGGTAAATCTCTGTATTTCTTCTTAGTTAGTCTTTGTAAAATTTCATAAATTTTCATGGAGATTTGACCCCTGGTTCGGGTCTTGGATTGAAACTGGTTGATAAATTAGGTAAAAAATAGCATATTTTTAGGGTTTGATGCAATTTTCGGGTTAATTTAATGTCAAAAAATTATTTTTATAATTCTAAGTCAAAACTAGGGTTATAAAAAGTGTAGGTACCAATTTTTATGGATTTTGGAATCCATTTGATGTCTGAATTAATAAAATTGCAAAACAGGGTACCCGAAGAATTCCAAAAACACTGTTAAAATCATATTTTTTGTGATATTATTGGATTTTCGGGCATAAGCATATAGTTTTAGGGTTTAATCATATTCATAATCATATTAGGATGCTTTAGGTTTAATTTTATGCTCATTTGATTTCATTTAGTGCATAAAACCTAAGTTTTTACCAAAATCTATTTCAGAAAACCCTGATTTCAAGGCCATAGTCTTGCTATCGGGGGTAATTTGGTCATTTGACCTCAATTTTGAAATCCCTAACCCTAATTTTCACATATTTAAGCATGTCACATCATATTTAGCTTAACTTATTCCATTCAAATTTCAAAACTTGCATTTTATCAAAATATCTTTCTAAAAACCCTAATTTCAAGGCCATAGTCTTGTTATTAGTGGTATTTTGGTCATTTGGACCCCAATTTCGAAATTTCATATCTTATATTCATGTTTATTCAAGTTTAATTCATATTTTTATAATTTTATTTGAGAGAATCAACAAAAAGGCTTATATCTAGCAAAATCCAGTAATTTCTAGATATTATTGGATAAATCTAGAAAAGCCAACATATCATTACTAACAAAGCTTTCTAGTTTTGCAGGTACATTGAAGACTTTATTTTTCATGTATTTAAATTTCAATAGTGATGTAATTTATAATTAAACTTTGGAATAAGAATTTACATTTCCTGCTTAGCTTAGGCAGCATTGCATATAGTTTATTTTTTAAATAATGTTAATGTGTGATGGATGATGATTCATGCATATTCAAACTCACTATGGTCTACACAAATGGCGCATACACTAGCTTTTATGAAGTTTATAAACTTGGTAGAATTCGTATTTATGACCATAGTTAGAATATGAAGGATATCTAGATTTATGATCTTCACATTAGCCACATTCAGCCTACACTCTTAGGCTAATTTCAAAATGCACTACATTTCTCAAAAATACAAAGAGTTTTTCCCAATTCCTCAAAATCATATTCAGTCATTTCATGAATTTTCCAATTCCAATTCCAATTCAAATTCCAAGTCAAAGGAATCAAATTCTTCAAAAAAATTTTAAGTCTTATTCAAAAATCGATTTTCTCAAAATATGGATTTGCCAATGATATTTCAAGTATTTCCCAATTTCCAAATTCGATTTTCTAAGTTATATTTTCAATTTCAAAGGTTGAATTCAAAGAAATCAAGTTTTTCAAAGTTATTTCATATTTCTCAAAATCGATTTTCACAAAAATCTCTTGAATACTTCAGAAATCGATTTTCACTTTCTCAAATACAGTATCTCAATCATGATTCATGATTTCAAAAGGGTTTATTTTCTAAATATTTTCCAATCTTTGAAGCAAACATCATGTTTTCAAATGTGCATTTTCAGAAAATTCATAGCACATACCTGATTCTATGTGCATTTAGAAATTAGAATATGGTTTAGACAAGTTGAACAGAGCAGAGTATAAGATTGATCCTTGGTTCGATTACCCCTGTTAAAGGTGGCAGGAACGGTCGAACCTCGTACCGACAAGCGAGTCCCATTCTTCGAAATTATCCCGCATTTTAAAAACGGAGGCGAGTTATTTTCAAAAAACTATTTCAAAGGTCAGTTTGATTTGTAAAAGTAAAATTTTGCGATGATAACATTAATGAAAATTTAAATTTCCAGCTTTTAGATAGAATGAGCATTGTAAATACCATGAATTTCTTGTTCTCATATTTTTCGCCTTTATTTTCCAAAATCTCACAAATGGGAACATGAATGGCACGTGCACCATTTCGTAAGAGGTAATTAATCCTAAGTTGATGATTTACATCAATGGCCATAGTCAGGATGTAAACAAAACTTAGGATTTTTATCTTTTATAAAATAACATTGGATCTACACTGGATCCTCTTCAAAAATCATCATATTTTCAAATATTTCCTTCTTTTATCAGAGTTTAACTTAAAATTGGCTCAAAATATATACCAATGGCCATAGTCAGGGTATATTGAGAGTTAATTTCATTTTAAACTTTATAAAAGCACCAAAATATGTTTCATTCTTCACCTGAATTTAAATATAGATTATTATATAATACATTCAATGACCATAGTCAAGGATATATTATATTTTCAATCTTATTTCGATTCATGTAAAGAATGAAATACGATTTCCAAAATCTAAAATTCAAAATTTAAATTCATTCATCATTTAGAATAGAACTGCATCATATTTTCAAAATTCTTTTCAAAATCCAAGTGATCTCAAATATCCTTCTTCAATCTCTATTTTTTTCATTCCTCTGTCTTATTTCAAAGATTTAGATTTCAATTTCAAAGTCCAATTCGACTTTGAAATTTCAAAAATTCAATTTTATATTCAAAAAATTCCGATTCAAATTAGATTTCAAAGTTCAAATTGACTTTGAAATTCCAAAACTCATCTTGTATTCAAAACTTCAATCAAGTTCAAAGTTCAATTTAAAATTTCTGATTCATCTTCTGGTTTCAAATTCAAAATTCAAAGTCTAAATTGACTTTGAAATTCATTTATATATTCAAGATTCAAATTCTAAATTTCATTTTTCAAGTTCAATTCAAACTTGGAAGTTCTTGATTCATCTTCTGAATTTAACAATTCCAAATCCATTTTAGGATCCAGGATTCAACATTTATATCGGATCTTAGACTTCAGACCCAGTTCCACTTTAGGATCCAGCATCCAATTTCACTTTAGATATCAGGCTTCAGATCCACCATCCATTTAGGATCTAGAATCCAATTCTACTTTGGATCTCAGACTTCAGATCCAAATACATGTTAGGATCCAGAACCCAGTTCCACTTTTGGATCTCAGACTTCAGATCCAAAATCCCTCTTAGGATCCAAAATTAAATTCCATTTCCAATTTTAGATTTCAAATCCAATTCCATCTACAGATCATATTTTAATTTCTTAATTTCATCTCTATTTTTAAATACCATTTGGATTTCTCAGATCCATTCTAATTTCAAACTTCAAAATCTAAATTCAATTCCATCTCAAGTATTCATTTCCTTTCCTAAATTCAAGTTCAAATTCAAAGTCCATTTCTGACTTTAAAACTTCATTTCCTTTCATTTTCAAAGCTTCAAGTCATTCTTTCTCAAAATCAAGATTTATTATTCCAACACTGATTTACTTCAAAGACTTGGAATTTCTCTGATCTATCTCAAGTTCTAAGTTAGATTCAATCATTTTCTTCACTCCCTTACCAAGTTCATCTCATAATACTTGGAAATTTTTCAAAGCATCCTTCAAAAGAGCATACATCCTTGCATTGCACAAGCATGATTCTTTGTGCATCTAGATTTAGAATAAATTCTTAGATAATATTTAGGCAAAGCAAAAAGCATAAATTTGATCCTTGGTTCGATTACCCTGGTAAAGGCGCCAGGAACGATCGAACCTCGTACCGACGAGCGAATCCCGTCTCTCTATTTTTCCCGCAATATATTTCAAAACGGAGGCGAGTTATTTGCTAAATATTTTCAAATTAAGGTCAAGTGAAACCCCGCAAAAGAGTTCCTCTTTTCTTTTCTCTTCTCTCTTTCTTTTCTGTCTTTTATTTTTCTCCCTTCAAAAAGGAGGAAAATAGAGGTTAGAAAGGAAAAAGAGAAGGAAGAGAGAGAAACATCAAGAGAGGAAAAATTTTGCGATGATCACAACCCCGCAAAAGAGTTCCTCTCTCTTCTCTTCTTTCTTTTCTCTTCTCTCTTTCTTATCTGTCTTTTATTTTCCCCCCTCAAAAAGGAGGAAATAAAGGTTGGAAAGAGAAAGAGAAGGAAGAGAGAGAAACCACAAGAAAGGAAAAATTTTGCGATGATCACAGTTTTGGCGACCGTGATGGGACCTGTCTCCATCTGGTTGAATTTATGCCTTTTTGCGTTACTTTAATATTTTCTAAGACTTTATTCTTCTAATATCAGCTTTATTTTCATGCAAACCTTAGGAGCCTAGACTCTGTCCTAAGCTGACATCATTGCATATAGGATCTAAGTATGGTTTGGTAGGACTATTTTGAGGAGATCATTCCATGTTCACTTAGACTTAGGTCTGAAATACAACTCTTCTCGATTCTAGGGATTGAATGCAAACAATGTATGCAAGTGTATGCTTCTTTTCATTTATATTTTATCTCTTTAGGACTTGCATTAGCACTTTCTGGTTTTATCTGCATGTTGATCATGTTTTTGAAAACATCCCTACCTATATTTGTCCCAGTCTTCACGTTGCTGGGCTGTCTCACTGAACCACAGTTTGGGAGAGAGCCTCACAACTGGACCACTTATTTGGGTTCGCGCCCCCCTACCACGTACCTAAGGGCCATAGTCTGAGGTATATCGGTAGGCGCTCAAGGATGTTGGGAAGCCATTACCTTAGAACCGAAGAGATATTTTCATATGCCACGTACCTTGAGCTTCGGCTTGAGTATATCGGCATACCTTGATTGGAATCAGATAATCTAAATCTTAGAGTTAAGATTAAGGTCCTATAAGCCTTTTTAAATATTGCATTTAGAGTCAGCTTTAAAGAGTGTTGTTTGTGCATCCTTGCTTGTATATCTGTGATTGTATGATATTTTTTTTATCTTCCTTGTATTTTCCAAAATCCTGGGTATATATTTCAAAATTTCCTCTTTGTTTTTAAAACCCAGGTGTATTTTTCTTTCTCTTCTTCTAAATTTCTTCAAAATTCTTCTGATCCTGCCTGCAAGTTCTTCAAAATTTTAAATCTTTACCATTTATTCTCAAATTTTATCTTTTTCTCTTATTTTTCTTCTGATTTTATATTCTTGTTTATATTTTCATAAATAAAATCTTTTTTCATCAAGAGATATCCATTTCAAAATAAGCATTTTTTTCTTCATGTTTTAGTTGGTTACTCTCTCTCGTAGAGTAAACAACGCAATTGTCACAAATTTTGTGGCGACTCAATCCCTAGTAATGGGATACAATTTTTCAGATTTCAACCTAATCCTTCCTCTTGTCAAAACTTTTTTTTCAAAAGTTTCTTCGGTCTAAAAAACTCCACTTTTCCTCTACAGAGAGCGTTGATATTCAAAAATGGTTCAGACAAGAGTTGGAAAAGAAACGGTTCCTCAACACAGCGACAGTGAGGCGGAATGGATGAGCTCTCCTAAATCAGTCAAGGGACAGGGTCAGAACAAGAAAGATGACATCGACCCCGCTATGTATGATATGTTCCAAAAGATGATGGCAAGAAAGATGTCGGAGCAAGCCGAGGCCAAGCTGAAAGAGGCAGTTCCTAAAAGCAAGCTGAGGAAGAAGCTTGTACAAAAGCAAGTCAGAATCATCAGGAAGAAGGTTCAGCCAGACACTACTTCTCAGAAGTCAGAGTCAGTCGAGGAAGAATCAGAAGAGGAAGAACAGATTGTCTACAAACAGAATCCTCCGAGGCAGCCCATAAAGATAGCTGCAGAAGAGCCTGAATTCGTTAACAAGCCCAAGTCTGGGGCTCCAGCAGAGGACCTGATGAGCAAGCAGATGAAGGAGATGAATCCAGCAATCAAGAACATTTAAGCCAAGGGTAAGGGCAAGCAGACCTACACTGGCGAAGATTTTTACGATGGTCTAGATGGGGACGATAACCTGGAGAATCTTCTTCGTAAATTTCTCAAGTTTGATGGAACTGGCAACCCTAAAGCCCACTTAGCCATATTTTATGCAGAGTGCAGCCGTTTTAGGAAATATAACCGAGCTCTGTTTATTTGCTTTCCCCGCAGTCTGGAAGGTGTAGCGGCCAGGTAGTATGCTAACCACATCAATCCTGTCGAACTACGAGAGTTCGATAAGGTAGTAAATTTGTTTATCGAGCGCTTCTTATTCAACACTGAAGCCTCACCTACATTAAATCATCTTTACAACCTGAAGCAAGGCGAAACTGAAAGAGCAGGAGATTTCATTCACAGGTGGAGAAGCACCTGCAATAAGATGAAGGTACCCATTCTAAAGGAGCACGCATTGCAGGTAATTCTCAACAATTTCTCTCAGCCCATAAGAAGCCTCATCGCCACTTCCCCAGCGAAATCCTTCATCAAATTGATTGAGCGAGCCGAATGGCTCGAAGCAAGAATAGAAAGCGGGCTTTACGAGGGCATGCCTCTGGTCAAGAATATCCAAGACCAGAAGAAGAAGGAGCAGTTTTCTCATTCAGTTGATGCCTCCTGTAATAATCTTGGCAGTAGCAGCAAAGGAAACAAAAACAACAGTGGCAGTGGCCCGAGAATAGATCAGAGCAAGGGGCAGAAGGAGAGATCCTATAAGAACAATGACAAATCGCTTCCAATTGGCCTTCAGCAAAAGGGTGATCTTCAAGAGAAGCCCAAGTATATGAAGTGGGAGAAAGATCGAGTCTTCACTCCGTTAGCTCAAAGTTTAGAAGTGATTATGGATTACCTTTTAAAGCATGGGATGATCAAACTCTCTAAAATCGCAGATCCTCCTGTAATGTTGGGAAAATTCAAGAACCAATTCTGCAAGTACCATAGGGCAACAGAGCACGACACTTAGCATTTCTTCGTCCTCAAGCACATGATACAAGACTGCATTGACAGAAGTGAGCTGATAGAGGACGAGGAAGAAGAGCGCCCAACAGTCCTGACATAACCATTTCTAGATCACTCCTAGAATTGAGGATGCCCAAGTTCTTCTGCACTGTCATTTTCTTTTATTAAGTCATCTTGTAGGGGCAAGTCAGCCCAGTCTTTTTGAATCCTTTCCTTTCAAAGTCCTTGTAAATATTTAGTTTTGTTATCAGACCTTTTTGCTTATCAATGAAATGTCAATTTCCTTTATATATCTTTTATATCCAATATTTCTTTCTTTCTTTTGCCATACTGGGGCATTTAAATTCTTGTTCTTTTTAGAATGTGAGACAATCCTGACATCATCCATGAGAGAAATGATATTACCTATGAGGGTTTTGCAAAAAATCATGAAATTTTGAAAGTCTTCGTTATAATAACCAAAGAGTTCTAATATTCTTTGGTCCAACCTTTGTCAAAAAGCAACCCTCGTGTTCATCATATTTTCAAAAATAAGTTTTCGAACCATTGCATTGAAAATTCAAAACTCGTGTTGATCCTATCTTCCAAGATCGGTTTCGAAACATTATATTCAAAGATCAACCCCGGTGTTGATCTTATCTTCCAAAATGGATTTCAAATCTTTATATTCAAAGATCAACCCTTGTGTTGTTCTTATCTTCCAAAATGGATTTCAAATCTTTATATTCAAAGATCAACCCTTGTGTTGGTCTTATCTTCCAAAATGGATTCCAAATATTTATATTCAAAGATCAACCTGTGTGTTGGTCTTATCTTCCAAAATGGGTTTCGAATCATTCAAAGATCAACCCTTGTGTTGATTTTAAATCATTATATTCAAAGATCAACCCCTGTGTTGGTCTTATGTTCGAAGATTGGTTTTAAAACATTATATTCAAAGATCAACCCTTGTATTGATCTTATTATCAGTTTCGAACTGTTATCAGATCTATTGTTGATCTTCTTCTTCAAAAATAGGTTTTCAAACCATTGCCTTCAAAAATTGACCCTCATGATGATCTCTCATGTTTGATAAAAAAGATCAGATCTCGCGCTGATCATTCTTCTTGCGGTGGATCTTCTTCCCCAAAATGATTTCTCACTTATCTTTTAAATAAACATTTTTCTTTCAAGATCCTATATGCAGGCAGGATCAGAAAAACTTATTTTCCTCAAATCTTATAAATTTTCATCTAATTTTGTTTCATTCATTATATTCATATTTTTATCAAGTTTACATCAATTTTATCAAGTTTTATCAAATTTTCCTCAATTTTATTAAATTTTATCAAATCTTAACCCTTTCACGTTAAGGGATAAACCTGATGCCTCTTTCTCATGAGGTATTTTCTAAATCTTTTTGCCCTCTCAGGTAAAGGGATAAACCTGACCCTCGTCGTCCGAGGTGTTTTACCCTTTCAGGTTAAGGGATAAACCCAACCCTCGTTGTCCGAGGTGTTCCCATTCAGGATAAGGGATAATCCTGAAACCCCTCATAGGAGCAATAATGCTACCTATGAGGATTCTTTTTCAAATTTTATCGATTTTGTAAATGTCTATTAATTTCTCTTTATTAATTTTCTCCCAAAAATTCTATTCTTTCACATTTCCCTTTCAGGTTAAGGGATAAACCTGGCCCTCGTTGTCCGAGGTGTTCCCGCTCAGGTTAAGGGATAAACCTGACCCTCGTTGTCCGAGGTGTTCCCATTTAGGATAAGGGATAATCCTGTGACCCCTCGTAGGAGCAATAACGCTACCTATGAGGATTCTTTTGTATATACAAGTTTCGTCAACCTTTATTGATTTTCTAAATTTATATCAATTTCTCTTCATTTATTTTCCTTAAATTCTATTCTTTTTCCCATTCAGGATAAGGGATAATCCTAAAACTCCTCATAGGAGCAACAAGGCTATCTGTGAGAATTCTTTTCAAAAACAAAATTTTCATAAATTCATTCAATTTTTCTCCACTTTTTATAAATTTTATTTCCCCCCCTCAGGTTAAGGGATAAACCTGACCCTCGTTGTCCGAGGTGTTCCCATTCAGGATAAGGGAAAATCCTGAGACCTCTCGTAGGAGCAATAATGCTACCTATGAAAAATCCTTTTGCAAATACAAGTTTTATTGATCTTTATTGATTTCTAAATTTATATCAATTTCTCTTTTCCTTTCCCATTCAGGATAAGGGAAAATCCTGAGACCCCTCGTAGGAGCAATAACGCTACCTATGAGGATTCTTTTGTAAATACAAGTTTTGTGAATCTTTATTGATTTTCTAGATTTATATCAATTCCTCTTCATTAAAATTCCTTAAATTCTATTCTTTTTCCCATTCAGGATAAGGGATAATCCTGAAAACCCTCATTGGAACCACAAAGCTACCTGTGAGATTTTTTTTTTAAAACAAAATTTTCATCAAATTTCCTCAAAATTTTATCCATTTTTTTATTAATTTTCCATCAAATTCGATCTCCTTCTATCTTCTTAAATTTTATTCCTTCTTTTTCTCATTCAGGATAAGGGTTTAATCCTGAAATACGGACCGCATACAACTAACTGTGCTGGTTCATCTAAATCATAGATCATAAATCATAAATCTTGTCATATACCTTCTAAATTCAAGTTTCAGGTTGTCTCTTCACAAAATCTTCTATTTCCCCTTCAGGTTAAGGGATAAACCTAAATCATTTTCCCTAAATTCTCTTGAAATGTCTATTCTATTTTTCCCTTAAGGATAAGGGATAATTCTCAAAACCCCGGCGATCATTCCTGCTTCAATCTCTAAATATCTTAAAAATGTCGGTCTCCTTCCCGACTCTTAGTTGAAAACCCCGGTGCTCGCACTGGTTATTTTGCTAAAGTTTCAAATCTAAAGACCAAGTTCAATGAAAAACCCAGTTCTCGCACAGGGTTACCTTTCAAAATCTTCAAATCTAATGGTCAAGTTCAGTCACAAAACTCAGTCCTCGTACTGGTTGTCTTTCAAAAGTCTCAATATTAAATTAGGTCGTTAAATGAAATGTCCCAGCTACTTCGCTGGTCGTTAAATGAAATGTCTCAGTTTCACTGGTCGTTAAATGAAATGTCTCAGCTACTTCGCTGGTCGTTAAATGAAATGACCCAGCTACTTCGTTGGTCGTTAAATGAAATGTTCCAGCTACTTCGTTGGTCGTTAAATGAAATGTCCCAGCTACTTCGTTGGTCGTTAAATGAAATATCCCAGCTACTTCACTGGTTGTTAAATGAAATGTCCCAGCTACTTTGCTGGTCGTTAAATGAAATGTCCCAGCTACTTCGTTGGTCGTTAAATGAAATGTCCCAACTACTTCGCTGGTCGTTAAATGAAATGACCCAGCTACTTCGTTGGTCGTTCAATGAAATGTCCCAGCTACTTCGCTGGTCGTTAAATGAAATTTCCCAGCTACTTCGCTGGTTGTTAAATGAAATGTCCCAGTTTTCACTGGTCGTTAAATGAAATGTTCCAGCTCCTTCACTGGTCATTAAATGAAAGGTCCCAGTTTTTACTGGTCGTTAAATGAAAGTTTCCAGCTCCTTCGCTGGTCGTTAAATGAAAGGTCCTAATTTTTACTGGTCGTTAAATGAAAGGTTCCAGCTCCTTTGCTGGTCGTTAAATGAAAAAGTCCCAGTTTTACTAGTCAGAATGTCCCAAATCATAGATTCAACTCAAGGTCGCATCAAAATCTATATCGAGTGATTATTTCACACAGAATTTTTGAAAACTTTGCCAAATTGCTTAAAGCATTTGTTGATTCTAAATATTTCACTGCACAAAAGAATTACCTCAGATTATCTCTAGTATTCTTTCGAAAAAGGTGAAACTCTTTATGAAAAAGGGATAAAATTCAAATCTTTTTTCCGTTGATCAACCAATAGGATGAAAGAAATATCCTCGGTATGATTGACGAAAGAAATATCCGATGACATTGAAAAGCCAGAAGCAAATTGATATTGATCATAGTTATGACACATGTTTTAAAATGATTTTCTGGCAATCAGGCAGTGGACATATCCTGAGCTATAAAAGAATCCACTTAATCCATATCTCCTCATCCATTCAAGCTAGAATCAAATATCCGCAAAAGGGATCTCTCAATTGTCGTTAAGATGAAGACGAATATGCGAGCTAGACCCCCGGGGCCAAAGAAGATTTGGATCATCTACCAAGATGAAGGAGTTTGTGAAGGATCCTTCCAGGGAAAGTTCAGATCACCGTCGAGATGAAGGCGAATGTGATGAACCTACCGACAAACCCTAAAAGATATTTGATTTCTGCTATCGTCTAAAGACCTTTTTGAGCCTATATCATCAGTATAATGCCTGAGATAAATGAAGGATCTGAACATCTTCAAGATGAAGGAGTTTGTGACGTACCCTTCTCCGAAAAAGAGAGAAAAGTCAAGACATCTCCAAAATGAAGGATGATGTAAAAAGCCCGGAAAAGTTCAATGACTCAAAAAGAGTGCAAAAAACGATTATCTTGAGAAAACGCTCAGATATCAAAACTGCCTAAATTGCCAGAAGTCATCTTTTCTCATGCAAAATTCTTTTATCAATGTCTTTTCACTACTTTCTTTTATGAAATTGAGAATATTTCTTCTCTTCTCATATCAAGGAAACAGATAGCTTCCTTGAAGAAAGTCATCAGCGCTAAAATTTTGAATTTGACTCTTAAGACCAAGAAATTAACCTCGTTGGGGGAAATACTCTAGGTAAAAGAGGGAATATCTTTGCACACATGTGCACATTTTCAAGCGTTGAAGTCAACTATAAATTTACCTTATTGGCAAAATTTTCTAGATATTTCAAGAATGAAATAAATATTCAATATCGAATTTGATGCAACCTAGCGTTGTTTATATCTTCCAGAAGAGTTGCCCCCATTTAGTTGAAGTATCTCTCCTGTCCCATCACGGTTTCGAGAATTCCATATAGGTTCTACCCACTCAGGTTAAGGGTCAAACCTGTACTGTCTGCGAGAGGTCATTAATGTCAAAAAGCTATTTCAGTCTCAACAATGAGACGCCCAAGATCATTCATTTTTCAAGCTTTAGGGAACCCCATTGTCCTTCTTTCGCAAACCCCTTTCGGATTTGTTCTTTCAAACTCCGAAGGTCCCATCATGGTTTCTTCGTTCGAGGATTCCATTTGGTTGTCCCCTTCAGGATAAGGGTTAAGCCTGAACCTCGCCCCTTGAGGTATCTTCCTTTTTCAGGTTTTAGTTAAACCTGAATCTCGTTCCAATGAGTTTCCCTCGTTTCAAAGAGGTGTTTTCTTTCAGTCCCATCATGGTTCTTCCCATCGAGGAACCCATACTTTGTATATCCATCCAGGATAGGATTTCCACTTAAGCTTCATCTCATAAGGCATTTTCCAAAAAATGTCCCATCAAGGTCATCATATATTCCTTTCCCCATTCAGGTTAAGGGCTAAACCTGAGTCATCCCAAAGGCTGATCCTGTCTCACCCATGAGACTTGATCAAAATTCTTATCTTTCATCATTTCGGGATCTTCACCCAAAGTCCCATCACGATTTCCTCATTTCTATTCAGTCATATCATTTTTCGAGGATTTTGTCTCCCCAAAGCCATTCGGGATAAGGTATCAAGCCTGAGAAGCCATGTCTTTCAAATAAATTTTCCCACACCCAATTCAGATTTGCTCACTAGGTCATTTTTTTTTCAAAATTTGGAGTTTTTCTTTGCCATTAAGCTCGGCTTTGAACCAGCTTAGTAGCAAAGAGGGGCATTTGTAAATACCCCAAATTTTTTAAAATCTTTTAAATATCCCCCCCCCCCTTTTTTTTTGCCCCTGATATCATTTTCTGAGCAATTGAGTCACTTTTAATTCCAATTCATTTCTCAAGTTTTACTGAAATTAAATTCATTTTATATATGTCTGACTTGATTTCAGATCCAGATCCATTGTCCAGATCCAAATCTGAGTCTCGTTGTCCAACTTTTAAATTAAAATTACAGAAAATATCAAAAATATTTTTTTAAATAGCTCGGACAGTCCATCTGGCATCTGTTTGGATCCATCGCGTTGTATATCTCGATTCGAGTTTTAAAACTCAAACATTTTCTCAAAACTTGGATAAAAACCCAAACCTTTTGAAGAAATTTCCCCAAGATAACCCTGATTTTTCAGAAAAACCTTCGTTTTGTAAAATATTTTGAAATTTTGCAAAATTAGTTTAAATTCCTTTAGTTTTTTAGAGTTTTGTCCTTAAAAATACAAAAAAAATATAGAAAATGCCAAGAAAAAAATAATAATAATAAGAAGAAGAAAATCGAAAAAGAAAAGACAAAAGTGACCTTTTTGAAAGCACCTTTTGAAAATCGAGTTTTATTAAAACACTTTGTAGCAAAAAATTGTTAAAGACCCCCTTTCTGTGAAAATATTGAAAACCTGAAGGGACCCGATTAGAAAATTTTCTAACGGCTTCCCGTTATAAGAAAGGAGTCGCAGGCCTCCATTTCATCATCCGACGCCATTCGTTCCAATCCATTGCTTCCACCAATCTTCCTTCCTTTTTTCTGATTTTTTTGGCTCGAGTCTTCTTCAGAACCCCTGCAAGTAAGGAGATCAAATTGACACCGGGAACTCCAAGTAATCTGAAAAGGTGTAAAGGGTATAACTTTTCTTTGAGATTAAGAAATGTTGTAAATTCAATTTCATTCAAGATCTGTAATAGTTAGATATTAATGAAAACTCTACATTTCCAGTCTTAGATTAGAATGGATGAGCATGTAAATAACATTTGTTTTATTATTTCTGAAAATTCACAAATGAAACACGAATGGCACGTGCACCGTTCTAATAAGAGGTGATTAATCCTAAGTTGATGATTTGCATCAATGACCATAGTCAGGATGTGAACAAAATTTAGGATTCTCATCTTTTATGGAATAACACTGAATCCATTTTAAAAAATCATCATATTTTCCTAAATATTTTCCTCTTTTATCAGAGTTTAGTTTAAAATTGAGTTAATACATATATCAATGGCCATAGTCAGGATATATTGAGAATTAATTTCATTCTAAAACCTATAAAAGCACAAAAATATGTTTGATTCTTCACCTGAATTTAGATATAATTATTATATAATACATTTAATGACCATAGTCAGGAGTGTATTATATCATTAATCTTATTTATATTCATTTAAAGAATGAAATATGATTTTCAAAATCCAATTTCAAAATTATTTAAATTCATTCATCATTTAAGATAGAACAACATCATATTTTCAAAATTCCTTTCCAAAAATCCAAGTGATCTCAAATATCTTTCTTCAATCTCTATTTCAATTCATTTTTCTATCTTATTTCAAAGATTTAAATTTCAATTTCAAAGTCCAATTTGACTTTGAAATTTCAAAATTCAATTTATATTCAAAATTCCATTTCCCAATTCAAGTCCAATTTCAAAGTTCAATTTAACTTTAAAGTTTCTGATTCATCTTCAAATTTAAAACCAAGCTTACTTTCCTATCTTTAAATTCAAAATCAAAGATTGAGATTGATTCTGAATCTCAAAACTCGACCCTTTTTAAATTCTAAATTCAATCTTGGTTTTCAAAAACCAGATCCATCTTCAAAAGTCTCATTTGGACTTTCAGAGTCCAAATCCAAAGTTAGATTTTAAACCAAACTTCCACTTTGGATCTCAGACTTCAGATCCAAATTCCATTTAGATCCAGAATTCAATTTCATCTTGGATCTCAGACTTCAGATCCAAAATCCATTTAGGATCCAGAATCCAACTTCCACTTTGGATCTCAGACTTCAGATCCAAATTCCATTTAGGATTCAGAATCTAATCCCATCTTGGATTCCAGATCTTGGATCCAATTCTATTCAGGATCTAGAATCCAATTTCATTCCCAATTCTAGATTTCAAATCCAATTCCAATTTCAGACCTCATCTGAACTTCCTAAATCCATTTCTATTTTTTTACCATTTGAATCTCTCAAATTCATCCTGATTTCAAATTTTAAATTCAATTCCATTTCAAATTTTATCTCTTCTCCTAAATCTAAGTTCAAAGTCCACCTTCTGACTTTGAAATTTCTTTTATCTCAGCTTCAAAATCATTCTTTCCAAATTCAAAGATTTATTCTTCCAACTCTGATTACTTTAAAGACTTAAAACTTCTCTGATCTATCTCAAGTTCTAAGTTAGATTTTATCATTCAGAAACCATTTCTTCACTCCATTATCAAGATTCATCTCAGAAATACTTGGAGATTTCCAAATCATTTTTCAAAAGAAGCATACATCTTTGCATTGCACAATCATGATTCTTTGTGCATCTAGATTTAGAATAAAGTCTTAGATAGTATTTAGGCAAAGCAAAAGGCACAAATTCGATCTTTGGTTCGATTACCCCTGGTAAAGGGGCCAGGAACGATCGAACCTCGTACCGACGAGCGAATCCCGTCTCTCCATTTTCCCGCAAATATTTTCAAAACGGAGGTGAGTTAAATTTCTAAATATTTTCAAATGAAGGTCAAGTGAGACCCCCGCAAAAGAGTTCATCTTTCTCTTCTCTTCTTTCTTTTATCTTCTCTCTTTTTTTTCTGTCTTTTATTTTCCCCCCTCAAAAAGGAGGAAATAAAGGTTGGAAAGAGAAAGAGAAGGAAGAGAGAGAAACCACAAGAGAGGAAAAATTTTGCGATGATCACAAAGGAAAAATTTTGCGATGATCACAGAATTTGGCGACCGAGATGGGACTCGTCTTCGTCCGGTCGAATTTTTGTGTTTTGCTTTGCTTTGATATTATCTAAGTCTTTATTCTTCAAATGTGAGCTTTATTTCCATGCAAACCTTAGGAGCCTAGACTCAGTCCTAGCTGACATAATGCATATAGGATTTAAGTATGGTTTGGTTAGGTCCATATTGAGGAGATTATTCCATGCTCACATTAGATTTAGGTCTGAAATACAACTCTCCTCAATTCTAGGGATTGAATGTAAACAATGTATGCAAGTGTATGCTTCTCTTCATTTAAATCTATCTCTTTAGGACTTCCATTAGCGCTTTCTGGTTTTTGCATGATGAACATATTTTTGAAAACATCCCTACCTATATTGTCCCGGTCTTCACATTGCTGGGCTGTCTCACTGAACCATAGTTTGAGAGAGAGCCTCACAACATAACCACTTATTTGGGTTCGCGCCCCCTACCACGTACCTAAGGGCCATAGTCCGAGGTATATCGGTAGGTGCTCAAGGATGTTGGGAAGCCATTACCTTAGAACCAAAGAAATATTTCTTATGGCACGTACTTTGAGCTTCAGTTTGAGTATATCGGCATACCTTGATTGGAATCAGATGATCTGAACCATAGAGTTAGGATTAAGGTCCTACAAGCCATTTCAAATATTGTATTTAGAGTCAGCCTTTAGGGAGTGTTGTGTGCACATCTTTGTTTGTGTAGCTTTGGTTATGCGATGTCTCTCATGTTTTCTTATATATGTATATATCAAACCTTTTCAAAACCCTGGGTATATTATTCAAAAATTTTCCTTATTTTCAGAAACCCTAGGTGTATTGTTCTTCTCTTTTTCTGATTTCTTTAAATCTTTTCTGATCCTGCCTGCAATTTTTTTTAAAATTTTTCTTCTGCGTATCTTCTAATTCCTCACTTTTTTTTTATAAAAATCTCTTTCATCAAGAGATGTCCTCTTAATCATATTCTAAAATTATTTATTTCTTCTCACGGGAAAAAGATACGATTGTCGTGCCTTTTCGTGCAAACTCGATCCCTAGTGGTGGGGTATTTTTTGTCAATTTGATTTCTTCTTTTATCAAAGTTTCCTCCGAAATTTTTCTAAAAAGGGTCCTATTCTGCCTTACAGAGAGAGCATTTGGTATTAACGGGTGGTTCAGACTAAGATCAAAGACCACACTACTCTAGCACCTCAGTCACAAGGCAGAAAGTGAGAAATGGACTCTCAGAGGTTTGCCAGAGAAGGAGTTCAGGACAACAAGAATGAGATTGATCCTGCTATATATCGGTTGTTCAAAAGGATGATGGTTAAGATATTATCTGAGCAGGCTGAAGCTAGTTTCAAAAAATCTCCCACCAAGGAAGAGGCACCTGTCACCTTCCCAATGAGCAAGCACAACGATAGCAGTGCAGAAAGTTCTAAAACCAACAGGGACAACAACAAAGGCAACCCGAGCAATCAAAGCAACAATTTGGAGCAATCTAGAGGACAAAAGGGAAAGTTCAGCAGAAACCGAGATGAACCACTTCAATCCAGTCCTCCGCAGAAGGAGAAGAATCAGGGAGAGCCAAAACACAAAGATTGGAGCAGTAACCGAGATTTCACCCCCTTGGATGAGTCGCTTGACAAAGTCCTTGAATACATGTTGACCAAAAGATTAGTCAAGCTCCCAAAGGCCACGAATCCTTCCATTATCTTGGGAAAATACAAGAACAAATTCTGCGGGTTCTATCGAACGACAGGACATGACACCGATCATTGCTTTGTCTTCAAAAACATTATCCAAGACTGCATTGAAGAATATTTTTATTGAAGACGAAGAAGAAAAGTGCCCAATCCCCCTAACCAAGCATGATCAGTCCAGCTCTCACAAAAAGGACAACTCTCGACAAAAATCAGGCAAGCCAAAGGAGACAAAGCATGATGGTTGGAGTTATGATCGTGAGTTTTCCCCTCTAGGTCAGCCAGTCGAGGAGGTTCTCGGATACCTGCTCGCGAAAGATATGATCAAACTTCCAAGGAGAATTGATCCTTCGGTCACCATGGGAAAATGGAAAGAGTGTTTTTGCAAATTTCATCGAGTAAAGGGGCACAATACAGAGTATTGCTTCATCCTAAAAAACATCATACATGATTACATCGACAAAGAAATTCTGACACCAGAGGAAGGAGAGGAGCAACCTGCAATTCCGACCTAGACTCTTTCAGACCACTCAGAGAATTGAGGATGTCAATTTTTTTTTTCTTGTTTTCCTCCTTTTTTTTTTCAGTCACCTTGTAGGGGCAGGTCAACCCTGTCTTTTATGTCCGTTTTGGTCAAAGCATGTAGATATTTCAGTATTGTTATCAGTTTTCTGCTTATCAATGAAATGCCAATTTTCTGACTCTGATGTCCAATACTTCTTTCTTTTGCTATACTGGGGAATTAAATTCCTATTCTCTTCAAGATGCGAAACAATCCTGACATCTTTCATGAGAGAAATGATATTACCTATGAGGGTCTTTTCAAAAATCATGAAATTTTGAAAGTTTCTGCAAATTCTTCATCATGATCATAGAAAAGTTCAAATATTTTTTGGTCCAATCTTTTTCAAAAATCAACCCTCGTGTTGATCTTCTTTTTCTAAAAAAATGGTGTCAAATCATTCGTCTTCAAAAATCAACCCTCGTGTTGACCTTATTTTCCAAAAATTGGTTTTGAACCATTGCATTCAAAAATCAACCCTCATGTTGACCTTACTTTCCAAAAAATTGGTTTTGAACCATTGCATTCAGAAATCAACCCTCGTGTTGATCGTATTTTTCAAAAATAGGTTTCGAACCATTATCAGTCCTCATATTGATCTTATTTTCCAAAATTTGGATTCAAAACATTGTGTTTAAAGATCAACCCTTATGTTGTTCTTATCTTCTAAAATTGGTTTCAAAACATCATATTCAAAGATCAACCCTTGTGTTGGTCTTATCTTCCAGGATTGGTTTTAAAAAAACATTATACTCAAAAATTAACCCTTGTATTGATCTTATTATCAGTTTCAAACTGTTATTTTCAAAAATCAGATCTACTGTTGATCTTCCTTTTTCAAAATTAGGTTTCAAACTATTGCTTTCAAAAATTGACCCTCAAGATGATCTCTTGTGTTTGGTTCCCTTTCAAAGATCAGTTCAGATACTAATCCTTTTTCTTGCGATGGATTTTCTTCCCAAAATGGTTTCTCACTTATCTTTCAAACAAATATTCTCCTTTTTCACTTTAAAGATCCCACGTGCAGGCAAGATCAGGCAAACTCTTTTTCTAAAAATCTTATCAATTTTTCAGTTAATCTTGTTATCTTTATTAATTGCATTCATTTCATTTTTCAATTTAATCAAATTTTTCGTCAATTTATTATCCATTTTTATCACTTTTTGTCAAGTTTATCAATTTTTCATCAAATTTTATTAAATTTTATCAACTTTTTCTTATAACCCTTTCAGGTTAAGAGACAAACCTAATGCCTCTTTTCAATGAGGTATTCTTTTATTCTTTTACCCTCTCAGGTTAAGGGATAAACCTGACCCTCGTTCTCCGAGGTGTTCCCGTTCAGGATAAGGGATAATCCTGAAACCCCTAGTAGGAGCAATAATGCTACCTATGAGAATTCTTTTGAAAACACAAGTTTCATCAATCTTTATTGATTTTCAAAATTTATATCAACTTCTCTTCATTAATTTTCCTTAAATTCTATTCTTTTTCCCATTCAGGACAAGGGATAATCCTAATACCCCTCATAGGAGTACCGATGCTACCCATGAGAATTCTTTTCCAAAATAAATTTTCAATAAATTTATTTAAATTCTTCTCCATTTTTATAAATTTTATTATTTTTCCCTTTCAGGTTAAGGGATAAACCTGAATTATTCCCCATAAACTCTTTAATTCAAATCAAATTTTATTCTATACTCCTTCAGGATAAGGGAAAATCCTGAAGCCGTCATAAATAGATTCAAATCTTAGGCCATCTTGGGTAAAAGATCTCGAATGAATCTCTCATCTTCTTCATTGTCGGAATCTATTGATACATTTTGTTAATCCTTCTAAAATCCAACTCTTGGTAGGAATTATTTCCTTCCCATCTGAGCTCCGACTCAGGTTTTTGTTTTTGTTTTTATTTTCAAAATCCGAGTTCCGACTCGGGTTTTCCCTTTTTTATGGCATTTGAAGTTTCGAGTTACGACTTGGACTTCCTATCGGATTCAACGCTCGTGTTGGAACCAATCGTTACTTTGAAGATTCGCGTTTTCAAACTCGGGTTTTCCTTTTTTTATTACTTTTAAGATCCGGGTTCCGACTCGGGTTTTTCCCTTTTTATGGTGTTTAAAGTTTCGAGTTCCGACTCGGACTTCCTATCGGATTCAACGCTTGTGTTGGAACCGATCGTTCCTTTGAAGATTCGAGTTTTCAAACTCGGGTTTCCCTTTTTTATTTAAGATCCGGGTTTCGACTCGGTTTTTTCCCTTTTTTGTGGCATTTGAAGTTTCGAGTTCCGACTCGGACTTCCTATCGGATTCGACACTCATGTTGGAACCGATCATTCCTTTGAAGATTCAAGTTTTCAAACTCGGGGTTCCTTTTTTTATTTAAGATCCTGGTTTTGACTCGGGTTTTTCCTTTTTTTATGGCATTTGAAGTTTTGAGTTCTGACTTCCTATCGGATTCAACGCTCGTGTTGGAACCGATCGTTCCTTTGAAGATTCGAGTTTTTAAACTCGGTTTTTCCTTTTTTTTATTACTTTTAAGATCTGGGTTCCGACTCGGGTTTTTCCCTTTTTATGGCGTTTGAAGTTTCGAGTTCCGACTCGGACTTCCTATCGGATTCAACGCTCGTGTTGGAACAGATCGTTCCTTTGAAGATTCGAGTTTTCAAACTCGGGTTTTCCCTTTTTATTACTTTTAAGATCCGGGTTCTGACTCAGGTTTTTCCCTTTTATATGGCATTTGAAGTTTCGAGTTCCGACTCAGACTTCCTATCGGATTCAACGCTCGTGTTGGAACCGATCGTTCCTTTAAAAATTCGAGTTTTTCAAAAAAACTCGGTTTTCCCTTTTGTCTTTTATCTTGAAAAACTGGGTTCCGACTCGGGTTTTCCCTTAAATCTTTTCGTTTGAAGTTTCGAGTTCCGACTCAGACTTCCTACTGAATTCAACGCCCGTGTTGGAACCGATCGTTCCTTTGAAGATTTGAGTTTTCAAACTCGGGTTTCCCTTTTTTATTTAAGATCCGGGTTCCGACTCGGGTTTTTCCCTTTTTTATGGCATTTGAAGTTTCGAGTTCCGACTCGGACTTCATATCGGATTCGACACTTATGTTGGAACCGATCGTTCCTTTGAAGATTCGAGTTTTCAAACTCGGGTTTTAACTTTTTTTATTTAAGATCCGGGTTCCGACTCGGGTTTTTCCCTTTTTTATGGAATTTGAAGTTTCGAGTTTCGACTCGGACTTCCTATCGGATTCAACGCTCGTGTTGGAACCGATCGTTCCTTTGAAGATTCGAGTTTTCAAACTCAGGTTTTTCTTTTTTTTATTACTTTTAAGATCCGGGTTCCAACTCGGATTTTTCCTTTTTTATGGCGTTTGAAGTTTCGAGTTCCGACTCGAACTTCCTATCAGATTCAACGCTCGTGTTGGAACCGATTGTTCCTTTGAAGATTCGAGTTTTCAAACTCAGGTTTTCCCTTTTTATTACTTTTAAGATCCGGGTTTCGACTCGGGTTTTTCCCTTTTATATGACATTTGAAGTTCCGAGTTCCGACTCGGACTTCCTATCGGATTCAACGCTCGTGTTGGAACCAATCGTTCCTTTGAAAAATTGAGTTTTTTTAAAAAAACTTGATTTTCCTTTTTGTCTTTTATCTTGAAAAACCGGGTTCCGACTCAGGTTTTCCCTTGTATCTTTTCATTTGAAGTTTCGAGTTCCGACTCGGACTTCCTATCAGATTCAACGCTCATGTTGAAACCGATCGTTCCTTTGATGATTCGAGTTTTCAAACTTGGATTTCCCTTTTTTATTTAAGATCCGGGTTCTGACTCGGGTTTTTCCCTTTTTTTATGGCATTTGAAGTTTCGAGTTCCGACTCGGACTTCCTATCTGATTCGACACTCATGTTGGAACCGATCGTTCCTTTGAAGATTCGAGTTTTCAAACTCGGGTTTTTCCTTTTTTTATTTAAGATCCGGGTTCCCACTTGGGTTTTTCCTTTTTTTATGGCATTTGAAGTTTCGAGTTCCGACTCGGACTTCCTATCGGATTCAACGCTCGTGTTGGAACTGATCGTTTCTTTGAAGATTCGAGTTTTCAAACTCAGGTTTTCCTTTTTTTATTACTTTTAAGATCCGGGTTCCAACTCAGGTTTTTCGTTTTGTTATGGCATTTGAAGTTTCGAGTTCCAACTCGGACTTCCTATCGAATTCAACGCTCGTGTTGGAACCAGTCGTTCCTTTGAAGATTCGAGTTTTCAAATTCGGGTTTTCCCTTTTTTTTACTTTTAAGATCTGGGTTCCGACTCGGGTTTTTCCCTTTTATATGGCATTTGAAGTTCCGAGTTCCGACTCAGATTTCCTATCAGATTCAATGCTTGTGTTGGAACCGATCGTTCCTTTGAAAATTCGAGTTTTTCAAAAAAAAAAACTTGATTTTCCCATTTGTCTTTTATCTTGAAAAACCGGGTTTCGACTCGGGTTTTCCCTTGTATCTTTTCGTTTGAAGTTATGAGTTCTGACTCGGACGTCCTATCAGATTCAACGCTCGTGTTGGAACCGATCGTTCCTTTGAAAATTTGAGTTTTCAAAAACTCGCTTTTCTCTTTTGTCTTTTATTTTGAAAAACCAGAGTTCCGACTCGGGTTTTCCCCCTTCTGTATATATTTCTTATTTTCGGAATTCCGAGTTCTGACTCGGACTTCCTATCGGATTCAACGCTCGTGTTGGAACCGATCTTTTCTGTGAAAACTCGAGTTCTCAAAACTTGATTTTTCTCATTCATTCTTTTATTTTCGAAAAATCGGGTTCTGACTCGGGTTTTTCCCCCTTTTATCTTTTATCTTTGCGATTCTCGAGTTTCGACTAAGACTTCCCCTTTTTGATCCAATGCTCGTATTGGACCAAAGTTTTTCTTACATTCCCTTTCAGGTTAAGGGACAAAACTTGAACTTCCCCTTCAAGATAAGGGATAATTCAGAAACACCGACCATCATTCTCGCTCAATTCTCAAATATATTCGAATGTCAACATCTTCCTAAAACTCTCCATTGAGAAACCAGTGCTCGCGCTGGTGCATTTTGAAAAACCAGTGCTCGTACGGGTGCATTTTCAAACAAAAACCAGTGCTCGTGTTGGTATGCACTTTCGAAAACCCAGTGCTCGTGCTGGTGTGCACTTTTGAAAACCCAGTGCTCGTGCTGGTGTGCATTTCGAAATCCAGTGCTCGTGCTGGTATGCATTTTCGGAAAACCCAGTGTTCGTGCTGGCGTGCAATTTCGAAAACCCAGTGCTCATGTTGGTATGCACTTTCGAAAACCCAGTGCTCGTGCTGGTGTGCACTTTCGAAAACCCAGTGCTCGTGCTGGTGTGCATTTCAAAATCCAGTGCTTGTGCTGGTATGTATTTTCGAAAAACCCAGTGTTCGTGCTGGTGTGCATTTCGAAACCCAGTGCTCGTACTGGTGTGTCTTCAAATCCAGTGCTCGTACTGGTACATCTTCAAATCCAGTGCTGGTACATCTAGCGCTCGTGCTAGTGTCAGGATGACTGATCAAGTTAGCCCTCCAGGTTCAGTCTTTGTACTAACCAATTATCAACAAACTCAAGCTCTAAATTCTCAAGTTTAACCTTCGGGTTATCATTTTATCAAAAAAATCAATCTTTTTCTCTTGCGAAGGACCCCCTTCAGGGAGAGTTTGAGGGAGCTCGTTCCTTTCGCATGCAACCATCTTTCGTTTGCAAGAACCCTCTTCTAGGGAAAGTTTGAAGGGACTCATTTTCTTCGCGAACAGTTTGTAGAACAACAACCAACTTTACACAAAAGAACCCTTTTTCCAGGGAGAGCTTCGACGGAAGCTCATTTCTTTTTGTGACCCCCATTTTTTCTCATCTTTGGCCAATCTCTTCACAGAGGACCCTCTTCTAGGGAGAGTGTAATGGACTCGTTCCTTTGTGATACATTCTCAACTTGGTTTTTTGGTCGCCTTTCCATAAGAGAAGCCTAGAGATAGGGAGTTTTGACGAAAACTTAATTTCTCTTTGAAAGTTCCGTTTTGCAAACACCTCATCTTTGGGGAAGAGAGGAGTATTTCCAACTTCCCATTCAGGTAAGGGCTAAGCCTGAGTCTCTCTTTTGGGGAAAAAGAGAGGAGAATTTTGTCATGGACGTGTCGATTTGATATCAAGTAATTTCTTTCATCAAGGATTTCTAGAATACTTTGCCAATTTGCTATAAAAAACAATTGTTGATATCAAGCTTTTATTACATAAAGAATTTCCTCAAATCTCCTTAGTATTCCTTCCAAAAGGGTGAAGCTTTTGTGAAGAAAGACTCAAACTTCAAATTTTCTGTTGGTCAACTAAGAGGATGAAGAAAAATCTTCGATATGACTGGCGAAGGAAAATTCAATGACGTTGAAAAGCCATAAGTGAGCTGATATTGATCAAAGCTATGGCACATTCTTAAAGATTATTCTTTGGCAGTAAGGCAGTGGAAATATCCTAGGCAGTAAAAAGAACCTACCCAATCCATATATCCTCAGTCATCTAAGCTGCAATCAAATATCCACAAAAGGGATCTCTCAATTGTCGTCAAGATGAAGATGAATATGCGAGTTAGATCTTCGAGGCCAAAGAAGATTTGGATCATCTCCGAGATGAAGGAGTTTGTGAAGGATCTTTTCAAGGAACGTTCAGAGCACCGTCAAGATGAAGGCGACTGCGATGAGCCTCCCAACAAACCCTAAAAGATATTTGATTTCTGCTATCACCCAGAAATTTTGACCAATGAGCCAATATCATCAAGCCTAATTCCTGAAAAAAAAAAGAAGGATCGAAACATCTCCAAGATGAAAGAGTTTGTGACGTACCCTTCCCCGAAAAAGAGATAAAAGTCAGGACATCTCCAAAATGAAGGATGATGTAAAAAGCTCAAGAAAGCGCCATGACTTAAAAGAGTGCAAAAAGATCATCATGGGAAAAGCCTTAGGATATCAAACTGCCCGAAATTGCCAAGAATCATCTTTATCTATGTGAAATTCTTTTATCAATATATTTTCACTCAATTGCTCTTATGAAGCTAAGAATATTTCCTCTCTCTTCATATCAAGGAAATTGATGTCTTCCTTAAAGAAGCTCAACAGTAACAAAATTGAGTTTGATTCTTGATTCTACAGAGTTAGCCCAATTGGAGTTAATACTCTAGGTAGAAAGATGTGATATTTTCACATATAAGCATCATTCAATCATTCTGAATCAACTACAATTTTTGGCATCTTATTGGCAATATTTTCTCGTTATCTAAAAATAAAGCAAGAACTTGATGTTCGTTTTGACGTATCCTGACGTCATCCCTCCCCAGGACTAAAAAGTCCTTTCCTTTCGTCTGATCTAAGCGCTCTCAGATTCGCACGCTTCCCTGTGTTCCCCACTGTCCCGCCATAGACAGTTCCCGCTCAGGATAAGGGTTAAACCTGAACTTTCTGCAAAAGGTCTGTTATTGTCAAAAGCTATTTTCAGTCTCAGCAATGAGACGCCCAAGATCAACCCTTTTTCAAGCTTTAGGGACCCACATTTTCATCCTTTTGCAAACCCCTCTTGGACTTGTTGTGCAAAGTCTAGAGGTCCCATCATAGTTTCCCCGCTCTTCGAGGATTTTGTATCCATTCAGGCTAAGGATTAAACCTGTTACCTCGCTCTTTGAGGTATCACCCAAACCTTCTGCGAGAGGTCGTCTGTTTTTAGAAAGCTGATTTAGTCTCAGCAATGAGACGCTCCAGATCATCCCCTTTCGAAGCTTTAGGGAATCCCTTGTTTTTCTCTTCTCGCAAAACCCCTTTCAGATTTGTTCGTCCAAATTCCGAAGGTCCCATCATGGTTTCTTCATTTGAGGATTCCATATGGTCGCCCCCTTCAGGTTAAGGGTTAAGCCTGAACCCCGCTCTGCGAGGTATCTTTCCATTCAAGTTAGGGTTAAACCTGAGTCTCATTTCGACTAGATATCCTTTCTAGTCCCACCACAGTTTCTTTATTTGAGGAATTCGTGCGATTCCCCCACTCAGGTCAAGAGTTAAACCTGAATCTCATTTTGGTGATGCATTTCGTTGTCCCATCATGGCTTCCTCGTTCGAGGATTCTGTATGGTCGTCCCTTTCAGGTTAAGGGTTAAGCCTGAACCTCGTGCCACAAGGTATCTTCCTTTTTCAGGTTTAGGTTAAACCTGAGTCTCCTTCCAACGAGGTCCCCCATTTTGACGAGATGTTTTCCTCCAGTCCCATCATGGTTCTTCCCATCGAAGAATCCATGCTTTGTATATCCATCCAGAAAAGGATCCTACTTAAGCATCATCTCACAAGACATTTTCCAAAAATGTCCCATCGAGGTCCTCTTATATTCCTTTCCCCCATTCAATTCATCTTGATATATCTTCGTTCCATCCAAGTTAAGGGCTAAACCTGAGTCATTCTAAAAGGCTGATCTTGCCTCATCCAGGAGACTTGATCAAAATTCTTATTTTTTCATCATTTCGGGATCTTCATCCAAAGTCCCACCATGATCTCCTCATTTCTATCATTCAGTCATATCATTGTCGAGGATTTCGTCCCCTCAGAACCATTCAGGATAAGGTTTTAATCCTGAAAAGCCATGTTTTCAGAATAATTCTTCCACACCCAGTTCAGGTTTGATAACTGAGGCATTTTTCAAAATTTGGAGTGTTTCTTTGCCACTAAGCTCGGCTTTCAACCAACTTAGTAGCAAAGAGGGGCATCTGTGAACACCTCAAAATTTTCAAAATCTTATAAATAGTCCCTTTTTGCCCTTTTCCCCCATTTTTTGGGTAATTGAGTCATTTTTAAATCTAAATACCAGTTTATTTCTCAGGTTTTACTGAAATAAAATCCATTTTATACATCTGACTCAATTTTGGATCAGAATCCATTGCCGAAACCCAACATTATTGCCCAAATTTTTAAATTGAAATTACAAAAGTACCAAAAATAGCTTTTAAATGGCTCAGACAGTCCATCCGACATCCATTTGGATTCATTATTTGATATTCCTCTATTCGAGGTTAAAAACTTGAAAATCTTCTAAAAATTTTGAATCCAAACTCATTTTCTGAAGAAATCAAACCCAAATCTTTAGAAAACCCCGCTTTTGTAAATATTTCTCAAAAATACCAAAAAATAGTTTCGTCTCTCATACTGCTTAGGTTTTAGAATTTTATTTCCAAAAATAACAAAAAAATCAAGAAAATACCGAGAAAAGAGCAAAAAAATTAAAATAGAAAAGAAAAATACAAAAAAAAAAAGTTTTAAAACCCCCTTTTCAGAAATTTCTGTTAAAACCCTCTTTTGAGAAAACTCTTTTAAAAACAATCGCCCTTTTGAAAATCTTTTAAAATGTGAAATTCGTCCTTTTCATAAAAGGCTTTTTAGCAAAAAAAAACTTAGGGTTACGGGGGCCCTCTCATTCTCTCTTCACGAAGCTTCCACCGCCTCTTTCACCCCTTTTGCAGAACCGCCTTCCCCATCGTCAACCTTCGATCGCCACAGCCATTGACCTCAGCCCTTTATCACCAACGACTTCAACCCCTTTTCTCAGCCCTCCATCGCTGGCCTGACACCCCTCTTCCCTCAATCGCTAGTCGTCGATCCTCAACGAACTCTCCCCTGCTCGAAGCTTCCTTGGACTCTACATAAGCAGGGCAACAACAAAGGGATGGGGATCGACCGTTCTGGCATCGCCCCTCATCTATCCTTTACCATCAAGCTCAATCCGACCCCCTCCCCTTTTCCTGCAACGCCATCCATCAGGTCTCCAACCATCAATCGGTTACATCTGTGGCTAAAGGTCGGCTATGATTCAAGAAGCCATGGAGCCTGATCAAATCCACCAATATGCCATGTAAAAGCTCTACCCCCCCCCCCCCCCCCCCCCCCTCTTCTAAAGATTTGCTCATTTTCCGTTGTTTTGCCCCTAATGCACGAATGAGTGGTGTCGATTTGCTCATGGTGATATGATCATGCATATATTTTAGGGATTTTTCATATAAAAATATGCATGATTTCATGAGAAAATGATTTAAAAACCCAATTTTATGTTAGTTTCGAGTAAATGTGCTAAAATGATTTAAAAATAGAAAATGCATGAAAAATAGTTTTATTGTACATTTTAATGCCTATTTTAGTGTTTGACATAATTGTAGTAGTTTAGTTTTTGAAAATCATAAAAAAAAATTAGAGTTAAAATAGACTTAGTTTTGTATTTTCTAAAACATAGTCATTTTGAAGTATTTTGTAAATAACTTTTTGAAGAGAGGTTTTTGAAATGAAATTTTACAAAGAAAAGGGACTTATGGAGAAAAGTTCAAAATTATAAATATGATACGTAGGGGGAAGAGAGGCTTGTCTTCTCTCTTTTGCCTAAGCCCTCTCTTCTTCCCCTTCCTCTCCACCTCTTCTTACCTATTCTTCTTCTTCTCCCTATTTTCCCCTCTTTTTCTCATCCTCTTTCCGGTGGAGAATTCCGGCAATGGCTGAAGCAAGATAGAGGATTCCAACCTCTCTTCTAACCCTTCAAGTTCGGATAGCATAGGAGCGGAAGCGATTACGTGACACGAAGCACATAAAGATAGAAGATTTCTTTTCTTTTAGAATGTAGGCAATTTAATTGGGTTTGTAAATATTGCACTTTACGCCCTCTGCGAAGGGTATTCATTTGTTGTAATAATTAGTTGTTTTTAATTTTCTCGTACATTTTACATTTCAAATAATTCGGCAATAAAGAATAGTTTAGATTTGTGTGCTTGAATACAAAATATTCCCGTTCCCTGAGTTCGACCCGGTCTCATCCACTAGTGAGAACCAGTTTTTATTATTTGATGTCTGGTTTTCACATGTTTTTCATATAAAAATCTTTTCAAAATTTACAACGATTACAAAAAGACATCAAATTTTTGGCGCCGTTGCCGGGGAACGGCGTAATATTAGTATTCACTTTATTGCCTAGTGTTTGTGTGCATTTAGGTTTAGAACCACGTATGTGCATATCTTAGAGACAAGCTTACTTTTCTGCACAGCCCACCTACTAGGATCCCCTTAGAGGTGACTGTGTACGATTGGTACCATACACATAGATTTGATATTTCTTATGCATAATCTCTGCTATGTGTAACTGCGTGGTGTTTGTTTAGTTTTTGTTGTTTTTAGTTTACTCGCTTTGTGGTTTGCGTGGTTTGGCCACTTGGTGCGTTAGTTAGGTAGAAAACCCAAAATTAGGACGAGTGTTACACCGGTCTACTTCAAGGTGTATGCACAGGCAACGATCACTTGACCCGAGCTAATTGAGTTCTGAGTTTCTTGTTAGGAGAACTCCTCATCTTATCACCATGGCCGAAACTCGGTCGTTGTTCCGTACCCTTAAGGAGTACTTCATGCCCACCATATACACTCCCACCTCCTGCATCACGAGACCTGATGTAGGAGCCAATCAATTTGAAATAAAGGCTAGTATCATTCAAATGTTACCATCATTTCATGGCCTAAGCAACGAAGACCCATATAGTCATATTGATGATTTTCTGGAGATCTGCTCGACAGTGCGGATCAACAATTTTGGAGATGACGCATTGAGGTTGACGTTGTTTCCATTCTCTCTCAAAGATAAAGCTAAACATTGGCTAAAGGCTCTCGACACGGTTCAAATTACCACTTGGGAAGGAATGCAACGCGAATTTCTTAAAAAGTACTTCCCAATTGGTAAGACGAATCAGTTTCGTAAAGCCATAATCAGTTTCTCGCAGATTGAGGGAGAACAATTCTACGAGACTTGGGAGAGAATGAAAGATCTTCTCCGCAAGTGTCCCCACCACCAGGTGCCTCGTTGGCAACTGGTGCAGTATTTTTACGATGGCCTGACTGAGAAGGACAGGCAAATAGTGGATTCATCATGTGGGGGCACTTTTATGCTAAAAAGTGAGGATGAAGCGTGGTCGCTTTTTGAGACATTGAGAGAAAATTCGATGCACCATGCAACAACTTCACGGTTCGATAGGGCTGCACCTGCACAGGATAGTACTAAGAAGGCAGGTATTTTTGAAATAGGGATAAACCTTGAGTTAAGCAACAAGGTAGACCAACTATCCCAGAAATTAGATCAGTTTTTGTTGGGTCCCTCTCCTACCATGCAGGTGTGCGCGTTGTGTGCGAGTCCTGCACACCATATTCTACAGTGCCCAGTTGCGCCACAGTATCCTGAGTTTGTCCAAGAGCAAGCTCAGATGGCTCAAAACTTCGCTAGGCCCGCACCCAATCCATTTTCAAACACTTATAACCCGGGCTGGCAAAATCATCCCAATTTCTCATGGCGCAACTCACAGATCCAACCACCCAACCCTTCCCAGAGTCAACCAAGTCAAGGCGGTTATGTGCCTGGATTTCAAAGATCCAGTTATCCCCCAGTCCAACCTGTTTATACTCAACCCCAGTCTCATGAGCCTTTACATATTCAATCTTTTGAGGATAAGATTTTGCAAGCTTTGAGCTCACATACCCAGTCTATTGCAAAATTAGAGACTCAAATGGGGCAGCTTGCCGAAGCACTTAGCAGACGAAGTGAGGGAACATTGTTTAGCCAGCCTATTGTCAACCCTAAGGGAAAGGAACCCATGCGTAGCTTGCATATGGCTGATGCACATAAAGAGCAAGCTCAAGTAGTAACCCTTAGGAGTGGGAAGCCGTACCAAGCGAGGGAGGCTGCAGAAGAAAGAGAGAAGATAAGCGAGAAGCAGTCTGTCCCTAATATTTTACCTCAGGAAAGCGAGAAGGTTCTTCCATCTGAGCCTTCACCATCCTACATTCCCAAAGCCCCCTTTCCTGAGGCGTTAGAAAGGCCAAGAGCATTAGGTAAGTCCGGAGTGAACATGCAAGAGATGCTTGAGATATTCAAGCACGTTCAGATAAACCTCCCCTTACTAGATGCTATTCAACAGGTCCCTGCATATGCAAAGTTCCTCAAAGAACTTTGTACGCAGAAAAGGAAGTTGATGTCCCATGTGCAGAAAAAGATTTATTTAACTGGGCAGGTGAGCGCAGTATTGCAACATCAAACCCCACCTAAGCTCAAGGACCCAGGGACTCCTATCATCTCTTGCGTCATAGGAAACATCACTGTTGGGCGTGCGTTGCTCGACCTTGGAGCAAGTGTTAACATCTTGCCGGGTTTTTTTTATGACCAATTTGGATTGAAAGAGATGAAACCTACACCTATGACTCTTCAGCTCGCAGATAGATCTATCAAGATCCCAAGAGGGATACTTGAAGATGTTTTAGTCAAGGTAGAGGATTGTTATTTCCCTGTCGACTTCGTGATATTAGATATGGAGGGAGTTGATAGCCCGCAACAGACTCCTATTATTCTCGGTCGCCCCTTCCTAGCTACCGCCAACGCGTGCATCAATTGCCGCACTGGTGCGATGGATGTGTCATTCGGAAATAGGAAGATGCGGCTAAACATTTTTCGTGCTGCTATGAGGCCTGCTGTTGAGGAGGCTTCTTTCGAGGTTGATGTCATTCAAGACCTCGTAGAAGCAGAATATGCTTGGTTATTGAGTGATCCACCTCATGAGGAGGATAAAGAATCACTAGAAGAGTATCACCTAGAATTACGTGAAAATCAGATAGGTGAGTTGAGTTGGATTAGGCACTTTGAGCCATTTAGAGGTAAACAGGACGGGAACATAGTGCGCAATGTCACTGATGACATTATTTTTCATAGAGAGCCCAATTGAGTCTGACTTCATGTCCATTGATCTCATGGATGATGAAGGATTTTTCCAGGGATCCGTCTGGCTAGGGACGTGAAACTTAGCGCTTTATGGGAGGCAACCCATATTCTGTACAGTTTTACATTTGTTAGGATTTGAAGATTTTATTTGGTTTTATTTTCCTTTTTCTAATTTTTTCATGAGTTTCAGGTTTTGTCATGTAAACATTGCATTCATTACATTCATAGAATGTGCATTTTTAATTCATGTCAGGTTATTCTACTCTTTCCCTCATTTATTTTTCTCATGTGCATTCACTTAGTTTCATTCTAGCATGGGGGAGTGCCACTGGGACAGTGTCATATAAGCATGGGGGAGGGTGTAGAATGCACACATGGATATTTCTATTTACGTTCTTGCACATGTTTACACATCTCTCATGAAAAGTAGATTTTTAAAGAAAGAATTTGAACTTATATGAATGGTATTTCAAATCTGATGTTTTTAGAGGATTTTTAAGCCCCACGAAAATTTTTCTGACATAGATCTAAAAATTATGGTTGTTTATGCGGATTTCGAGGAAATGATGATAGATACATGTTAGAGTTTATTTTGAATCATAAATATGAATATGCACAGTTTTATTTTTGAAAAACTAAGCAAATGAACAAAAGCATAAAAATGAGCTCAAAAAGTGAGAAAAAGCATGCGTTAGGTTGTTTGGATAATTCCACAATCCTTAATAGATGGAACTTAGATGTAAGTTGAAACTTTTAAGTCCATTTGCATAAGGGAGAGTGGAAAACTTCGTGATCCTAAGTAACTGAGAACAGATACAAGTTGAAATGTTTGACTCTCATGTTATAAAGGTGAATGAAGGAAGTCACTTTTATGTCTTAGTTGATATCTTTTGGTATGTATTGAAAAAGTATAGAAGATATTGACATTGCACAAGGCATAAAAGCAGACCACACGCAAGCTATATGAGAAAAATAAGTGCGCAAAAAGAAAAAGCGTGAAAAGAAAAAGAAAAAAAAAATGAAGATAAAAGAACTTAGAAAGAAAGAAAAGTTCAATGCTTAGAAGTGCGACTGAGAAAACCTGTGCAGAAAACATATGAGTGAGGATAAGTAAATAATAATATGTTTTTATTGGATTTTCTAAGAATAAAACATAAATAATTGTGATTTTTAGAAAAGTGAAAGAAATTCTTTTTCTGTGGTAGTGCATAAAAGACTCTAATTATATTTCAATTTTGAAATAATAGGAAATATTTGTGAAAATAAAGTCTTTAATTACCTACTGCTTATGAGGATGTGTAATATTATGCATACATGACAGAGATGTTTGTGGGTAGCATCACTGCAAACCCTCACGAGACCTTACTCGTCCACTGGGGTAACCCAGGGGTTGAAAGGGCTTGTTGCATGAACTAAATGCAACCGTGATTCCTACGAAAGTGAGTTAGGTGATAGTTTGATTTCTTGCATTTTTCTAGTTTGCTCGAGGACTAGCAAAACATAAGCATGGGGGTATTTGATCATGCATATATTTTAGGGATTTTTCATATAAAAATATGCATGATTTCATGAGAAAATGATTTAAAAACCCAATTTTATGTTAGTTTCGAGTAAATGTGCTAAAATGATTTAAAAATAGAAAATGCATGAAAAATAGTTTTATTGTACATTTTAATGCCTATTTTAGTGTTTGACATAATTGTAGTAGTTTAGTTTTTGAAAATCATAAAAAAAATTAGAGTTAAAATAGACTTAGTTTTGTATTTTCTAAAACATAGTCATTTTGAAGTATTTTGTAAATAACTTTTTGAAGAGAGGTTTTTGAAATGAAATTTTACAAAGAAAAGGGACTTACGGAGAAAAGTTCAAAATTATAAATATGATACGTAGGGGGAAGAGAGGCTTGTCTTCTCTCTTTTGCCTAAGCCCTCTCTTCTTCCCCTTCCTCTCCACCTCTTCTTACCTATTCTTCTTCTTCTCCCTATTTTCCCCTCTTTTTCTCATCTTCTTTCCGGTGGAGAATTCCGGCAATGGCTGAAGCAAGATAGAGGATTCCAACCTCTCTTCTAACCCTTCAAGTTTGGATAGCATAGGAGCGGAAGCGATTACGTGACACGAAGCACATAAAGATAGAAGATTTCTTTTCTTTTCTTTTCTTTTAGAATGTAGGCAATTTAATTGGGTTTGTAAATATTGCACTTTACGCCCTCTGCGAAGGGTATTCATTTGTTGTAATAGTTAGTTGTTTTTAATTTTCTCGTACATTTTACATTTCAAATAATTCGGCAATAAAGAATAGTTTAGATTTGTGTGCTTGAATACAAAATATTCCCGTTCCCTGAGTTCGACCCGGTCTCATCCACTAGTGAGAACCGGTTTTTATTATTTGATGTCTGGTTTTCACATGTTTTTCATATAAAAATCTTTTCAAAATTTACAACGATTACAAAAAGACATCACGATATCGACCCCTCCCTGTGCTATAGCAAGTAGAATAATCTTGTTCCAATACCTTTTCTTTGTTATTTATTTTCTTCCCTTTTCTTTGCAATTTATCTCTGATTCCTGTATATCATGAAGGATCGTTTACGACAAACTCGATACTGTCTAAATACTTCCTTAGTTCATTTTACACACTAGCTTTTGTTTATCTCTATTCGTCATTTTTTTCTTTCTTTCTTTTGTTGTTTTGTTTATATACACCAAATTTCAATATCTTTCTTACCGATCATTGGGTCGATTCTTGTTTTTTTATTCTCCAATGATCACCATTTTAAAAGGTACTTCTGATTGATACCTGTTAATCCAATTCTGATTAAATGCTGAAACCTGATCGATTGCTAAATTTTTTTTTCTCTTCTCGAGCAATCCGTGAAATAAAGTTACATCATTCTAAATCAGATCGATGATTGAAAACCCAGTTGTCACTTTTTGGAATGCTGACTGAACTCTGGCTTGTCACTGTATTGCTTATTATTTGAAATTCTGGCCTGTCATTGTATTGTTTTTGCACTTGTTTGAAATTCCGGTGGATGCCTGCAACTTGAAAATAGGAAGTTCGGTGCCCTTTGGCAATCATTCACTAAAAAAAAATCTGCAGGGATCTTGCGACACTTCGTACTGAGTAGAACTTTGATCAAAATCAATTGCCGTTGAAATTCGGTTCAAGTTTCGTTGGATCATTTATGTGATGTGAAGGATAAGAATGTTGGTCTATATCGGATTCTTACTGTTTGTTTGTTGATATCCGAGTGAAAGGCATGGGTTATTCACAGAACTGCTGATCTACGGACCAGGCTGAAGTACAAATTTGCTGTTGATTAAATGTTAATCTCCGGATTTCAAATTGTTGAAAATCTAAAACTCCAGTTAGTAAGATTTCCTTCTGATTTAGAGTTTGGCCCACTGCATTGAACTCTAACTATAAGCATGATAAGCATTTCATTAAACATCGCCTAGTGCAACACTTATCTTGTTTGAACTGTTGCTAAATTGCATAAGGGATCCATAGAGTTAGCCCTCCTCTGCTCCCTCATTTAGAGCACCTGCGGAGCTACAATGTCTATTAAAATCAAATCACTATGAATGAAGTTTCGTGGGGTACCATCTTGATAAGTATGCTGACAATACATCGATTCTTGGCATTTTTGATGAACCAGCTTCCAAGTTTTGATCGTCCTTAAGGGTATCTCATTCATGATTCCACAAATTTTTTTTTTGGATGCATCATACGACATTTCCCCCATTCAACATTATGCTTCGTGCCCTAGTTTGTGTTCTATATTGTGTTTCCTGCACTTTATTATTGGTTATATGTTACCCATCCCTGCAAAATGTTACCAATCCCTGTGTTCTGCTGGTGCTTGGTCATTCATATGACCCTGTGATATCATGTCACATGCTCTTTTTTTTTATTTGTTTATGTTTCTCTGTGTCTGGATTTATTTCTATAATTAGCCAGGTTTCATTCCCCCCATGCGTTCATATTTCAGTATCAATTTTGCCTAGCCTCCTGGCCACCCCAACTCGTTTGGAATTGCTTGGCATATCAAATATAATAAAGGGTCTGATAGAATAGTAAAGGCATGTCTCGTGATAAAAGCTCAACCATATTTTGCTAATAAACTGATAGATCAATAGCATAATTTGCTTTCTGCTCATGTCTTTTATCATAATCTCTGTTTTCCATCTTATATTTCACATGATCTTCTAGTCCAAAGGTGTTATAACTGTTTTAGTTAATATTTCTCAACATCTGTAATTTCTCTGTTACTTGCGACATTCTATATGTATTTGATTAGTTTAGTCAATGGCTTTGCCCTATGATGGCTACAGGTCCACTTTTAAGATTCCATTCATTTAATTCCTCTGAAATATGAGGTATGCATCCTCTGCAATTTAAGGTTTTTGCTTTTTTGATAATCAGTGTTATGGGTCCAGCAAGGGTCTTCAATCAGAATTCTAACCTCTTTAGCCTTCTTATACATATCCTTGAAAAAAAAAGAGCCTTCTAAAAAAGTTTTAGTTTCATTCCTTGCAGCGTGGAGTCAAAGAAAATGCCATATTTCAGCCTACAGACGGTGAAAACCAAGAGTTTTATTGAGACAACTCATTCATGAAATTTGAGATCATCGGGTTTTGAATATTTGCCTAAGATAATTGGCTCATCTATTTTATGACAGACTTCTTCTTTTTTTCTTTCCAGAATCAAATCAAAGAGTTTGTAGCTGCTAGTTTTTGCCAGATCCCTATCTTAACCCTGCAGGTATCAATTCATATTAATATGAAAAGCTCGAAAGGGACTAAAGATTTCATGTGGTTTTCACTTGTGTCATATTACAGTATTCGAACTATATTGTTGAATACATTTTTTTTTTGTTGAGAATCTGTTATTAATAATGTGCATCACCTTTTTACCGATTTCTGAAGTTAATCTGAAGTATAGAGGTGATGCTTTTGTGTGTATTTGTGTCGGCTGTCTGCATGAGATGTGAATCTTAAAGGCTTTGGTTTATGAGCTCAAACAAGCAGTTATACCCAAGACGTGTGTTGTAAATGTCATAAACATCATTAGGAGTGCCACTGTTGTGTTCCTATCAACATCATTTCTTGGATGAAAATCGTGAGAAGTCTCTCTCCTGGATGAGGGAAAGGTGATATACACTGTAACCTGTCATTATGCTTTGAGGCTGATCTGTCGATCAAATAAGTTAGCCATTTTCTGTCAAAAGCAAATCTAGGTACAGAATTAACTCATGAAACCTAAATCATGGCTCACAGTTATCACCAGATTTCGGTGGCATAGGTCTCATCTAACCGGTGCAAAAGCTCAAATAGGTGATTCTCAGGCATTTTAGGACCGAGGTGAGCATAGTTTTACTGCACAGACTGCCAAAGCGCCTCGTGAAGTGGGAAATTCAATAGGACCCGTCACTGCCGTCAAGGTCATTTCATTGATTCTCATTAAAAACCTTCATTATTCATATTTTGCTTAGTTAATTCAGGAACCATCTACCTAATTTATTGGTTTTCTTCCTCCAAACACTTACTGATCTCATTAGTACCACCTGTGTACATTCACCAACCCAATGATCATCATCTATGAACAATGCTGGACATCACGGTGGGATGCTCATAGTAATGCCAGTACATTACTGGGTTCTGTTTCCCTTTGGGTACCTACGACAATACCAAGCCCTGATTGTAACCTGTTATACATAAAGGTACTTTGTCCATTCATTTGTATGACTCACATGTATTTCACGTTCAACACCCACCATTTCTCTATATTTTTAGTTTACCATCATGGGTGTCACTCAAGTGTTGTTTAAATGATGCTATAAATAGTCATGCAGTGTTTTGTCCCCTCTTACATCATTTCCACAACATGTTAGTCTTCATCATGCCATGGCATATTTGCAAGGCATTGTATCTTAGGTATAAGGCATGCACTTTTGGATTATAAAATAACCATGTACTATGCTGGTAGTTAGTTCTTTCATATTTTACATTTCGCTTCCTACTAACCTTGTTTTTATAGGAATATGTGAAGCAAGTTGATTCCCTCTTTTAATTTTGGAATAATGTAATAAGTTAGATATCAATGAGAATATTTACTTTCTGCATTAGATTAGAATGAATGAGCATATAAACAACATTTGTTTCATTATTTTCCTTTATCTCTGAAAATTCATGAATGGGAACACGAATGGCACGTGCACCATTCTAATAAAAGGTGATTAAATCCTAAGTAGATGATTTACATCAATGGCCATAGTCAGGATGTGAACAAAACTTAGGATTTTCATCTTTTATGGAATAACACTGGATCCACACTGGACCCTTTTTAAAATTCATCATATTTTCCTAAATATTTTTCTCTTTTATCAGAGTTTAGTTTAAAATTAATTCAATACATATATTTATGGCCATAGTCAGGATATATTGAGAGTTAATTTCATTCTAAACTCTATGAAAGCACCAAAATGTGTTTTATTCTTTACCTGAATTTAAATATGATTATTATATAATACATGCAATGACCATAGTCAGGGATGTATTATATCTTCAATCGTATTTTAATTCATTTAAAGAATGAAATAAGATTTTCAAATCCAATTTCAAAAATTCTTTAAATTCCTTCATCATTTAAGATAAAACAACATCATACTTTTCAAAATTCTTTTCCAGAAACCCAAGTGATCTCAAATTTCTTTCCTCAATCTCTATTTCAATTCATTCTTCTATCTTATTTCAAAGATTTAAATTTCGATTTCAAAGTCCAATTTGACTTTGAGATTTCAAATTCAATTTTATATTCAAAATTCCATTTCCAAATTCGATTTCAAAGTTCAATTTAACTTTGAGATCTCTGATTCATCTTCTGATTCCAAATTCAAACTTCAAAATTCAAAGTTCAATTTGACTTTGAAATTTATTTGTATATTCAAGATTCAATTTCTAAATTTCAAATCAAATTTCAAAGTTCAATTCAAACTTTGGAATTCTTAATTCATTTTCAGGCTTCAAAATCGGATTCAAATTAACATCCCAAAATTTCAAAGCTCAATTTAAACTTTGAAATTCTTGATTCATCTTCTAAATTTAAAACTTCAAAAATCCATTTTAGGATCCAGAATCCAATTCCACTTTGGATCTCAGACTTCAGATTCAATTCCATTTTAGGATCCAAAATCCAATTCCACTTTGGATCTCAGACTTTAGATCCAATTCCATTTTAGGATCCAAAATCCAATTCCACTTTGGATCTCAGACTTCAGATCCAATTCCATTTTAGGATCCATAATCCAGTTTCACCTTGGATTTTCAGACTTCAGATCCAAAACCCATTTTAGGATCCAGAATCCAATTCCATCTCGGATCTCAGACTTCAGATCCAAATTCCATTTAGGATCCAGAATTCAATTCCATCTTGGATCGCAAACTTCAGGTCCAAATTCCATTCCAAATTTTGTATCCAATTCCATCTTGGATCTCAGTTTTCAGATTCAAATTCCATTTTAAGATTCAGACTGTGGATTCAAATTCTATCTTGATTTCCGGATTTCAAATCCAATTCCACTTTCAAATCCCATCTGGACTTCTTAAATCTATTTCTATTTAAAAAAAAAAATCATTTGGATTGCTCAAGTCCAAATTCCATCCTGATGTCCAACCTTAAATCTAGAATTTAAATCCACTTCAAATATTCATTTCCTCTCCTAAATCCAAATTTAAAATTCAAATTCAAAGTCCATTTCTGACTTTGAAGCTTCATTTCTTTTTCTCTCATCTTCCAATCATTCTTTTTAAATTCAAAGATTTAAATTTCTAACTCTGATCATTTCAAAGACTTAGAACTTCAAGATATCCTTCCTAATCTATCTCAAGTTCTAAGTTAGATTCAATCATTCAAAAATCATTTCTTCACTCCATTATCAAGTTCATCTCAGAAAACTTGGAAATTTTCAAAACATTTTATCAAAAGAGCATACATCCTTTCATTGCACAAGCATGATTCTTTGTGCATTTTGACTTAAGATAAATTCTTAGATAATATTTAAGCAAAGCAAAAAGGCATAAATTCGATCCTTGGTTTGATTACCCTTGGTAAAGGCGCCAGGAACGGTCGAACCTCGTACCGACGAGCGAATCACGTCTCTCAATTTTTCCCGCAATATTTTCAAAACAAAGGCGAGTAATTTTCTAAATATTTTCAAATCAAAGTCAAGTGAGACCTCGCAAAAGAGTTCCTCCTCTCTTCTTTTCTTTTCTTTTCTTTTCTCTTCTCTCTTCTTTTTTTGTCTTTTATTTTCTCCCTTCAAAAAAGAGGAAATAGAGGTTGGAAAGGAAAAGAGAATGAAGAGAGAGAAATACCAACGAGAGAAAAAATTTTGCAATGATCACAAAATTTGGCGATCGAGATGAGACTCGTCTCCGTCCGGTCGAATTTTTGCCTTTTGCTTTGCTTGGAATTCACAGAACTAATTCAGGAATCTTCCCATGATCGTGGGAGGATCTGTGGCTCTTAAAAAATTTACTAGTTTCTTAGTCAGCATATATTCAAGGACTTTATCGAGTGATTGCTCTATAGGAATGAACTTGTGATCGTTACCCCAACCATCACGTTTTATCTTTTCTTTCTGCTGAAAGTTGGACTGAACAGGTTTGTCGTTCTGCTTAGAAGACTTCTCCTTCTGATCTGCATGGTTGTCCTTGTTACATTTGCTGTCATTGTTGCCGATGGTGGCAGAGAGAGTGAAGTTTATATTTTTCTTCGAATCTTGATTGTTCTTGACGAGGGTGTGTGATCATCGCAAATTTTTTCCTCTCTTGTGGTTTTCTCTCTCTTCCTTCTCTTTTCCTTTCCAGCCTCTATTTCCACCTTTTTGAAGAGAGAAAATAAAAGGAGAGAAAAGAAGAGAGAAGAGAAAAGAAAAGAAAGGAGAGAAGAGGAACTCTTTTGCGAAGGTCTCACTTGACCTTAATTTGAAAATATTTAAGAAAATAACTCACCTCCATTTTGAAAATATTACGGGAAAAATTGAGAGACGGGATTCGCTCGTCGGTATGAGGTTCGACCGTTCCTAGCGCCTTTATCAGGGGTAATCAAACCAATGATCGAATTTATGCCTTTTTGCTTTGCTAAAAGATTATCTAAGAATTTATCCTAAGTCTAAATGCACAAAGAGTCATGTTTGTGCAATGCAAGGATATATGCTCTTTTGAAAAGAATGATTTGGAAATCTCCAAGTGTTTCTCAGATGAATCTAATAATAGAGCGAAGAAATGGTTTCTAACTTAGAACTTGAGATTTAAAGTTCTAGGTCTTTTAAAATAATCAGAGTTTTTGAGAAAATAAATTGGGATTTGAAGTTGAGATAAAAGAAGATAAAGTTTCAAAGTCAGAAATGGACTCTGAACCTAGATTTAGGAGAAGAAATGAAATTTGAAAATGGAATTGAATTTCATATTTGAAGTTTGATATCAGGATAAAATTTGGACTTGAGAAATCCGAATGGGAGTTAAAATAAAAATAAATTTAAGAAATCCAGATGGGATCTGAAAGTGGATTTGGATTTGAAATCTGGAGTTGGATTTGAAGTCTGAGATTCAAGATGGAGTTGGATTCCAGACCCTAAATGGATTTGGAAAGCCCAAATGGGACTTTTGAAGATGGATATGGGTTTTGAGAACCCAGATTGAATTTAAAACTTTTTGAGATTCAGAATCAATCTCAAAACTTGGATTTTGAATTTGAGGATCGAGACTCAATGGAAAATAAAGGATAAATTTGATTTGAGTTTTTGAAAATCAGAAGATGAATGAGAAATTTCAAAGTTAAATTGAACTTTGAAATTGGATTTGAGATATTGATTTGAATTTGAATTTGAATTTTGAAAATGATTTTGGAATCTCAAAGTTGATTTGAACTTTGAAGTTTGATTTGTATTGAAATTTTTGAGGTTTTGAAAAGAATTTGAAATTTCAAAGTCAAATTGGACTTTGAAATCGAATTTTTGATCTTGAAAAATGAGATAGAATTGAATTTGAATATATAAAATAGAATTGATTTGAGAAATGAAGAAGATACTCAAAATCACTTGGAGTTTTTGAAAAGAAATTTTAAAGATATGATGCAGTTCTATCCTAAATGATGAATGAATTTAAAGATTTTTGAAATTGGATTTAAAAATCTTATTTCATTCTTTAAGTGAATTAAAATAAGATTGTTGATATGATACATCCCTGATTATGGTCATTGAATGTATCATATAATAATCATATTTAAATTCAGATGAAGAATAAAACACATTTTGGGTGCTTTTATAGAGTTTAAAATGAAATTAACTCTCAATATATCCTGACTATGGCCATTGATATATATTTTGAGCTAATTTTAAACTAAACTCTGATAAAAGAAGAAAATATTTAAAATATGATGATTTTTGAAGAGGGATCCAGTGTGGATCCAATGTTATTCTATAAAAAGATGAAAATCCTAAGTTTTGTTCACATCCTGACTATGGCCATTGATGTAAATCATCAACTTAAGATTTAATCACCTCCTATTAGAATGGTGCATGTGTCATTTGTGTGCCCATTTGTGAAATTTTTTGAGAAATAAAGTCAAAAAGTATGAAAACAAGCGATTTATGACATTTACAATGCTCATTCATTCTAATCTAATACTGGAAACATAAGATTTTCATTAATATCTAATTATTACAAATCTGAAATTGAAATTGAAGTTACAATTCCTAAACTAAGAGAAAAATGACATTTTCCATATATCTTCTGCAAGATAGAATTAACACAAAAAGGAATTTTGAAAATGTGACTGTAAATGACTATTCCAAATTTTACACAAGATGCTTTACCCATATTTGAATGAGAAAAGCATATGGCCTACCCTACATTTATTAGAAAATGTATACATATATAAGTATGTATATATATATATAGGCAATGCCAAAGTTAAATGAACATCTACATGCAGTGAGTGAAAGCAAAGGTGTATTTAGTGAAAAGACAATATATTGATACATATGGCATTCACTGATGCTGGACAACAAATGGTGAGAGTGATGTGAGTGCAAAAAATAAATGCGGACCTAGCAGTGAGCAAATAGCATGGGTGTGAAATGCAAAATATGGAAAATAAAATATAAGTGCAGTGTTACATGGGCGATGATGGGTAGTAATAAGGAAGTGTGAAAAGGGACCGGAGATGATGGTGTGAACAGTAAGTGAGCACAGTTGGGATAATGAAGAAAGTGGAAATATGTAGGGGATGACTAATAGCAGGGGAAATGGAGATGGATGTATGATAGGGTGCAGCAAGAGTCACTGTTTATGAATGAGAATATGCTGGGAGTGGGTATGAATGAAATGGAGCGATGAGTAGTACCCAGTGATATGAGGTAAGTGATATGCTACCTATGTAAACAAGATTTGATATTATGATGCAGGAAATACACGATGGGTGAGTGATGATGGAGATACACAGAGAATGTGAACAGTATGAATGACAATAAATGGGTGCCACAGGTGAGGGTGAAGCTGGAAGTAGGTGGGACTGTTGTGAAGTAGATAATAGTATCTCTTGCAGGTGGAAGGGGTATGCTGGGCAACAAATGTTGCTGTGAAAATATAACTGAAGGTCAGATGCAGATGAAAATTTGGTTATTGTGTATAGCGGAAGTGGAGTGTGCGTGTGAATGGGGGATAAGTATAACCAGCAGACAAGATAGCATGATATGTGTGCTGACACAAGGGCATAGATATTAATGTTGGGATGCGCTCTGCAGTGGGTAGAAATGGTGGGTACTGTGAAAAATGCAGATGTTGTGTAATGAAAGTAGCACATGGTGTAGCAGGTGATATAAGTGTTCTTAAAAAAAAATGAGGAGGTTATACAGAAGATATAACTCATGGCAGCTGCAGAGGTGACAGTTACTATCAACTTTCAGAACCACATTTTATTATGAAATGGTACTGATATTCCGTGGTCATCTGTGGGCCTCTCTGACTAACGTACACTTTACCTGAAACCTTGGTTGATCACATCAAAAGACAACTATCATATGGATAACAATACATACAAGAATTTTAACAGAAAGTGATTGTTTCTCTGCCTAGACTGTGAAATAATTGAGGGAATCCATCAGAAGCTAATTATGTGGCTTCTGCTCTTTCTGAAATTTTACTTATGAGAGCCAAATTTCTGAAAATGTTCCCAACACTTGTGAAAACATATTGAACTTTCAGATATAGCAAATTTCCAAACCTCTTCATTCTCCCAGTGTGAATTTCATTTGTGTTTTATTCATGGCAGGATTAAATTTTTAACATTAGTGAGGAGGAATGATTAAGGCCTTCGTTTTTCTGATTCTCGGCAACATGAATACACTTTCAATGAACTCAACCACATATGTTTTGCTACTGTACTCAGAAACCACACAATTACTTAGCTGGGACAAATCTAATCGCAGCTTGTGATGTAGCAATACAAGACACGATTTATCTCTGAAGTGGCTCCAAGAATGGGGAAGAACGATAAAGCACAGGGATAATATTCTCGAATCATGAATTACAATTACAACAAATGAAACTATGAATGGACTAAAACTTACAATTATTTATTAGAAAGTAAAATGTAAAAAAAAAAATGGAATGTGATTGTCACACAAATTTACAAGGTCCTAACAGTGAGGCGTAACAAACTCCATTGTTATGCTATAGATGCTGGGGGTGGAGGACCGGTGGGATGAATGTTTTATTAAAGAATGACCAACGCACGGTGAAATACAGACAGAATCACATTGATTCTGAATGTTCCTATGACAATCAATTAAATGAACGAGAAAATAAACAAAACAAAAATAAAATAATCAAATCCATTGGGGAGAATTCTAACAAACAAGGTAAATGAGTGATAATGCAATGATGAGGAACCGATGCAAAATGCCTTAAGATGCAGGGTGGATTCTGCGGCTATTGAACGACGAATCAGATTCATGATAACTCTGGTAATTTGCTCAGAGTTGTTTCAATAGTGAATCAAATGTTATCGGTCAATTTTAACATTACACATAACAAATCCACAGCCAAACCCACGATTCGCGAGGGATGCCGATCATCCTTGGGGGAACCATAGGATCTCATGGTGATGAATAATATGAAACTCAGAAATCTGGCTTCAAAAGAAGAGGGTATCATAAAAAAAAAAAAAGAGAAAATCCAAAGGGAAATCGATAAGCTTAAAGCCATGAATTAGCAGGGAAGATGGGTTGAGACTAAGATGAACTACCTAGAAGGATTGTATCAGATAGCGTAAATAAAACAAGAATAATAATAAAAAAAAGAGAGACAGAGTCTGATATAACAGAAAATCACAAGGAATTAAAAATGACCACCGATTATCGGAGAACGGGATCAGAAATCTGATGCTAATAGGGATTGAAAAAAAATCATAAGCAGATAGGAAAACTTAACTATATAACAGAGACAAAATACCGAAGAAGCAAAAGATGTTTGGAATGGTGCCATTCCAATTAGTATAGCATTAGGTGGATCGACACTGCCATACGCAGGCCAATTCTACCTATTATGCTAAAAAATAAAACAGTAAAAGCTAAAACCGAGGGAAGAAAGAAAATTAATAATGAAGTTCTATGAAGAAGACGCAGTAAGCCAGAAGAAGAATTCCCTTTTACAAAAGAAGGAAAAAAAAAAGAAAGAAGATCGTTACTCACCACGATGCGCTGCAGAAACCCGAAAAGAGGTAGTCGGTCTTCAATAGCTTTCCAAGGGGAGCACCAGAGGGAGAGGAAGAAAGGGATTAGGGAAGAAGAAAAGAGAGGAAGAAGGAGAGGGAATGAAGGGATCGTGATTCTACCAATGGAGGGATAGGAAATGGATGGATGGAATGGATGCGAAAGAGGGGAGCCACGACCTCTGTTTTATAACAGAAAGCCGTTAGGCCTTCTTTGCATTTGGTCCTTGATATTTTAAAATTTTCAGATTGATGCTTCTTGAAAATAAGTTTTTTTTTTTCAAAAGAGTGGTTTTCACTAAGAAGGATAAACAAAACAGGGTTTTCTAAACTATTTTTTTGTATTTTTCTATTTTGATTTTTTTGCTATTTTTTTTCTTTGCATTTCTTATTTTTTTGGTGTTTTTGAAATAAAAATTCTAAAACTAAGGGATTTTAAAACTAAATTTTAAAAAAGAAGGGTTTTATGATATTTCAGGTTTATTTTTGAAATTTTCTTCAAAAAACGAGTTTAGATCTGGGGTTTTGAAGTAATATTCGAGGTTTGAACCTCGAACCGAGGAATATAGAGTCTCAAATTCAAGTGGACATTGGATCGACTATCTGAACATTTTAGAATTTATTTTTGGTATTCTTGTAAAATTTAATGACAATTGGAAAGTGAAGCTCAGATTTGGATTTTAACACTGGATCTGGATCCGAGATCGAGTCAGATATGTAAAAAAATGAATTTAATTTTAGTAAAATTTGAGAAATAAAATGGAATTTAAATTTAAAACTGACTCAATTACTTAGAAAATGGGGCCAGGACCAAAAAGAAAATATTTATAAGATTTTGAAAAAATTGGGGTGTTCACAGATGCCCCTCTTTGCCACTAAGCCGGTTGAAAGCCGAGTTTAGTGGCAAAGATAATACTCCAAATTTTGAAAATGCCTCAGTCAGCAGATCTGAACTGGGTGTGGAAGAATTATTTTAAAAACGTGACTTTTCAGGCTTAATACCTTATTCTGAATGGCCTTGGGAAGACGAAATCCTCGAAAATGATATGATTGAGTAGAAAATGAGGAAATCATGATGGGACTTTGGGCGAAGATCCCGAAATGATGAAAGATAAGAATTTTGATCAGGTCTCATGGGTGAGACAAGATCAACTTTTTGGAATGATTCAGGTTTAGCCCTTAACCTGGATGGGATGAAGATATCTCAAGATAACCTGAATGGGGAAAGGATTATATGAGGACCTTGATGGGACATTTTTGGGAAAATGCCTCGTGAGATGAAGCTCAAGTAGGATCCTATCCTAGGTGGATATACAAAGCATGGATTCCTCGATGGGAAGAACCATGATGGGACTGGAAGAAAACACCTCGTTCAAATGAGAAACCTTGTTGCAACGAGACTCAGGTTTAACCCAAACCTGGAAAAGGAAGATACCTCGAGGGGCGAGGTTCAGACTTAACTCTTAACCTGAAGGGGACGACCAAATGGAATCCTCGAACGAAGAAACCATGATGGCACTTTCGGAGTTTGGACGAACAAATCCGAAAAGGGTTTTTGCGAAAGGAGGAAAATGGGGTTCCCTAAACCTTAGAAAAGGGATGACCTTGGGCGTCTCATTGCTGAGACCAAATCAGCTTTTGAAATTGATGACCTCTCGCAGAAGGTTCAGGTTTTGACCCTTAACCTGAGTGGGAACGACCATACGGATTTCTTGAATGAAGAAATCATGATGGGACGGGAAGAGATACTTCAACTGAATGAAGAAACTCTTCTGAAAGATATAAACAATGCTAGGTTGCATCAAAATGGATATTGAGTATTTATTTCATTTTTGCAATAGCTAGAAAATTTTGCCAATAAGATAAACTTATAGTTGACTCAAATGCTTGAAAATGTGCACGTATGTGCAAAAGATATTCTCTCTGCGTTACCTAAAGTATTTTCTCCAATGAGGTTAACTCCTCGGTCTGAAAAGTCAAATTCAAAATTTTAGCGCTGATGATTTTCTTCAAGAAAGTTATCCATTTCCCTGATATGAGAAGAGAAGAAATATTCTTAATTTCATAAAAGCAAGTAGCGAAAAAATATTGATAAAAGAATTTTGTATGAGAAAAGATGATTTTCTGGCAATTTTGGCAGCTTGATATCTGGGTGTTTTCCCATGATGATCCTTTTGCACTCTTTTTGAGTCATTGGGCTTTCTCGGGCTTTTAACATCATCCTTTATTTTGGAGATGTCCTGACTTTTCTCTCTTTTTCGGGGAAGGGTACGTCACTAACTCCTTCATCTTGGAGATGTTTTGATCCTTCTTTTATCTCAGGCATTATATTGATGATATAGGCTCAAAAAGATCTTTAGATGATAGCAGAAATCAAATATCTTTTAGGGTTTGTCGGTAGGTCCATCACACTCGCCTTCATCTCGACGGTGATCTAAACTTTCTCTGAAAGGATCCTTCACAAACTCCTTCATCTCGGAGAAGATCCAAATCTTCTTTAGCTCCGAGGGTCTAGCTCGCATATTCGTCTTCATCTTGACGACAGTTGAGAGATCCCTTTTACAGATATTTGATTGCAACTTTTAAATGAATGAGAAGACATGGATTGAGTGGATTCTTTTTATAGCTCAAGATATTTCTACTGCCTGATTGCCAGATAGCCGTCTTTAATCATGCGCCATAGCCATGATCAATATCAATTCGCTTCTAGCTTTTCAACATCATTGAATATTTATTTCGCTAATCATACCGAGGATATTTCTTTTATTCTTTTGGTTGATCAACAGGGAAAATATCTGAATTTTATCCCTTTTTCGCAAAAAGTTTCACCTTTTTGGAAAGAAATACTAGAGGTAATCTGAAGTGATTCTTTTGTGCAGTAAGAATATTGGAATCAACAAAATGTTTTTAGCAAATTGGAAAAGTTTTCACGAATTCTGTGTGAAATAATCACTCAATATAGATTTTGATAAGACCTTGAGTTAATCTGTGATTTTGGAAATTTTGACCAGTAAAACTGGGACCTTTTATTTAACGATCAACGAAGGAGCTGGGACTTTTGATTTAATGACCAGTGAAAACTGGGTCATTTCATTTAACGACCAGGAAAGTAGCTGGGACTTTTCATTTAACGATCAGTGAAAACTGGGACATTTCATTTAACGACCAGCGAAGTAGCTGGGACTTTTTATTTAACGACCAGTGAAAACTGGGACATTTCATTTAACGACCAGTGAAGTAGCTAGGACTTTTTATTTAACGACCACTGAAAACTTGGACATTTCATTTAACGACCAGCGAAGTAGCTGAGACTTTTTATTTAACGACTAGTGAAAACTGGGACATTTCATTTAACGACCAGCGAAGTAGCTGGGACTTTTTATTTAACGACCAGTGAAAACAGGAACATTTCATTTAACGACCAACGAAGTAGCTGGGACTTTTTATTTAACAACCAGTGAAAACTGGGACATTTCATTTAACGACCAGCGAAGTAGCTAGGACTTTTTATTTAACGACCACTGAAAATTGGGACATTTCATTTAACGACCAACGAAGTAGCTGGGACTTTTTATTTAACGACCCGTGAAAACTGGGACCTTTCATTTAACGACTAGCGAAGGAGCTAGAACCTTTCATTTAACGACCAATGAAAACTGGGACATTTAATTTAACGACCAGCGAAGGAGCTGAAACCTTTCATTTAACGACTAGTGAAAACTGGGACATTTCATTTAACGACCATCGAAGTAGCTGGGACTTTTTATTTAACGACCAGTGAAAACTGGGACATTTCATTTAACGACCAACGAAGTAGCTGGGACTTTTTATTTAACGACCAGTGAAAACTGGGACATTTCATTTAACGACCAGCGAAGTAGCTGGGACTTTTTATTTAATGACCTGATCTGAGATTGAGACTTTCTGAGAGACAAACATCACAGGGACTGAGTCTTGTGACTGAACTTGATCTTTAGATTTGAAGATTTTGAGAAGTAACCCGTGCGAGGATTGGGTTTTTCAAAGGATTCAACTTGCAAATCAAATTTGGAATAATGAAGATTCTTGACAAAGATTTAGAATTTAATAGACCATCCTAACCAATTGTATGTGGTCTCCTTTCAGGATTATCCCCTTATCCTGAATGGGCAATAGAATAGACATTTGATGAGAATTTTTAGGAAAATGATTCAGGTTCATCCCTTAACCTGAAAGGGAAAAGAATATTTTTTATGAAGAGATAACCTCAGACTTGAATTTAGAAGGGATATGACAAGAATTATGATTTATGATTTAGATGGACAAGCACAATTAGCTGAACGCGGTCCAATTTTCAGGATTAACCCCTTATCCTAAACGAGAAAATAGAAAGAATAAAATTTGAGAAGACAATAGGATATAGAATTTTGATGAAAAATTGATAAAAATGGAGAAAATTTGTGGAAATTGATTTATTTTGTAAAAAGAATTCTCACAAGCAACATTGTTGCTCATATGAGTGATTTCAGGATTATCCCTTATCCTGAATGGTAACACCTCGGACAACGAGGGTCATGTTTATCCCTTAACCTGAGCGGGAAAGAATAAATTTTATAAAAGCAGAGAAAAAATGAATAAATTTACGCAAATTTTGTTTTTGAAACGAATTTCTCACAGGTAGCCTTGTTGCTTCTGTGAGGGGTCTCAGGATTATCCCTTATTCTGAATGAGAACACCTCGGACAACGAGGGTCAGGTTTATCCCTTAACCTGAGCGGGAACACCTCGGACAACGAGGGCCAGGTTTATCCCTTAACTTGAAAAAGCAAAGAATAGAATAGAATTTGGGGAAACTCAATAAATTTGATAGAAATTTACAAAATCGAGAAAAATTAAAAAGTTGTCTTTGCAAAAGAATTCTCATAGGTAGCATCATTGCTCCTACGAGAGGTCTTAGGATTATCCCTTATCCTGAATGGGAACACCTCGGACAACGAGGGTCAAGTTTATCCCTTAACCTGAAAGGGTAAAAGAAGAAAAAAGAAAATACCTCACGGAAAAGAGGCATCAGGTTTATCACTTAACCTGAAAGGGTATAGATTTGATAAAATTTAATAAAAATTGAGGAAAATTTGATAAAACTTTATAAAATTGATGTAAACTTGATAGGAATATGAATAAAATGAATGAAATTAATGAAGATAACAAGATTTAACTGAAAATTTATAAGATTTGAGAAAACGAGTTTGTCTGATCCTGCCTGCATATGGGATCTTCAATGGGAAAAGAAAAATGTTTATTTTGAAAGACAAGTGAGAAATCATTTTTGGGAGGAAAATCAACCACAAGAAGAATGATCATTGCGAGGACTGAATCTCTGAAAGGGAATCAAACACGAGAGATCATCATGAGGGTCAATTTTTGAAGGCAATGGTTAGAAAACCTATTTTTTGAGAAAGAACATCCACAACATATTTGATTTTTTGAAAATAATAGTTCGAAACTGATAATAAGATCAATACAAGGGTTGATTTTTGAATATAATGGTTTTTTTTAAAACAAATCTTGGAAGATAAGATCAACAAGAGGGTTGATAATGGTTCAAAACCCATTTTTGGAAGATACGATCAACACGAGGGTTGATAATGATTCGAAACCCATTTTTGGAAAATACGATCAACACGAGGGTTGATTTTTGGATATAATGGTTTGAAACCTATTTTTGAAAATATGATCAACACGAGGGTTGATTCTTGACGAAGGTTGGATTAAAAATATTTGAACTTTTTGGTTATCATAACACAGACTTTCAAAATTTCATGATTTTTGAAAAACTCTCATAGGTAATATCATTTCTCTCATAAATGATGTCAGGATTGTCCCGCATTTTGAAAAGAATAGGAATTTAATGCCCCAGTATGTCATTGATAAGTAAAGATTCGATAACAAGACTGAATATTTACAAGAACTTTGAAAGAAAAGATTCATAAAAGACTGGGCTGACTTGCCCCTACAAGACGACTAAAAAAAAGGAATGACAGTGTAGAGAAACTTTGGCATCCTCAATTCTTTGAGTGATCCAAAAATGGCTCTGTCAGGACTGCTGGGTGCTCTTCTTCCTTGTCCTCCACCAGCTCACTTCTGTCAATGCAGTCTTGTATCATATGCTTGAGGACAAAGCAGTGCTCTGTGTCATGCCCTGTTGCTCTATGAAACTTGCAGAGCTGGTCTTTGAATTTTCCCAAGATTACGGGAGGATCTGCGATTTTAGGGAGTTTGATCATCCCATGCTTTAACAGGTAGTCCAGAACTGTTTCCAAAGTTTGATCTAAAGGAGTGAAGACTCGATCTTTCTCCCACTTGATGTATTTGGGCTTCTCTTGAAGATCACCTTTTTGCTGGAGGCCAATTGGAAGTGGTTTGTCATTATTTTTATAGGACATTTCCTTCTGCCCCTTGCTCTGATATATTCTCGAGCCACTGCCACTGTTGTTTCTGTTTCCTGTGCTGCTATTGCCATGATGGTTGCCGAAGGTATCAGCTGAATGAGCGAACTGCACCTTCTTCTTCTGATCTTGGATATTCTTGACCAAAGGCATGCCCTCGTAGAGCCCATTTTCTATTCTTGCCTTGAGCCATTCGGCTCGCTCAATCAACTTGATAAAGGATTTCGCCGGAGAAGTGGCAATGAGGCTTCTCATGGGCTGAGAGAAATTGTTGAGGATGATCTGCAATGCGTGCTCCTCTGGAATGGGTACCTTCATCTTATTACAGGTGCTTCTTGTTATCATCGCAAAATTTTTACTTTTTGCGAGTCAAACTGAACTTTGAAAAAGATTTTGAAAATAACTCACCTCCGTTTTAAAATGCAGGATAATTCTGAAGAATGGGACTCGCCTGTCGGTACGAGATTCAATCGTTCCTGGCGCCTTTACCAGGGGTAATCAAACCAAGGATCAATTGTGTGCTTAGCTTTGCTCAACTTGTCTAAATCATGTTCTATTTCCTAAATACACAAAGAATCAGGCATGTACTATGAATTTCTGAAAATGCATATTTAAAAACATGATGTTTGCTTCAAAGATTGAAAAATATTTGGAGATTCTTGGAAAATATAACACTTGGAAAATCGTGAACCATGGTGAGAGAATATTTCTGAGGAAAGTGAAAATCGATTTCCGAAGAAATATAAGGATTTTGTGAAAATCGATTCTGAGAAATGTGAAATAACTTTGGAGAACTTGATTTCTTTGAATTCAAACTTTGAAATTGAAAATATAACTTAGAAAAATTGAATTTAGAACTTGGAAAATACTTGAAATATCATTGGCAAATCCATATTTTGAGAAAATCGATTTTTTAGTAAGACTTAGGAAATTTTTGAGAAAATTGATTTTTCTGAATTGAAATTGAAATTTGTAAATGCATGAATTGAATGAATATGGATTTGAAATACTTGGTTTTGAGGAATTGAGGAAATCCTTTTTGTATTTTTGAGAAATGCAGTGCATTTTGAAGTTAGCCTAAGAGTGTAGGCTGAATGTGGCTAATACGAATATTACAAATCTGGGTATTATTCGTATTCTGACTATGGCCATAAATACAAATTTCACCAAGTTTGTCAACTCCATAAGAGCTAGTGCACATGCCATTCGTGTAGACCATAGTGAATTTATGAAAATATGCATGAATGATACATTCATCAGACATTTAATATTTACAGAATTAAACTATATGCAATGCAATCCTAGTCTAAGCTGAAATTTAAATTCTTATTCCAAATTTAATTTAATTTACATCACTATTGAATTTAAATACAAGAAATTAAAGGAAAGTAAAGTCTTCAATGTCCCTACAAAACTTAAAAAACTTTGTTAGTGATGATATGTTGGCTTTTCTAGATTTATCCAGTAATATCTAGAAATTATTGGATTTTACTAGATATAAGCCTTTTTGCCATGATTCCCTTAAATCAAAATGATAAAATATGAAATAAAATTGAATAAATAACAAAGATAAGATATGAAATTTCAAAATTAGGGCTCAAAATGACCAAAATACCCTTGATAGCAAGACTATGGCCTTGAAATCAAGGTTTTTAGAAAGATATTTTGTAAAAATGCAAGTATTAAAATTCAAATAAGGATAAATTAACTCAAATATGATATGACATGATCAAAAATGAGAAAATTAGGGTTTAGAATTTCGAAGGTGAGGTCAAATGACCAAATTGCCCCTGATAGCAAGACTATGGCCTTGAAATCAAGGTTTTCTGAAATAGATTTTGATAAAAATTTGAGAATTATGATTGAAATAAGCATAAAATCAAACATGAAACATCCTAATATGATTCTAAACATGAACAAACCCTAAAACTACATACTTATGCACAAAAATCAAGAAATATCACCAAAATTGTGATTTTATCAGTGTTTTTGGATCTTTCAGGTATCCTGTTTTGCAATTTTATTAATTTAGACATTAAATGAATTCTAAATTTCATAAAAATTGGCACAAACACTTATTATAACCCTAAAATTAGACTGGAATTGCAAAAATAAATTTTTTGACATTATTTTAATCCAAAAATTGCATTAACAACCTAAAATAAGCTATTTTTAACCTAGGTCACATACCAGTTTCAAAGTTAGACCCGAATCAGGGGTCAATCCTCCATGAAAACTTCTAAATTTTTACAGAGATAAACTAGGAAGAAAAACAGAGATTTACCAATTTACATATTGGAAAAAGCATCTCCGGTTAGGGAGAAACCCTTCCGACAATCTAAACTAGAGTCTAACAAACCTAACAGGGGTTAAAACAGCTACTTCAGATTGAAAATACAGAAATAAATAACAAACTTAATAAAAAATCTCTGAAATTTTAGAAGTGAATAGTAGACATAAAAATAACAATACTCACTTTTTACAGATCATGAATCGAATATGTGGTTTGGGATCTATGAATAACACAAGTCTGATTAGGGTTTTGGTAAACCCTAACGAGTTTTAAATTTAAAATCAGATTTTATGACAGTGGAAAAATACTAAACAGATATCAAAAATCTCAAAATTTCACAATAGATAGATCTAATCAATATAAATCCATGGCATTTTACAGATCTCAAATCGAATATAGGATGAGAAAAATATCATAACAGCAAGTTACCTTTTTTATTTTAACAACGATTTTAAAGCTTTAAAAACCCGATTTGATGTCTGATTTTTTGGACAAAGTTCTTGAATCCCAAAAACTCTGATTTTTTTACAGTTGTTCAATTACATATGCATGTATCACATATAAAAAAATCAGCAATTAAAAGTGAATATTTCAATACGAAATAACAAGCTCTTTTCTGATCTAAGCTTAAAACACACATAAATTTGATAAAACCTAATAAAACGTGCATTAATCAATGAAAACAATAAAGAAAATACCAAAACAGTAAAATAAAAATTGATTTCTATGCTAGAGAACGTGTAATAAACATGAATAAGCAAATAAATAAATAAAATACAGGGAATCAATGGCTGAAATTTGATGTTACCTTTAAAAGCATGGATTTAACCCATTAAGAGTAAATCACATGTTTTATTGGTTAATATTGTAAAGACCCATGTTAAAATTGATTCTAATAGATTAGAATCTCTGTAAACACCATGAAACAGAGTTAGATCACTTTTTTGAACCTCTCTTGAGGTTCTTGGACTTGAATCCATGGTTTAATCCACGGAATAGATGGTATTAATGGCTAAAATTGATTTAAAACTATTAAAAACATTAAATAAAAGCTAAAAATTAAAAAAACAATTACCTTGAGGTTGCTGCAATGGAGGAAGGCTGAAGAGGAGAGAGAGGCTCCAAGAATTTCTCAAGAGGTGGCTGGAAAAATCGACCCCCTATGGGTCTCAATTTATAGAAACTTTTTAGGTTTTAAAAATTAACAATTTTGAAATTTTTGGACTCTTCTAAGGGGGGGCGATTTTTGTAGAGGATTACCTATATACTCCTAGCCTAAATTATCCTAATTAATACCTAATTAACCCCTAGCTAAACCTAAAAAATCCCCAAATGTGATGCCACTTGGCATTTTCCACATTTGGGTTTTTAAAAGTCCTTTAAAAACCTTTAAAAACACTAATTTTAAAATCCAAACTTCAAAATAAGTTTTTAAAATAACTTTTGACTATTCTAAACCTCTAACACTAACCAAGACACTGACTAACCCTAGTCTAACCCTGACTTACTCGAATATGGCGCCACCCTGAGTGGGCCCTACTTGAGTTTTTCAAAAAAGCGATTTTAAAACTTGAAATTGAGAAAATTTTCAAAAGATTTTCAAAAGTAAACTTTGAAATTAAAATTTTTGAAATGGTATAGGGTCCTAACTGGGTCAGGACTCCTCTGGATATGGTACCAACTGAGTGGGCTCACATTGAGTTTTGCAAATTTTGAAATAAACACTGAAAATACCTTTGAAAAGGGGTTAAAATCAATAATTGAAATTCAAGATTTTTAAAAACAGAGTCTCAAGCGAACTGGAAATCCGGGTTAGAGTCCTGGATTTTTAGGACTCTGTGATTTTGGTTTTTAAAAGCCAAATGAAGGAGTTTTTTTGAAAAGATTTTATCGAAAATGGTGAAATAAGTCAGAAAATACTGTCAGGGTTAGACTTCTAACTCAATCAGGACTCTGAAATAGAGTCCTGGATTAACTGGACTCTATAAAATGACCTAATTTTTTAAAACAAATGGAAATAAATGAAAAAAAATAGAATAAAAACAGACTTCAAAACAAACTCCTGACTGGACTAGGACTCCGGGACAGAGTCCTGATTGGACTGAAACTCCATATTTTTTTTGGTATTTTCTGAAAAACAAATGAAAGAACTTGTCAAAACAGTGAAAACAATAACAAATATTGAAATAAAACAGAGTTCTGATTCAACTGATACTCTAAGGACAGAGTCCTGATTGAACTAGGACTCTCAGTTTTTTGGATTTTCTGAGAAAACAAATGAGAGAATTTTGAAAAACAGTTAAAAATAGGATGAAATCGAAGTTTTGGTTCAGAGTCCTGATTCGATCAGAACTCTAAGAATTTTGGTTTTCTGATAAGCAAATGATGAAATTTGGGCAAAGCTATTGAAAACAAGTGAAAATGAAGTGAGAAAATCAATTTTGGATAGAGTCCTACTTCGATCAGGACTCTGAGGCAGAGTCCTGATTTGATCAGGAATCTGAGATAAAATCTCAGAATTTTGAAATTTTTTGATAAAAGTGTAATAGTTTTGGTAGATTGAAAGATTTTTGAAAGATTTCTGAAAGATTTTCTCAAAATTGAAATCAGGATCAGAGTCCTGATCCAACTAGGACTCTCTGAACAGAGTCTTGTTTTGACTGAAACTATGAGTTTCTGACTCATTTTGAAAGATTTGATTGAAAATGGATAAAAATAGCTGTAAAAGATTAGAGTCCCAATCCAATTGAAACTCTGAAGAAGAGTCCTAATCCGATTGAACTTTTAAAGAAGAGTCCTGATCCAACTAGGACTAAAATTTTGGCCAAAACAGAAGATTTTGAAAGGTTTTCTTCAAAGACAGGTAAAAAGGTAGTGAAAAGTAGAGTTCTGATCCGACTGAACTCTGGAAAAAGAGTCCTGATCCAACTAGGACTCAGAAATTTTTGGAGATTTTTGACAAGTAAAGGAATCCAGAAGCGACACCACCTAAATGGGTCTCATCTGAGAATTGAAATCAATTGAAATTGAGTTTGAAATGAATCCAGATTGTTTTCTGAGAAAATATTTCAAAATATAAAGTCCTGGGGTTGGAAAATGACAGAATGTTGAGTAAAAACCCAGGTTTTGAAATTGATTTTTGAAAGAAAAAGTTTTAAAACTCAAATCTGGATTAAATATTTTGAAAACAAGAGTGCTGGATCTCGAAAATGAGATGTAATGACATGCAATGCTATGCAATGCAATGAAATGACATGCCGAATGCATGAATGATATGCAACGACACATGAAATGTAAGCACTGGATAAGAGTGAAAAATTTGGGGTGTTTACAGATGCCCCTCTTTGCTACTAAGCCGGTATAGGGCCGAGCTTAGTGGCAAAGAAAACACACAAAATTCAGACTATAAAAATGCCCCAGTTGGATGAATCTGACTGGGTATGAGGGAATTAATCCAAGTGTTGATGGTAGATATGAAATGAAGAATAAAAAGAAAATTTTATTTCAAAAAGAAGTGAGATTCAGGTTTTGCCCTTAACCTCGATGGGACAGAAAATACCTTGTGTAGAAACGAAGCTCAGGTTTGACCCTTAACCTGACCGGAAAATGAAATGCCTCATCAAAATGAAGCTCAGGTTTATACCCTTAACCTGATTGGGCAATGAAATACCTCATCAAAGGAGGCTCAGGTTTATACCCTTAACATGATCGGGCAATGAAATACCTCATCAAAGGAGGCTCAAGTTTATACCCTTATCCTGACCGGGCAATGAAATACCTCATCAAAGGAGGCTCAGGTTTATACCCTTATCCTGACCGGGCAATGAAATACCTCATCAAAGGAGGATCAGGTTTGTACCCTTATCCTGATTGGGCAATGAAATACCTCATCAAAGGAGGCTCAGGTTTATACCCTTATCCTGACCGGGCAATGAAATACCTCATCAAAGGAGGCTCAGGTTTGTACCCTTATCCTGATTGGGCAGAAATGAACGGAATCCTCGAAAGAAGAGACCGTGATGAAACCTTCGATTTTTGCACAATAAATCCGACAGGGGTTTTGCAAAAGGATGAAATTGGGGTCCCTAAAGCTTGAAAAGGGGTTTGATTTTGGATGCCTCATTGCTGAGACTAAATACCTTTTGAAATTGCCTTTTGCTAGAATTGGTGGCTTAACCTCAAGCCGAAATTGGACTGTCTATGGTGGAACAGTGGGGACACAGGGAAGTGTGCGAATCTGAGAGACCATGCGCTCAAATTATACCAAAGAAGGGAAGGAATCTTGAAAACTCTCGTTATCAAGTCCTAAAAGGGATGGTATCAGCATGCACCAAAGATGAACCTCAAGCTCTCGCTTCACGTCAGGATAGCTAGAAAATATTGTCAAAATGTTGAAAATTATTGTTGATTCAAAATAATTGAAAATGATGCATATTGTTTTGAAAATATTCCCTCTTTTCTACCTGAAGTATTACCTCCGACTGAGCTTAACTCCGTAGAATCAAGATTCGAATTCAAATTGCTTGCGATTGGCTTTCTTTCAAAGAAGCTATCAATTTCCTTGATATGAGCAAAAAAGAGAGTATTCTTGATATTGTAAAAGCAATTGGTGAAGGAATATTGATAATAGAATTTCACAAAATTTTAAAAAAATTCTTGATAGATTTGGCAGTCTGATATCCTGGGATTCTTTTCTCACGATGATCTTTTCTGCACTCTCTTTTTTTAACAGAATTGGAGCTCTCTTGGATTTTTTGGGAATTACATCATCCTTCATTTTGGAGATGTCCTGACTTTTCTCTCTTTTTGGGAAGGGTACGTCACAAACTCCTTCATCTCGAAGATGTTCTGATCCTTCTTTTCTCTCAGAGATTATCTTGATAGTTATTAGCTCTTTGGTTGGAAGTCTCTTGATGATAGCGGTAATTAAATATCCTTTAGGGTTTGTCGGTAGGCTCATCACACTCGCCTTCATCTCAATGGTGATCTGAACTTTCCATAGAAGGATCCGTCACAAACTCTATCATCTTGGAGATGATTCAAATCTTCTTTGGCCCCGGGGGTCGACTCGCTTAATTCGCCTTCATCTTGACGACAATTGAGAGATCCTTTTTGCAGATATTTAATTGCAGCTTAGGTGATTGAGGAGATATAGAGATGGTATGGATTTTTCTGTATTGCCTGGGATATTTTAACTGTTTTATTTTTCAAGAATGATCTTTAAAAATGTGCCATTGACTGCGATCAATATCAATCACTCCTGGCTTTGCAACAACATTGAGTATTCTTTGCTGGCCACATCGCGGATTTATCCTTCATCCTTTTGGTTGGCCGATAGAAAGGTTTTGAACTTTGAATCCTTTTTCGCGAAAGCTTTGTCCTTTCGGAAGTAATACTGAAGGTATTTTGAAGTAACATTTTTTTTTGTGCAATAAGATTTTTGAAATCAACAAATATTCGACGACAAATTGGCAAAATTTTCTTGAAATTCTTTGCGAAAGCAAGCATTTGAGGCACAACGCAACACATCTATGACAATAATTCTCTTCTCCTTTCCCCAAAGGAGAGGATTCAGAAATTGGAATTAGAAATTACTTCTCTCTTCCCTGAAGAGGAGGTGTTTGCAAAACGAACTTTCGAAGAGAAATTAAGCTTTCGTCAAAACTTCCTAACATTAGGGTTCTCTTATGGAAAGGGGGCGGTATTGGTGAGGTTATTGAATTGGTCATGAAGGAACGAGTCCATCATACTCCCCTCGAAAAGAGGGTCCTTCATGATGAAATGGCCTAGTCTGGGATTATGGTCACAAGGAAAGCGAACTTCCGTCGAAGCTCTCCCTGAACTAAGGGTTTGTGAACACCTCAAATTTTTCAAAATTTTGTAAAAATGACCCTTTTGCCCCTAACCCCGTTTTCTGAGAAAATCAAAGCAATTTCAAAGCTAAATTTCAGTCATTCTTTAGATTTTCTGAATTAAATTCCATATTTCTATATGCAAAATTAATTTCGGATCTGAATTCAGTACTTTAAATCCATATTTCCTCCAAATCTGGATCCAAACCCATTTCTGAAGAAATTTTCTCAAAATAGCTTTTAAATTCTCAGAAAAAATCCATTTTGTAAATATTTTACAAAAACACAAAAAAAATAGTTTAAATCTTTGTTTTCTCGCAAATCTTAGGATTTTTACTTAAAAATACAAAAAAATGCAAGATAACGCAAAAACCAAAAAAAAAAATTGGAAAAATTCCGAGAAGAACGAATGAGTTAAAACTTTTGAAAATCAATTTTGCTAAAAACCTCAGGAGCACTTTTGTTGTAAAAACTTAAAAACCGAAGGGGGGGTCTTTTGCAAATTTTTTGATTAGGGTTTTAAAAACCCTTCGTAAGTAAGCCAACCCCCTTTCTCGGCTTCCATCCACAGGCCATCGCATGCCGCCCTCCTCGCCTCTCTCTCAACCTCCATTACCCATCGAAACCCTCCTCTTCCTACCGCTCATCTCCAACCGGCTACCTTCCCGAACCTTCCCTGTTCCTCCTTAAAAAGGGAGTCCGGAAACCCTTTTTGATCCATCCGTCATCACCTCCACACCACCTCTTCTCCCTTCTGGCTTCTTCTTCTCTCTTCTCTATTTCTCATTCCTCCCTCTGAGGCCTTCCTTGCAAGAATCAGAGAACAACTTCTCGAGATGCCCCCTCATCGGTTCTCATCTCCCCTTTGAATCCCTCCTTCATGCATCTGATTCGCCTTTCCCCCTCTTGATAAAAAGTTTAGGATTTTGAATCCCCTGCAGATCCCTATCCAGGTACTTTGCTCTGTAAACCTTGGTCTGAAGATTACCCTTGAGTGTCATGCTAAGCTCTTGTAGAGGTTTGGTTTGATATCAGTTCTATGACCTGTTTATTCTGGATTAAAATTTTCTGTCTTCAGAGTGACAACTTTGGGTTGATCGAACTCAGAATTTGCTAAGGGGATCGTTTCCACTCCTCTGGATCATCGCACATGCAGCTCTCAGGAGGGTGTTCCAGGAGTTCACCTATGAGGAGTCTCAATTCCTCTTCCAATTTACCCCCCTGAGCCGACCCAGAGCATAAGCAGAATGGGATAGATCCAAATATTTGGAATAAAGCCCATCAGATAGATACTCTGTCCTCTGTAGAATTTGTTCTGGTATTTCTCTTTGCTCATACTTGCTTGTATTGAATTCATTGGGCCATTTCTTTTTTTTTTTGTTTCTTTTGTTTTGTTTTGTGTTATGGCATATATTGCACCTGACCATGCCCAGATTTCTGTTGGGAATTAAGGTAGCCAATTACTACTATCAAGGTTTGTCCGTGTTCAAATTTTGTTCATGCTTGTTGGTTAAACTCTGTTAATCTTGCATTTAAGCAAGATATCATGCTGCTTACCTGACTGTATCTAGGCCCAATTTAAGTTTTTTTTTTTTGGTTACTTGCATTAACCAGATCTTGTTATTCTTCTTTGAGTTAAGTTGTTCAAGGTGTCAACTAAGTTGGAGGCAGTTCCCTAAATGATGGCAATGTTTGATGTTTCGCATCAGGGATTACACTATCCAGCATATTTTGCCGTTTGCATTTTCTTGATCTCCAGCCGAGCTCACTTGGTGAGTCTCACCTGCTGCTTGCATTTTCTGTGTAAATATGATGGCCGAGCTCATTCACTGGACTCATCCATTATGTACATCCCCTGTAGCACATATATCACATACAACAACCCTTGCTGTCATGACTACCACAAACCAGTGCAATCTTCCATTTGTAGGAGCCGGTTCACTGATGAATTTGTCTTCATCAAAACCACCATTACAGCTCATCTTCAGCCCACACGTGTGCAGATTCTGTGTGGTATGGCAAATGGCAATGTTACTGTCATTTAGTAGTGCAGAGGTTGGAAGATTTGCTTGGTCTAACAGTTGAGTGTCCAGAACAATTGCCGGAAAGAGCAGCTGATTTCGTTTGAATGGAGTTAAGAGGATTGCTGATAGTTTCTTCCGGTAAGATTGTTCACTTTTGATTGTAATTGCAGCAACTTGTTATAGGTTTATTTCCTATGTTAACATCATTTTATTGTTAATATATGATGATTTTGCATACCATTGATCATAGCATATATAGTTTGCCTAGTATTGCATTGTTTTAGTGTTAATAAATATTGATATTTAATTTCTGCAGTGCTATTCATTTGCAAGCATACAAGTTCACTTGCTTTAGATAGAATATGTACAATTTCTTTCTAATCAAGTGTTTTGCAGGGAATATGTGGAAGATATCGTTACTTGGAGTTGTAAAAATTTCATGTATTGTAATAGTTAGATCATAGTAAGAATCTATATTTCATGTTTTAGATAGAATGCATGAGCATTGTAAATGTCATAAATGGCTCATCTTCATGCTTTTTGCCTTTATTTCTCAAAATTCTCACAATGGTGAAACACGAATGGCACATGCACCATTTCGTAAAAGGTAATTAATTCTAAGTTGATGATTTACATCAATGGCCATAGTCAGGATGTAAACAAAACTTAGTATTTTTATCTTTTATAAAATAACACTGGATCCACACTGGATCCTTTTCAAAAATCATCATATTTTCTTTAAATATTTTTTTTCTCTTTTATCAGAATTTAATTTAAAATTAATTCAATACATATACCAATGGCCATAGTCACGATATATTGAGAGTTAATTTCATTTTAAATTCTATAAAAGCACCAAAAATGTATTTTATTCTTCACTTGAATTTAAATGTGGTTATTATATAATATATTCAATGACCATAGTCAGGGATATATTATATCTTCAACCTCATTCTTAATTCATTTAAAGAATGAAATAGCTTTTCAAAAACCAATTTCAAATTCTTTAAATTCATTCATCATTTAGGATAGAATTGCATCATATTTTCAAAAATTCCTTTTTCAAAATCCAAGTGATTGTGAATATCTCTTCTTCAATTTCTATTTCAATTTACCAATTCTATCTCAAAGTCCAAATTTTGACTTTGAAATCAAATTCAAAGTTTAATTCAACTTGATTCCAAAAATCAAGCTTCAAATTCAAAGTCCAATTTGACTTTGAAATTCATTTGTATATTCGAAGTTTAATTCTCAAATCAACTTTGAAATTCCAAATTCATTTTCAAAATTCAAATTCAAATTCAATTCAGATATCTCAAAATTCCATCTTTCAAAGTTCAATTTAACTTTGAAACTCAACACTTAACTCTTCCTAAAGTTTTAAAATTCAATCTGGGTTTTCAAAACCCAGATCCATCTTTAAAGGTCCCATTTGGATCCTCAAAATCCAAATCCAAAATTAGATCCTAATCCCGACTTGGATCCAGATTTCCAAGTACAAATCTCCACTTTTTGGGATCTCAGACTTTAGATCCAAAACTCCATTTAGGTTCCAGAATCCAATTCCATCTTGGATCTCAGACTTCAGATCCAAAATCCATTCTAGGATCCAGAATCCAATTCCATCTTGGATCTCAGACTTCAGATCCAAAATCCATTCTAGGATCCAGAATCCCACTCCATCTTGGATCTCAGATTCAAATCCAAAACCCATTCTAGGATCCTGAACCCAATTCTACTTTGGATCTTAGACTTCAGATCCAAATCCATTTTAGGATCCAGAATCCAATTCTACTTTGGATCCCAAACTTTGGATTCAAATTCCATCTTGAATTCCAGATTTCAAATCAACTCCTATTCCAAATTCCAATTCTTAAAACCAATTCCATTTCATCTCAAAATTCAAATCCAATTCCCATTCACGATTCTAAATCCAGAATTCAATCTCTCTTGAAATTCAACTCTATTTAGAATCCAGACTTCCGATTCAGATTCCATCTTTGAATTCCAAACTTTCAAATCAATTCTATTCTATTTCCTACATTTTATTCTGATTCCAAACTTCAAAAGTTAGAATTCAATTCCATTTTCATCTCTATTCTGATTCAAAGTCCATTTATGACTTTGAAGTTTCCTTTCTCCTCCTTATCTCAATTTCAAGATCCTTCCTTTCAAAAGTCTAGATTATTTTCCCAAGCTCTGATTATTTCAAAAACTTAGAACTTTAATCTTAAATTCTAAGTTAGAAACCATTTCTTCACTCTATTATCAAATTCATCTCAGAAACACTTGGAAAAATTCAAAAACATCTTTTAAAAGAGAGCATACATTCTTGCATTGCACAAGCATGATTCTTTGTGCATTTTTAGACTTAGAATAGATTCTTAGATAATTTCTTTGCAAAGTAAAAGGCATAAAATTCGACCCTTGGTTCGATTACCCCTGGTAAAGGCGCTAGGAACGATCGAACTTCGTACTGACGAGCGGATCCCGTCTCTCAATTTTCCCCCAAATATTTCAAAAACGGAGGCAAGTTATTTTCTTTTCAAAATTAAGGTCAAGTGAGACCCCACAAAAATAGTTCCTCTCTCTCTTCTTTTCTCTTCTCTCTTTCTTTCTGTCTTTTATTCTTCTCCCTTCAAAAAGGAGGAAAATAGAGGTCAGAAAAGAAAAAGAGAAGGAAAAGAGAGAAATACCAAGAGAGGAAAAAATTTTGCGATGATCACAGGGTTCCTTGTATGAAATTGGAATTTTGTTTCGCAAACGGTTGACAAAGACACGAGTCCCTTCATACTCTCCTTGAAAAGGGGCTAAGTGAACGAATTGGATAGCATGCGAAAAGAGCGAGCTCCCTCAAATTCTCCCTATAAAAAGGGTCTCTCGCAAGAGAAAATGATTGAAATTGGATATTGAGTGACCCAAAAGGGTCGAATTTGGAAATTGGAAATTTGATTTTTGGATTCTGAAATTTGGTAATTGAAATTGGAAGTTGGAAATTTGGAAATTGGAAATTTGAAAGTTTGAAATTCGAAATTCGAAATTTGAAATTTGAAATTTGAAATTTGAAATTTGAAATTTGAAATTTGAAATTTGAAATTTGAAATTTGAAATTTGAAATTTGAAATTTGAAATTTGAAGTTGGAAATTGATTGACCTAAAGGTTGAAATTGGAAATTTGAAATTTGAAGTTTGAAATTTGTAATTGAAAATTTGGAAATTTAAAATTTGGTAATTGGAAATTTAAAAATTGGAAATTGATTGGCTCAAAAGGTCGACATTTGAAATTGGAAATTGGATGACCTGGAGGTCAAAATTGTGAATTGGTTTACTGGGAACGACATGGGTTCTGTAGGGATTCAGCCTAAGAACGACATTGGTTCACTGAGAACGACATGGGTTCGATAGGGATTCAGCCTAAGAACGACATTGGTTCAATTGAGAACGACATTGGTTCACTGGGAACGACATGGGTTCGATAGGGATTCAGCCTAAGAACGACATTGGTTCACTGGAAACAACATGAGTTGTGTAGGGATTCAGCCTACGAACTATCAATTCCATAGGGATTTAACCTGAGGATCACAGTTTAAGAAGGAAGAGTTCAACTTGTGAGCTTTGAATGGACCAGGTGCTAAACTGGGTTTTTGAGGAAAGATTCGAATCAGAATTCAAGTCTTTAAGGAAAAACTAGATTTATTGGATTTTGAAAGAGGGTTCAGGTCGGAACTCGGATATTCTAGACCAATTTAGATGGAAAAGAAAACTCGGGTCGGAACCCGAATCTTTGAAGGAACACTAGATCCATTGTGAAAGGAAAAGAAATTCGAGTCGGAACTTGAATCCTGGAGGAAAGGTAGATCAATTTGAAAGGAAAAGAAATTCGATTCGGAACCCGAATCCTGGAGGAAAAATCTTTTCTCGTCAATTCTTATCAAATTTTATTTTCTCCCTAGTCGAGATAAGGGGGCAATCAGATCGCCATGCAAATAAATTTAGTCCTCTAAATGGTCATTCTCAATCCCAGGTCCGGTCCTCGCACTGGAAGATTTTCAAAACTCAATCTTTTGATTAAAAACTTTCTGTCAAAAACCCGAATTCTCACTTGGGCTTCTTCCCTTTATTCTTTCATTTGAAGTTCTGAGTTTCGACCAAGACTTCCTTTTGAATCCAATCATCGCATTGGAAATTAATCATTTCTTTAGAAATTCGAGTTTCAACTCGGGTTTTTCCTCTATTATTTTTCGTTTGAAGTTCTGAGTTCCGACCAGGACTTCCTTTTGAATCCAATCCTCGCATTGGAAATCAATCATTTCTTTAGAAATCCGAGTTCTAGCTCGGGTTTTTTTCCTCTTTTATTTTTCGTTCGAAGTTCTGAGTTCCGACCAAGACTTCCTTTTGAATCCAATCCTCGCATTGGAAATCAATCATTTCTTTAGAAATCCGAGTTCTAGCTCGGGTTTTTTTCCTCTATTATTTTTCGTTCGAAGTTCTGAGTTCCGACCAAGACTTTCTTTTGAATCCAATCCTCGCATTGGAAATCAATCATTTCTTTAGAAATCCGAGTTCCACCTCAGGGTTTTCCTCTATTATTTTTCATTCGAAGTTCTGAGTTCCGACCAGAACTTTCTTTTGAATCCAATCCTCGCATTGGAAAACAATCATTTCTTTAAAAAAATCAAGTTTTCAAAACTCGGGTTTCTCTTTATCTTTTATTTTCTGAAGATTCGAGTCCCAACTTGGACTCCCTTCTTTTTCAAAAAACCCCAATTGCCAGGCGGGACCTTCTTCCAAAATCTAGCCTTCCGGCTAGTCCATTTCAAAATTTCAAAATTCAGGTTTATTTCTTCACTTTCCTCTTCAGGTTAATGGATAAACCTGATGCCTCCTGCTAACGAGGTATTTCTTTCCTTCTTCCCCCATTCAGGATACGCGGATAAATCCTGAAAGTCGACCACATGCAATTAAACTATGATGGTCCACTAATTCTCACCAAGAATCTTTACTTTCTAAATCCGTTTTGCAAATCTAGCTCATCTTCAAAACCCAGTCCTCGCACTGGTTATTTCTCAAGTTTTTTTCAAATATATATTGAGCTCATTTTGAAAATCCGGTTCTCACACCGGTAACTTTCTAAAACCAGTCTTCTGACCAAAGACCTTCCTCCTAAATTCAAGTTCTGACTTAAATCTCCCAAAATTTCATGTATTTCCAAAAGATCCAACTTTTGTCGGTCATGTATTTCCAAAAGATCCAACACTCGTTGGTCAAGTATTTTCGAAAGGATTCAGCATCTTGTTGGGCATGTAGTTCCAAAAGATCCAACACTAGCTGGTTATGTATTTCCCAAAAAGATCCAACACTTGTTGGTCATGTATTTCAAAAGATCCAGCATCTCGCTGGTCATGTATTTCCAAAGGATCCAGCATCTCGTTGGTCCTGTATTCCAAAAGATCCAGCTCCCGCTGGTCGTGTATTCCAAAAGATCAAACCCTTAAAGTGCGACTCCTCAATTCTATCATTTCCAAGATCTTCAATCTTTCAAATTCTATCAGTATCCCAACCTTTGGTTGCAATATCTTCAAAATCTCATCATTTTCTCAACCCTCGGGTTATGACCTCCCAAATTCAATCACTTTCAAACCATCAGATTAAATCCTTCATTTTGAAATCCAGTTGTCATAACTGGTCGGGATTTGAAATCCAGTATTTTTTCACTGGTCGGGATTTGAAATCCAGTATTTTTCACTGATCAGGATTTGAAATCCAGTGTTTTCACTGGTCGGGATTTGAAATCCAGTCGTTTTTACTGGTCGGGATTTTAAATCTAATATTTTTCACTGGTCGGGATTTGAAATCCAGTGTTTTCACTGGTCGGGATTTGAAATCTAGTATTTTTCACTGGTCGGGATTTGAAATCCAGTATTTTTCACTGGTCGGGATTTGAAATCCAATATTTTTCACTGCAGTTGTCATAACTGGTCGGGATTTGAAATCCAGTATTTTCATTGGTCCGGATTTGAAATCCAGTATTTTTCACTGGTCGGGATTTGAAATCCAGTTGTTATAACTGGTCGGGATTTGAAATCCAGTATTTTTCACTGGTCGGGATTTGAAATCCAGTTGTTATAACTGGTCGGGATTTGAAATCCAGTATTTTTCACTGGTCGGGATTTGAAATCCAGTTCTCATAACTGGTCGGGATTTGAAATCCAGTATTTTTCACTGGCCGAGATTTGAAATCCAGTTTTTATAACTAGTCGGGATTTGAAATCCAGTATTTTTCACTGGTCGGGATTTGAAATCCAGTTTTCATAACTGGTCGGGATTTGAAATCCAGTTTTCATAACTGGTCGGGATTTGAAATCCAGTTCTCATAACTGGTCGGGATTTGAAATCCAGTTCTCATAACTGGTCGGGATTTGAAATCCAGTTCTCATAACTGGTCGGGATTTGAAATCCAGTATTTTTCACTTGGTCGGGATTTGAAATCCAGTATTTTTCACTGGTTGGGATTTGAAATCCAGTTTTCATAACTAGTCGGGATTTGAAATCCAGTTCTTATAACTGGTCGAGATTTGAAATCCAGTATTTTTCACTGGTCGGGATTTGAAATCCAGTTTTTATAACTGGTTGGGATTTGAAATCCAGTATTTTTCACTGGTCGGGATTTGAAATCCAGTTTTCATAACTGGTCAGGATTTGAAATCCAGTTTTCATAACTGGTCGGGATTTAAAATCTAGTTTCTCATAACTGGTCGGGATTTCCAAAGTCTAATATCTCATCAATCAAAGTTTTCCATGGTCTGATTTCTCTAACATTCCTTTAAAATACAGCTAAAGGTCTCATGAAAATTCATAATGAGTGATTATTTCACAAAAGAATTCTGGAAAAAAACAGTTGTCGATTCCAATATTCTTATTGCTAAAAACAGTTGTTGATTCCAATATTCTTACTACACAAAAAGAATTTCCTCAGATTACCTCTAATATTTCTTTCTAAAAGGGTGAAACTTTTTGCACAAAAAGAGGTAAAATTCAAATCTTTTCCTGTTGATCAACTAAAAGGATGTAAGAAATGTCCTCGATATGATCAGTGAAAGAAATATTCAATGATGTTGAAAAGCCAAAAGTGATTTGTTATTGATCATGGCTATGACGCATGTTTTAAGACGACTTTCTGGCAATCAGGCAGTGGAAATTTCTTGAGCTATAAAAAGAGAATCCACTCAACCCATATCTTCTCGTTCATTTAAAGTTGTAATCAAATATCCACAAAATGGATCTCTCAACTGTCGTCAAGATGAAGACGAATATGCGAGCAGACCCCCGGGGCCAAAGAAGATTTGGATCATCTCCGAGATGAAGGAGTTTTTGAAGGATCTTTCCAGGGAAAGTTCAGATCACCGTCAAGATGAAGGCGAGTGTGATGAGCCTACCGACAAACCCTAAAAGATATTTGATTTCTGCTATCATCTAAAGACTCTTTGAGCCTATATGATACCTGAAACAAAAGAAGGATCGAAACATCTCCAAGATGAAGGAGTTTGTGACATACCCTTCCCTGAAAAAAAGAGAGAAAAGTCAGGACCCATCCAAATGAAGGATGATGTAAAAGCCCGAGAAAGTGCAGTGACTCAAAAAGAGTGCAAAAGGATCATCATGGGAAAACACCCAAATATCAAACTGCCAAAGTTGCCAAAAGTCATCTTTTCTCATACAAAATTCTTTTATCAATATCTTCTCACTACTTGTTTTTATGAAATTAAGAATATTTCTTCTCTTCTCATATCAGAGAAATGGATAGCTTCCTTGAAGAAAATCATCAGCGCTAAAATTTTGAATTTGACTCTTAGAACCAGGGAGTTAACCTCATTTGGAGAAAATACTCTAGGTAAGAGAGAGAATATCTTTACACATACGTGCACATTTTCAAGTGTTTGAAACAACTATAATTTTATCTTATTGGCAAAATTTTCTAGCTATTCCAAAAATGAAATAAATGTTCAATATCCATTTTGATGCAACCTAGCGTTGTTTATATTTTCCAGAAGAGTTGCCTCCTTCAGAAGAAGTATCTCTTCCTGTCCTATCGCGGTTTCTTCAGTCGAGGATTCCGTATGGTGGTACCCACTCAGGTTAAGGGTCAAACCTGAACCTTCTGCGAGAGGTCATTGATTTCAAAAGCTATTTCAGTCTCAGCAATGAGACGCTCAATTTCTTCCCCTTTTCAAAGCTTTAGGGAACCCTATATCTTCCTTCTTTCGCAAAAACCCCTTTCGGATTTTCTCATCCAAATTTCGAAGGTCCCATTATGGTTTCTCCATTTGAGAAACCTGTATGGTAGACTTCCTATTTCAGGTTAAGAGTTAACCCGAAACCTTGCTTCGCGAGGTATTTTCCTTTCAGGATTAGGTTAAACCTGAGTCTTGTTCCAACGAGATTCCTCGTTTTGACGAGATGTTTTCTTTTAGTCCCATCATGGCTCTTCCTATCAAGGAATCCGTGCTTTGTATATCCATCCAGGATAGGATTCCACTTGAGCTTCATTTCACGAGGCATTTTTAAAAAATGTCCCATCAAGGTTCTCATGTATTCCTTTCCTCATTCAATTCATTTTTGATATATCTTCGTCCCATCCAGGATAAGGGCTAAACCTAAATCATTCCAAAAAGAGTATCTTGTCTCACCCATGAGACCTGATCAAAATTCTGATTTTCCACCATTTCGGGATTTTCACCCAAAGTCCCATCATGATTTCCTCATCTTTTACTCAATCATATCATCTTTGAGGATTTCGTCTCCCAAAAACCATTCAGGATAAGGTTTTAACCTTGAGAAGCCATGTTTCTAAAATAATTCTTCCACACCCAGTTTAGATCTGCTGACTGGGGCATTTTACAAATTTGGAGTGTTATCTTTGCCACTAAGCTCGGCTTTCAACCGGCTTAGTAGCAAAGAGGGGCATCTGTGAACACCTCAAATTTTTCAAAATTTTGTAAAAATGACCCTTTTGCCCCTAACCCCATTTTCTGAGAAAATCAAAGCAATTTCAAAGCTAAATTTCAGTCATTCTTCAGATTTTCTGAATTAAATTCCATTTAGCTACATGCAAAATTAATTTTGGATCCAAATCCAGTACTTTAAATCCTTATTTCCTCCAAATCCGGATCCAAACCCATTTCTGAAGAAATTTTCTCAAAATAGCTTTTAAATTCTCAGAAAAAATCCCTTTTGTAAATATTTTACAAAAACACAAAAAAATAGTTTAAATCTTTGTTTTCTCGCAAATCTTAGGATTTTTACTTAAAAATACAAAAAAATGCAAGATAACGCAAAAACCAAAAAAAAAATGGAAAATTTTGAGAAGAACGAATGAGTTAAAACTTTTGAAAATCAATTTTGCTAAAAACCTCGGGAGCCCTTTTGTTGTAAAAACTTGAAAACCGAAGGGGGGGTCTTTTGCAAAAATTTTTATTAGGGTTTTAAAAACCCTTCGTAAGTAAGCCAACCCCCTTTCTCGGCTTCCATCCACAGGCCATCGCACGCCGCCCTCCTCGCCTCTCTCTCAGCCTCCATTACCCACTGAAACCCTCCTCTTCCTACCGCTCATCTCCAACCGGCTACCTTCCCGAACCTTCCCTGTTCCTCCTTAAAAGGGGACTCGAGTGTGATCATCGCAAAATTTTTCCTATTCTCTTGTTGGTTTCTCTCTCTTTCTTCTCTTTTCATTTTCTAACCTCCTCCTTTTTGAAGGGAGAAAAATAAAAGAAAGAAAAGAAAGAGAGAAGAGAAAAGAAAGAAAGAGAGAGAGAAGAGAAACTCTTTTGCGCGGTCTCACTTGACCTTAATTTGAAAAGTATTTAGCAAATAACTCGCCTCCGTTTTGAAAATTTGCGGGAAAAAGATAGAGAGACGGGATTCGCTCGTCGGTACGAGGTTCGACGGTTCCTGGCGCCTTTACCAGGGGTAATCGAACCAAGGATCGAATCTATGCCTTTTGCTTTGCCTAAATATAATCTAAGAATTTATCCTAACTCTAAATGCACAAAGAATCATACTTGTGCAATGCAAGGATATATGCTCTTTTGAAAATTGATTTAGAAATTTTCAAGTATTCTGAGATGAACTTGGTAAAGGAGTGAAGAAATGATTTAATCTAACTTAGAACTTGAGCTAGATAAGAGGAATTCTAAGTTTTTGACGTAAATCAGGATTAGAAGAATAAATGAGAAAGAATGACTTGAAGCTTTGAAATAAAAGGAAATGAAGTTTCAAAGTAAAAAATGGACTTTGAATTTGAATTTAAATTTAGGAAAGGAAATGAATACTTGAGATGGAATTGAATTTGGATTTCTGAAGTTTGAAATTTGGAATGGACTGAGAAAATCAAATGGTATTTAAGAATAGAAATGGATTTAAGAGATTCAGATTAGATCCGAAAATGGAATTGAAATCTAGAATTGGAATTGGATTCCGGATCATAAACAGAATGGGATCCGAGATCTGGAATCCAAGATGGACTTTGGGTTCTGGATCCTGAAATGGAATGGATCTGAAGTCTGAGATCCAAATGTAGAGTTGGACTCTGGATCCTAAGATGGATTTGGATCTGAAGTCTGAGATCCAATGTAGAGTTGGACTCTGGATCCTAAGATGGATTTGGATCTGAAGTCTGAGATCCAAGGTGAAATTAGATTCTGGATCTTATAAATCGGATTTGAAGTCTAGGATCCAAAGTGAAATTGGAGTCTGGATCTTAAAGAGGAATTGGATCTGAAGTCTAAGATCCAAAGTGAAATTGGAGTTTGGATCCTAAAGAGGAATTGGATCTGAAGTCTGAGATCCAATATGAGTGTTGAATCCTGGATCCTAAAATGGATTTGGAGTTACATTCAAAAGATGAATCAAGAACTTTCAAGTTTAAATTGAACTTGAAAAATGAAATTTAGAATTTGAATATACAAACGAATTTCAAGGTTAAATTAGACCTTGAATTTTTGAATTTGGAATTTAGAAGATGAATCAAGAGTCTCAAAGCTAAAATTGAACTTTTAGTTTGATTAGGGTTTTGAATATAAAATGAATTTGGAATTTCAAAGTCAAATTGAACTTTGAAATCTGATTTGAATTTGAATACAAAAATGACTTTGAAATCTCAAAGTTAAATTGAACTTTGAGATTGAAAATGAAATTGAATTTGAAAATGAAAGGATGAATTGGATTTTATAAGAATAGATTGAGGAAGATATTTACATCACTTGGAGTTTTTTTTTTTTTTTAAAAAGAATTTTGAAAATATGATGCAGTTCTATCCTAAGTGATGAATGAATTTAAGGAATTTGAAATGGGATTTTGAAAAGCTATTTCATTCTTTGGATGAATTAAAATAAGATTGAAGATATAATACATCCTTGACTATGGTCATTGAATGTATTATATAATAATCTATATTTAAATTAAGGTGAAGAATGAAACACATTTGGTGCTTTTATAGAATTTAAAATGAAATTAACTCTCAATATACCCTGACTATGGCCACTGGTATATATTTTGAATTAATTTTAAGTTAAATTCTGATAAAAGAAGGAAATATTTGAAAATATGATGATTTTTTAAGAGGATCCAGTGTAGATCCAATGTTATTTTATAAAAGGTAAAAATCCTAAGTCTTGTTTACATCTCGACTATGGTCGTTGATGTAAATCATCAACTTAGGACTAGTTTACCTCTTATGAAATGGTGCACGTGCCATTCGTGTCCACATTCGTGAATTTTTGAGAATAAAGGAGAAAATATGAGAACAAGTGATTCATGGTATTTATAATGCTCATTCATTCTATCTAAAACTGGAAATATAAATTCTCATTTAAAATCTAACTATTACAACATATAAAATCGAATTTACAACTCCCAATAATGATCTTTTTCCACATATCCCCCTGCAAAATACTTGGTTAGTATGAAAAAATGGAAGAGAACTATCTCATGGATTTCAAAAGATGCCAATGATAAGAGAAAATGCTCATATGTCAAGAGATTTATGATGGAAAGATAGGAAATGATGTATATACCTATATACATACTTATATATATGAGTAAATATATATATATATATATATATATATATATATATATATATATATCACATACATACATTCAATATAGGTAGATGAGAGTGGCGATATTGTAAGCACGATGGTGCTTTTGTGAGCTAGAGATATATGCAAATGGTGTGAGGTAGGTCACAACAGTGTTATTGAAAATATAAGTATGCTGGGATACAATACAGAAGGGGAGAGAGAAAAGGTGCAGGGCGCAGCTGTATGAGATGGGTTGTGGCAAGTGGTGCTACAGTGCACAATCAGGGGTAAATGTCACTGTATAGTAAGTATGCACAAGGAAAAAGATATATGAGAATATGGAGCTGGAAAGGGGTGGGGACTGTGTATATGCTACGGTAAAAAAATATGTTATGGAAAGGTGGCAGCATCGATGAGTGAAGCTTTGTTGGCAGGAAGGCAAGGTAACAGGTTGTGAAGGGTTTTATATACTGATATCAGTTATAATGAATATGCATGGGAAGACTATGATGACAAATGTTGTGGAAGTGCAGTGCTGGGAAATACAGAAATACAAATGCAATTATAAAGTATTCTGGAGAAGATGGACATATAGGTGGGAATCTAATATGCAACAATGGGCTAAAATGTTCAGGAGCAATGTAGATGGATGGGCTGATTATGCAGCCCTTATGACTGTACTGGTGGTATCAGGCACCCTCAATGGCGACCTTCTTAAGGGGAGAGTACGCAGGCTTCTTAAACTTCCTTTGAGTTTCAGCAAAACAAACTTGACATTTTGCTGAAATGTGAAAAAAATGTAGCTCACTGTACAAACAAGTGATATTGTGGAGTATACAAGATATATAATGTACAGTAAGTAAAATGACTTAATGCATATTACAATAAAACTGGGAGTCAATTTAGCAGCAAAAATAAAACACAAGAAAAAAAATTAATGAGTCTGGATAAACCTTCAATCAGAGTACCGGCTAATCCGACATATGCCGTCAAATAAACACAGTTGCTAAATCCTACAAATGCTAATTCTGACTCTTAGAGGTGAACCTGTGTGTGTGTATATAATGAGGAGGTGTAGTAGAATATGAACATGATGTGAGACTGATATGAAGGGATGCGTGTAGACTATCTCTCTCTTTTCTTTTCTTTTCTTTTCTTTTTTTTTTTTTTTTGATCTTACACAACAAACATTACTTATTCTTTTAATGTAAATTTTAATTTAACTTTTGCTAACCCCCAAACGCCTATTGCAATCCCAGCAGGATGGAACAGAGCACCAGATTTTTAGTGCAATCTTGTGATGAATATGAGCAAATTTTAAAAAGAAGAAAACATGAAGTCTGGAAATTGCAGGATGCTGAGTGAATGAAATATATTTCAGGGTGAGCAGATTAAAACAAATAAATCGTAGCAGAAAAGAAAAAAAAAGAAAACAATAAAAAACAGAAGAAATACTGAGATATATAAGCTATAAAGATCTGGAAAAAAAAATACAGAAATGGTTTTATGCTTTCCTATGCCAGCTGATTACAGGGATAAGAGATGTGATCACCTTATAATAGAGGCGTATGATGATACGATATGCAGGTAACGGGGTCTTCTATATGGGAAGGGGCAAGAATGATTCCAGATGATGGGTCTTTTCAGACGAGCATGATATTGTCAACTTAGGAAGATGGGGAATTGACGGCTATCAGCTTCTGGAATATTTGGAGCAATTCCCAATCTGATTCTTCAGTTGGAGTCTGTTATGGATCAGCCCTGTCCATGGTGGATCCGATAGGGTTATGTTCCTGAGCCATTAACGCATGGATCTTCAACAGATTTCCTGTAACCGTGAAAATTTTTTAACAGATTTTACTGCGAATCTGGGTCGATTTGTAGTGAAGCTGACTCAATCCAACGTGATGTATTATGCAGATAAGGCATAATGTCATTGTTTGCGAGGATGATCAACATGATCCTATTATCTTCAGTGTGATTGTGATGAAGCCCTGATGATATGTATAAGCTGTGATCTTACCTGATCGATGCTGGAACATAATGGTATTACTGAGACATTGGTATCCATTCCAGACGATTCTGTATTTAACCTCATACTGTTTATATGGAGTGATGCAGATCGATGCAAAGAGGGATATAATGCTCTACTGAATCAAAACACCCGAATTGTTAAAGAAAAAATGAATGCAGGATTGCATCAAAACGGTAATACAATAAGGGGGTACAGTAAAAAGGTTTTACTAGATATAACAGAGAATTTCAACAAAGCACATAAACAAAAAAAATGAAATTGGTGCATTAAAATAGAAAATGAATCATACGATATTGCCTCAGATGCAGTTGGCATCGGAACAGAGGCAGGGTTGATGTCGCAATACATAGCATCGAAGCTGCCATAGGCAGATCGATGCTACTAATATGCTTTTATATAAAAAAAAAACGAGATCGTAATGAAGCAAAAATCAGAATGAATAAGGTGAGAAAGGGGAAAAAGAAAGCAGAAAAATGAGAGAGTGGTATACTACTTACCGTGACTCTCTGTTATGTGATCGATTTCCTTCAACTTGATTGCCACTGCAGGGATGATCTCTTTGCTTCGGCTAAGCTTCCAGAGGGTGTGGAGTCGATCGAGCGGGATGGAATGGAACAGATGCTCAACGATGTTAATGAGATCAAGTGGATGGAAATGGGTGACAATGGAGAGGTACAGGCCCAATTGTGAAGAAGCAGAAAAGGGGAATGGTGAAAGCGGATCAGAGAAGTTGAAGAAGGGGGAAAGGGTGCAAAACGATCATGAAGGAGAAGAAAGTGGAGAGGCAGAAGACGGATCCTCCTCTCTCTCCTGCGTGCTCCCCTTTTAAAGAAGGAGAGGAGCATTCGAGAGAGATGGGTTGTTGAAGATCAGAGGTTGAGGGAGACTCCAGGGAGGTTCGTTGAAGATCGATGGTGGAAGGCGGAGGGAAGCCGTTGCAAATTTCCTCAAATTCCTAATAGAGGATCCCCTTTCAGGATTTTTCTAAAAAATGGCTTTTGGTTTTTTCAAAAAGGGGGTTTCAAGAAAAGGTTTAAAAAGGAAGGTAGATTGCATAGTTTCTGAAATTTTTGGATTTTTGATTTTCTTATTTTTTTTGTTCTTTTCTTAAACATATATATTTTTTTGTACTTTTTTAAGACAAAATTCTAGAAACTAAGGATTTTTGACTACTTTTTTACAAAATTTCGAAAATATTTACAAAAGCAGAGCTTTTCTGAAAAGTCAGGTTTATTTTGGGGAAATTTCTTTAGAAAAATGGGTTTGGACCCAAGTTTTGAGAAAACTGTTTGAGTTTTTAAAACTCGAATCGAGAAATACAACGTGATGGATCCAAACGGATGTCGAATGGACTATCCGAGCTATTTAAAGGCTATTTTTGGTATTTTCTATAATTTTTAATTTAAAATTTGAACAAGGAGATTCAAATTTGGATCTGGACAATGGATCCAGATCCAAAATCAATTTAAACATATGAAATGAATTTAATTTCAATAAAACTAGAGAAATGAACTGGAATTTAGATTTGAAATGACCCGTTTGCTCAGAAAATGAATTTTAGGGGCAAAAAGGGAATATTTAAAAGATTTTGAAAAATTTGGGGTGTTCACAGATGCCCCTCTTTGCTACTAAGCCGGTTGAAAGCCGAGCTTAGTGGTAAAGATAACACTCTGAATTTTGAAAATGCCCCAGTCAACAGATCTGGACTGGGTGTGGAAAGATGGTTTTTCAGGCTTAAAACCTTATTCTGAATAGCTTTGGGAAGACGAAATCCACGAAAATGATATGATTGAGTAAAGAATGAGGAAATCGTGATGGGACGTTGGGTGAAGATCCTGAAATGATGAAAGATAGGGAATTTAGATCAAGTCTCGTGGGTGAGACTAGATCAGCCTTGTGGAATGACTCAGGTTTTAGCCCTTGACCTGGATGGGACGAAGATATATCAAGATACCCTGAATGGGGAAAGGAATATGCAAGGACCTTGATGGGACATTTATGAGAGAATGCCTCATGAGATGAAGCTCAAGTAGGATTTTATTCCGGATGGATATACAAAGCATGGATTCCTCGATGGGAAGAACCATGATGGGACCGGAGGAAGAAACACCTCATCGAAACGAGACTCAGGTCTAACCCAAACCTGAAAAAGGAAGATACCTCGAGGTACGAGGTTTAGGCTTAACCCTTAACCTGAAGGAGATGACCATACGGAATCCTCGAGTGAAGAAACCATGATGGGACCTTCGGAGTTTGGACGAACAAATCCGAAAGGGGTTTGCGAAAGGAGGAAGAAAATGGGGTTCCCTAAAGCTTGAAAAGGGATGAACTTGGGCGTCTCATTGCTGAGATTGAAACCAACTTTTGAATTTAATGACCTCTCGCAGGAAGTACAGGTTTTGACCCTTAACCTGAGTGGGAACAACCATACGGATTTCTTGAAACCGTGATGGGACAGGAGAAATACTTCAACTGAATGGGGTAACTCTTCTGGAAGATATGAACAACGCTAGGTTGCATCAAAATGGATATTGACTACTTATTTCATTCTTAGAATATCTAGAAAATTTTGCCAATAAGATAAATTTATAGTTGACTTCAATGCTTGAAAAGAATGTGCACGTATGTGCGAAAGATCCCTCTTTTACCTAGAGTATTTCCTCCAACGAAGTTAACTCCTCGGTTTTTAAGAGTCAAATTCAAAATTTTAGCGCTGATGATTTTCTTCAAGGAAGCTATCCATTTCCATGATATGAGGAGAAAAGATATATTCTTAATTTCATAAAAGCAAGTAGTGAAAAGATATTGATAAAAGATATTTTGCATAAAAAAAGATGATTTCTGGCAATTTTGGCAGTTTGATATCTGAGTGTTTTCTCATGATGATCTTCTTGCACTCTTTTTGAGTCATTGGGCTTTTTTGGGCTTTTTACATCATCCTTTATTTTGGAGATGTCCTGACTTTTCTCTCTTTTTCAGGGAAGGGTACGTCACAAACTCCTTCATCTCGGAGATGCTTCGATCCTTCTTTTTCTCAGGGATTATATATGATATTGGCTCAAAGGTCTTTAGATGTTAGCTGAAATCAAATATCATTTAGGGTTTGTTGGTAGGTTCGTCACACTCGCCTTCATCTCGACGGTGATCTGAACTTTCCCTGGAAGGATCCTTCACAAACTCCTTCATCTCGGTAGATGATCCAAATCTTCTTTGGCCCCGGGGATCTGCTCGCATAATTCGCCTTCATCTTGACGACAATTGAGAGATCCCTTTTGCAGATATTTGATTGCAGCTTTAAACTGGATAAGGAGATATGGATTAAGTGGATTCTTTTATGGCTCAGGATATTTCCACTGCCTAATTGCCAGAAAATTGTCTTTAAACATGCACCATAGCTATGATCAATATCGATTTGCTTCTGGCTTTTCAATGTCATCGAATATTTCTTTCGCCAATCATACCGAGGATATTTCTTTCATCCTTTTGGTTGATCAACAGGAAAAAGATTTGAATTTTACCTCTTTTTCGCAAAGAGTTTCACCTTTTATGAAGAAAATACTAGCGGTGATCCGAGGTAATTCTTTTGTGCAGTAAGATTTATTTGGAATCAACAAATATTTTTAGCAGATTGGCAAGGTTTTCATGACTTCTATATGAAATATTTACTCAATATAGATTTTGATGTGACCTTTAGTTGCAATTTATGATTTTGGACATTCTGATCAATAAAATTGGAACCTTTCATTTAACGACCAGCGAAGGAGCTGAAACCTTTCATTTAACTATCAGCGAAGTAGCTCGGACATTTCATTTAACGACTAGCGAAGTAGCTGGGACATTTCATTTAATGACCAGTAAAAACTGGGACATTTCATTTAACGACCAACGAAGGAGTTGGAACATTTCATTTAACGACCAGCGAAGTAGCTGGGACATTTCATTTAGCGACCAGCGAAGTTGCTGGGACATTTCATTTAGCGACCAGCGAAGTAGCTGGGACATTTCATTTAATCATTTAACGACCAGCGAAGTAGCTGGGACATTTCATTTAATCATTTAACGACCAGCGAAGTAGCTGGGACATTTCATTTAATCATTTAACGACCAACGAAGTAGCTGGGACATTTCATTTAATCATTTAACGACCAGCGAAGTAGCTGGGACATTTCATTTAATCATTTAACGACCAGCGAAATAGCTGGGACATTTCATTTAATCATTTAACGACCAGCGAAGTAGCTGGGACATTTCATTTAATCATTTAACGACCTTTGATTTAATGATTTGATCTAAGATTGAGACTTTCTGAGGAACAAACAACATGAGTTCTGAACTTGATCTTTAGATTTGAAAATTTAGCAAAATAACCAGTGCGAACACCGGGTTTTCCAACTGAGAGTCGGGAAGGAGATCGACCTATTTAGAGATCAAGGCAAGAAGAATGGCCGGGGTTTCAAGATTATCCCTTATCCTGAAGGAAAAAATAGAATAGACATTTTGAAGAGAATTTTAAAAAAAAAGAATGATTCAGGTTTATCCCTTAACTTGAAGGGGAAATGGAATAGACTTTTGATGAGAATTTAGGAAAAGAATGATTCAGGTTTATCCCTTAACCTGAAGGGGAAATGGAAGATTTTATGAAGAGATAACCTGAGATTTGAATTTAGAAGGGATATGACAAGATTTAGAATTTATGATCTATGATTTAGATGGACCAGGTATGTGACGGGGAATATAAAAAGAATAAACTTTGAGAAGACAAAAGGATATAGAACTTTGAAAAAAAAATGTAGAACATTTGAGGAAAATTTGATTTTATTTTTGTAAAAAGAATTCTCACAGGTAGCATGTTTGCCCCTATGAGTGATCTCTTATCCGGAGAAAAGAATAGAATTTAATAAGGTGAAGAGAAATTGATATAAATTTATAAAATCACTAAAGGTTGACAAAACTTGTATTTACAAAAGAATTCTCGTAAGTAGCGTTATTGCTCCTACGAGGGGTTTCAGGATTATCCCTTATCCTGAATGGGAAAAAGAATAGAACTTTAAAGAAAAATTGATATAAATTTAGAAATCAACAAAGATCGATAAAACTTGTATTTTCAAAAGAATTCTCATAGGTAGCATTGTTGCCCCTACGAGAGGTCTCAGGGTTATCTTTTATCCTGAATGGGAAAAAGAATAGAATTTTAAGAAAATTTAATGAAAGGAAATTGATATAAATCTAGAAAATCAATAAAGATTGGCAAAACTTGTATTTACAAAAGAATCCTCATAGGTAATGTTATTGCTCCTACGAGGGGTCTCAGGATTTTCCCTTATCCTGAATGGGAAAAGAATAGAATTTAAGAAAATTTAGCGAAGGCAAATTGATATAAATCTAGAAAATCAATAAAGATTAACAAAACTTGTATTTACAAAAGAATCCTCATAGGTAGCGTTGTTGCTCCTACAAGGGGTCTCAGGATTTTCCCTTATCCTGAATGGGAACACCTCGGACAACGAGGGTCAGGTTTATCCCTTAACCTGAGCGGGAACACCTCGGACAACGAGGGTCAGGTTTATCCCTTAACCTGAAAGGGGGTAAAGAATATTTAGAAAATACCTCATGGGAAAGAGGCATCAGGTTTATCCCTTAACCTGAACAGGAACACCTCGGACAACGAGGATCAGGTTTATCCCTTAACCTGAAAGGGTTACACCTCGGACAATGAGGGTCAGGTTTATCCCTTAACCTGAAAGGGTTACACCTCGGACAATGATGGTCAGGTTTATCCCTTAACCTGAGCGGGAACACCTCGGACAACGAGGGTCAGGTTTATCCCTTAACCTGAAAGGGTGCACCTCGGACAACGAGGGTCAGGTTTATCCCTTAACCTGAAAGGGCAATACAAGATTTAGAAAATACCTCATGGGAAAGAGGCATCAGGTTTATCCCTTAACCTGAAAGGGTACAAGAATTGATAAAATTTAATGGAATTTGAGGAAAATTTTTGATAAACTTGATAAAACATGATAAAATTGATGTAAACTTGATAAAATATGAATAAAACGTATGAAACAGATAAAAAGTACAAAAAATTTAACTGAAAATTTATAAGATTTGAGAAAAAGGAGTTTTTCTGATCCTGCCTGCATATGGGATCTTGGAAGGAAAATGTTTATTTAAAAGATAAATGAGAAATCATTTTGGGGGAAGAAAATCTACCACAAGAAGAATGATCAGCGCGAGATCTGATCCTTTAAATCAAACATGAGAGATCATCATGAGGGTTAATTTTCGAAGGCAATGGTTTTGAAAACTTATTTGTTGAAGAAGAAGATCAACAATAGATCTGATTTCTAAAAGCAACAGTTCGAAATCGATAATAAGATCAACACAAGGTTTGATCTTTGAATATAATGTTTTAAAAACCAATCTTGGAAGATAAGACCAATACAGGGGTTGATCTTTGAATATAATGATTTAAAATCAATATAAGGATTGATTTTTGAATGATTCGAAAACCCATTTTGAAAGATTAGACCAACACAAGGGTTGATCTTTGAATATAAAGATTTGAAATCCACTTTGGAAGATAAGACCAACACAAGGATTGATCTTTGAATATGATGATTTATAACCCATTTTGGAAGATAAGATCAACGCAAGGGTTGATCTTTGAATATGACGGTTTTAAAAAAAACCAATCTTGGAAGACAAGACCAACACAGGGGTTGATCTTTGACTATAATGATTTAAAATCAATTTTTTTTGGAAGATGAGATCAATGCCAGGATTGAGCTCTGAATATAACGTTTTGAAAAACCACTTTTGCAAAATATGATCAACACAAGATTTGATACCTATTTTGGAAGATAAGACCAACACAAGGGTTGATCCTTCAATGCAATGGTTCAAAACCTATTTTTGAAAACATGATCAACACGAGGGTTGATTTTTGACAAAGCTTGGCCCGAAGAATATTTGAACTCTTTGGTCATAACTAAGACTTTTTGAAATTTCATGAATTTTGAAAAGGCCCTCATAGGTAATATCATTTATCTCATGAATGATGTCAGGATTGTCTCGCATTCTGAAAAGAATAGGAAATTTAAATGCCCCAATATGTCAAAGGGAAAAGAAGCAAAAAGATATAAAAGAAACTGACATTTCATTGATAAGCAAAAGGTTCAATAACAAGACTGAATATTTACAAGAACTTTGAAAAGAAAGGATTCAAAAAGACTGGGCTGACTTGCCCCTACAAGATGACTAATCAAAAGGGAAAATGACAGTGCAGAAAAACTTTAGGCATCCTTAATTCTTTGAGTGATCTGGAAATGGTTCTGTCAGGACTGCTGGGCGCTCTTCTTCCTCGTCCTCTATCAAAATACTTCTATCAATGCAGTCTTGTATCATGTGCTTGAGGACGAAGCAGTGCTCTGTGTCATGCCCCGTTGCTCTATGGAACTTGCAGAATTGATCTTTGAATTTTCCCAAGATTACGGGAGGATCCTCTATCTTAGGGAGTTTGATCATCCCATGCTTTAAAAGGTAATCCAGAACTGCTTCCAAAGTTTGATCTAATGGAGTGAAGACTCGATCTTTCTCCCACTTGATGTATTTGGGCTTCTCTTGCAGATCACCTTTTTGCTGAAGGCCAATCAGAAGCGGTTTATCATTGTTTTTAAAGGATTTCTCCTTCTGCCCCTTGTTCTGATCTATTCTCGGGTCGCTGCCACAGTTGTTCTTGTTTCCTTTGCTACTACTACCAAGATTATTGCAGGAGGCATCAACTGAATGAGCGAACTGCGCCTTCTTCTTCTGGTCTTGGACATTCTTGACCAGAGGCGTGCCCTCGTAAAGCCCGCTTTCTATTCCTGCTTCGAGCCATTCGGCTCGCTCAATCAATTTGATAAAGGATTTCGCCGGGGAAGTGGCGATCAGGCTCCTTATGGGCTGAGAGAAATTGTTGAGGATCACCTGCAATGCGTGTTCCTCAAGAATGGGTACCTTCATCTTATTACAGGTGCTTCTCCACCTGTGAATGAAATCACCTGCCCTTTCATTCTCTCCTTGCTTCAGGTTGTAAAGATGATTTAATGTAGGTGAGGCTTCAGTGTTGAATAAGAAGCGCTCGATGAACAGATTTACTACCTTATCGAACTCTCGTAGTTCGATAGGATTCACATGATCAGCATACCATCTGGCTGCTACACCCTCCAGACTGCGGGGAAAACAGATGAACAGAGCCCTGTTATCTTTCCTGAAACGGCTGCACTCTGCATAAAATGTGGCCAGGTGGGCTTTAGGGTTGCCAGTCCCGTCAAATTTGAAAAACTTGCGGGGAAGATTCTCCAGGTTATCATCCCCATCTAGACCATCGTAAAAATCTTCGCCAGTGTAGGTCTGCTTGCCCTTACCTTTGACTTGAATGTCTTTAATTGCTCGATTCATCTCCTTCATCTGCTTGCTCATCAGGTCCTCTGCTGGAGCCCCAGACTTGGGCTTGTTGACGGATTCAGGCTCTTTTGCAGCTATTTTTACGGACTGCCTTGGAGGATTCTGCTTGTAGACAATCTGCTCTTCCTCTTCTGATTCTTCCTCGACTGACTCTGATTCCTCAAAAGTAGTGTTTGGCTGTACCTTCTTCCTGATGATTCTGACTTGCTTCTTTATAGGCTTCTTCCTCAGCTTGCTTTTAGGAACTGCCTCTTTCAGCTTGGCCTTGGCTTGCTCCGACATCATCCTCGCCATCATCTTTTGGAACATATCATACATAGCGGGGTCGATGTCATCTTTCTTGTTCTGACCCTGTCCCCTGACTGATTTAGGAGAGCTTATCTCCTCCGCCTCACTGTCGTTGAGTTGAGGAACTGTTTCTTTTCCCGCTCTTGTTGTAACCATTTTCGGATATCGGTGATCTCTCTGTAGAGGAAAGAGGAGGTTTTTAGACCAGAGAAACTTTTTGGAGAAGTTTTGACAAGAGGGAGGATTTAGGTTGAAATCTAAACAATTTGTATCCCATTACTAGGGATTGAGTCACCACAAAATTTGTGACAATTGTGTTGTTTACTCTACGAGGGAGAGTAACCAACTAAAATATGAAAGAAAATATCATTTTGAAAAGGATATCTCTTGACGGAAAGAGATTTTTATGAAAATATAAACAAGAATATAAAGTCAGAAGAAAATAAGAGAATAAATGAAATGGTAAAGATTTAAAATTTGAAGAACTTGCAGGCAGAATCAGAAGAATTTTGAAGGAATTTAGAAGGAGAAGAGAAAGAAAAATACACCTGGGTTTTAAAAACAAAGAGAAAATTTTGAAATATATACCCAGGGTTTTGGAAAAAAATATAAGGAAGGTATATATATGTAATATTATTCAATCACAGACATACAAACAAGGATGCACAAACAGCACTCCCGAAAGCTGACTCTATATGCAATATTTGAAATGGCAAATAGGATCTTAATCCTAACTCTAAGATTTAGATCATCTGATTCCAATCAAGGTACGCCGATATACTCAAGCCGAAGCTCGAAGTACGTGGCATATAAAGATATCTCTTCGGTTCTAAGGTAATGGCTTCCCAACATCCTTGAGCACCTACCGATATACCTCGGACTATGGCCCTTAGGTACGTGGTAGGGGGCGTGAACCCAAATAAGTGGTCCAGTTGTGAGACTCTCTCCCGAACTATGGTTCAGTGAGACAGCCCAGCAACGTGAAGACCCGGACAATATAGGTAGGGATGTTTTCAAAATATGATCAACATGCAATAAAATCAGAAGGCTCTAATGCAAGTCCTAAAGAGATAGATTTAAATGAAAAGAAGCATACACTTGCATACATTGTTTACATTCAATCCCTAAAATTAAGGAGAGTTTGTATTTAAGACCTAAGTCTAATGTGAACATGGATAATCTCCTCAATATGGTCCTACCAAACCATACTTAGATCCTATATGAAAATAATGTCAGCTTAGGACAGAGTCTAGGCTCCTAAGGTTTGCATGGAAAATGTAGCTGACATATGTTAGAATAAAGACTTAGATTATATAAAAGCAAAGCAAAGGCATAATCTAACCAGACGGAGACGAAGTCTCATCTCGGTCGCCAAAACTGTGATCATCGCAAAAATTTTCCTATTCTCTTGTTGGTTTCTCTCTCTTTCTTCTCTTTTCCTTTTCTAACCTCTATTTTCCTCCTTTTTGAAGGGAGAAAAATAAAAGAAAGAAAAGAAAGAGAGAAGAGAAAAGAAAGAAAGAGAGAGAGAAGAGGAACTCTTTTGCGCGGTCTCACTTGACCTTAATTTGAAAAGTATTTAGCAAATAACTCGCCTCCGTTTTGAAAATTTGCGGGAAAAAGATGGAGAGACGGGATTCGCTCGTCGGTACGAGGTTCGACCGTTCCTGGCGCCTTTACCAGGGGTAATTGAACCAAGGATCGAATCTATGCCTTTTGCTTTGCCTAAATATAATCTAAGAATTTATCCTAACTCTAAATGCACAAAGAATCATACTTGTGCAATGCAAGGATATATGCTCTTTTGAAAATTGATTTAGAAATTTCCAAGTATTCTGAGATGAACTTGGTAAAGGAGTGAAGAAATGATTTAATCTAACTTATAACTTGAGCTAGATCAGAGGAATTCTAAGTTTTTGACGTAAATCAGGATTGAAAGAATAAATGAGAAAGAATGACTTGAAGCTTTGAAATGAAAGGAAATGAAGTTTCAAAGTAAAAAATGGACTTTGAATTTGAATTTGAATTTAGGAAAGGAAATGAATACTTGAGATGGAATTGAATTTGGATTTCTGAAGTTTGAAATTTGGAATGGACTGAGAAAATCAAATGGTATTTAAGAATAGAAATGGATTTAAGAGATTCAGATTAGATCCGAAAATGGAATTGAAATTGGATTCCGGATCCTAAACAGAATGGGATCCGAGATCTGGAATCCAAGATGGACTTTGGGTTCTGGATCCTGAAATGGAATGGATCTGAAGTCTGAGATCCAAATGTAGAGTTGGACTCTGGATCCTAAGATGGATTTAGATCTGAAGTCTGAGATCCAATGTAGAGTTGGACTCTGGATCCTAAGATGGATTTGGATCTGAAGTCTGAGATCCAAGGTGAAATTGGATTCTGGATCTTATAAATCGGATCTGAAGTCTAGGATCCAAAGTGAAATTGGAGTCTGGATCTTAAAGAGGAATTGGATCTGAAGTCTAAGATCCAAAGTGAAATTGGAGTTTGGATCCTAAAGAGGAATTGGATCTGAAGTCTGAGATCCAATATGAGTGTTGAATCCTGAATCGTAAAATGGATTTGGAGTTACATTCAAAAGATGAATCAAGAACTTTCAAGTTTAAATTGAACTTGAAAAATGAAATTTAGAATTTGAATATACAAACGAATTTCAAGGTTAAATTAGACCTTGAATTTTTGAATTTGGAATTTAGAAGATGAATCAAGAGTCTCAAAGCTAAAATTGAACTTTTAGTTTGATTAGAGTTTTGAATATAAAATGAATTTGGAATTTCAAAGTCAAATTGAACTTTGAAATCTGATTTGAATTTGAATACAAAAATGACTTTGAAATCTCAAAGTTAAATTGAACTTTGAGATTGAAAATGAAATTGAATTTGAAAATAAAAGGATGAATTGGATTTTATAAAAATAGATTGAGGAAGATATTTACATCACTTGGAGTTTTTTTTTTTTTTAAAAAAGAATTTTGAAAATATGATGTAGTTCTATCCTAAGTGATGAATGAATTTAAGGAATTTGAAATGGGATTTTGAAAAGCTATTTCATTCTTTGGATGAATTAAAATAAGATTGAAGATATAATACATCCTTGACTATGGTCATTGAATGTATTATATAATAATCTATATTTAAATTCAGGTGAAGAATGAAACACATTTGGTGCTTTTATAGAATTTAAAATGAAATTAACTCTCAATATACCCTGACTATGGCCATTGGTATATATTTTGAATTAATTTTAAGTTAAATTCTGATAAAAGAAGGAAATATTTGAAAATATGATGATTTTTGAAGAGGATCCAGTGTAGATCCAATGTTATTTTATAAAAGGTAAAAATCCTAAGTCTTGTTTACATCCTGACTATGGTCGTTGATGTAAATCATCAACTTAGGACTAGTTTACCTCTTATGAAATGATGCACGTGCCATTCGTGTCCACATTCGTGAATTTTTGAGAATAAAGGAGAAAATATGAGAACTAGTGATTCATGGTATTGGTATTTATAATGCTCATTCATTCTATCTAAAACTGGAAATATAAATTCTCATTTAAAATCGAACTATTACAACATATAAAATCGAATTTACAACTCCCAATAATGATCTTTTTCCACATATTCCCCTGCAAAATACTTGGTTAGTATGAAAAAACGGAAGAGAACTATCACATGGATTTCAAAAGATGCCAATGATAAGAAAAAATGCTCATATGTCAAGACATTTATGATGGAAAGATAGGAAATGATGTATATACCTATATACATACTTATATATATATGAGTAAATATATATATATATATACATATACATATATATGTATAGATTTATATATATATATATATATATATATATATATATATATATATATCACATACATACATTCAATATAGGTAGATGAGAGTGGCGATATTGTAAGCACGATGGTGCTTTTGTGAGCTAGAGATATATGCAAATGGTGTGAGGTAGGTCACAATAGTGTTATTGAAAATATAAGTATGCTGGGATACAATACAGGAGGGGAGAGAGAAAAGGTGCAGGGCGCAGCTGTATGAGATGGGTTGTGGCGAGTGGTGCTACAGTGCACAACCAGGGGTAAATGTCACTGTATAGTAAGTATGCACAAGGAAAAAGATATATGAGAATATGGAGCTGGAAAGGGGTGGGGACTGTGTATATGCTACTGTAAAAAAATATGTTATGGAAAGGTGGCAGCATCGATGAGTGAAGCTTTGTTGGTAGGAAGGCAAGGTAACAGGTTGTGAAGGGTTTTATATACTGATATCAGTTATAATGAATATGCATGGGAAGACTATGATGACAAATGTTGTGGAAGTGCAGTGCTGGGAAATACAGAAATACAAATGCAATTATAAAGTATTCTGGAGAAGATGGACATATAGGTGGGAATCTAATATGCAACAATGGGCTAAAATGTTCAGGAGCAATGTAGATGGATGGGCTGATTATGCAGCCCTTATGACTGTACTGGTGGTATCAGGCACCCTCAATGGCGACCTTCTTAAGGGGAGAGTACGCAGGCTTCTTAAACTTCCTTTGAGTTTCAGCAAAACAAACTTGACATTTTGCTGAAATGTGAAAAAAAATGTAGCTCACTGTACAAACAAGTGATATTGTGGAGTATACAAGATATATAATGTACAGTAAGTAAAATGACTTAATGCATATTACAATAAAACTGGGAGTCTATTTAGCAGCAAAAATAAAACACAAGAAAAAAAAAATTAATGAGTCTGGATAAACCTTCAATCAGAGTACCGGCTAATCCGACATATGTCATCAAATAAACACAGTTGCTAAATCCTACAAATGCTAATTCTGACTCTTAGAGGTGCACCTGTGTGTGTGTATAATGAGGAGGTGTAGCAGAATATGAACATGATGTGAGACTGATATGAAGGGATGCGTGTAGACTATCTCTCTCTTTTCTTTTCTTTTCTTTTTTTTTGATCTTACACAACAAACATTACTTATTCTTTTAATGTAAATTTTAATTTAACTTTTGCTAACCACCAAATGCCTATTGCAATCCCAGCAGGATGGAACAGAGCACCAGATTTTTAGTGCAATCTTGTGATGAATATGAGCAAAATTTAAAAAGAAGAAAACATGAAGTCTGGAAATTGCAGGATGCTGAGTGAATGAAATATATTTCAGGGTGAGCAGATTAAAACAAATAAATCCTAGCAGAAAAGAAAAAAAAAGAAAACAATAAAAAACAGAAGAAATACTGAGATATATGAGCTATAAAGATCTGGAAAAAAAATACAGAAATGGTTTTATGCTTTCCTATGCCAGCTGATTACAGGGATAAGAGATGTGATCACCTTATAATAGAGGCGTATGATGATACGATATGCAGGTAACAGGATCTTCTATATGGGAAGGGGCAAGAATGATTCCAGATGATGGGTCTTTTCAGACGAGCATGATATTGTCAACTTAGGAAGATGGGGAATTGACGGCTATCAGCTTCTGGAATATTTGGAGCAATTCCCAATCTGATTCTTCAGTCGGAGTCTGTTATGGATCAGCCCTGTCCATGGTGGATCCGATAGGGTTATGTTCCTGAGCCATTAACGCATGGATCTTCAACAATTTTCCTGTAACCGTGAAATTTTTTTAACAGATTTTACTGCGAATCTGGGTCGATTTGCAGTGAAGCTGACTCAATCCAACGTGATGTATTATGCAGATAAGGCACCAGCTGGTCATGTATTTCCCAAAAAGATCCAACACTTGTTGGTCATGTATTCCAAAAGATCCAGCATCTCGCTGGTCATGTATTTCCAAAGGATCCAGCATCTCGTTGGTCCTGTATTCCAAAAGATCCAGCTCCCGCTGGTCGTGTATTCCAAAAGATCAAACCCTTAGGGTGCGACTCCTCAATTCTATCATTTCCAAGATCTTCAATCTTTCAAATTCTATCAGTTTCCCAACCTTTGGTTGCAATATCTTCAAAATCTCATCATTTTCTCAACCCTCGGGTTATGACCTCCCAAATTCAATCACTTTCAAACCATCAGATTAAATCCTTCATTTTGAAATCCAGTTGTCATAACTGGTCGAGATTTGAAATCCAGTATTTTTTCACTGGTCGGGATTTGAAATCCAGTATTTTTCACTGATCGGGATTTGAAATCCAGTGTTTTCACTGGTCGGGATTTGAAATCCAGTTGTCATAACTGGTCGGGATTTAAAATTGTGAACACCCCAAATTTTTCAAAGTTTTGTAAAAATGACCCTTTTGCCCCTAACTCCATTTTCTGAGAAAAACAAGTCATTTCTTCAGATTCTCTGAATTAAAATTCATATTGACATATTCAAAATCAAACCCGGATCTGAATCCAGCACTTTAAATCCATATTTCCTCAAAATCCGGATCAAAACCCATTTCTGAAGAAATTTTCTCAAAATAGCTTTTTTAAATTCTCAGAAAAATTCCCTTTTGTAAATATTTTTGCAAAAACACAAAAAAATTAGTTTTAACCTTTGTTTTCTCACAAAACTTTAGGATTTTATTCTAAAAATACAAAAAATTAAAAAATAACACAAAAACCAAAAAAATTGAAAACAATAAGTTTAAGCTTTTAAAGTCATTTTTACTAAAAACCTCATTTTAGAAAAACACTTATGAAAAATCTTTTTAAGGGAGCCCCCTCTTTGTAAAAATCCTAAAGGGGCCCCTTTCGTAAAATTTGTTACTTAGGGTTTTTCTTCGTAAGAGAAGAGAGGGCGGCGCCTCTTTGGCAAAGGGGCTTCCTCCAACAAACCCCTTTGGCAGAACCACCCCTCTCTCGTTCATCTCCAGGGCCCTCTTTTTTTCCCAAACCCTCGCACGCTCTCAACCTTCGGGAAGCTTCCCCATTTTCGGCCCTCCATCGCCGCCCATCTCCAACCGATTTCTTCCTCCAGATCTTTCTCCTCCATCCTTAAAAGGGGCACGCAAGGCTCCCAATCGGGCACCCGTTACCACCCCAGCATCCTCTTCATCGCTCTCTCCTTCCCTCATCTTCAGCATCCATTAACCCCCGCATCATCTTTCTCCTTCATAATCCACCATTACGCTCCTGTTTCTTCCTCTCCATCGCTTCTTCACCTCCGCATTGCATCCTCTTTCACTTCTCATTTTGACCTTCATTTCATCGAATCCCTCTTCTTTCTGTCCCTTCATCTTTCCCCATCAATGGAAGGAGCTTCAATCCCGAAGCAATAGCCGTGGCAATACCCATTCCCCTTCTTCATTTCGAGGCATCCATTTTCCAGCGGCATTTCTTCTGAGAGAGTGCAAGCCGAAGGAGGTCGGCTACCTCTGCAAGGATCTCAAGCAACCAACTACCCCCTTCATCCGTTGAAGAAAACCGACCGACTACCCTTGCAATACCAAGTAGTCCAAAACGGTCCCTGCGGAAATTGGGTAAAAAAAAGTCTCTTTCTCCCCTCTTGTTTCGTTACCCTCTTCTATCTTGTTTTTCTGAATTTTTTTTTTTTAAGTACCCATACAGCACTGATCTCGCCAATAGCAAGTATCAATCTGTATAAAAGGTGCAAAATCAAAAGGAACGAATGGTTCCTACAATTTTCTCCCGTTTCTGTAAATTCCATATCCATATGCTTTATGTTTATGCTACCCCTTTTACGGTTATACTCTGCACATTTCTTTTTTTTTTTTCTCCTCTTTCTTCATGTATATATTGTCATAATTTTTCATTAATGTTGCTGCTAAAACATTCCGTCATTCAACTTGGTCTTCCATGGCAAATAAAGAAGAAAATTGACTAAGTCGGTTTGGAAGCAGTGGCTTGCGTAAATTCACCATCGGTAATCAAGGCATCAACACCCGACCTGTTCAGAAATGGGGGAAGCTTCATTTTTTTCATTATCACTGCCTGTTGTTTCTTGTATTTTTATTTTTTTTCTTATTAGAGACGTATTGCCATTTCTGAAGCTTTGATCCATCATTAAATGGGTGCCCATTGGTTCTGTTTTTTTGTTTTAACGCCACCTGCATCCCACCTTGTTATATATTGCCTGTGCATCTCCTAATCAAACTCCCTGTAGCATGTATACCCCCTCTATAATGTTCAATTTCAGTTCATTGTCCATCTTAAATGATCATACCTCTTTTATGCACTTTAGACACAGTACTACCCCTATGTTTTGGCTATAATATATGCTTACTTCCCAAATTTCTTTCTTTTTTTTTTGATTTATTTATTTATTTATTTATTTGGTTCACTAACTGGTGTCTTTTTGATCTGAGCATCTGGGTTGTTTCCATTTATTGGATGCATCTTACAGCATCACGGTGTCATCCAGCGTTATTGGTTTCTTCTGTTCAACACCATTATATCAATCTACAGCATAGTGCTCCAGCCACTGTCTCATTGGGAATAAGCTTGCATCACCTTTTATAGGCATCGACTCATTTAGAATGTTCATCTTGATGTGTGTCTGTCATTGTGAAGCAGGGAGTACATAAAGTGGGTGAGCTTCAGAGGCTAACAGCCTCATCTATCGAGAAAAGAGAGATGCCATGATCGTCTTGTGAGCCCATGCTTTAGAATAATTTTATATATGGCATCCTAAACAGGTAAGTCAGGCCTAAGAGTACAGTCATTCTCTTTTTTTTGTTTGTTTTGTGTAGAGGTAACCCATGAAAGGGTTTTGATGGCTGCAATAAACTGCCAGATTTCCTTGCCTCTAGGTTTTAGAAGTCCCTTTAACATGTTTTATGATAATAAACATTCATACTTAAGATACAATCGTGATTTTTTTTTTCCTCTCATGATGGATCATATAGAGTATTAATCATGTTGGTTTCTATCATTTTTTGCCTTGTTATCTCTGATGTATGTATGTCTCCGCAAAGGGATAGTCGGAATGGGTTCACTTGGCAAGCCATCCTCTGCATAAATGCTTAATACAAAAGTTCGGTGAAAAGGAAAAGCAACATAATAACAACATAGAACTTTCAAGTTGAAGGTATAACTGCGAATCGTAAGACCAAGAGGCATCCGGCTCTGCAGGTTCTTGTCCAGGCTCCATCAGGATACGTTGCAGCCTGTATGGTTTCTGGGTCTGTTTCCAGTGTAAAACAAGTGCAGCCACTCTATTATCTGGGATTGGCAGCATTACTGATGATAGTGGGAGGTTGAAGAAATAAAGAGGCTGAATCCATTGCATGGGTTGTTAAGGGCATAACGTCACAGGCTGTGTCAAAGTGAAATAATCTACAGAAGGGATGCTCGACCAAGACAGCATTCAATGCACCAAGGAACCATGCTAATCATCTGAGGAATCTTGATGCGGAGTCCCTTCAGATGCTCCTGCTAGACGAAGGTAAGAAAGGATATTCATATATGATAGTGGATATATGCAACATGGCTCACCAAGCTATGATCTATAAGTTCAAATGTTAGCTTGTTATGTATGTTCTGGAAGCTTCTTGTTTATATTTTGAATAAAATACTCATATTGAATGACTCCATTACATCCCCTGCGTATCATTCATCTACTCTTGTACAGCCATCATGCTACCTATAACATATTTACCTTGAACATATCCTGCTGCCTCCATGTATGCCACCCTGCAATATATATATAAATATATATATTTTTGTGAGACTAATGTATGTACTATAAATACCCCACTGTACAGTATCTCACTTTGTGAATTTTCCATTTCATAGCATATAGCATCATTTACCCAACACTTCATCTCCCACATTACATTGTTATCCCCACCAGCATTTATTCACACCCTTCCCCTGCACATAACACTTTTATTTCCGTTGTAACTTTCCATTCACCCACAAACAATGCCTAACATTGTTGTAATCTTCCACATGTTCTACCTATATAAGCATTGATTGATTCCAGCATGTTCCTAGAGTGTATTGAATGCTCAAATTACCAAAGCCACTGGTGTTTGTTTTTCTGTTTTAAATTTTATCTACATTTATGGACTATAGAATTTCATCTGTATCCATGAACCAACAACCCCTCACCTTCACTATGCATAACATTGTCTCACTCCAGCATATAGTTTTCATTTCCAATTCACTGTATATACCTACCTGTCATCTTCACTTCATACCAGCTGTCACATTTCCCATTATACCCTACAACACATTCATTCCAGCCTTTTTGTCTTCATATCATTCACTGTTTACTATGTGTTCACAGCTACCCATTACCCTCTATGTCTCACCTCGGTATCACCCCGTTCACAGTATATACCATTGCTGCACTCATATGAACACAGTTCTTTCCTTTCCCGGTGGTCGACACCCATGTTAATTCCTGTCATTACCTGCCACATATTCACCTTATTTTTCTTTAAATTCCCACATAGCCGATAGCGTTTAGCATGCATACCATTGATGCATTAATCTGTGTATGAATACAGATATCAGTGTTATAACATATTTGTGTCATCACTATTATGTTTCACCATTACTTCTTATATTACTAAGCACCGTCACCAGTCCCTTCATCACTTGCATCCCCTTTACCATCCAGCTTGCACCAGCTACTGCTGTAGCCTTTCCCATACTCACAGCAGTGCCAATGCACTGCTGTATCTCATCCTTTTAAATATTCACAGCAGTGCAGCAACCACGCTCACTTCATCTTCCATACAGCATATCCCTATTCTAATGGTGGCATTTGTATAAGTACTTCACCTAACCATTTATGCATTTGAGGCATTCATAACCCCCATTTAGGTATAAATAGCCCATATCATGCAATATATCATAGCCACTTGCATTTTCCTTACAAAACCACCTGTTGTATATGCATAATATCACATTTCTCTTACACATCAGTTCAATGGGTGTGACTATATTATACTAAATAACATGTATATGTATGTGTTTAAATATGTATATCATGCCATCTTAAAATTCCATTATGATATCTCTTATATATTATCTCTTGTTTAGGCTAACTCTTGTTTTTTTCAGGATTTCTTCTTTGAAGCCTTGACATTTCTTACATTCAATTCAAATTGATGTTGTAATAATTTAGATTTTAATGACAATCTATATTTCCTGCTTTAGGAAGAATGAATAAGCATGGTAAAATCATGAATTGTTTGTTTTTCGTGCATTTTTGCCTTTATTTCTCAAAATTCCCACAATGGTGAAACACGAATGGCACGTGCACTTTTTCATAAGAGGTAAGTTAATTCTAAGTTGATGATTTACACCAACGGCCATAGTCGGGGTGTAAACAAGACTTAGTATTTTTATCTTTTATGAAATAACACTGGATCCGCATTGGATCCATTTTCAAAATTCATCATATTTTCTTAAATATTTTTCTTTTATCAGAATTTAACCTAAAATTAACTCCATATATATACCAATGGCCATAGTCAGGGTATATTGAGGGTTAATTTCATTTTAAATTCTATAAAAGCACTAAAAGGGCATTTTATCCTTCATTTGAAATTAGATATGACTATTATATAATACATTCAATGACCATAGTCTGGGGTGTATTATATCATTAGTCTTATTTAAATTCATTTAAAGAATAAAATATGATTTTCAAACCCAATTTCAGCTTATGCAAATTCATTCATCATATAGGGTAGAATTGCATCATATTTTCAAAACTTCTTTTTCAAAATCCCAGGTGTTTCTTCTTTTTCATCAGATCTTATTCAAATCCAATTCTATCTCATTTTAAGATTCAAAATTTCAAATTCAAAGTCCAATTTGACTTTGAAATTCCTTTATAAACTTCAAATTTCCAACTCAATTCAAAATCCAATTTCAAAGTTCAATTTAACTATGAAATTATCTTCTGATTTCAGAAGCAAGTTCATCCCCTTATCTTCAATCAAAGTTTGGATTTGAATCTCAAGTTAAATTTGGGTTTCTAAAACCCAGATTCATCTTTAAAGGTCCTATTTGGACTTCTCAAAACCCAAATCCAAAGACAAATCCTAGTCTCAACTTGGATCCAGATTTCCAAGTATAAACTCCATTCCATTTTGGATTTCCCATCACAGATCCAAAATTCCATTTAGGGTCCAAATCCTTTAGATCTCCCATCACGGATCCAAATTCCATTTAGAATCCAAATCCTTATTCCCCTTTGGATCTCTAATCATAGATCCAAATTTCTCTTAGGATCCAAAACCCTTATTCCACTTTGATCTTCAATCATAGATCCAAATTTCTCTTAGGATCCAGATCCTCACCCTACTTTGGGTCTCAGTTTCAGATCCAAATCCATTCTAGGATCCAAAACCCAATTCTACATTTGGATCTCAGACTTCAGATCCACTCCATTTTAGGATCCAGAACCTAAATCCATCTTGGATTCCAAAGCTTGGATCCCATTCTTCTTAGGATCCAGAATCCAACTCTACTTTGGATTTCAGACTTTAGATCCAAATTCATTCTAGGATCCAGAATCCAATTCTACTTTGGATCTCAGACTTCAGATCCAATTCCCTCTTAGGATCCAAGGCCCAACCCTATCTTGGATCTCCAACTTCATGTCCCAATTCCATTCCAAATCTTGAATCTGATTCCATTCAAAATTCTAAAATCCAAAATCCACTTTAAATTCCAATTCTTAAAGCCAATTCCATTTCATTCAAACCAAGTTCTTATTTCGGATCCTAAATCCAAAAATCAACTCAAAACTCTATTCAGAATCCAGAACTTGGATTCGGATTTCATCTTGAAATTCCAACTGTTACAAATCCCATTCCTCAATTCCTTTAGATCCCCCACATTTCCTTCTAACTTCAAAAACTTCAAAGTTAGAATTCAATTTCATTCCAAATATTCATCCAAGTTTAAACTTCCAAATTCAAAGTCCATTTATGACTTTGAAATTTTCTTTCTTTCAGTTTTAAGATCATTCCTCTCAAAGATCTAAATTCATTTTCCTAAGCTCTGATTATTCTAAAAACTTAGAACTTCAAATCTTAAATTCTAAGTTAGAAAATATTTCTTCACTTTATCTGATTCACTTGGAAATTCTTTAAAATATTTTCAAAAAGAGCATACATCTTTGCATTTGCACAAGCATGATTCATTGTGCATTTTAGACTTAGGATAAATATTTAGATAATTTCTTAGCAAAGCAAAAGGCATTAATTTGACCCTTGGTTCGATTACCCCTGGTAAAGGCGCCAGGAACGGTCGAACCTCGTACTGACAAGCGGATCCCGTCTCCCAGTTTTCCCGCAAATATTTCAAAAACGGAGGCGAGTTATTTCAAATATTTTTAAAATTAAGGTCAAGTGAAACTCGCAAAAGAGTTCCTCTTCTCTTCTCTTCTTTCTTTTCTCTTCTCTCTTTCTTTCCGTCTTTTATCTTTCTCCCTTCAAAAAGGAGGAAAATAAGGGATTAGAAAGGAAAAGAGAAGGAAGAGAGAGAATATTACGAGAGGAAAAATTTTGCGATGATCACAGGTTTGGCGACCGTGATGGGACTCGTCTTCGTTCGGTCGAATTTAATGCATTTTCTTTTGCTTTGACATTATCTAAGTCTTTATTCTACATATGTCAGCTTCATTTCCATGCAAACCTTAGAAGCCTAGATTCTGTCCTAAGCTGACATCATTGCATATAGGATTTAAGTATGGTTTGGTAGGACCATATTGAGGAGATTATTCCATGCTCACATTAGACTTAGGTCTGAAATACAACTCTCCTCAATTCTAGGGATTGAATGCAAAACAATGAATGCAAGTGTATGCTTCTCTTCATTTTAATCTATCTCTTTAGGACTTGCATTAGAGCCATCTGATTTCTTGCATGTTGAACATATTTTGAAAACCTCCTTACCTATATTGTCCCGGTCTTCATATTGCTGGGCTGTCTCACTGAACCATAGTTCGGGAGAGAGCCTCACAACTGGACCACTTATTTGGGTTCGCGCCCCCCTACCACGTACCTAAGGGCCATAGTCCGAGGTATATCGGTAGGTGCTCAAGGATGTTGGGAAGCCATTACCTTAGAACCGGAGAAATATTTCTATGCCACGTACTTCGAGCTTCGGCTTGAGTATATTGGCGTATCTTGATTGGAATCAGATGATTTGAACCTTAGAGTTAGGATTAAGGTCCTACAAGCCATTTTCAAATATTGCATTTAGAGTCAGCCTTTAGGGAGTGCTGTTTGTGCATCCTTGTTTGTATATCTATGATTGTATGATATTTTATATTCCCTATATTTTCCAAAACTCTGGGTATATTATTATTCAAAATTTCCTCTTTGTTTTAAAACCCAGGTATATTTTTCTTTTTCTTCTAAATTCTTTTTTATCCTGCCTGCAATTCTTTAAAATTTTTCTTTTCTATATTCTATTCCTTACCCTCATTTACAATAAAAACATCTTTTGTCAGGATATGTCCTTTTCAAAATTTATCTTTATTTCACATTTTTTTTTCTTGTATCCTTTTTCAGAAAAATAGTGCGGTTGTCACAAATTCTGGTGACAACCCAATCCCTCGTAATGGGATGTTTTCATTTTCAGATTATGATTTCCTCCTTTATTAAAATTTCTTCTTAGATCTTTTTTTTCTAAAAGACCCATTTATACTCTTCAGAGAGCATCAACGCTATCAGTTGAGTCAGGCAAAGCTCAGAGATTACACTGCTCTAACATCCCAGTTATAAGCAGAGAGAGTAAGGAATGGATTCTCAAAAGTTTGTCAAAAGAGGGGTTCAGGACAGCAAAAGTGAGATCGATCCTGCGATATATCAATTATTCAAAAAAATGATGGTGGAGATATTATCTGAGCAAGCTGAAGCTAGTTGCGGAAAAGGTCCCACAGAAGGAAAGGCACCTGTCACCTTCCCCACGACTGAACACAGCCACATTAGTGCAGGAAACTCTAAAGCCAGCAGGGGCAGCAGTCAAGGCAACCAGGGCAGCAACTTGGGAGAATATAAAGGCCAAATTGGGAAATATTGTGAAAATCGTGATAGACCTCTTCAATACAATCCTCAACAGAAAGGCAAGAAGCAGGAAGAACCAAAGCGCAAGGATTGGAGCAAGGATCGAGATTTCACTCCTTTAGATCAACCGCTCGACACAATCCTCGAATATATGATGGCCAACGGATTACTCAGGCTCCCAAAAGCCGCCAACCCTTCCACAGTCATGGGAAAATATATAGACCAGTTCTGCAGATACCATCAAGTAACAGGGCATGACACTGAGCATTGCTTCATCTTCAAGAATATCGTTCAGGATTGCCTCGATAAGAATCTCTTTGTCAAAAACGAAGGAGAAAAGCATCCAGATCTCCTGAACATGCAAGCTCAGTCCAGCTACTAGGCAAGGGTCAGTGTTCAGCAGAAGTCAAACAAGCCGAAGAAAGCAAAGCATGAAGGCTGGGGTTATGATCGTCAGTTTACCCCTCTAGGTCAGCCGATTGAAGAAGTTCTCCAATATTTGCTCGAGAAAGAAATGATCAAGCTCCCAAAGCAGGATGATCCCTCTGTCACCAAGGGGAAATGGAAAGATCGCTTCTGCAAGTTTCATCGAGCAAGGGGGCATGACACGGAGCGCTGCTTCGTCCTCAAAAACATTGTGCAGGACTACATTGATAAAGAGCTTCTGGTACCAGAGGAAGGAGAAGAGCAGACTGCAGTTCCGCCCGAACCATTTCCATATTACTCAGAGAATTGAGAATGCCAAGAGTTTTTCGCTTTCATCCCTTTCTGTCAGTCGCTTTGTAGGGGCAAGTCAGCCCAGTCTTTGTGATTTCTTTCTAGTTAAAATACTTGTAAATATTCAGTTCTGTCATCAACTTTTGCTTATCAATGAAAAGTCGATTTTCTTTATATCTTTAATATTCAATACTTTCTTCCTTTTGCTATATTGGGGCATTAAAATTTCTTTTTCAAAAATTCGGGACAATCCTGACATCATTCATGAGAGAAATGATATTACCTATGAGGGTCTTTCAAAAATCATGAAAATTTTAGTTCATATATTTTATTATAACCTTTTTCAAAGATCAACCCTTGCGTTGATCATATTTTCTGAAGACTGATTTCGAAGATCAACCCTTGTGTTGATCATATTTTCCAAAGAATTAACTTCGAATCATTACATTCAAAGATCAACCCTTGTGTTGATCATACTTTCTAAAAAAAAAAAAATGGTTTCAAACCATGACATTCAAAGATCAACCCTTGTGTTGATCTCATTTTCCGAAATTTGATTTCATTACATTCAAACATCAACTCTTATGTTGATCATATTTTCCTAAAAATTGATTTCAAATCATTGCATTTCAAAAATCAATCCTTGTGTTGATCATATCTTCCAAAATTGGTCTTTCAAGCCATTACATTTCATAGATCAACCCTTGCGTTGACCATATTTTCTAAAAATTTGGTTTTCAAATCATTACATTCAAAGATCAATCCCTTGTGTTGATCTCATTCTCCAAAAATTTGGTTTCATTCAAAGATCAATCCATTGTGTTGATCTCATTTTCCAAAAATTTGATTTCATTCAAAGATCAACCTTGGTGCTGATCTCATTTTTCTATTTTTTTTTTTTATTTTATTGCATTCAAAGATCAATCCTGGTGTTGATTATGATTTCTAAAAAAATTGATTTCAAATCATTGCATTCAAAGATCAACCTCTACGTTGATCATATTTTCTAAGAATTGATTTTGAATCATTGCATTCCAAAAATCAACCCTCGAGTTGATCATATTTTTCTACAAATTAATTTACAAATCATTGCTTCAAAAAATTAACCCTCATGATGATCTCTCATGAATGATCCCTTTTCAAAGATTAGCTCTCATGGTTAATCCTTCTCTCAAAAAAAAATGATTTTCTCATCTTCTTCTCTCATTTTAAAGATCCCACATGCAGGCAGGATCAAAATTCTTTCCTCAACTTCTATCAACCTTTTGTTTATCCATTTTTATCAGTTTTATCAATTTTTATTTCATTTTTATTATTATTTATCCATCTTATTAATTCTCCTTGATTCTTATTTTTGAAAATTACCCTTTCAGGTTAAGGGATAAACCCGATGCCTCTTTTCCCATGAGGTATTTCTTTTTTCTTCTTTCTTTATCCTCCCCTTCAGGTTAAGGGATAAACCTGAAACCTCATCCTACGAGGTCTTTCTTTCTTCAGGATAAGGGATAGTCCTGAATGTCTTTTTCTTTTAAAAGCTTCGTTAATCTCTGCTAAGTCTTTTTCTTCATCCAATTTTATCAATTTTATTTCTTAATTAAATTTTAAATTCTTCCGATTCTTTATTAAAGTTTTTTTTCACCAACTTTTTGCCTAAATTTTATTCCTTTCCCATTCAGGATAAGGGATAATCCTGAAACCCCTCATAGGAGCAACAATGCTACCTGTGAGAATTATTTCCATAAAAAAATTCCTTGATTCTTCTCTTTCGTCAAATCTCCCATCAATTTCTATCTCTTCTCATTTATTCTTTTAAATTTTATTTCCTCCCCCAAGATAAGGGGGCAATCAGATTATTCAGTCCCCTAAACGGTCATTTTCAATCCCAGGTCCGGTCCTCGCACTGGCAAATTTCCAAAACTCAATCTCTTGTCAAAAACCCGAGTTTTCACTTGGACTTCTCCCTTTATTCTTTCGTTCGAAGTTCTGAGTTCCGACCAAGACTTCCTTTTGAATCCAATCATCGTATTGGAAATCCATCATTCCTTTGAAAATCCGAGTTCCAACTCGGATTTTTCTTCTATTATTTTCGGTCGAAGTTCCGAGTTCCGACTCGGACTTCCTTTTGAATCCAATCCTCGCATTGGAAATACTTCATCCCTTTGGAAATCCGAGTTCCAGCTCGGGTTCTTCTTCTATTATTTTCAGTCGAAGTTCTGAGTTCCGACCAGGACTTCCTTCTGAATCCAATCCTCGCATTGGAAATCCTTCATTCCTTTGAAAATCCGAGTGCCAGCTCTGGTTTTTCTTCTATTATTTTCGGTCGAAGTTCCGAGTTCCGACTCGGACTTCCTTTTGAATCCAATCCTTGCATTGGAAATCCTTCATCCCTTTGGAAATCCGAGTTCCAGCTCGGGTTTTTCTTCTATTATTTTCAGTCGAAGTTCTGAGTTCCGACCAGGACTTCCTTCTGAATCCAATCCTCGCATTGGAAATCCTTCATTCCTTTGAAAATCCGAGTGCCAGCTCGGGTTTTTCTTCTATTATTTTCGGTCGAAGTTCCGAGTTCCGACTCGGACTTCCTTTTGAATCCAATCCTCGCATTGGAAATCCTTCATCCCTTTGGAAATCCAAGTTCCAGCTCGGGTTCTCCTTCTATTTTTTTCAGTCAAAGTTCTGAGTTCCGACCAGGACTTCCTTCTGAATCCAATCCTCGCATTGGAAATCCTTCATTCCTTTGAAAATCCGAGTGCCAGCTCGGGTTTTCCTTCTATTATTTTCGGTCGAAGTTCCGAGTTCCGACTCGGACTTCCTTTTGAATCCAATCCTCGCATTGGAAATCCTTCATCCCTTTGGAAATCCGAGTTCCAGCTCGGGTTTTTCTTCTATTATTTTCAGTCGAAGTTCTGAGATCCGACCAGGACTTCCTTCTGAATCCAATCCTCGCATTGGAAATCCTTCATTCCTTTGAAAATCCGAGTGCCAGCTCGGGTTTTTCTTCTATTATTTTTGGTCGAAGTTCCGAGTTCCGACTCGGACTTCCTTTTGAATCCAATCCTCGCATTGGAAATCCTTCATCCCTTTGGAAATCCGAGTTCCAGCTCGGGTTTTTCTTCTATTATTTTCAGTCGAAGTTCTGAGTTCCGACCAGGACTTCCTTCTGAATCCAATCCTTGCATTGGAAATCCTTCATTCCTTTGAAAATCCGAGTGTCAGCTCGGGTTTTTCTTCTATTATTTTCGGTCGAAGTTCCGAGTTCCGACTCGGACTTCCTTTTGAATCCAATCCTCGCATTGGAAATCCTTCATCCCTTTGGAAATCCGAGTTCCAGCTCGGGTTCTCCTTCTATTATTTTCAGTCGAAGTTCTGAGTTCCGACCAGGACTTCCTTCTGAATCCAATCCTCGCATTGGAAATCCTTCATTCCTTTGAAAATCCGAGTGCCAGCTCGGGTTTTCCTTCTATTATTTTGGGTCGAAGTTCCGAGTTCCGACTCGGACTTCCTTTTGAATCCAATCCTCGCATTGGAAATCCTTCATCCCTTTGGAAATCCGAGTTCCAGCTCGGGTTTTTCTTCTATTATTTTCAGTCGAAGTTCTGAGTTCCGACCAGGACTTCCTTCTGAATCCAATCCTCGCATTGGAAATCCTTCATTCCTTTGAAAATCCGAGTGCCAGCTCGGGTTTTTCTTCTATTATTTTCGGTCGAAGTTCCGAGTTCCGACTCGGACTTCCTTTTGAATCCAATCCTCGCATTGGAAATCCTTCATCCCTTTGGAAATCCGAGTTCCAGCTCGGGTTTTTCTTCTATTATTTTCAGTCGAAGTTCTGAGTTCCGACCAGTACTTTCTTTTGAATCCAATCCTCGCATTGGAAATCCTTCATTCTTTGGAAATCCGAGTTCCAGCTCGGGTTTTTCTTCTATTATTTGAAGTCGAAGTTCTGAGTTCCGACCAGGACTTCCTTTTGAATCCAATCATCGTATTGGAAATCCATCATTCCTTTGAAAATCCGAGTTCCAGCTCGGATTTTTCTTCTATTATTTTCGGTCGAAGTTCCGAGTTCTGACTCGGACTTCCTTTTGAATCCAATCCTCGCATTGGAAATCCACCATTTCTTTTTCCCCTTCAGGTTAAGGGATAAACCTGATGCCAACTGCTAACGAGGTATTTCTTTCCTTCTTTCCCAATTCAGGATACGTGGATAAATCCTGAAAACAGACCACATGCAGTTAGGATGTGATGGTCCATTGAATCCAGAATTTCTCATATTTTACTCATCTTTACAACCCGGTCCTCACATTAGGGTATTTCCCAAAATCTTCAATCATATGTTGAGCTCATTTGGAAAATCCGGTTCTCGCGCCGGTAACCTTCTAAAATTCAATGCTCTGATCAAATTCTTTCCTTTTATAAAAATTCAAGATCTGACTTAAATCTGATGTATTTCCAAAAGATCCAGCATCTCACTGGTCATGTATTTCCAAAAGATCCAACTTTCGTTGGTCATGTATTTTCAAAAGATCCAGCTTTTGCTGGTCATGTATTTTAAACGTTCCAGCTTTCTGTTGGTCATGTATTTCAAACGTTCCAGCTTCTGCTGGTCTTGTATTTCAAAGGTTCCAGCTTTTGATGGTCATGTATTTCCAAAATCAAGAGATTGCGACTCAAGGTCTCATCAAAATCTATATTGAGTGATTATTTCACAAAGAATTCGTGAAGACTTCTCCAATTTGCTAAAAGCATTTGTTGATTCTAAATATTCTTACTGTACAAAAAGAATTTTCTTAGATTACCTCCTGTATTTCCTTCCAAAAGGTGAAACTTTTTGCGAAAAAGAGGTAAAATTCAAATCTTTTCCTGTTGATCAACCAAAAGGATGTAAGAAACGTCCTCAATATGATCAATGAAAGAAATCTTCAATGATATTGAAAAGCCAGAAGCGAATTGATATTGATCTTGGCTATGGTGCATGTTTTAAAAATAACTTTCTGGCAATCAGGCAATGGAAATATCTCGAGCTATAGAAAGAATCCACTCAACCCATCCCTTCTCATTTTCGTTTAAAAGTTGCAATCAAATATCCGCAAAAGGGATCTCTCAATTGTCGTCAAGATGAAGGCGAATTAAGCGGGTAGATCCCCGGGGCCAAAGAAGATTTGAAACATCTCCAAGATGACGGAGTTTGTGACGGATCGTTCCAGGGAAAGTTCGGATCGCTGTCGAGATGAAGGCAGATGCGATGAACCTACCGACAAACCCTAAAAGATATTTGATTTCAGACCTTTTTGAGCTAATATCATATATAATCCCTGAGAGAAAGAAGGATCGGAGCATCTCCAAAATGAAGGAGCTTGTGACGTACCCTTCCCCGAAAAAGAGAGAAAAGTCAGGACATCCAAATGAAGGATGATGGGAAAAACCGAGAAAGCCTAATGACTCAAAAGAGTGCAAAAAGATCATCGTGGGAAAACACCCAGATATCAAACTGCCGAAGTTGCCAGAAGTCATGTTTTCTCATGCAAAATTCTTTTATCAATATCTCTTCATTTTCTGCTTTTATGAAATTAAGAATATTTCTTTTATTCTCATATCAGGGAAATGGATAGCTTCCTTGAAGAAAATCATCAGTGCTAAAATTTTGAATTTGACTCTTAAAACTGAGGAGTTAACCTCATTTGGGGGAAATACTCTAGGTAAAAGAGAGAACATCTTTTGCACATACGTGCACATTTCCAAGTGTTTGAACCTACTATGATTTTATCTTATTGGCAAAATTTTCTAGCTATTCCAAGAATAAAATAAACATTCAATATCCATTTTGATGCAACCTAGCGTTGTTTATATTTCTCAAAAGAGTTGCCTCTGAAGGAAGTATCTCTTCCTGTCCCATCACGGTTTTCTCATTGAAGAATTCCGTATGGACAACCCACTCAGGATAAGGGTCAAACCTGAACCATTTGCGAAAGATCATTTAATTTCAAAAGCTATTTCAGTCTCAGCAAAGAGACGCCCAATTTCTTCCCCTTTTCAAAGCTTTAGGGACTCTATATTTCCTACTTTGCAAAAATCCCTCTCGGATTTGTTTGTCCAAATTCCGAAGGTCCCATCGTGCTTTCTCCATTTTCGAGAAACCTGTATGGTAGATTTTCCCCACTCAGGATAAGGGGCAAACCTGAACCATTTGCGAAAGATCATTTAATTTCAAAAGCTATTTCAGTCTCAGCAAAGAGACGCCCAATTTCTTCCCCTTTTCAAAGCTTTAGGGACTCTATATTTCCTACTTTTGCAAAAACCCCTCTCGGATTTGTTCGTCCAAATTCCGAAGGTCCCATCGTGCTTTCTCCATTTTCGAGAAACCTGTATGGTAGATTTCCCCCACTCAGGATAAGGGTCAAACCTGAACCCCCTACGAGAGGTCATAGATTTCAAAAGCTATTTCAGTCTCAACAATGAGACGCCCAATTTCTTCCCCTTTTTGAAGCTTTAGGGAACCCTATATTTTCCTCCTCTCGTAAAACCCCTTTCGGATTTGTTCGTCCAAGTTCTAAAGGTCCCATTATGGTTTCTCCATTTGAGAAATCCGTATGGTAGATTTCCTATCCAGGTTAAAAGTTAACCCGGAACCTCGCTTCGCGAGGTATCTTCCTTACAGGTTTGGGTTAAACCTGAGTCTCGTTCCAACGAGATTCTTCGTTTGGACGAGATGATTTCTTTCAGTCCCATCATGGCTCCTCCCATCAAGAAATTCATGCTTTGTATATCCATCGAGGATAGAATCCCACTTGAGCTTCATTTCACAAGGCCTTTCAAAAATGTCCCATCAAGGTATTGATGTATTCTTTTCCTCATTTCCAAATTCATTTTTGATATATTTTCGTCCCATCCAGGCTAAGGGCTAAACCTGAATCATTCCAAAAAGAGTATCTTGTCTCATCCATGAGACCTGATCAAAATTCTCATTTCCCACCATTTCATAATTTTCATCTAAAGTCCCATCACGATTTCCTCATTTTCTACTCAATCATATCATCTTCGAGAATTTTGTCTCCCCAAAACCATTAAGGATAAGATTTCAAAGCTTGAAAAACCATATTTTCAAAATAATTCTTCCACACCCAGTTCAGACCTGCTGACTGGGGCATTTTCAAAATTTGGAGTGTTGTCTTTGCCACTAAGCTCGGCTCTCAACCGGCTTAGTAGCAAAGAGGGGCATCTGTGAACACCCCAAATTTTTCAAAGTTTTGTAAAAATGACCCTTTTGCCCCTAACTCCATTTTCTGAGAAAAACAAGTCATTTCTTCAGATTCTCTGAATTAAAATTCATATTGACATATTCAAAATCAAACCCGGATCTGAATCCAGCACTTTAAATCCATATTTCCTCAAAATCCGGATCAAAACCCATTTCTGAAGAAATTTTCTCAAAATAGTTTTTTTAAATTCTCAAAAAAAATCCCTTTTGTAAATATTTTTGCAAAAACACAAAAAAATTAGTTTTAACCTTTGTTTTCTCACAAAACTTTAGGATTTTATTCTAAAAATACAAAAAATTAAAAAATAACACAAAAACCAAAAAAATTGAAAACAATAAGTTTAAGCTTTTAAAGTCATTTTTACTAAAAACCTCATTTTAGAAAAACACTTATGAAAAATCTTTTTAAGGGAGCCCCCTCTTTGTAAAAATCCTAAAGGGGCCCCTTTCGTAAAATTTGTTACTTAGGGTTTTTCTTCGTAAGAGAAGAGAGGGCGGCGCCTCTTTGGCAAAGGGGCTTCCTCCAACAAACCCCTTTGGCAGAACCACCCCTCTCTCGTTCATCTCCAGGGCCCTCTTTTTTTCCCAAACCCTCGCACGCTCTCAACCTTCGGGAAGCTTCCCCATTTTCGGCCCTCCATCGCCGCCCATCTCCAACCGATTTCTTCCTCCAGATCTTTCTCCTCCATCCTTAAAAGGGGCACGCAAGGCTCCCAATCGGGCACCCGTTACCACCCCAGCATCCTCTTCATCGCTCTCTCCTTCCCTCATCTTCAGCATCCATTAACCCCCGCATCATCTTTCTCCTTCATAATCCACCATTACGCTCCTGTTTCTTCCTCTCCATCGCTTCTTCACCTCCGCATTGCATCCTCTTTCACTTCTCATTTTGACCTTCATTTCATCGAATCCCTCTTCTTTCTGTCCCTTCATCTTTCCCCATCAATGGAAGGAGCTTCAATCCCGAAGCAATAGCCGTGGCAATACCCATTCCCCTTCTTCATTTCGAGGCATCCATTTTCCAGCGGCATTTCTTCTGAGAGAGTGCAAGCCGAAGGAGGTCGGCTACCTCTGCAAGGATCTCAAGCAACCAACTACCCCCTTCATCCGTTGAAGAAAACCGACCGACTACCCTTGCAATACCAAGTAGTCCAAAACGGTCCCTGCGGAAATTGGGTAAAAAAAAGTCTCTTTCTCCCCTCTTGTTTCGTTACCCTCTTCTATCTTGTTTTTCTGAATTTTTTTTTTTTAAGTACCCATACAGCACTGATCTCGCCAATAGCAAGTATCAATCTGTATAAAAGGTGCAAAATCAAAAGGAACGAATGGTTCCTACAATTTTCTCCCGTTTCTGTAAATTCCATATCCATATGCTTTATGTTTATGCTACCCCTTTTACGGTTATACTCTGCACATTTCTTTTTTTTTTTTCTCCTCTTTCTTCATGTATATATTGTCATAATTTTTCATTAATGTTGCTGCTAAAACATTCCGTCATTCAACTTGGTCTTCCATGGCAAATAAAGAAGAAAATTGACTAAGTCGGTTTGGAAGCAGTGGCTTGCGTAAATTCACCATCGGTAATCAAGGCATCAACACCCGACCTGTTCAGAAATGGGGGAAGCTTCATTTTTTTCATTATCACTGCCTGTTGTTTCTTGTATTTTTATTTTTTTTCTTATTAGAGACGTATTGCCATTTCTGAAGCTTTGATCCATCATTAAATGGGTGCCCATTGGTTCTGTTTTTTTGTTTTAACGCCACCTGCATCCCACCTTGTTATATATTGCCTGTGCATCTCCTGATCAAACTCCCTGTAGCATGTATACCCCCTCTATAATGTTCAATTTCAGTTCATTGTCCATCTTAAATGATCATACCTCTTTTTATGCACTTTAGACACAGTACTACCCCTATGTTTTGGCTATAATATATGCTTACTTCCCAAATTTCTTTCTTTTTTTTTTGATTTATTTATTTATTTGGTTCACTAACTGGTGTCTTTTTGATCTGAGCATCTGGGTTGTTTCCATTAATTGGATGCATCTTACAGCATCACGGTGTCATCCAGCGTTATTGGTTTCTTCTGTTCAACACCATTATATCAATCTACAGCATAGTGCTCCAGCCACTGTCTCATTGGGAATAAGCTTGCATCACCTTTTATAGGCATCGACTCATTTAGAATGTTCATCTTGATGTGTGTCTGTCATTGTGAAGCAGGGAGTACATAAAGTGGGTGAGCTTCAGAGGCTAACAGCCTCATCTATCGAGAAAAGAGAGATGCCATGATCGTCTTGTGAGCCCATGCTTTAGAATAATTTTATATATGGCATCCTAAACAGGTAAGTCAGGCCTAAGAGTACAGTCATTCTCTTTTTTTTGTTTGTTTTGTGTAGAGGTAACCCATGAAAGGGTTTTGATGGCTGCAATAAACTGCCAGATTTTCTTGCCTCTAGGTTTTAGAAGTCCCTTTAACATGTTTTATGATAATAAACATTCATACTTAAGATACAATCGTGATTTTTTTTTTCCTCTCATGATGGATCATATAGAGTATTAATCATGTTGGTTTCTATCATTTTTTGCCTTGTTATCTCTGATGTATGTATGTCTCCGCAAAGGGATAGTCGGAATGGGTTCACTTGGCAAGCCATCCTCTGCATAAATGCTTAATACAAAAGTTCGGTGAAAAGGAAAAGCAACATAATAACAACATAGAACTTTCAAGTTGAAGGTATAACTGCGAATCGTAAGACCAAGAGGCATCCGGCTCTGCAGGTTCTTGTCCAGGCTCCATCAGGATACGTTGCAGCCTGTATGGTTTCTGGGTCTGTTTCCAGTGTAAAACAAGTGCAGCCACTCTATTATCTGGGATTGGCAGCATTACTGATGATAGTGGGAGGTTGAAGAAATAAAGAGGCTGAATCCATTGCATGGGTTGTTAAGGGCATAACGTCACAGGCTGTGTCAAAGTGAAATAATCTACAGAAGGGATGCTCGACCAAGACAGCATTCAATGCACCAAGGAACCATGCTAATCATCTGAGGAATCTTGATGCGGAGTCCCTTCAGATGCTCCTGCTAGACGAAGGTAAGAAAGGATATTCATATATGATAGTGGATATATGCAACATGGCTCACCAAGCTATGATCTATAAGTTCAAATGTTAGCTTGTTATGTATGTTCTGGAAGCTTCTTGTTTATATTTTGAATAAAATACTCATATTGAATGACTCCATTACATCCCCTGCGTATCATTCATCTACTCTTGTACAGCCATCATGCTACCTATAACATATTTACCTTGAACATATCCTGCTGCCTCCATGTATGCCACCCTGCAATATATATATAAATATATATATTTTTGTGAGACTAATGTATGTACTATAAATACCCCACTGTACAGTATCTCACTTTGTGAATTTTCCATTTCATAGCATATAGCATCATTTACCCAACACTTCATCTCCCACATTACATTGTTATCCCCACCAGCATTTATTCACACCCTTCCCCTGCACATAACACTTTTATTTCCGTTGTAACTTTCCATTCACCCACAAACAATGCCTAACATTGTTGTAATCTTCCACATGTTCTACCTATATAAGCATTGATTGATTCCAGCATGTTCCTAGAGTGTATTGAATGCTCAAATTACCAAAGCCACTGGTGTTTGTTTTTCTGTTTTAAATTTTATTTACATTTATGGACTATAGAATTTCATCTGTATCCATGAACCAACAACCCCTCACCTTCACTATGCATAACATTGTCTCACTCCAGCATATAGTTTTCATTTCCAATTCACTGTATATACCTACCTGTCATCTTCACTTCATACCAGCTGTCACATTTCCCATTATACCCTACAACACATTCATTCCAGCCTTTTTGTCTTCATATCATTCACTGTTTACTATGTGTTCACAGCTACCCATTACCCTCTATGTCTCACCTCGGTATCACCCCGTTCACAGTATATACCATTGCTGCACTCATATGAACACAGTTCTTTCCTTTCCCGGTGGTCGACACCCATGTTAATTCCTGTCATTACCTACCACATATTCACCTTATTTTTCTTTAAATTCCCACATAGCCGATAGCGTTTAGCATGCATACCATTGATGCATTAATCTGTGTATGAATACAGATATCAGTGTTATAACATATTTGTGTCATCACTATTATGTTTCACCATTACTTCTTATATTACTAAGCACCGTCACCAGTCCCTTCATCACTTGCATCCCCTTTACCATCCAGCTTGCACCAGCTACTGCTGTAGCCTTTCCCATACTCACAGCAGTGCCAATGCACTGCTGTATCTCATCCTTTTAAATATTCACAGCAGTGCAGCAACCACGCTCACTTCATCTTCCATACAGCATATCCCTATTCTAATGGTGGCATTTGTATAAGTACTTCACCTAACCATTTATGCATTTGAGGCATTCATAACCCCCATTTAGGTATAAATAGCCCATATCATGCAATATATCATAGCCACTTGCATTTTCCTTACAAAACCACCTGTTGTATATGCATAATATCACATTTCTCTTACACATCAGTTCAATGGGTGTGACTATATTATACTAAATAACATGTATATGTATGTGTTTAAATATGTATATCATGCCATCTTAAAATTCCATTATGATATCTCTTATATATTATCTCTTGTTTAGGCTAACTCTTGTTTTTTTCAGGATTTCTTCTTTGAAGCCTTGACATTTCTTACATTCAATTCAAATTGATGTTGTAATAATTTAGATTTTAATGACAATCTATATTTCCTGCTTTAGGAAGAATGAATAAGCATGGTAAAATCATGAATTGTTTGTTTTTCGTGCATTTTTGCCTTTATTTCTCAAAATTCCCACAATGGTGAAACACGAATGGCACGTGCACTTTTTCATAAGAGGTAAGTTAATTCTAAGTTGATGATTTACACCAACGGCCATAGTCGGGGTGTAAACAAGACTTAGTATTTTTATCTTTTATGAAATAACACTGGATCCGCATTGGATCCATTTTCAAAATTCATCATATTTTCTTAAATATTTTTCTTTTATCAGAATTTAACCTAAAATTAACTCCATATATATACCAATGGCCATAGTCAGGGTATATTGAGGGTTAATTTCATTTTAAATTCTATAAAAGCACTAAAAGGGCATTTTATCCTTCATTTGAAATTAGATATGACTATTATATAATACATTCAATGACCATAGTCTGGGGTGTATTATATCATTAGTCTTATTTAAATTCATTTAAAGAATAAAATATGATTTTCAAACCCAATTTCAGCTTATGCAAATTCATTCATCATATAGGGTAGAATTGCATCATATTTTCAAAACTTCTTTTTCAAAATCCCAGGTGTTTCTTCTTTTTCATCAGATCTTATTCAAATCCAATTCTATCTCATTTTAAGATTCAAAATTTCAAATTCAAAGTCCAATTTGACTTTGAAATTCCTTTATAAACTTCAAATTTCCAACTCAATTCAAAATCCAATTTCAAAGTTCAATTTAACTATGAAATTATCTTCTGATTTCAGAAGCAAGTTCATCCCCTTATCTTCAATCAAAGTTTGGATTTGAATCTCAAGTTAAATTTGGGTTTCTAAAACCCAGATTCATCTTTAAAGGTCCTATTTGGACTTCTCAAAACCCAAATCCAAAGACAAATCCTAGTCTCAACTTGGATACAGATTTCCAAGTATAAACTCCATTCCATTTTGGATTTCCCATCACAGATCCAAAATTCCATTTAGGGTCCAAATCCTTTAGATCTCCCATCACGGATCCAAATTCCATTTAGAATCCAAATCCTTATTCCCCTTTGGATCTCTAATCATAGATCCAAATTTCTCTTAGGATCCAAAACCCTTATTCCACTTTGATCTTCAATCATAGATCCAAATTTCTCTTAGGATCCAGATCCTCACCCTACTTTGGGTCTCAGTTTCAGATCCAAATCCATTCTAGGATCCAGAACCCAATTCTATATTTGGATCTCAGACTTCAGATCCACTCCATTTTAGGATCCAGAACCTAAATCCATCTTGGATTCCAAAGCTTGGATCCCATTCTTCTTAGGATCCAGAATCCAACTCTACTTTGGATTTCAGACTTTAGATCCAAATTCATTCTAGGATCCAGAATCCAATTCTACTTTGGATCTCAGACTTCAGATCCAATTCCCTCTTAGGATCCAGGGCCCATCCCTATCTTGGATCTCCAACTTCATGTCCCAATTCCATTCCAAATCTTGAATCTGATTCCATTCAAAATTCTAAAATCCAAAATCCACTTTAAATTCCAATTCTTAAAGCCAATTCCATTTCATTCAAACCAAGTTCTTATTTCGGATCCTAAATCCAAAAATCAACTCAAAACTCTATTCAGAATCCAAAACTTGGATTCGGATTTCATCTTGAAATTCCAACTGTTACAAATCCCATTCCTCAATTCCTTTAGATCCCCCACATTTCCTTCTAACTTCAAAAACTTCAAAGTTAGAATTCAATTTCATTCCAAATATTCATCCAAGTTCAAACTTCCAAATTCAAAGTCCATTTATGACTTTGAAATTTTCTTTCTTTCAGTTTTAAGATCATTCTCTAAAAACTTAGAACTTCAAATCTTAAATTCTAAGTTAGAAAATATTTCTTCACTTTATCTGATTCACTTGGAAATTCTTTAAAATATTTTCAAAAAGAGCATACATCTTTGCATTTGCACAAGCATGATTCATTGTGCATTTTAGACTTAGGATAAATATTTAGATAATTTCTTAGCAAAGCAAAAGGCATTAATTCGACCCTTGGTTCGATTACCCCTGGTAAAGGCGCCAGGAACGGTCGAACCTCGTACTGACGAGCGGATCCCGTCTCCCAGTTTTCCCGCAAATATTTCAAAAACGGAGGCGAGTTATTTCAAATATTTTTAAAATTAAGGTCAAGTGAAACTCGCAAAAGAGTTCCTCTTCTCTTCTCTTCTTTCTTTTCTCTTCTCTCTTTCTTTCCGTCTTTTATCTTTCTCCCTTCAAAAAGGAGGAAAATAAGGGATTAGAAAGGAAAAGAGAAGGAAGAGAGAAAATATTACGAGAGGAAAAATTTTGCGATGATCACAAAAATCCAGTATTTTTCACTGGTCGGGATTTTAAATCCAGTATTTTTCACTGTTCGGGATTTGAAATCTAGTGTTCTCACTGGTCGGGATTTGAAATCTAGTATTTTTCACTGGTCGGGATTTGAAATCTAGTATTTTTCACTGGTCGGGATTTGAAATCCAGTTGTCATAACTGGTCGGGATTTGAAATCCCGTATTTTTCACTAGTCGGGATTTGAAATCCAGTATTTTTCACTGGTCGGGATTTGAAATCCAGTTGTCATAACTGGTCGGGATTTGAAATCCAGTATTTTCATTGGTCGGGATTTGAAATTAAGTTCTCATAACTGGTCGGGATTTGAAATTCAGTATTTTTTACTGGTCGAGATTTGAAATCCAGTTTTTATAACTGGTCGGGATTTGAAATCCAGTATTTTTCACTGGTCGGGATTTGAAATCCAGTATTTTTCACTGGTCGGGATTTGAAATCCAGTTGTCATAATTGGTCGGGATTTGAAATCCAGTATTTTTCACTGGTCGGGATTTGAAATCCAGTATTTTTCACTGGTCGGGATTTGAAATCCAGTTTTTATAACTGGTCGGGATTTGAAATCCAATATTTTTCACTGGTCGGGATTTTAAATCCAGTTTTCATAACTGGTCGGGATTTGAAATCCAGTTCTCATAACTGGTCGGGATTTGAAATCTAGTATTTTTCACTGGTCGGGATTTGAAATCCAGTTCTCATAACTGGTCGGTATTTTGAAATCCAGTATTTTTCACTGGTCGGGATTTGAAATCCAGTATTTTTCACTGGTCGAGATTTGAAATCTAGTTTTCATAACTAGTCGGGATTTGAAATCCAGTTCTTATAACTGGTCGGGATTTGAAATCCAGTATTTTTCACTGGTCGGGATTTGAAATCCAGTTTTTATAACTGGTTGGGATTTGAAATCCAGTATTTTTCACTGATCGGGATTTGAAATCCAGTTTTCATAACTGGTCGGGATTTGAAATCCAGTTTTTATAACTGGTCAGGATTTGAAATCCAGTTTTCATAACTGGTCGGGATTTAAAATCTAGTTTCTCATAACTGGTCGGGATTTCCAAAGTCTAATATCTCATCAATCAAAGTTTTCCATGGTCTGATTTCTCTAACATTCCTTTAAAATACAGCTAAAGGTCTCATAAAAATTCATAATGAGTGATTATTTCACAAAAGAATTCTGGAATGTTATGCCAATTTGCTAAAAACAGTTGTCGATTCCAATATTCTTACTACACAAAAAGAATTTCCTCAGATTACCTCTAATATTTCTTTCTAAAAGGGTGAAACTTTTTGCAAAAAAAGAGGTAAAATTCAAATCTTTTCCTGTTGATCAACCAAAAGGACGTAAGAAATGTCCTCGATATGATCAGTGAAAGAAATATTCAATGATGTTGAAAAGCCAAAAGTGATTTGTTATTGATCATGGCTATGACACATGTTTTAAGACGACTTTCTGGCAATCAGGCAGTGGAAAATTCTTGAGCTATAAAAAGAGAATCCACTCAACCCATATCTTCTCGTTCATTTAAAGTTGTAATCAAATATCCACAAAAGGGATCTCTCAACTATCGTCAAGATGAAGACGAATATGCGAGCAGACCCCCGGGGCCAAAGAAGATTTGGATCATCTTCGAGATGAAGGAGTTTGTGAAGGATCTTTCCAGGAAAAGTTCAGATCACCGTCAAGATGAAGGCGAGTGTGATGAGCCAACCGACAAACCCTAAAAGATATTTGATTTCTGCTATCATCTAAAGACCCTTTGAGCCTATATAATACCTGAAACAAAAGAAGGATCGGAACATCTCCAAGATGAAGGAGTTTGTGACATACCCTTCCCTGAAAAAAAGAGAGAAAAGTCAGGACCCATCCAAATGAAGGATGATGTAAAAGCCCGAGAAAGTGCAGTGACTCAAAAAGAGTGCAAAAGGATCATCATGGGAAAACACCCAAATATCAAACTGCCAAAGTTGCCAAAAGTCATCTTTTCTCATACAAAATTCTTTTACCAATATCTTCTCACTACTTGTTTTTATGAAATTAAAAATATTGTTTCTCTTCTCATATCAGAGAAATGGATAGCTCCCTTGAAGAAAATCATCAGCGCTAAAATTTTGAATTTGACTCTTAGAACCAGGGAGTTAACCTCATTTGGAGAAAATACTCTAGGTAAGAGAGAGAATATCTTTGCACATACGTGCACATTTTCAAGTGTTTGAAACAACTACAATTTTATCTTATTGGCAAAATTTTCTAGCTATTCCAAAAATGAAATAAATGTTCAATATCCATTTTGATGCAACCTAGCGTTGTTTATATTTTCCAGAAGAGTTGCCTCCTTCAGAAGAAGTATCTCTTCCTGTCCCATCGCGGTTTCTTCAGTCGAGGATTTCGTATGGTGGTACCCACTCAGGTTAAGGGTCAAACCTGAACCTTCTGCGAGAGGTCATTGATTTCAAAAGCTATTTCAGTCTCAGCAATGAGACGTCTAATTTCTTTCCCTTTTCAAAGCTTTAGGGAACCCTATATCTTCCTTCTTTCATAAAAACCCCTTTCGGATTTGTTCATCCAAATTCCGAAGGTCCTATTATGGTTTCTCCATTTGAGAAACCTGTATGGTAGACTTCCTATTTCAGGTTAAGAGTTAACCCGAAACCTCGCTTCGCGAGGTATTTTCCTTTCAAGATTGGGTTAAACCTGAGTCTTGTTCCAACGAGATTCCTCGTTTTGACGAGATGTTTTCTTTTAGTCCCATCATGGCTCTTCCTATCAAGGAATTCGTGCTTTGTATATCCATCCAGGATAGGATTCCACTTGAGCTTCATTTCACGAGGCATTTTTCAAAAATGTCCCATCAAGGTTCTCATGTATTCCTTTCCTCATTCAATTCATTTTTGATATATCTTCGTCCCATCCAGGATAAGGGCTAAACCTGAATCATTCCAAAAAGAGTATCTCGTCTCACCCATGAGACCTGATCAAAATTCTGATTTTCCACCATTTCGGGATTTTCACCCAAAGTCCCATCACGATTTCCTCATCTTTTACTCAATCATATCATCTTTGAGGATTTCGTCTCCCCAAAACCATTCAGGATAAGGTTTTAACCTTGAGAAGCCATGTTTCTAAAATAATTTTTCCACACCCAGTTTAGATCTGCTGACTGGGGCATTTTCAAAATTTGGAGTGTTATCTTTGCCACTAAGCTTGGCTTTCAACCGGCTTAGTAGCAAAAAGGGGCATCTGTGAACACCTCAAATTTTTCAAAATTTTGAAAAAATGACTCTTTTGCCCCTAACCCCATTTTCTGAGAAAATCAAAGCAATTTTAAAGCTAAATTTCAGTCATTCTTCAGATTTTCTGAATTAAATTCCATATTGCTACATGCAAAATTAATTTCGGATCCAAATCCAGTACTTTAAATCCTTATTTCCTCCAAATCCGGATCCAAACCCATTTCTGAAGAAATTTTCTCAAAATAGCTTTTAAATTCTCAGAAAAATTCCCTTTTGTAAATATTTTACAAAAACACAAAAAAATTAGTTTAAATCTTTGTTTTCTCGCAAATCTTAGGATTTTTACTTAAAAATACAAAAAAATGCAAGATAACGCAAAAACCAAAAAAAAATGGAAAATTTTGAGAAGAACGAATGAGTTAAAACTTTTGAAAATCAATTTTGCTAAAAACCTCGGGAGCCCTTTTGTTGTAAAAACTTGAAAACCGAAGGGGGGGTCTTTTGCAAAAATTTTGATTAGGGTTTTAAAAACCCTTCGTAAGTAAGCCAACCCCCTTTCTCGGCTTCCATCCACAGGCCATCGCACGCCGCCCTCCTCGCCTCTCTCTCTCAGCCTCTATTACCCACTGAAACCCTCCTCTTCCCACTGCTCATCTCCAACCGGCTACCTTCCCGAACCTTCCCTGTTCCTCCTTAAAAGGGGACTCGGGACACCCTTTTTGATCCATCCGTCATCACCTCCGCACCCCCTCTTCTCCCTTCTGGCTTCTTCTTCTCTCCTCTCCATTTTTCATTCCTCCCTCTGAGGCCTTCCTTGCAAGAATCAGAGAACAACTTCTCGAGATGCCCCCTCATTGGTTCTCATCTCCCCTTTGAATCCCTCCTTCATGCATCTGATTCGCCTTTCCCCCTCTTGATAAAAAGTTTAGGATTTTGAATCCCCTGCAGATCCCTATCCAGGTACTTTGCTGTGTAAACCTTGGTCTGAAGATTACCCTTGAGTGTCATGCTAAGCTCTTGTAGAGGTTTGGTTTGATATCAGTTCTATGACCTGTTTGTTCTGGATTAAAATTTTCTGTCTTCAGGGTGACAACTTTGGGTTGATCGAACTCAGAATTTGCTAAGGGGATCGTTTCCACTCCTCTGGATCATCGCACACGCAGCTCTCAGGAGGGTGTTCCAGGAGTTCACCTATGAGGAGTCTCAATTCCTCTTCCAATTTAACCCCCTGAGCCGACCCAGAGCATAAGCAGAATGGGATAGATCCAAATACTTGGAATAAAGCCCATCAGATAGATACTCTGTCCCCTGCAAAATTTGTTTCGGTATTTCTCTTTGCTCATACCTGCTTGTATTGAATTCATTGGGCCATTTTTTTTTTGTTTCTTTTGTTTTGTTTTGTGTTATGGCATATATTGCACCTAACCATGCCCAGATTTCTGTTGGGAATTAAGGTAGCCAATTACTACTATCAAGGTTTGTCCGTGTTCAAATTCTGTTCATGCTTGTTGGTTAAACTCTGTTAATCCTGCATTTAAGCAAGATATCATGCTGCTTACCAGACTGTATCCAGGCCCCATTTAAGTTTTTTTTTTTTTTGGTTACTTGCATTAACCAGATCTTGTTATTATTCTTTAAGTTAAGTTGTTCAAGGTGTCAACTAAGTTGGAGGCAGTTCCCTAAATGATGGCAATGTCTGATGTTTTGCATCAGGGATTACACTATCCAGCATATTTTGCCATTTGCATTTTCTTGATCTCCAGCCGAGCTCACTTGGTGAGTCTCACCTGCTGCTTGCATTTTCTGTGTAGATATGATGGCCGAGCCCATTCACTGGACTCATCCATTATGTACATCCCCTGTAGCACATATATCACATACAACAACCCTTGCTGTCATCACTACCACAAACCAGTGCAATCTTCCATTTGTAGGAGCCGCTTCACTGATGAATTTGTCTTCATCAAAACCACCATTACAGCTCATCTTCAGCCCACACGTGTGCAGATTCTGTGTGGTATGGAAAATGGCAATGTTACTGTCATTTAGTAGTGCACAGGTTAGAAGATTTGCCTGGTCTAACAGTTGAGTGTCCAGAACAATTGCCGGAAAGAGCGGCTGATTTCGTTTGAATGGAGTTAAGAGGATTGCTGTATAGTTTCTTCCGGTAAGATTGTTCACTTTTGATTGTAATTGCAGCAACTTGTTATAGGTTTATTTCCTATGTTAACATCATTTTATTGTTAATATATGATGATTTTGCATACCATTGATCATAGCATATATAGTTTGCCTAGTATTGCATTGTTTTAGTGTTAATAGATATTGATATTTAATTTCTGCAGTGCTATTCATTTGCAAGCCTACAAGTTCACTTGCTTTAGATAGAATATGTACAATTTCTTTCTAATCAAGTGTTTTGCAGGGAATATGTGGAAGATATCGTTACTTGGAGTTGTAAAAATTTCATGTATTGTAATAGTTAGATCATAGTAAGAATCTATATTTCATGTTTTAGATAGAATGTATGAGCATTGTAAATGTCATAAATGGATCATCTTTATGCTTTTTGCCTTTATTTCTCAAAATTCTCACAATGGTGAAACACGAATGACACGTGCACCATTTCGTAAGAGGTAATTAATTCTAAGTTGATGATTTACATCAATGGCCATAGTCAGGATGTAAACAAAACTTAGTATTTTTAGCTTTTATAAAATAACACTGGATCCACACTGGATGCTTTTCAAAAATCATCATATTTTCTTTAAATATTGTTTTCTCTTTTATCAGAATTTAATTTAAAATTAATTCAATACATATACTAATGGCCATAGTCACGGTATATTGAGAGTTAATTTCATTTTAAATTCTATAAAAGCACCAAAAATGTATTTTATTCTTCACTTGAATTTAAATGTGGTTATTATATAATATATTCAAAAACCATAGTCAGGGATATATTATATCTTCAACCTCATTCTTAATTCATTTAAAGAATGAAATAGCTTTTCAAAAACCAATTTCAAATTCTTTAAATTCATTCATCATTTAGGATAGAATTGCATCATATTTTCAAAAATTTCTTTTTCAAAATCCAAGTGATTGTGAATATCTCTTCTTCAATTTCTATTTCAATTTATCAATTCTATCTCAAAGTCCAAATTTTGACTTTGAAATCAAATTCAAAGTTTAATTCAACTTGATTCCAAAAATCAAGCTTCAAATTCAAAGTCCAATTTGACTCTGAAGTTCATTTGTATATTCGAAGTTTAATTCTCAAATCAACTTTGAAATTCCAAATTCATTTTCAAAATTCAAATTCAAATTCAATTCAGATATCTCAAAATTCCATCTTTCAAAGTTCAATTTAACTTTGAAACTTCTGAGTTATCTTCTGATTTCACATTCGAAATCAAGCTTACCTTCCAAATCAAAATCAAAGTTTGAGATTGATTCTGAATCTCAACACTTAACTCTTCCTAAAGTTTTAAAATTCAATGTGGGTTTTCAAAACCCAGATCCATCTTTAAAGGTCCCATTTGGATCCTTAAAATCCAAATCCAAAATTAGATCCTAATCCCGACTTGGATCTAGATTTCCAAGTACAAATCTCCAAATTCCAATTCTTAAAACCAATTCCATTTCATCCCAAAATTCAAATCCAATTCCCATTCACGATTCTAAATCCAGAATTCAATCTCTCTTGAAATTCAACTCTATTTAGAATCCAGACTTCGGATTTAGATTCCATCTTTGAATTCCAAACTTTCAAATCAATTCTATTCTATTTCCTACATTTTATTTTGATTCCAAACTTCAAAAGTTAGAATTCAATTCCATTTTCATCTCTATTCTGATTCAAAGTCCATTTATGACTTTGAAGTTTCCTTTCTCCTCCTTATCTCAATTTCAAGATCCTTCCTTTCAAAAGTCTAGATTATTTTCCCAAGCTCTGATTATTTCAAAAACTTAGAACTTTAATCTTAAATTCTAAGTTAGAAACCATTTCTTCACTCTATTATCAAATTCATCTCAGAAACACTTGGAAAATTCAAAAACATCTTTTAAAAGAGAGCATACATTCTTGCATTGCACAAGCATGATTCTTTGTGCATTTTTAGACTTAGAATAGATTCTTAGATAATTTCTTTGCAAAGTAAAAGGCATAAAATTTGACTCTTGGTTCGATTACCCCTGGTAAAGGCGCCAGGAACGGTCGAACTTCGTACCAACGAGCGGATCCCGTCTCCCAATTTTCCCTCAAATATTTCAAAAACGGAGGCGAGTTATTTTCTTTTCAAAATTAAGGTCAAGTGAGACCCCGCAAAAATAGTTCCTCTCTCTCTTCTTTTCTCTTCTCTCTTTCTTTCTGTCTTTTATTCTTCTCCCTTCAAAAAGGAGGAAAATAGAGGTCAGAAAAGGAAAAGAGAAGGAAAAGAGAGAAATACCAAGAGAGGAAAATTTTTTGCGATGATCACAGGGTTCCTTGTATGAAATTGGAATTTTGTTTCGCAAACGGTTGACAAAGACACGAGTCCCTTCAAACTCTCCTTGAAAAGGGGCTAAGTGAACGAATTGGATAGCATGCGAAAAGAGCGAGCTCCCTCGAATTCTCCCTATAAAAAGGGTCTCTCGCAAGAGAAAATGATTGAAATTGGATATTGAGTGACCCAAAAGGGTCGAATTTGGAAATTGGAAATTTGATTTTTGGATTCTGAAATTTGGTATTTGAAATTGAAGTTGGAAATCTGGAAATTGGAAATTTGAAAGTTTGAAATTTGAAATTTGAAATTTGAAATTTGAAATTTGAAATTTGAAATTTGAAATTTGAAATTTGAAATTTGAAATTTGAAATTTGAAATTTGAAATTTGAAATTTGAAATTTGAAATTTGAAATTTGAAATTTGAAATTCGAAATTGATTGACCTAAAGGTTGAAATTGGAAATTTGAAATTTGAAATTTGAAGTTTGAAGTTTGAAATTTGAAATTTGAAATTTGTAATTGGAAATTTAGAAATTTAAAATTTGGTAATTGGGAATTTAAAAATTGGAAATTGATTGACTCAAAAGGTCGACATTTGAAATTGGAAATTGGATGACCTGGAGGTCAAAATTGTGAATTGGTTTACTGGGAATGACATGGGTTCTGTAGGGATTCAGCCTAAGAACGACATTGGTTCAATTAAGAACGTCATTGGTTCACTGGGAACGACATGGGTTCTCTAGGGATTCAGCCTAAGAACGACATTGGTTCAATTGAGAACAACATTGGTTCACTGAGAACGACATGGGTTCGATAGGGATTCAGCCTAGGAACGACATTGGTTCAATTAAGAACGACATTGGTTCACTGGGAACGACATGGGTTCGATAGGGATTCAGCCTAGGAACGACATTGGTTCAATTGAGAATGACATTGGTTCACTGGGAACGACATGGGTTCGATAGGGATTCAGCCTAAGAACGACATTGGTTCAATTGAGAACGACATTGGTTCACTGGGAACGACATGGGTTCGATAGGGATTCAGCCTAAGAATGACATTGGTTCAATTAAGAACGACATTGGTTCACTGGGAACGACATGGGTTCGATAGGGATTCAGCCTAAGAACGACATTGGTTCACTGGGAACGACATGGGTTCGATAGAGATTCATCCTAGGAACGACATTGGTTCAATTGAGAACGAAATTGGTTTACTGGGAACGACATGGGTTCGATAGGAATTCAGCCTAGGAACGACATTGGTTCACTGGGAACGACATGGGTTCGATAGGGATTCAGCCTAAGAACGACATTGGTTCAATTGAGAACGACATTGGTTCACTGGGAACGACATGGGTTCGATAGGGATTCAGCCTAAGAACGACATTGGTTCAATTTAGAACGACATTGGTTCACTGGAAACAACATGAGTTGTGTAGGGATTCAGCCTACGAACTATCAATTCCATAGGGATTTAACCTGAGGATCACAGTTTAAGAAGGAAGAGTTCAACTTGTGAGCTTTGAATGGACCAGGTGCTAAACTGGGTTTTTGAGGAAAGATTCGAATCGGAATTCAAGTCTTTAAGGAAAAACTAGATTTATTGGATTTTGAAAGAGGGTTGGATCGGAACTCAGATATTCTAGACCAATTTAGATGCAAAAGAAAACTCGGGTCGGAACCCGAATCTTCGAAGGAACACTAGATCCATTATGAAAGGAAAAGAAATTCGAGTCAGAACTCGAATCTTGGAGGAAAGGTAGATCAATTTGAAAGTAAAAGAAATTCGATTCGGAACCCGAATCCTGAAGGAAAAATAGATCAACTTGGAAGGAGAGAAAATTCGAGTCGGAACTCGAATCCCTATAGGAAAACTAGACCGTTTAGAAGGAAATTTGAGTCAGAACTCGAATCTCGGAGGAAAACTAGATTAACTAGAAGGAAAGAAATTCGAGTCGGGACTCGAATCCCGAGGGAAAACTAGACCTGTTAGAAGGCAAAGAAATTTGAGTCGGAACTCGAATCTCGGAGGAAAACTAGACCGGTTAGAAGGCAAGGAAATTCGAGTTGGAACTCGAATCTCGGAGGAAAACTAGATTAACTAGAAGGAAAGAAAATTCGAGTCAGAACTCGAATCCCGAGGGAAAACTAGACCGGTTAGAAGGCAAGGAAATTCGAGTCGGAACTCGAATCTCGGAGGAAAACTAGACCGGTTAGAAGGTAAGGAAATTCGAGTCGGAACTTGAATCTCAGAGGAAAACTAGATTAACTAGAAGGAAAGAAAATTTGAGTCGGAACTCGAATCCCGAAGGAAAACTGGATCAATGTAGACACTGAATTTTAAAGTGTACCAGTGCGAACACCGGATTTTGAAAATGTACAAGCATTATGTTTTGAAAAATTACCAGTATGAATACTGGGTTTTGGAAGATTCCCAGTACGAGCGCTGAATTTTGGAAGATTACCAGTACGGGCACTGGATTTTGGAAGATTACCAGTACGAGCACTGGATTTTGAAAGATTACCAGTACGAGCACTGGATTTTAAATGGTTACCAGTACGAGCACTGGGTTTTGGGAATTTATCAGCACAAACACTAGATTTTTTGGAAAATTACCAGCATGAACACTGCTTTTTTTATTACCAGCACGAACACTGGATTTTGAAGAATTACTAATTGATTTTGATAGAAGATTTTCAGTCTTCACCCGCACGCCGACTTGGACAACTGTCGGGGCCTCAGGATTTATCCCTTATCCTGAATGGGTAACTCAATGCAAGTTGATGCAGATGAATGCATGCAAATGAAAATGAATGTAAATGAGTGCATATGTGTGCAAAATGAGAGATTTGTTTAATCCTGCCTACATACAGAAAGTTTTGAAGCCAATTTTCAAAATAATGCCCCAGTATAACTGGGGAGTGAGAGTTTGGATGAAAGGATAAGTAGTTGATATTTGAAGAATGCTTTCTGACTTTTGATTGATTCAGAGACTCTGAAGAGGATCATTCCTCCTGAAAAAACATTTTGCAGAGAAGGAGAATAAAAGTGGCACCGAAAAAATAGACAACTTTATTGATATATTGAAGAAAAGTGACAACTCAAGGAAAGACAAACGGGATTGTATCATCCCATAAAAACAAGACAAGAAATTGGAAAAGCACTAGTGTTATAATTTTTTTTGAATGATTGAGGAAAAGTGTGATCAGGATGATCGGTCCTCCTTTTCATCTCCAACGAGGAGATTCTTGTCAATGCCGTCTTGAACAATATTTTTAAAGACAAAGCAGTGCTCGGTGTCGTGACCCATTGTTCGATGGAATTTGCAGAACTGATCTTTAAATCTTCTCATGGACACAGTAGAATCCGTTATCTTGGGGAGTCTAACCGTCCCTTTGGCTATCATATATTCCAAAACTTGCTCCAGTGGCTGTTCTAAGGGAGTAAAATTGTGATCGTATCCCCAACCATCATGCTTTGGTTTTCCTTGGAATTTTAATTCAAATTGGACACTTGAGGAAGAGTTGCCATTTCGCTTATCCATTTTATACTTTCGACTCGCGAGGTCATTTCTCTCTGGGTTTGGGTTTCCTGATCCTCCAGTATGATTTTTTCTACCTCCTCTTTTGCTTTGTTCATTGCTATTTCTGGTGGAATTGGTGAAAACTGTGGAGTGAGCCTTCAGAGATCCGACTGTGTCTTTTACCAGCATGTATTCCAGAAAAGTCTGAAATATTTGATCCAATGGGGACCTCTTGCGATCCTGGTTCAGATCATCACGCTACACCTCTTGTCGAGTGCTTGATTTCTGCTGAGACTTGGATAAGACAGTCAACTGGTATTCTTTCTTATTCTCAACAAAGAAATTCTTGTCAATATGATCTTGGACAATGTTCTTGAAGACGAAACAGTGGTCGGTATCATGCCCTACCGCCCTATGGAATTTGCAGAACTGGTCTGTGAATCTTTCCATGACTGTAGGAGGATTTGTGACTCTTGGAAGCTTTACCAATTCATTGGCCAACATATATTCAAGGATTTCATCGAGAGACTGCTCGAGAGGAGTAAACTGGCGATTGCAATCCCAGCCGTCCCACTTTATCTTTTCTTTCTGTTGATTCGATTTTCCACTCTGCTTTAAAGATTTCTCTTTCTGACTTATATGATTGCCTTTGTTATCTTTGCACCCATCACGGTTGGCATTGACAAAGAAGGCGGGATTCATCTTCTTTTTTGAATCTTGATTATTCATGACGGGGATGATGCTCTTGTAGAGGTCTTTGCTCGTGAAGACCTTCTTTCCCTTGTCGCAGGCTTCCAAATCTTTAATCTTCTTTGCCATTTTCTCCAGTTGTATTTGGACTGGATCATCCATTACTTGATCTTTCAATTTATAGGTTGTCCCTTGTCTATGAGAGGATCTTTGAAGTGCTTGCTGAACTTCATACCCTTCATCGGTGTCACCTACTGATCCTGATTCATCAGATGTATCTTTCTGTTGGATATGTTTCTTGGATAGCTTTAGAACTTTCTTGACTGCCTGGCCTTTTGCACTCTGCCTGACCTGAATCTTTTCTGTACTAGCTTCGGTTTGTTCTGTCAGCATTTTGGTCATCATTTCTTTGAACATGACATACATTTGGGGATCGATGCCATCATCCGACTGCTGACCCTGACTCTGGATTGATTGAGGTGAGTCCATTTCTTCTTCTGAGGCTACTGAATATGCGACGCCTGCGACTGATGCAATTTTCTTTCCTGACCTTGTCTGAACCATTTAATATCACGAATACTCTCTGCAGGGCAAAATTGATGGTTAGGCTTTTGAAAGAGATTTGATTGGAGAAAAATATTTGTTGAGAATTTTGGTAGACAATTAAAAGAGTATCCCATTACTAGGGATTGAGTCGTTGTTGGAGTTACGACAATTGCGCTGCTATTCTTTGCAAAATAAACAACTGGAAATATGCCTTGTTACCTAGGCGAGATCGTCAAACCAAGATGAAATGAAGAATAAAGGAACTTTATTGAAAATATGATTTTAATAATACACTTGACAGAGGGGAGGCAGACAGACAATTTTCCACCACTCCTGATAATCAGAGGACACTCGAGGACCAGGAAAAATAGTGAGAGTGACAAAAGAATTCCAGCCATGTCTGGCAGAATGGTATGCTCCGAACCACTGATCTGATGTGAGATCGAGCTCTGGCAAGATCCCTGATAATAGACGAATTTTTACGCGCTTTTGTCTCTGAGAGAATTGCCTAACACACCGCTCCGGATGGTAGTATGTGCAAAAGAAGGGGCCAAGTAGCTTGAATCGCTTGCCATATGCATAAGTATATCTGAGAGGTGATTCCTGACGATCAAATTAGTCCCATACGACTTCTTCCTTCTGAAGGTTATCGATCAAGAACCGGTATCGCGCAACTGGAATAAGTTTTTCACCATTGTATCTGAATGAGCTGGCTCGGGCTGGCACATGCCGGAGGAATCAAGATTGCAATGCATAGGTGCACCCTTCAACTAGAATCGATTCTCCAAGTGTGAAGCAGGTCAACCCTTGGTACAGAAAGGCGAGTGCGGCCATGGCTATGGAGAGGCGGCTAGTCTGTCGACTTCCCCACCTTCACAGAAGTTGAACTATCCTGATATCCATGTAATTCCGTCCATCTGGAAAGAGAGCGAGTCCCACAGTGCATAAGACCATCGCATGCTGGATTCTCTCTCGAGTTGTCCTGAACAACGAGCTGACTTTCACAAATGCCCCATACTGTCTGTAGATTTCGAGCAGGTCCACATATTCATTTCCATCCTCCTCGATCAATGGCCATGACTTGCGTCATGTCATGCGAGCTAAAGCGTCTCGGGGATCCAGACCCTTGACATTAATAAAAAACTGTTTCTCCAATGGATCTCCAGGCTGACTGGCTGGCTCGGGCAATCCCATAATTTCTGAAAATTCATCTATCAGCACTGTCATCTCACCCCATGGGAACCAGAAAGTAGAAGTGCTCGGATTCCATCGTTCTGCTAGTGCATGGATCAAATTGTCGTTGATTGTCTGTTTTCCCACTGCGGACACCAGTTCTAACCCACAACCGTCCAAATGGTCTGGAAACATACGAGAGAAGTTTTTGAGCCAGGAATAATACCACCGGGGAAAGAAGGTTCTGGTGCTGAGGACTCGATGTTCTGGAAGACCTTGTCGCACCTCGTAGGAGATGTGACCCTCAGGGAAGACTGAATCAAGCTGACTGGATGCCATCAGACTGGAAAACACGAAAAATTGGAATAAGACTTTGGAAAAATATAGAGATTTTGAAAAAATGCAGGCAGGATAAAATGAAGTAGGAATTAAAGATTCAGAAGAGAGAAAGGATGAAAAATCACCTAAAGTTTTGAAGGAAATTAAGGGAAATTTGGAAAATCGTCCAGGGTTTGATAAAATATGAAGAAATGCTTCATAAAATGAAGTATTTGAGAAACTGTCCAAGATTTAAAACATGGACAATATATGGAAATGGATTGGGGATTTCTGAAAAATCGTCCAGTATTTTAGAAAATTGGGAAAATATGGGAAATAAAAAGAAATGACTACAACACATTTAATCACATCCTACACAAACAAGTATGCACATACAACATTCCCTAAAAGCTGACTCTAGATGCACAAATTTTTGAAATAGTTGTAGGACCTTAATCCTAACTCTAAGGTTCAAATCATCTGTGTCCAATCATGCTATGCCTATATACTCAAGACAAGGCTCGATGTACGTGGCATAAAATCAATTTCTCTGGTTCTAGGTTCAAGTTTTCCAACATCCTTGAGCACCTACCAATATACCTCGGACTATGGCCCTTGGTACGTGGCAGGGGGGTGTTAACCCAAATAGGTGGCCCAGTTGTGAGGCTCTGTCCCAAACTATGGTTCTGGAAGAGAGCCCAGCAGCGTGAAGACCGGGTAAAAGTAGGTGGGGTGGTTTTTGAAAACATGAGCACATGCAATCAAATCAGAAGGCTCTAAAACCTAAAGAGATAGAGATTTTAAAAAATTTGAAGAAGCAAACATTGTTTTCAATCAAACCTAGATTGAGGAGGGTTGTATTAGACCTAAGTCTATGTGAGCATGAAAATTTCCTCCTCAATATGGTCCTACCAAACCATACTTAGTCTATATGAGATCCATGTCAGTTGGGTTCAAGTCTAGGCTCCTAGGTTCACATGATATCATGAAATAAAAGCTGACATTCCATGGAACACAATTTTGACAATTTGAACTAAGCAAAGCATTAGATTGATCAGGCGAAGACAGGTCCCATCACGGTCGCCAAACCTGTTATCATCGCAAAATTTTTACTTTTTGGGAGTCAAACTGACCTTTGAAAAAGATTTTGAAAATAACTCGCCTCTGTTTTAAAATGCAGGATAATTCCAAAGAATGGGACTCGCCTGTCGGTACGAGGTTCAATCGTTCCTGGCGCCTTTACCAGGGGTAATCAAACCAAGGATCAAATGTGTGCTTAGCTTTGCTCAACTTGTCTAAATCATGTTCTATTTCCTAAATGCACAAAGAATCAGGCATGTGCTATGAATTTCTGAAAATGCATATTTAAAAACATGATGTTTGCTTCAAAGATTAAAAAATATTTGGAGATTCTTGGAAAATATAACACTTGGAAAATCGTGAACCATGGTGAGAGAATATTTCTGAGGAAAGTGAAAATCGATTTCCGAAGAAATATAAGGATTTTATGAAAATCGATTCTGAGAAATGTGAAATAACTTTGGAGAACTTGATTTCTTTGAATTCAAACTTTGAAATTGAAAATATAACTTAGAAAAATCAAATTTGGAACTTGGGAAATACTTGAAATATCATTGGCAAATCCATATTTTGAGAAAATCGATTTTTGAGTAAGACTGTGAACACCCCAAATTTTTCAAAATCTTTTAAATATTCCCTTCTTACCCCAAAATTCATTTTCTGAGCAAATGGGTCATTTCAAATCTAAATTCCAGTTCATTTCTCAAGTCTTATTGAAATCAAATTCATTTCATATGTTTAAATTGATTTCGGATCTGGATCCATTGTTCAGATCCAAATCTGGGTCTCCTTGTTTAAATTTTAAATTAAAATTATAGAAAACATCAAAAATAGCCATTAAATAGCTCGGACAGTCCAGTCAACATCCGTTTGGATCCATCACATTGTATTTCTCGATTCGAGTATCGAAACTCAAACATTTTCTCAAAACTCGGGTCCAAACCCACTCTTCTGAAGAAATTTCCCCGAAATGGTCTGAAATTCTTAGAAAAACACTTTTGTAAATATTTCTCAGAAAAATACAAAAAAAAAATTTAATCTTTGTTTTTCCGTAAAACTTTAGGATACAAAAATTGGAAAATGCAAATAAAAAAAATAGTTTTTGAAAAACCCCTTTTGAAAACCATCATAATCTTTTTTGAAAAACACCCTTTTGAAAAATCAAGTTTTTGAGAAAACTTCTTTTTGCAAAAATCTATTAGGGAGCCCCTCTTTGCAAAAATTTTAAAATAAAGGGGTTCCCCTTTGAAATCTTTTCTTTAGGGTTTCGGTAAAAAGCCTTCGCAAGGGGAGGACCGACGCTTCTCACAAGTTTTTCTCCCTCAGCCTCCTCTCTTCATCCCCATCTTCGACCCTTCATCGCCAAACCCTCCTCTTCAGCCACCCATCCACAACCTCCATTCGGCCATCACCTTCATCACCCTCTCCTCCCGTCCATCTTCAACAGACTCTTCCCTTCCAGAGTTCTCCATTCCCTCTTTAAAAAGGGACGAAGACTCTCTTCCTCAACCTTCGTCTCCTACCTCTCCACGGCATGCAACTCCTCCTCCTCTCACCCCTGCACCTTCCTTCCTTCTTCCCCTTCTGATCGCTTCTTCACCTCCCCATTTCTCCTTCACAGACCGCTTCTTCACCCCCGCACCCCTCTTTCATGATGGTTTTTGCTTCTCCCTTTTCAACTCCTCCTTCCTCGTTCAGAGTTTCTGCAAATCAGAGTTTCTGCAAATCAGGAATCTAGCCATCCAAAAGCGTCTGCAACCGAGGTAAGAAGATCTATCCCTTTTCACCAATTTTTTATGAAACTTATTGATTTTCATGGATTCCTTTTTTTTTTTTAAGAGTTTGAATCCTTCTATTTTTTTTTGTCTTCATCATCTGTTTACGCGTATTTCCCCACCCGTATTTCGGTTTCTAGTGCTTATCCCTGTTCTCAACTCACAGCGGACTTCAAACTTTTAGTTTTTCTTACCTACTGATGACCGACGATGCCTCGCAATGGCATCGCCGGTTCATCCGAACTTTGGGTTTCAATTGCATTTCCATATTTACGTTGCTTTTCCTCATTTTAGTTTCTGATTCTTTTATTTTCTTTTCACAGAAGTTTTATTTCATCATTTTAATCTTACTTCCCTCTCGTTTCCGTTTTTTTATTTCACTCTTTCCCTCAAAGCACCCACGCAGGATCAATTTGTTTATAGCAAGATTGATCCGCGTATGCGCGATATCAATGGAATTCTCCAATTCCGACATATATTTCTCTCTTCTGCGACCTATCTCTGAGTTCCTTTTGATTTTCTTTTTTTTTCTTTTTTTAGGCGTGCGTTCATTTTACTTTATTTCATTTGATTTTCAGTTTAGTTCAAGTACTAACCCTTTTGTCACAGGAAATACCCAGAATCAATCTGATTCTGGTCATGGCTCAGCCTGTCTCCATAGCTCATTTGTTTGTTTGTCTGCATTGGATTCCTTAAGATATAGTTGCATCTAATTGATCGTTAGTATGTTAACCCTTCTTGCATCCTGTATATGTTCTTTTTTTTTATGATTTCCCTGGTTTCTTCCCCTGCTCCACTGGTTCACTTGATCTCCGTAGACTCACATTAAGCTTAGACTGAAGAATCCCCTTTGGAGGAATGCGGTGGAAGATCCTATTGCAAGCATGTGTCATGGAACAACTTGGTTATATGGTCGGTCTTCTGCAGGTAATTTGAGTTTCATGGGATGAAACTACTCTGGACTATGTGATAAACATTGTTCCTGCTCTAAAATTTTCAAGATATCTTCAAATTATGAGGGATCCCAGTGACCATTGAGTGCAATAAATAGTCAGGGTAGCACTACCATACCCGACCATCAATTGAAAATGGTTTTGGTGGTTTGCTAACTATCCAGTCTGCCTTTTTGAGACGTTGTCAATCCCTTCTTGGTGGACATTACTGGTTCAGAAATGGATTGTTGAACTTCTTAAACTTGAACCCTACTGTGAAGTTTAATATTGTTACATTTTAAGTTTAATTTCGTTATTGAATTGATCTCCTGAATATGTCTAAATGACTACCTTGAGGACTCGTCATTTATGAAGCAAGAGAAGAAGTTTTGACGGCAAAGTATCCACAAAGAATTTTGCTAAAAAGCATCAACTTGTCAAATTAGTTGTAGCAAAACCAAATGTTATTGAAGTTGAAGTGCCTCATCCTTCTGATCAGTCGACACCGCAGGTGTTATCTCCTAAAGGGATACAGGAGATATCTGTCTTAACATGCTCAAGTTGCTTGAAGTTAAACATCTGTTTATCAAAGGGGAGGAGGCAAGCACCAACAGAAGCTCAGTGCATCAGTAGCTGAATAATCTCAGGTATGGATTATCTGATTTCAATCAAGTGGGTGCATCAGTAGCTGAATAATCTCAGGTATGGATTATCCGATTTCAATCAAGTGGGTGTATAAACGTCTGAGTCGACTACACAATTTCTGGTAAGTTTTCTTTTTTTTTATTTACAAGTGCAAATTTCTGCCACATTCAGTTTTCAAAATAACCTGAATTCTCTTGTTTCGATTACTTAATAATTTCATTTCACTGTATCTTGCTTCTCTATCAGAATGTATTCCTTGATGGTTCTCAATGGATTATTAAAGATCAACATTGTGAAGATCAAGGACTATCTCAGTATCGTTTCATTGTCAGCCCATCTCTGGCCTCCAATAACCACAAGCTTTTAACTGAATTCTGATGAGCTTAATTGAGTTTATCGTCAAGGTTAATCAAGCTTACTAAGGTTGATATATATAGTTGTCTGATATATTGAATCTTTGCTACAGATGTCAGCTGCTGTTGAGCATTTTTAATCTGGATCGATGAATTGACCTCCAGCAACCTTTCAAATTTTTGTGCGTGGCCACCCTCCAGAAAGATCTGCTCCACAACTCCTGCCAAACATCATTGGTATTAAGCATTGCGGCAGATGTGTCCCACTGGGCCCTCTCCCCAAACTTGGAAAGATCTGTCGGTCCAGCCACAACCCTTATCCAGACTGTGAATTTCGACAAAGACTTGAAGAGCAGTTTTTTTTTTTTTTTTGAGTAAGTTGCTATAGTACGACAAGTCTAGTTTTTTTTTTCTCTTCAAATCATAATTCGATTTTGTCAATAGTGTTGTTTTCCTTGAAGATCAGCCTTGATTCTCCCCTTTTGATTTACCGCAATGGAGAAGGGATGCTCTACTTTATGGTTTATTGAAAACATGTATCTGAAGATGGTCATTAGGCTATGATATAATCAGGGGATTATGTAAGATCAGTGGTTCAAGTTAGGTTGGTCGTGGTGATTTTCCTAATATCTACATGGTATATAAAATGACCTAGGTCACTTTTTGTAGATAAATTTTGTTTATAATGTTTATCTGTGTAATTATGCTTTACAAGTATGCTATCCTGCATTGCATATTTCCTATATGTCATGGCGCAAAGTCAATCTATGAATTTATTCATATCCATTGGCCGAACTCCCAATGCATGATTCGGTCATCATATATACCAAAAACCCGAGTTTGGCTTGCTGAATTCAATTGTTTTACTTGAGACATTATAAATGATGTCGAAAGAACTTACTATTTTGCTGTGTAAAAAAAAAAAAAAAAAATTTCTGGCATGTGGTTTCAATAAGCTGTGGTGCTTAAATCAACTAGAGATATCATCGGGAGATATCCTTGAAAAATTCCTCCATTTATAGTATTATAAATCAGTTCATAGCCTCTTTCCTGGTAAACTGAGCCAGGTGGTTGGAGTTGATCACCGGGTAGTCCATCACTGCCACCTGAGTTTCACCCCTGTCAACCACACTTCACAACACTTGTGCACTCCACAGTCCAGCATTACATATATTTCAGGTTGCATACACAGTCAACCCAAGTTTGTGTGTTATATGTATATATCTGGTACAACCTATGTACTATATATGCCTAGTTGAATATCCATTCAGTCTTGCCCATGTCTAATATATCATTATACATGCATTTCTCATTAGGATTAAGCATTGTCTCTAAGTATATATGTTGCATCTTCTCACTAAGTTCATACATCACACTTAGGAAATCCCACCCACTTGCTTCATTAAATACAAGAATATGCACATCAGTATAGAATTCCTCGATTATTTCTATATCTTGCATCTTGCTTTAGGTTAATTCATTTTGCAGGGAAAACATGAAGGATTTATACCTCGTGTCTGGAATTTTATAGCTTCAATTCGAGACTGTAATAAGTTAGAACTTAATGAGAATTTACCTTCCCAACTTTTAGATAGAATGAATGAGCATTGTAAATATCATAACTTGCTGATTTTCATGCTTTTTGCCTTTATTTTTCAAAATCTCACAATGGTGAAAACACGAATGGCACGTGCACCATCTCGTAAAAGGTAAATTAATCCTAAGTTAATGATTTACATCAATGGCCATAGTCAGGATGTAAACAAAACTTAGGATTTTTATCTTTTATAAAATAACATTGGATCCACACTGGATCCTCTTTAAAAATCATTATATTTTCAAATATTTCCTTCTTTTATTAGAATTTAACTTAAAATTAACTCAAAATATATACCAATGGCCATAGTCAGGGTATATTGAGAGTTAATTTCATTTTAAATTCTATGGAAGCACCAAAAATGTATTTTATTCTTCTTTTGAATTTAAATATAGATTATTATATAATACATTCAATGACCATAGTTTGGGATGTATTATATTTTCAATCTTATTTTAATTCATTTAAAGAATGAGATATGCTTTTTCAAAATCCATTTTTAAATTCTTTAAATTCATTCAATATTTAGGATAGAATTGCATCATATTTTAAAAATTCCTTTTCATAAATCCAAGTAATTCTTTCCCTCATTTCTCATGTCAAATCCTATTTATAAATTCAAATTCAACTTTATTTCTCAAAAGGATTCAAGAATTCAATTTCAAGGTCCCATTTGACTTTGAAACTTCAGAATCATCTTGTATTTCAAATTCCAAATTCTATCTCAAATTCAAAGTACAATTTAACTTTGAAATTCATCTGTATATTCAAGATTCAATTTCTAAAATTCATTTTTCCAAATTCAATTCAAACTTAGAAATTCTTGATTCATCTTCTAAATTCCATATTCAAACTTCAAATTCAAAGTCCAATTTGACTTTGAAATTCATATTCCAAATTCAAAATTCTCAAATCAAATTTTGAAATTCCAAATCCAAAGTTAGATCCTAAATCCAACTTGGATCCAGATTTCCAAGTATAAATCCCCAGTTTTTGGATCTCAAATTCAGATCCAAAACCCATTCTAGGATCCAGGATTCAACATTTATATCGGATCTCAGACTTCAGATCCAATTTCCCTTTAGGATCCAGAATCCAAATTCCACTTTGGATCTCAGACTTCAGATCCAAAATCCATCTTAGGATTCAGAGTCCAACTCTATCTTAGATCTCAGATTTCAGATCCTAAACATATCTTCAGATCCACTCCATTCTAGGATCCAGAAGCCAATTCCATCTTGGATCTCAGACTTCAAGATCCGAATTCATTTTAGGATCCAGAATCTCATTCCACTTTGGGTCTCAGACTTCAGATCCAATTTCACTTTAGGATCCAGAATCCAATTCCACTTTGGATCTCAGACTTCAGATCCAAGATCCATCTTAAGATCCAGAATTCAATTCCATCTCCAATTTTAGATTTCAAATCCAAATTCCATCTACAGATCACATCTGAATTTCTTAAATTCATCTTTATTCTTTAATACCATTTGATTTTCTCAAATCCATTCTAAATTTCAAATTTCAAAATCTAAATTCAATTCCATCTCAAAATATTCATTTCCTTTTCTAAATTCAAGTTCAACCTCAAAGTCCATTTCTGACTTTGAAGCCTCATTTTCTTTGTTATCATCTTTTTCCAACTCTGATTTACTTCAAAGACTTAGAACTTCTCTGATCTATCTCAAGTTCTAAGTTAGATTTTACCATTCAGAAGTCAAATTCTTCACTCCCTCATCAATCTTATCTCAGAAAACTTGGAAATTTCCAAATCAAATTTTAAAAAAGAGCATACATCCTTGCATTGCACAAGCATGATTCTTTGTGCATTTAGATTTAGGATAAATTTTTAGATTATAGGCAAAGCAAAAGGCATAGATTCGATCCTTGGTTCGATTACCTCTGGTAAAGGCGCCAGGAACGGTCGAACCTCGTACCGACGAGCGAATCCCGTCTCTCCATTTTTTTTCCCGCAATATTTTCAAAACGGAGGCGAGTAATTTTCTAAATATTTTCAAATCAAGGTCAAGTGAGACCACGCAAAATAGTTCCTCTTCTCTCTCTCTTTCTTTCTTTTCTCTTCTCCCTTTCTTTTCTTTCTTTTATTCTTCTCCCTTCAAAAAGGAGGAAAATAGAGGTTAGAAAAGGAAAAGAGAAGGAAGAGAAAGAAACCAACGAGAGAGGAAAATTTTTGCGATGATCACAATTTTGGCGACCGTGATGGGACCCGTCTTCGTCCGGTTGAATCTATGCCTTTGCTTTGCTTTTATATAATCTAAGTCTTTATTCTAACATATGTCAGCTACATTTCCATGCAAACCTTAGGAGCCTAGACTCTGTCCTAAAAGCTGACATCATTGCATATAGGATCTAAGTATGGTTTGGTAGGACCATATTGAGGAGACTACATTCCATGTTCACATTAGACTTAGGTCTTAAATACAACTCTCCTCAATTTTAGGGATTGAATGCAGACAATGTATGCAAGTGTATGCTTCTTTTCATTTAAATCTATCTCTTTAGGACTTGCATTAGAGCTTTCTGATTTTATCTGCATGTTGATCATATTTTGAAAACATCCCTACCTATATTGTCCCGGTCTTCACGTTGTTGGGCTGTCTCACTGAACCATAGTTCGGGAGAGAGCCTCACAACTGGACCACTTATTTGGGTTCGCGCCCCCCTACCACGTACCTAAGGGCCATAGTCCGAGGTATATCGGTAGGTGCTCAAGGATGTTGGGAAGACATTACCTTAGAACCGAAGAGATATCTTATATGCCACGTACTTCGAGCTTCGGCTTGAATATATCGGCGTACCTTGATTGGAATCAGATGGTATAAATCTTAGAGTTAGGATTAAGGTCCTATCAGCCATTTCAAATGTTGCATATAGAGTCAGCTTTAGGGAGTGTTGTTTGTGTATCCTCGTTTGTATATCTGTGATTGTATGATATTTTATATCTCCCCTATATTCTTCAAAACCCTGGGTATGTATTTCAAAATTTCCTCTTTGTTTTAAAACCTAGGTGTACTTTTCTTTCTCTTCTTCTTCTAAAAATTTCTTCAAAAAATTCTTTTGATCCTGCCTGCAAATTCTTAAAATTTTAAATCTTTACCATTTGTTCCCAAATTTCATTTATTTATTTTCTTCTGATTTTATATTCTTGTTTATATTTTCATAAAAATATATTTCCATCAAGAGATATCCTTTTCAAAATAATATTTTCCTTTTTATATTGTTTGTTGGTTACTCTCCCTCGTGGAGTAAACAGCGCAATTGTCACAAATTTTGTGACGACTCAATCCCTAGTAATGGGATACATTTTTTTTAGATTTCAACCTAAATCCTTCCTGTCCAAAAAATTTCTTTGGTCTAAAAACCTCCTCTTTCCTCTACAGAGAGATCACTGATATCCGAAAATGGTTACGACAAGAGCGAGAAAAGAAACAGTTCCTCAACTCAGCGACAGTGAGGCGGAAGAGATGAGCTCTCCTAAATCGGTCAGGGGACAGGGTCAGAGCAAGAAAGATGACATCGACCCCGCTATGTATGATATGTTCCAAAAGATGATGGCGAGGATGATGTCGGAGCAAGCCGAGGCCAAGCTGAAAGAGGCAATTCCTAAAAGCAAGCTGAGGAAGAAGCCTGTAAAAAAGCAAGTCAGAATCATCAGGAAGAAGGTACAACCGGACACTACTTCGGAAGAATCAGAGTCAGTCGAGGAAGAGTCAGAAGAGGAAGAGCAGATTGTCTACAAACAGAATCCTCCAAGACAGTCTACAAAGATAGCTGCAGAAGAGCCTGAATCCGTCAACAAGCCCAAGTCTGGGGCTCCAGCAGAGGACCTGATGAGCAAGCAGATGAAGGAGATGAATCGAGCAATCAAGGATATTCAAGCCAAGGGTAAGGGCAAGCAGACCTACACCGGCGAAGATTTTTATGATGGTCTAGATGGGGACGATAACCTGGAGAATCTTCCCTGCAAGTTTCTCAAATTTGACGGGACTGGCAACCCTAACGCCCACTTGGCCACATTTTATGCAGAGTGCAGCCGTTTCAGGAAAGATAACAGGGCTCTGTTCATCTGTTTTCCCCGCAGTCTGGAAGGTGTAGCAGCCAGATGGTATGCTGATCATGTGAATCCTATCGAACTATGAGAGTTCGATAAGGTAGTAAATCTGTTCATCGAGCGCTTCTTATTCAACACTGAAGCCTCACCTACATTAAATCATCTTTACAACCTGAAGCAAGGAGAGACTGAAAAAGCAGGTGATTTCATTCACAGGTGGAGAAGCACCTGTAATAAGATGAAGGTACCCATTCCTGAGGAACACGCATTGCAGGTGATCCTCAACAATTTCGCTCAGCCCATAAGGAGCCTCATCGCCACTTCCCCGGCGAAATCCTTCATCAAGTTGATTGAGCGAGCTGAATGGCTCGAAGCAGGGATAGAAAGCGGGCTTTACGAGGGCACGCCTCTGGTCAAGAATGTCCAAGACCAAAATAAAAAGGCGCAGTTCGCTCATTCAGTTGATGCCTCCTGCAATAATCTTGGCAGTAGCAGCAAAGGAAGCAAGAACAACAGTGGCAGTGGTCCGAGAGTAGATCAGAACAAGGGGCAGAAGGAGGGATCCTTTAAAAACAATAATAAACCGCTTCCAATCGGCCTCCAACAGAAAGGGGATCTTCAAGAGAAGCCCAAGTACATCAAGTGGGAGAAAGATCGAGTCTTCACTCCGTTATCTGAGAGTCTAGAAGTGATTATGAATTACCTTTTGAAGCACGGGATGATCAAACTCCCTAAAATAGCGGATCCTCCCGTAATCTTGAGAAAGTTCAAGGACCAATTCTGCAAATACCACAGGGCAACGGGACATGATACAGAACATTGTTTCGTCCTCAAGCACATGATACAAGACTGCATTGACAGAAGTGAGCTGATAGAGGACGAAGAAGAAAAAGCAGCCAACAGTCCTGACAGAACCATTCCCGGACCATTCAAAGAATTGATAAATCCAAAGTTTCTGTTTTGCTCTCGTCTCTTTTTGTCAGTTGTTTTGTAGGGGCAAGTCAGCCCAGTCTTTTTTGAATCCTTTCTTTTCGAAGTTCTTGTAAATATTTAGTTTGTTATCGAACTTTTGCTTATTAATGAAATGTCAATTTCCTTTATATCTTTTATATTTCATACCTTTTTGCCATACTAGGGCATTTAAATTCCTGTTCTTTTCGGAATGCGAGACAATCCTAACATCATTCATGAAAGAAATGATATTACCTATGAGGGCTTTTCAAAAATCATAAAATTTTGAAAATCTTCGTTATGACCAAAAAGTTCAAATATTCTTTGGACCAACCTTTGTCAAAAATCAACCCTCGTGTTGAATATATTTTCAAAAGTAAGTGTTCAAATCATTGCATTAAAATTACAAAACTCATGTTGATCCTATCTTCCAAAAGATTGGTTTTGAAACATTATATTCAGAGATCAACCCTTGTGTTGGTCTTATCTTCCAAAATGGATTTCAAATCTTTATATTCAAAGATCAACCCTTGTGTTGGTCTTATCTTCCAAAATGGATTCCAAATCTTTATATTCAAAGATCAACCATTGTGTTGGTCTAATCTTTCAAAATGGGTTTCGAATCATTCAAAAATCAATCCTTGTATTGATTTTAAATCATTATATTCAAAGATCAACCCCTGTGTTGGTCTTATCTTCCAAGATTGGTTTCTAAAAACACCATATTCAAAGATCAACCCTTGTGTTTGTCTAATCTTTCAAAATGGGTTTCGAATCATTCAAAAATCAATCCTTGTATTGATTTTAAATCATTATATTCAAAGATCAACCCATGTGTTGGTCTTATCTTCCAAGATTGGTTTCTAAAACATCATATTCAAAAGATCAACCCTTGTATTGATCTTATTATCAATCTCGAACTGTCATTCTTAAAAATCAGATCTAGTGTTGATCTTCTTCTTCAAAAAAATAGGTTTTCCAAACCATTGCCTTCAAAATTTGACCCTCATGATGATCTCTCATGTTTGACTTAAAGGATCAGATCTCGCGCTGATTATTTTTCTTGTGGTGGATTTTCTTCCCCCAAAATGATTTCTCACTTATCTTTTAAATAAACATTTTTCTTTCAAAGATCCCATATGCAGGCAGGATCAGAAAAACTCCTTTTTCTCAAATCTTATAAATTTTTCGGTTAGCTTTTTGGTATTTTTTATCTGTTTCATTCATTTTACTCATATTTTTATCAAGTTTACATCAATTTTATCAAGTTTTATCAAATTTTATCAATATTTCCTCAATTCTATTAAAATTTTATCAATTTTATACCCTTTCAGGTTAAGGGATAAACCTGACCCTCGTTGTCCGAGGTGTACCCTTTCAGGTTAAGGGATAAACCTGACCCTCGTTGTCCGAGGTGTACCCTTTCAGGTTAAGGGATAAACCTGACCCTCGTTGTCCGAGGTGTACCCTTTCAGTTTAAGGGATAAACCTGACCCTCGTTGTTCGAGGTGTTCCCACTCAGGTTAAGGGATAAACCTGACCCTCGTTGTCCGAGGTGCTTCCCATTTAGGATAAGGGATAAACCTGACCCTCGTTGTCCGAGGTGCTCCCATTCAGGATAAGGGATAATCCTGAAACCCCTTGTAGGAGCAACAATGCTACCTATGAGGATTCTTTTGTAAATACAAGTTTTGCCAACCTTTATTGATTTTTTAGATTTTCCTTCATTAAATTTATCTTAAATTCTATTCTTTTTCCCATTCAAGATAAGGGATAATCCTGAGACCTCTCGTAGGAACAAATAACGCTACCTATGAGGATTCTTTTGTAAATACAAGTTTTGCCAATCTTTATTGATTTTCTAGATTTATATCAATCTTCCTTCATTAAATCTCTTTAAATTCTATTCTTTTTCCCGTTCAGGATAAGGGATAATCCTGAAACCCCTCGTGGGAGCAATAATGCTACCTACGAGAATTCTTTTATAAATACAAGTTTTGTCAACCTTTATTTGATTTTCTAAATTTATATCAATTTCTCTTCACCTTCTTAAATTCTATTCTTTTCCCCATTCAGGATAAGGGATAATCCTGAGATCACTCATAGGGGCAACCATGCTACCTGTGAGAATTCTTTTTACAAAATAAATCAATTTCCTCAAATTCTCTTCATTTTTTTCATCAAAAATTCTATATCCTTCTGTCTTCTCAAATTTTATTCCTTCTATTTTCCCTGTTCAGGATAAGGGTTTATCCTGAAAATTGGACCGCATACTTGATCCATCTAAATCATAGATCATAAATTCTAAATCTTGTCATATCCCTTCTAAATTCAAGTCTCAGGTTATCTCTTCATAAAATCTTCTATTTCCCCTTCAGGTTAAGGGATAAACCTGAATAATTCTTTTTCTAAATTCTCTTCAAAACATCTATTCTGTTTTCCCCTTCAGGTTAAGGGATAAACCTGAATCATTCTTTTTCTAAATTCTCTTCAAAACATCTATTATGTTTTCCCCTTCAGGATAAGGGATAATCCTGAAACCCCGGCCATTCTTCTTGCTTTGATCTCTAAATATCTTAAATAGGCCGATCTCCTTCCCGACTCTCAGTTGGAAAATCTAGTGTTCGCACTAGCTATTTTGCTAAATTTTCAAATCTAAAGATCAAGTTCAGTCACAAAACTCAGTCCTCGTACTAGTTGTCTTTCAAAAGTCTCAATCTTAAATCAGGTCGTTAAATGATTAAATGAAATCTCCCAGCTACTTCGCTGGTCGTTAAATGATTAAATGAAATGTCCCAGCTACTTCGCTGGTCATTAAATGATTAAATGAAATGTCCCAGCTACTTCGCTGGTCGTTAAATGATTAAATGAAATGTCCCAGCTACTTCGCTGGTCGTTAAATGGTTAAATGAAATGTCCCAGCTACTTCGTTGGTCGTTAAATGGTTAAATGAAATGTCCCAGCTACTTCGCTGGTCGTTAAATGATTAAATGAAATGTCCCAGCTACTTCGCTGGTCGTTAAATGAAATGTTCCAACTCCTTCGTTGGTCGTTAAATGAAATGTCCCAGCTACTTCGCTGGTCATTAAATTGATTAAATAAAATGTCCCAGCTACTTCGCTGGTCGTTAAATGATTAAATGAAATGTCCTAGCTACTTCGTTGGTCGTTAAATGATTAAATGAAATGTCCCAGCTACTTCGTTGGTCGCTAAATGAAATGTCCCAGCTACTTCGCTGGTCGCTAAATGAAATGTCCCAGCTACTTCGCTGGTCGCTAAATGAAATGTCCCAGCTACTTCGCTGGTCACTAAATGAAAGGTTCCAGCTACTTCGCTGGTCGTTAAATGAAAGGTCCCAGTTTTTACTGGTCATTAAATGAAATGTCCCAGCTACTTCGCTGATCGTTAAATGAAATGTCCTAGCTACTTCGCTGGTCGTTAAATGAAATGTTCCAGCTACTTCGCTGGTCGTTAAATAAAATGTCCCAGCTACTTCGCTGGTCGTTAAATGAAAGGTTTCAGCTCCTTCGCTGGTCGTTAAATGAAAGGTTCCAATTTTACTGATCAGAATGTCCAAAATCGTAAGTTGCAACTAAAGGTCACATCAAAATCTATATTGAGTAAATATTTCACATGGAAGTCATGAAAACTTTGTTACGACAATGAAGCCATACATGATACTTCAAGTACAAGGTTTTGATGATGAGCAAGTGGAATCAACTGCATTTCAGCTAAGGCTATGAAGAAATTGAAAAATTCAGTGAAGAATCTTTGAAGACTAGTGTGCATATGTTTAATTCATTAAAAGTCTTAGATTCTTGTAAGAGCCTTACTTAGAGTGCATATTTAGGTTGCATTTCACCTTAAAAGTCTTTAGAAAAACTTTTCTAAAAGAAACTCTTTTAAAAATCTTTTTAGAAAACTCTTTTCTTAAATTTTCATGTTTATTAGTCGACCAATAGACTTATCAGTCGACTAATCTTTTCGTGCCATATTTTCTAAAAAGTCATTTTTGTCAAATTAGTCGACCGAAGGTTTTATCAGTCGACTAGACAGAATGTCTGTTTTCTGGAAAATTAGCAGCAGTCGACTAATGGTTTTATCAGTCGATTGAACAGAACATGTTTTCTGAAAATTTAGCAGCAGTCGACTAATGCTTTTTATCAGTCGACCGAACAGAATGTTTGTTTTTCAGAAGATTTTAGCAGCAGTCGACTAAAAGGTTTTTCAGTCTACTGATGATATTATCAGTCGACTAACTTTTCTCCAGTCGACTAAGTTTCAAAAGTTCAGATTTTCAAACGGCTCGATTAACAGATCAGTCGACCGACGATAACTGTCAGTCTACTAATAACTAACTATTAGTCGACTAACTGATGTTTCAGTCGACTAATTTTGCCATTTTCCTAAAACTTCAAAAAGGCGTGTCTTTTTATTTTTCAAACGTTTTGATCATTCAAAATGGACAGTTTTGACACCCTTTCATACTCTCAACGTATGGAATCTTTTAACTATAAATATGAGTGCATTTTACACTAAAAAACAACAAGAATTCAATCGATTTGAATCATTTACTTCTTGCTTTTCACTCCTATTCATTCAAGTATTTGTTTTCTCACTCACGTGATATTTTCACTTCAGTTTTTCACTCAAATCACTTTGAGAGATAGTGAATTCGTGAGTAGAGTGTTTCAACAACCTCAAAAGCCAATTGCATCTCATTTGCATTCAAAAGGAAGGCTCATAGGTTGTATTGTAAGTTGTTATTTATTTTCTGTAAAAAGAAGGACTCCTTGGTGTAAAAGAGTTGTTTGCTTTCAGTGGGATTGTTACTGAAAGTGGAACCGGTTATGGTCTGTGTGATATTGTAGTTTACAAGGTTGATAGTGAAAAATCTCAAGCGGGTTTTGCTTGGGGACTGGATGTAGGTCGGGTTTGACCGAACCAGGATAAAATCTTGTGTTCTTGGTGTGTTTGCTTTGAGATTTGCAAAATCCTTCAATATTCCGCAGAAAGTTTTAAAAGCACTATTCACCCCCCTCTAGTGCTCGTTGCCTCGATCCTAGTGCACTTTCATTTGATATCAGAGCACAGGTTTGCTATTACTTTGATTTGACCATCATCTAGCATGGCAACTACAACATCTCAGCACAAAGAAGGAAGTTCCTTTGTTCATCCTCCTCTCTTCGACGGAACAAACTATGGATACTGGAAAGTAAGAATGACAATATTCCTGCAATCCATGGATCTTGATATCTGTTTAGTTGTTTCAGAAAAGTACCAAACTCCATCAACTGATTTCAGCTGATGGACCGATGATGAAAAGAAGACTGCTTCACTTAATGCCAAGGCAATGAATGCCTTATATTGTGGCGTTGACAAGGTAGAGTTCAATCGCATCTCTCAATTTTGTACAGCTAATGAAATCTGGCATACTCTTCTCGTAACACACAAAGGTACGTCAAAGGTAAAGGAATCTAAAATTGCTTCTTTAGTTCATAAATTTGAATTATTCAAAATGAAGCAAAATGAATCTATATCGGACATGGTAACTAGAATGACCGATATAACTAACACTTTGAAATCCCTTGGAAAAGAATATTCACAAGTGGATTTAGTCAGAAAGATTCTAAGGTGTTTAACTCCTGAATGGGAGAGAAAAACCACTGCTATTGAAGAAGCAAATGATCTCAATACTCTCACTCTTGAAGACTTAGTTGGTAACCTAATGGCATATGAGGTCCAACTTCAAGACAGACAAGAAGAAGAGCCTAAAAAGAAATCTCTTGCTTTTAAGGCTACTTCTGACTCAGAAAATTCTGAAGAAGATGAAGATGAAGATATTGGCCTCATCACAAGACAATTCAGAAGATTCATCAAAAAGGGAAGATTTCAAAGAAAGGCAAAGAAAGCAGATTCTTCCATTCCCAATGAAGTAAAGTGCTTTAACTGCAAAAAGGCAGGACATATCAAGAAAGATTGTCCTCTTCTCAAATTCAAGCCCAAGGACTAATTCAAGAAGAAAAAGGCATTTCAAGCCTGTTGGGATGATAGTGACTCCTCTTTTGATGAAGAATCAAATGAAGAAGTCGCCAACATGTGTTTTGTAGCACAAGAAGATTCGGTAAGTCAATTTGACTATGATGAGTTATTTGAAGCATTTAATGATTTATATGCTAAATTTAAGAGTCTTAGTTCTAAAAATAAAGAGTTAAAAACTGAAAATTTAACTCTTGACTCTCAAAATAAAGTGTTACTTCAAGAAATAGAAGATCTCAAGAAGGAAAATTCTTGCCAAGCACTTGAGATAAAAGAAATTGGAGTTAGAACCAATCTCTTACAAAATGAAATATTTAGTCTTAAAGAAAAGTCAAATGATCTTCTTTCTATAGTGACCAAATTCACAAATGGTCAAGAGAATATAGAAAAACTTATTGGTTCTCAAAGATGCTCGGTTAATAAAACCGGATTGGGATATAGCTTCTTTGATACTCAAAATAGACCAAACTATGTGGTGAAAAATCAAAGACATTATTCTCAACCTTTTGTTCATAAAACTAAACTTTCTAGTTCTAATAGAAATGCATCTAGAAATGATTATTCTAGAAATGTTTATTCTAAATTCTTTTATAGAAAGAATATTTATTATCAAAGGAAACCAAAATCCAAATGGATATGGGTTCCTAAGACTAACTCTCAAGGACGCAAAAATAGAAATGGGTCAAATGCTCTGTTTTCTGATTTTGTTGTAGGTACACAACATAAGAAGCAAATGGATATTGGACAGCGGCTGTTCCAAACATATGACTGGAAGGCCGGAGTTATTTTCCACCCTCCAAAATAAGGATGGAGGAACCGTCACCTTTGGTGACAATAACAAGGGAAAAGTGATAGGTATTGGTAATCCAAAATTTCCCTTGATAGAAAATGTTCTTTTAGTGGATGGTTTAATGCATAATTTAATATCTATTAGTCAATTATGTGATAAAGGTTTTCATGTTTCTTTTGAAAATGATTTATGCTTAATTTCTGATTTTCAATCTAAAAAGATCATTTTTAAAGGTAAAAGAAGAAACAATGTGTATGAACTATATCTAGATGAATTACCCTCTTTTAATGAAAAATGTCTTTTTGTTTCAAATGAAATTCAATGGTTATGGCACAAGAGACTTGGACATGTTAATTTTAAAATTATTTCAAAATTATCCAAGAATGATCTTGTAAGAGGCCTACCTAGAATACCATATAAAAAGGATCACTTATGTGATGCTTGTCAAAAGGGTAAACAAATTAAGAGTTCTTTTAAAGCTAAAGATATAGTTTCAACAAAACGTCCTCTTGAACTTTTACATTTAGATCTATTTGGACCATCTAGAATTCAAAGTTTGAATGGTAGCAAGTATGCTTTTGTTATAGTAGATGATTATTCTCGGTTTACATGGGTGATTTTTCTAAAAAGCAAAAATGATGCTTTTTCAGAATTTTCTAAACTTTGTAGAAGAATTACAAATGAAAAATCTACATCTATTATTAAAATTCGTAGTGATCATGGTGGTGAATTTGAAAATGAATCTTTTCTAAAGTTTTGTGATTTACATGGTATATCTCACAACTTTGCTTTTCCTAGAGCGGCTGCACAAAATGGAGTTGTTGAAAGAAAGAATAGAACTTTGCAAGAATGTGCTAGAACCATGCTTCAAGATAAAAAATTACCAAAATATTTTTGGGCTGAAGCAATTAATACAGCATGTTATGTCTTAAATCGTGTTCTTATTCGACCAATTTTACATAAAACATGTTTTGAATTGTATTATGATCGTATACCAAAGATCTCATATTTCAAAATTTTTGGTAGTAAATGTTTCTTGTTAAATACCAAAGATAATCTTGATAAGTTTGATTCAAAATCAGATGAATCAATACTTCTTGGATATTCTTCTAGAAGTAAAGCATATCATATTTTCAATAAAAGAACATCTTGTATTGAAGAATCTCTACATGTTGCATTTGATGAGAATTGTGAGCAGGTTATTCCTCTAAGCGAAGAAGAACAAGCAACACTTCAAGAAGAACCCTTGATAGAGAGTACTTCTCAAGAAAATATTCCTCTTCAACCGGTTTGGAAAGAAGTTCCTAATCATCCACATGAACAAGTTATTGGTGAAATAAAGAGTGGTGTCCAAACTAAAAGGCAGTTAGAAAAATATATTGCAAATGTTGCTTTCATATCTAAATTAGAACCAAAGAATATCAATGAGGCATGTGATGATGAATTTTGGCTTTTAGCCATGTCTGAAGAACTTAACCAATTTACTAGGAATGATGTTTGGGATCTAGTTGATAGACCAAAGGATCATCCAGTAATTGGAACAAGATGGGTCTTCCGAAATAAGCTGGATGAAAATGGTGAAGTCATTCGCAACAAAGCAAGGCTAGTGGCACAAGGCTATAATCAAGAAGAAGGCATAGATTTTAATGAAACCTATGCACCAGTGGCTCGATTAGAGTCAATTCGTATGATGCTTGCTTTTGCTAGTTACATGAACTTCAAGTTATATCAAATTGATGTTAAGAGTGCATTTTTAAATGGACACATCAATGAAGAAGTTTATGTAGAGCAACCCCCAGGCTTTGAAAATGAGAAATATCCAGAAAAGGTCTACAAATTGAAAAGAGCTCTGTATGGACTCAAACAAGCACCAAGAGCGTGGTATGAAAGACTACGAAATTTTCTAGAACAATCTGGTTTTTCCATTAGTCGGGTAGACTCCACTTTATTTATTAAACATTTTAATTCATATATTCTTATTGTGCAAATTTATGTTGATGACATAATATTTGGTTCTACTAATGATTCTCTTTGTAAAGAATTTGCTAAGGCTATGCAGGAAGAGTTTGAAATGAGCTTGATGGGCAAATTAAACTACTTCCTTGGACTTCAAATAAAGCAAACTGAAGAAGGAATCTTCATCAATCAGGCTAAGTATACAAAAGAACTTCTCAAGAGATTTGGGATGGACTCATCAAAATCAAGAAGGAATCCTATGAGTACAACTACTTCTCTTGATAAAGATGAAAATGGTAAAAGTGTAGATACTAAGCTCTACAGAGGTATGATCGGATCTCTATTATACTTAACTGCTAGTCGACCTGATATTATGTTTAGTGTTTGTATGTGTGCAAGATTTCAAGCTAATCCAAAGGAATCTCATTTAACTGCAGTAAAACAAATTCTTTGTTATTTGAAAGATACTTCAGATTTTGGTTTATTTTACCCAAAATCATCTTCCTTTGATTTAGTTTCATATAGTGATGCAGATTTTGCAGGAAGTAAATCTGATCGCAAGAGTACTAGTGGAACTTGTCATTTCTTGGGAAATTCCTTAGTCTCTTGGTTTAGTAAAAAGCAAAATTCAGTATCACTCTCAACAACTGAAGCTGAATATATAGCGACTAGTTTAGCATGTTCACAAGTACTTTGGACGAAACAGACCTTAAAAGATTTTGGTTTAAATTACTCCACAACAACTATTTATTGTGATAACACTAGTGCTATAAATCTTTCAAAAAATCCTATTCAGCACTCAAGAACTAAGCATATTGAAGTTAGACATCATTTTTTAAGAGATCATGTGTTAAAAGGAGATATTTCATTAAATTTTATTTCCACTAAAGAACAACATGCCGATATCTTCACTAAACCTCTTAAAAATGAAGATTTTATGAGAATTAGGAGAGAACTAGGTATTTGCTCATTTTTGGATTTATAAAAATGCTGATTTTTGAACAAAATCTCAAAATCGCACTATATTAGTCGACCGATAAAATTCTAGTCGACTGGTGTTTTTATATTTTGGAATGTATCGCATCATATTAGTCGACCGATATAGTTCTAGTCGACTGATGATATTTTTAGAATAAGAAGCACTTTTGTAGTCGACCGATAAAGTTTTAGTCGACTAAATTTTTTTTAAAAAAATTTAAGTGAAGGGACCCGACACCCCTTGGATTTGTTTTAAAACCCGTTTTTTTTTAAAAAGAGGCATTGTTTCACTTCGTACCTTTTCGTTTTTTTAAAACAAAACCCTTAAACCAAAAACCCCTCTTTCTCTTTTGCCTCTCTCTCTCTCTTCCGAAAAACCCTAGGAGTGCCGTTCGATTCCATCTTCGTCGACGCCGGAATCTTCTGGCCGTGATCTTCAAACGCCGGAATCCTCTTGTAGTGACTGGCGCATCTTCAAAAACACGCCGGAACTCTCTTGCCGTGACAGTGCATTGCCGGAATCCCCTTTTGGCCGACCTCTCCTCGCCGTCAGCCACCGCATCGTCCTTTTTTTATCGCCGGAAAGCTTTTTCCCTTTGTCGGACGTCATTTAGAAGCCGACATTTTGGTAACCATGCCTCGTACGAAGTCTGCATCTGCAAAAGGTTTAGGTTCTCCTCCTCCTACACCTACTTCAAGACATGGTTTTTCACTAAGATTACTTCACAATCCTCTTCTCTATGACACTTTTGGATCAATTTCTGCACTACTTATTTTACCAGACCGAAATGTTCTATTTCACTTATTTTCTCGTTACAAAATAAGAGAATTATTTCCTGGTATTTCACATCTTTTTTATGCTTGTGCAGATACCCTTCACTATCCTTTTCTTATTCACTTGTTTTACACGAATTTACAAATGAATCATGAAACTGGAGTTTTGTCTTCTCTTGTTCGTGATGTTGAAATCGAGTTTGATTCGAAATTGCTTGGAGAAATTCTTGAAATTCCACCTTCAGACACTCTTTTCAACACTATTAAATTGAATGATGAAAGAGTTTTTGAACAAATTCTTCTTCCAGAAGCACCTCACTGCCCTCCTTTTAAAAATACTAATCTTCAAACTCGTGCACGCATTGCTGGACGAATCCTTGCCCACAATGTTCTACCCAAAACTGGTTCTTTTGATTATTATTCCACAGATCTATCTACGGCTCTTTATGTTTTATTTGGAAATATTTCTGTCAACTGGGCCAATGTGTATTTTACAAACTTGTGGAAACAAAAACCATTTCTTCCTTATGGTTGTCTTTTAACCCGTATTTTTAGACATTTTAAAGTTCCTTTAACAAATGAAAAGTACATTGAGCAAAAAGAATTCTTTGATCAAACAATTTTTAAAAGAATGAAAATTAAATATCTGCCTCCCTTAAATGTTGATCAAACTGAACCATCTGATCCTAATGAACCATCTATTTCTGAACCTTCACCTTCTGCGACACCTTCATCTCATGCAAAAAGAAAGAAATTTTCGACAAATCAAGACCATGATGAAGTTATGCAGAGACTGGAAGCTTTGGAGCTGCATCAACACACCTTTCGTGAAGATGTGACTCAACAACTTGCTTTAATTCAGAAGGATGTAACTGCCATTAAGGATTTGCTAAACTCTCTTTTCTGATCTTTGATCTTTGAAAAACTTACTTTATGGGTTGTAATATTTTTAAACTTGTAATCTCTATTTTGCTTATGCTATTTTTGCCCTTACTCTTTTTTATTCTGACAAAGGGGGAGAAAAAGATAAAGATAGCATTACAATGAAATTGCAGGAGATCTTGAGAAAAAGATGATAGCAATTACATTACAGGAGATCTTGCATGAGAAATGCAAAATTAAGAGAAAAAGAAAGCTTTGAATGAATGTATTTCTAAATACATGAAGAAATGATGAATGGAAATGCAAACCAATCAATATGTGATATATGTGCTTTAAATGTGCTAACTTTTAATGTTTTGCAGCATATTGATAGGGGGAGTAAAATCTCCATCTATGCATCTAAAAAGTTTCATCTTTGATTAAGTTTGTCATCATAAAAAAGGGGGAGATTGTTACGACAATGAAGCCATACATGATACTTCAAGTACAAGGTTTTGATGATGAGCAAGTGGAATCAACTGCATTTCAGCTAAGGCTATGAAGAAATTGAAAAATTCAGTGAAGAATCTTTGAAGACTAGTGTGCATATGTTTAATTCATTAAAAGTCTTAGATTCTTGTAAGAGCCTTACTTAGAGTGCATATTTAGGTTGCATTTCACCTTAAAAGTCTTTAGAAAAACTTTTCTAAAAGAAACTCTTTTGAAAATCTTTTTAAAAAACTCTTTTCTTAAATTTTCATGTTTATTAGTCGACCAATAGACTTATCAGTCGACTAATCCTTTCGCGCCATATTTTCTAAAAAGTCATTTTTGTCAAATTAGTCGACCGAAGGTTTTATCAGTCGACTGGACAGAAAGTCTGTTTTCTGGAAAATTAGCAGCAGTCGACTGAACAGAACATGTGTTTTCTGAAAATTTAGCAGCAGTCGACTAATGCTTTTTATCAGTCGACTGAACAGAATGTTTGATTTTCAGAAGATTTTAGCAGCAGTCGACTAAAAGGTTTTTCAGTCTACTGATGATATTATCAGTCGACTAACTTTTCTCCAGTCGACTAAGTTTCAAAAGTTCAGATTTTCAAATGTCTCGATTAACAGATCAGTCGACCGACGATAACTGTCAGTCTACTAATAACTAACTATTAGTTGACTAACTGATGTTTCAGTCGACTAATTTTGCCATTTTCCTGAAACTTTAAAAAGGCATGTCTTTTTATTTTTCAAACGTTTTGATCATTCAAAATGGACAGTTTTGACACCCTTTCATACTCTCAACGTATGGAATCTTTTAATTATAAATATGAGTGCATTTTACACTAAAAAACAACAAGAATTCAATCGATTTGAATCATTTACTTCTTGCTTTTCACTCCTATTCATTCAAGTATTTGTTTTCTCACTCACGTGATATTTTCACTTCAGTTTTTCACTCAAATCACTTTGAGAGATAGTGAATTCGTGAGTAGAGTGTTTCAACAACCTCAAAAGCCAATTGCATCTTATTTGCATTCAAAAGGAAGGCTCATAGGTTGTATTGTAAGTTGTTATTTATTTTCTGTAAAAAGAAGGACTCCTTGGTGTAAAGGAGTTGTTTGCTTTCAGTGGGATTGTTACTGAAAGTGGAACCGGTTATGGTCTGTGTGATCTTGTAGTTTACAAGGTTGATAGTGGAAAATCTCAAGCGGGTTTTGCTTGGGGACTGGATGTAGGTCGGGTTTGACCGAACCAGGATAAAATCTTGTGTTCTTGGTGTGTTTGCTTTGAGATTTGCAAAATCCTTCAATATTCCGCAGAAAGTTTTAAAAGCACTATTCACCCCCCTCTAGTGCTCGTTGCCTCGATCCTAGTGCACTTTCAAACTTTGCCAATTTGCTAAAAACATTTGTTGATTCCAAATAAATCTTATTGCACAAAAGAATTATTTCGGATTACCTCTAGTATTTTCTTCATAAAAGGTGAAACTCTTTGCGAAAAAGAGGTAAAATTCAAATCTTTTTCTTGTTGATCAACCAAAAGGATGAAAGAAATATCCTCGGTATGATTATTGAAATAAATATTCGATGACATTGAAAAGCCGGAAGCGAATTGATATTGATCATAGCTATGATGCATGTTTAAAGACGATTTCCTGGCAACTAGACAGTGGAAATATCCGGAGCCATAAAAGAATCCACTTAATCTATATCTCCTTATTCAGTTTAAAGCTGCAATCAGATATCTGCAAAAGGGATCTCTGAATTGTTGTCAAGATGAAGGCGAATTAAGCGAGTAGACCCCCGGGGCCAAAGAAGATTTGAAACATCTCCAAGATGACGGAGTTTGTGACGGATCCTTCCAGGGAAAGTTTGGATCACCATCGAGATGAAGGCGGATGTGATGGACCTACCGACAAACCCTAAATGATATTTGATTTCAGCTATCATCTAAAGACCTTTTGAGCCAATATCATATATAATCCTTGAGAAAAAGAAGGATCGGAGCATCTCCGAGATGAAGGAGTTTGTGACATACCTTTCCCTGAAAAAGAGAGAAAAGTCAGGCACATCCAAATGAAGGATGATGTAAAAAGCCCGAAAAAGTTCAATGACTCAAAAGGAGTGCAAAAAGATCATCATGAGAAAACACTCAGATATCAAACTGCCTAAATTGCCAGAAATCATCTTTTCTTATGCAAAATATCTTTTATCAATGTCTTTTCACTACTTGCTTTTATGAAATTGAGAATATCTTTTCTCCTCATATCAGGGAAATGGATAGCTTCCTTGAAGAAAATCATCAGCGCTAAAATTTTGAATTTGACTCTTAAAACCGAGGAGTTAACCTCGTTGGAGGAAATACTCTAGGTAAAAGAAGGAATATCTATTGCACACACGTGGACATTTTCAAACGTTTGAGCCAACTATAAATTTATCTTATTGGCAAAAATTTCTAGATATTCTAAAGAATGAAATAAATATTCGATATCCATTTTTGGTGCAACCTAGCGTTGTTTATATCTTCCAGAAGAGTTACCCCATTCAGTTGAAGTATCTCTCCTGTCCCATCATGGTTTCGAGAAATCCGTATGGTTGTTCCTACTCAGGTTAAGGGTCAAAACCTGTACTTCCTGCTTGAGGTCATTAAATTCAAAAGCTATTTCAGTCTCAACAATGAGACGTCCAAGTTCATCCCTTTTTCAAAGCTTTAGGGAACCCCTTTTCCTTCCTCCTTTCGCAAACCCCTTTCGGATTTGTTCGTCCAAACTCCGAAGGTCCCATCATGGTCTCTTCACTCGAGATTCCATATGGTCGTCCCCTTCAGGTTGTGGTTAAACCTGAATCTCGTTCCAACGAGTTTCCCTTGTTTCAACGAGGTGTTTTCCTCCCGTCCCCTCATGATTCTTCCCATCGAGGAATCCATGCTTTGTATATCCATCCAGGACAGGGTCCTACTTGAGCTTCATTTCACGAGGCATTTCCCAAAAATGTCCCATCAAGATCCTCATATATTCCTTTCCCCATTCAGGTTATTTTGAGATATATTCGTCCCATCCAGGTTAAGGGCTAAACCTGAGTCATTCCAAAAGCTGATCTCGCCTCATTCGAAATCCTTTCATCATTTCGGGATCTTCACCCAAAGTCCCATCATGATTTCCTCATTCTTTACTCAATCATATCATTTTTGAGGATTTTGTTTTCCCAAAGCCATTCAGGATAAAGTATTAAGCTTGAAAAGTCATAATTCTTCCACACCCAGTTCAGATCTACTGACTGGGGCATTTTTCAAAATTTGGAGTGTTTTCTTTGCCACTAAGCTCGGCTTTCAACCGGCTTAGTAGCAAAGAGGGGCATCTGTGAACACCCCAAATTTTTCAAAATCTTTTAAATATTCCCTTCTTACCCCTAAATTCATTTTCTGAGCAAATGGGTCATTTCAAATCTAAATTCCAGTTCATTTCTCAAGTCTTATTGAAATCAAATTCATTTCATATGTTTAAATTGATTTCGGATCTAGATCCATTGTCCAGATCCAAATCTGGGTCTCCTTGTTCAAATTTTAAATTAAAATTATAGAAAACACCAAAAATAGCCTTTAAATAGCTCGGACAGTCCAGTCAACATCCGTTTGGATCCATCACATTGTATTTCTTGATTCGAGTATCGAAACTCGAACATTTTCTCAAAACTCGGGTCCAAACCCACTCTTCTGAAGAAATTTTTTCGAAATGGTCTGAAATTCTCAGAAAAACACTTTTGTAAATATTTCTCAGAAAAATACAAAAAAAAAATTTAATCTTTGTTTTTCCGTAAAACTTTAGGATACAAAAATTGGAAAATGCAAATAAAAAAAAATAGTTTTTGAAAAACCATCATAATCTTTTTTGAAAAACACCCTTTTGAAATATCAGGTTTTTGAGGAAACTTCTTTTTGCAAAAATCTACTAGGGCGCCCCTCTTTGCAAAAATTTAAAAATAAAGGGGTTCCCCTTTGAAATCTTTTCTTTAGGGTTTCGGTAAAAAGCCTTCGCAAGGGGAGGACCGACGCTTCTCACAAGTTTTTCTCCCTCAGCCTCCTCTCTTCATCCCCATCTTCGGCCCTTCATCGCCAAACCCTCCTCTTCAGCCACCCATCCACAACCTTCATTCGGCCATCACCTTCATCACCCTCTCCTCCCGTCCATCTTCAACAGACTCTTCCCTTCCAGAGTTCTCCTTTCCCTCTTTAAAAGGGGACGAAGACTCTCTTCCTCAACCCCCGTCTCCTACCTCTCCACGGCATGCAACTCCTCCTCCTCTCACCCTTGCACCTTCCTTCCTTCTTCCCCTTCTGATCGCTTCTTCACCTCCCCATTTCTCCTTCACAGACCGCTTCTTTACCCCCGCACCCCTCTTTCACGATGGTTTTTCCTTCTCCCTTTTCAACTCCTCCTTCCTCGTTCAGAGTTTCTGCAAATCAGAGTTTCTGCAAATCAGGAATCCAGCCATCCAAAAGCGTCTGCAACCGAGGTAAGAAGATCTATCCCTTTTCACCAATTTTTTATGAAACTTATTGATTTTCATGGATTCCTTTTTTTTTTTAAGAGTTCGAATCCTTCTATTTTTTTGTCTTCATCATCTGTTTACGCGTATTTCCCCGCCCGTATTTCGGTTTCTAGTGCTTATCCCTGTTCTCAACTCACAATGGACTTCAAACTTTTAGTTTTTCTTACCTACTGATGACCGACGATGACTCGCAATGGCATCGCCGGTTCATCCGAACTTTGGGTTTCAATTTCATTTCCATATTTACGTTGCTTTTCCTCATTTTAGTTTCTGATTCTTTTTTTTTCTTTTCACAGAAGTTTTATTTCATCATTTTAATCTTACTTCCCTCTCGTTTCCGTTTTTTTATTTCACTCTTTCCCTCAAAGCACCCACGCAGGATCAATCTGTTTATAGCAAGATTGATCCGCGTATGCGCGATATCAATGGAATTCTCCAATTCTGACATATATTTCTCTCTTCTGCGACCTATCTCTGAGTTCCTTTTGATTTTTTTTTTCTTTTTTTTTTCTTTTTTTAGGCGTGCGTTCATTTTACTTTATTTCATTTGATTTTCAGTTTAGTTCAAGTACTAACCCTTTTGTCACAGGAAATACCCAGAATCAATCTGATTCTGGTCATGGCTCAGCCTGTCTCCATAGCTCATTTGTTTGTTTGTCTGCATTGGATTCCTTAAGATATAGTTGCATCTAATTGATCGTTAGTATGTTAACCCTTCTTGCATCCTGTATATGTTCTTTTTTTTATGATTTCCCTGGTTTCTTCCCCTGCTCCACTGGTTCACTTGATCTCCGTAGACTCACATTAAGCTTAGACTGAAGAATCCCCTTTGGAGGAATGCGGTGGAAGATCCTATTGCAAGCATGTGTCATGGAACAACTTGGTTATATGGTCGGTCTTCTGCAGGTAATTTGAGTTTCATGGGATGAAACTACTCTGGACTATGTGATAAACATTGTTCCTGCTCTAAAATTTTCAAGATATCTTCAAATTATGAGGGATCCCAGTGACCATTGAGTGCAATAAATAGTCAGGGTAGCACTACCATACCCGACCATCAATTGAAAATGGTTTTGGTGGTTTGCTAACTATCCAGTCTGCCTTTTTGAGACGTTGTCAATCCCTTCTTGGTGGACATTACTGGTTCAGAAATGGATTGTTGAACTTCTTAAACTTGAACCCTACTGTGAAGTTTAATATTGTTACATTTTAAGTTTAATTTCGTTATTGAATTGATCTCTTGAATATGTCTAAATGACTACCTTGAGGACTCGTCATTTATGAAGCAAGAGAAGAAGTTTTGACGGCAAAGTATCCACAAAGAATTTTGCTAAAAAGCATCAACTTGTCAAATTAGTTGTAGCAAAACCAAATGTTATTGAAGTTGAAGTGCCTCATCCTTCTGATCAGTCGACACCGCACGTGTTATCTCCTAAAGGGATACAGGAGATATCTGTCTTAACATGCTCAAGTTGCTTGAAGTTAAACATCTGTTTATCAAAGGGGAGGAGGCAAGCACCAACAGAAGCTCAGTGCATCAGTAGCTGAATAATCTCAGGTATGGATTATCTGATTTCAATCAAGTGGGTGCATCAGTAGCTGAATAATCTCAGGTATGGATTATCCGATTTCAATCAAGTGGGTGTATAAATGTCTGAGTCGACTACACAATTTCTGGTAAGTTTTCTTTTTTTTTTATTTACAGGTAAGTGCAAATTTCTGCCACATTCAGTTTTCAAAATAACCTGAATTCTCTTGTTTCGATTACTTAATAATTCCATTTCACTGTATCTTGCTTCTCTATCAGAATGTATTCCTTGATGGTTCTCAATGGATTATTAAAGATCCGCATTGTGAAGATCAAGGACTATCTCAGTATCGTTTCATTGTCAGCCCATCTCTGGCCTCCAATAACCACAAGCTTTTAACTGAATTCTGATGAGCTTAATTGAGTTTATCGGCAGGGTTAATCAAGCTTACTAAGGTTGATATATATAGTTGTCTGATATATTAAATCTTTGCTACAGATGTCAGCTGCTGTTGAGCATTTTTAATCTGGATCGATGAATTGACCTCCAGCAACCTTTCAAATTTTTATGCGTGGCCACCCTCCAGAAAGATCTGCTCCACAACTCCTGCCAAACATCATTGGTATTAAGCATTGCGGCAGATGTGTCCCACTGGTCCCTCTCCCCAAACTTGGAAAGATCTGTCGGTCCAGCCACAACCCTTATCCAGGCTGTGAATTTTGACAAAGACTTGAAGAGCAGTTTTTTTTTTTTGGGTAAGTTGCTATAGTACGACAAGTCTAGTTTTTTTTTTCTCTTCAAATCATAATTCGATTTTGTCGATAGTGTTGTTTTCCTTGAAGATCAGCCTTGATTCTCCCCTTTTGATTTACTGCAATGGAGAAGGGATGCTCTGCTTTATGGTTTATTGAAAACATGTATCTGAAGATGGTCATTTGGCTATGATATAATCAGGGGATTATGTAAGATCGGTGGTTCAAGTTAGGTTGGTCGTGGTGATTTTCCTAATATCTACATGGTATATAAAATGACCTAGGTCACTTTTTGTAGATAAATTATGTTTATAATGTTTATCTGTGTAATTATGCTTTACAAGTATGCTATCCTGCATTGCATATTTCCTATATGTCACGACGCAAAGTCAATCTATGAATTTATTCATATCCGTTGGCCGAACTCCCAATGCATGATTCGGTCATCATATATACCAAAAACCCGAGTTTGGCTTGCTGAATTCAATTGTTTTACTTGAGACATTATAAATGATGTCGAAAGAACTTACTATTTTGCTGTGCACAAAAAAAAAAATTTCTGGCATGTGGTTTCAATAAGCTGTGGTGCTGAAATCAGCTAGAGATATCATCGGGAGATATCCTTGAAAAATTCCTCCGTTTATAATATTATAAATCAGTTCATAGCCTCTTTCCTGGTAAACTGAGCCAGGTGGTTGGAGTTGATCACCGGGTAGTTCATCACTGCCACCTGAGTTTCACCCCTATCAACCACACTTCACAACACCTGTGCACTCCACAGTCCAGCATTACATATATTTCAAGTCGCATATACAGTCAGCCCAAGTTTGTGTGTTATATGTATATATCTGGTACAACCTATGTACTATATATGCCTAGTTGAATATCCATTCAGTCTTGCCCATGTCTAATATATCATTATACATGCATTTCTCATTAGGATTAAGCATTGTCTCTAAGTATATATGTTGCATCTTCTCACTAAGTTCATACATCACACTTAGGAAATCCCACCCACTTGCTTCATTAAATACAAGAATATGCAGATCAGTATAGAATTCCTCGATTATTTCTATATCTTGCATCTTGCTTTAGGTTAATTCATTTTGCAGGGAAAGCATGAAGGATTTAAACCTCGTGTCTGGAATTTTATAGCTTCAATTCGAGACTGTAATAAGTTAGAACTTAATGAGAATTTACCTTCCCAGCTTTTAGATAGAATGAATGAGCATTGTAAATGTCATAACTTGCTGATTTTCATGCTTTTTGCCTTTATTTTCCAAAATCTCACAATGGTGAAAACACGAATGGCACGTGCACCATCTCGTAAAAGGTAAATTAATCCTAAGTTAATGATTTACATCAATGGCCATAGTCAGGATGTAAACAAAACTTATGATTTTTATCTTTTATAAAATAACATTGGATCCACACTGGATCCTCTTTAAAAATCATCATATTTTCAAATATTTCCTTCTTTTATTAGAATTTAACTTAAAATTAACTCAAAATATATACCAATGGCTATAGTCAGGGTATATTGAGAGTTAATTTCATTTTAAATTCTATGAAAGCACCAAAAATGTATTTTATTCTTCTTTTGAATTTAAATATAGATATTATATAATACATTCAATGACCATAGTTAGGGATGTATTATATTTTCAATCTTATTTTAATTCATTTAAAGAATGAGATATGCTTTTTCAAAATCCATTTTTAAATTCTTTAAATTCATTCATCATTTAGGATAGAATTGCATCATATTTTAAAAATTCCTTTTCATAAATCCAAGTAATTCTTTCCCTCATTTCTCATGTCAAATCCTATTTATAAATTCAAATTCAACTTTATTTCTCAAAAGGATTCAAGAATTCAATTTCAAGGTCCCATTTGACTTTGAAACCTCAGAATCATCTTGTATTTCAAATTCCAAATTCTATCTCAAATTCAAAGTACAATTTAACTTTGAAATTCATCTGTATATTCAAGATTCAATTTCTAAAATTCATTTTTCCAAATTCAATTCAAACTTAGAAATTCTTGATTCATCTTCTAAATTCCATATTCAAACTTCAAATTCAAAGTCCAATTTGACTTTGAAATTCATATTCCAAATTCAAAATTCTCAAATCAAATTTTGAAATTCCAAATCCAAAGTTAGATCCTAAATCCAACTTGGATCCAGATTTCCAAGTATAAATCCCTAGTTTTTGGATCTCAAATTCAGATCCAAAACCCATTCTAGGATCCAGGATTCAACATTTATATCGGATCTCAGACTTCAGATCCAATTTTCCTTTAGGATCCAGAATCAAAATTCCACTTTGGATCTCAGACTTCAGATCCAAAATCCATCTTAGGATTCAGAGTCCAACTCTATCTTAGATCTCAGATTTCAGATCCTAAACACATCTTCAGATCCACTCCATTCTAGGATCCAGAAGCCAGTTCCATCTTGGATCTCAGACTTCAAGATCCGAATTCATTTTAGGATCCAGAATCTCATTCCACTTTGGGTCTCAGACTTCAGATCCAATTCCACTTTAGGATCCAGAATCCAATTCCACTTTGGATCTCAGACTTCAGATCCAAGATCCATCTTAGGATCCAGAATTCAATTCCATCTCCAATTTTAGATTTCAAATCCAAATTCCATCTACAGATCACATCTGAATTTCTTAAATTCATCTCTATTCTTTAATACCATTTGATTTTCTCAAATCCATTCTAAATTTCAAATTTCAAAATCTAAATTCAATTCCATCTCAAAATATTCATTTCCTTTTCTAAATTCAAGTTCAACCTCAAAGTCCATTTCTGACTTTGAAGCCTCATTTCCTTTGTTATCATCTTTTTCCAACTCTGATTTACTTCAAAGACTTAGAACTTCTCTGATCTATCTCAAGTTCTAAGTTAGATTTTACCATTCAGAAGTCAAATTCTTCACTCCCTCATCAATCTTATCTTAGAAAACTTGGAAATTTCCAAATCAAATTTTCAAAAAGAGCATACATCCTTGCATTGCACAAGCATGATTCTTTATGCATTTAGATTTAGGATAAATTCTTAGATTATAGGCAAAGCAAAAGGCATAGATTCGATCCTTGGTTCGATTACCCCTGGTAAAGGCGCCAGGAACGGTCGAACCTCGTACCGACGAGCGAATCCCGTCTCTCCATTTTTTTTCCTGCAATATTTTCAAAATGGAGGCGAGTAATTTTTTAAATATTTTCAAATCAAGGTCAAGTGAGACCACGCAAAATAGTTCCTCTTCTCTCTCTCTTTCTTTCTTTTCTTTTCTCTCTTTCTTTTCTTTTCTCTCTTTCTTTTCTTTCTTTTATTCTTCTCCCTTCAAAAAGGAGGAAAATAGAGGTTAGAAAAGTAAAAGAGAAGGAAGAGAAAGAAACCAACGAGAGAGGAAAAATTTTGCGATGATCACAAAGACTTAGGAAATTTTTGAGAAAATTGTTTTTTTCGAATTGAAATTGAAATTTATAAATGCATGAATTGAATGAATATGGATTTGAAATACTTGGTTTTGAGGAATTGAGGAAATCCTTTTTGTATTTTTGAGAAATGCAATGCATTTTGAAGTTAGCCTAAGAGTGTAGGCTGAATGTGGCTAATACGAAGATTACAAATCTGGGTATCATTCGTATTCTGACTATGGCCATAAATACAAATTCCACCAAGTTTGTCAACTCCATAAGAGATAGTGCACGTGCCATTCGTGTAGACCATAGTGAATTTATGAAAATGTGCATGAATGATACATTCATCAGACATTTAATATTTAGAGAATTAAACTATATGCAATGCAATCCTAGTCTAAGCTGAAATTTAAATTCTTATTCCAAATTTAATTTAATTTACATCACCATTGAATTTAAATACAAGAAATTAAAGGAAAGTAAAGTCTTCAATGTCCCTACAAAACTTAGAAAACTTTGTTAGTGATGATATGTTGGCTTTTCTAGATTTATCCAGTAATATCTAGAAATTACTGGATTTTACTAGATATAAGCCTTTTTGCCATGATTCCCTTAAATCAAAATGATAAAATATGAAATAAAATTGAAAAAAAAACAAAGATAAGATATGAAATTTCGAAATTAGGGGTCAAAATGACCAAAATACCCCTGATAGCAAGACTATGGCCTTGAAATCAAGGTTTTCAGAAAGATATTTTGTAAAAATGCAAGTATTAAAATTCAAATAAGGATAAATTAACTCAAATATGATATGACATGATCAAAAATGAGAAAATTAGGATTTAGAATTTCGAAATTGAGGTCAAATGACCAAATTGCCCCTGATAGCAAGACTATGGCCTTGAAATCAGGGTTTTCTGAAATAGATTTTGATAAAAATTTGAGATTTATGATTGAAATAAGCATAAAATCAAACATGAAACATCCTAATATGATTCTAAACATGAAAAAACCCTAAAACTACACACTTATGCACGAAAATCAAGAAATATCACCAAAATTATGATTTTATCAGTGTTTTTGGATCTTTCAGGTATCCTGTTTTGCAATTTTATTAATTCAGACATCAAATGAATTCTAAATTTCATAAAAATTAGCAAAAACACTTATTATAACCCTAAAATCAGACTGGAATTGCAAAAATAATTTTTTTGACATTATTTTAATCCAAAAATTGCATTAACAACCTAAAATAAGCTATTTTAAACCTTGGTCACATACCAGTTTCAAAGTTAGACCCGAATTAGGGGTCAATCCTCCATGAAAACTTATGAATTTTTACAAAGATAAACTAGGAATAAAAACAGAGATTTTCCAATTTACATATCGGAAAAATCATCTTCGGTTAGGGAGAAACCCTTCCGGAAATCTGAACTAGAGTCTAACAAACCTAACAGGGGTTAAAACAGCTACTTCAGATTGAAAATACAGAAATAAATGGCAAACTTAATAAAAAATCTCTGAAATTTTAGCAGTTATTAGTAGACAAAAAAATAACAATACTCACTTTTTACAAATCATGAATCGGATCTGTGGTTTGGGATCTATGAATAACACAAGTCTGATTAGGGTTTTGGTAAACCCTAACGAGTTTTAAATTTAAAATCAGATTCTCTGACAGAGGAAAAATACTAAACAGAGATCAAAAAATCTCAAAATTTCACAATAGATAGATCTAATCAATATGAATCCATGGCATATTACAGATCTCAAATCGGATATAGGATGACAAAAATATCATAACAGCAAGTTACCTTTTTTATTTTAACAACGATTTTAAAGCTTTAAAAACCTGATTTGATGTCTGATTTTTTTGACAGGGTTCCCGAATCCCAAAAACTCTGATTTGTTTACAGTAGTTCAATTACATATGCATGTATCACATATAAAAAAATCAGCAATTAACAGTGAATATTTCAATACGAAATAACAAGCTCTTTTCTGATCTAAGCTTAAAACACATAGAAATTTGATAAAACCTAATAAAACATGCATTAATCAATGAAAACAATAAAGAAAATACCAAAACAGTAAAATAAAAATTGATTTCTATGCTGGAGAACGTGTAATAAACATGAATAAGCAAATAAATAAATAAAATACAGGGAATCAATGGCTGTAATTTGATGTTACCTTTAAAAGCATGGATTTAACCCATTAAAAGAGTAAATCACATGTTTTATTAGTTAATATTGTAAAGACCCATGTTAAAATTGATTCTAATAGATTAGAATCCCTGTAAACACCATGAAACAGAGTTAGATCACTTTTTTGAACCTCTCTTGAGGTTCTTGGACTTGAATCCATGGTTTAATCCACGGAATAGATGGTATTAATGGCTAAAATTGATTTAAAACTATTAAAAACATTAAATAAAAGCTAAAAATTAAAAAAACAATTACCTTGAGGTTGCTGCAATGGAGGAAGGCTGGAGAGGAGAAATAGGCTTCAAGAATTTCTCAAGAGGTGGCTGGAAAAATCGACCCCCTATGGGTCTCAATTTATAGAAACTTTTTAGGTTTTAAAAATTAACAATTTTGAAATTTTTGGACTCTTCTAAGGGGGGGCAATTTTTGTAGAGGATTACCTATATACCCCTAGCCTAAATTATCCTAATTAATACCTAATTAACCCCTAGCTAAACCTAAAAAATCCCCAAATGTGATGCCACTTGGCATTTTCCACATTTGGGTTTTTAAAAGTCCTTTAAAAACCTTTAAAAACACTAATTTTAAAATCCAAACTTCAAAATGAGTTTTTAAAATAACTTTTGACTACTCTAAACCTCTAACACTAACCAAGACACTGACTAACCCTAGTCTAACCCTGACTTACTCGAATATGACGCCACCCCGAGTGGGCCCTACTTGAGTTTTTCAAAAAAGCGATTTTAAAACTTGAAATTGAGAAAGTTTTCAAAAGATTTTCAAAAGTAAACTTTGAAATTAAATTTTTTGAAATGGTATAGGGTCCTAACTGGGTCAGGACTCCTCTGGATATGGTACCAACTGTGTGGGCCCACATCGAGTTTTGCAAATTTTGAAATAAACACTGAAAATACCTTTGAAAAGGGGTTAAAATCAATAATTGAAATTCAAGATATTTGAAAACAGAGTCTCAAGCGAACTGAAACTCCGGGTTAGAGTCCTGGATTTTTAGGACTCTGTGATTTTGGTTTTTAAAAGCCAAATGAAGGAGTTTTTTTGAAAAGATTTTATTGAAAATGGTGAAATAAGTCAGAAAATACTGTCATGGTTAGACTCCTAACTCAATCAGGACTCTGAAATAGAGTCCTGGATTAACTGGACTCTACAAAATGACCTAATTTTTTAAAACAAATGGAAATAAATGAAAAAAATAGAATAAAAACAGACTTCAAAACAAACTCCTGACTGGACTAGGACTCCGGGACAGAGTCCTGATTGGACTGAAACTCCATATTTTTTTGGTATTTTCTGAAAAACAAATGAAAGAACTTGTCAAAACAGTGAAAACAATAATAAATATTGAAATAAAACAGAGTTCTGATTCAACTGATACTCTGAGGACAGCGTCCTGATTGAACTAGGACTCTCAGATTTTTGGATTTTCTGAGAAAACAAATGAGAGAATTTTGAAAAACAGTTAAAAATAGGATAAAATCGAAGTTTTGGTTCAGAGTCCTGATTCGATCAGAACTCTAAGAATTTTGGTTTTCTGATAAGCAAATGATGAAATTTGGGCAAAGCTTTTGAAAACAAGTGAAAATGAAGTGAGAAAATCAATTTTGGATAGAGTCCTACTTCGATCAGGACTCTGGGGTAGAGTCCTAATTTGATCAGGACTCTGAGATAAAATCTCAGAATTTTGAAATTCTTTGATAAAAGTGTAATAGTTTTGGTAGATTGAAAGATTTCTGAAAGATTTTCTCAAAATTGAAATCAGGATCAGAGTCCTGATCCAACTAGGACTCTCTGAACAGAGTCTTGTTTTGACTGAAACTTTGAGTTTCTGACTCATTTTAAAAGATTTGATTGAAAATGGATAAAAGTAAAAGATTAGAGTCCCAATCCAATTGAAACTCTGAAGAAGAGTCCTAATCCGATTGGACTTTTGAAGAAGAGTCCTGATCCAACTAGGACTCTGAAATTTTGGCCAAAACAAAAGATTTTGAAAGGTTTTCTTCAAAGACAGGTAAAAAGGTAGTGAAAAGTAGAGTTCTGATCCGACTGGACTCTGGAAAAAGAGTCCTGATACAACTAGGACTTAGAAATTTTTGGAGATTTTTGACAAGTAAAGGAATCCAGAAGTGACACCACCTAAATGGGTCTCATCTGAGAATTGAAATCAATTGAAATTGAGTTTGAAATGAATCCATATTGTTTTCTGAGAAAATATTTCAAAATATAAAGTCCTGGGGTTGTGTGAACACCCCAAATTTTTTAAAATTTTTTAAAATCTTTTAAATATTCCCTTCTTTCCCCCTAAATTCATTTTCTGAGCAAATGGGTCATTTCAAATCTAAATTTCAGTTCATTTCTCTAGTTTTATTGAAATTAAATTCATTTCGTATGTTTAAATTGATTTTGGATTTGGATCCATTGTCCAAATCCAAGTCTGAATCTCCTTGTTCAAATTTTAAATTAAAATTATAAGAAAATACCAAAAATAGCCCTTAAATAGCTTGGATAATCCATCCGATATCCGTTCGGATCCATCACGTTGTATTTCTCGAGTCGAGTTTCAAAAACTCGAACATTTTCTCAAAACTTGGGTCCAAACGCATTTTCTGAAGAAATTTCCCCAAAAAATAACTTTTAATTCTCAGAAAAACTCTCTTTTGTAAATATTTTATAAAAACACCAAAAAAAATTAGTTTAACCTTTAATTTCTCGTGAAACTTTAGGATTTTATCCTAAAAATACAAAAAAAAATGAAAAATAAACTAAAACCAAAAAAAATGGGAAAAATTACAAGAAAAATGAAGGATTTTAAGCCTTGTGAAACCATTTTGCTGAAAACCTCATTTTCCTAACCATTTTTACAAAAATTTCTTAAAAGGAGTCCTCTTATTGGAAAATGAGAAAAGCTTCAACGGATTCCTCCCGTTCGCACCCTCCATCGTCTCTCTCCCGTGGGATGACCCTCCATCTCCAACAACTCGTTTCTGGAATTCTCTTCTTCGTCTTTAAAAGGAGATCACGCAGGAGTCTTCAGGGGATCACTTCTTCACCACCGCACCTCTCTTCTGTAACAGGAATCCGCCTCCTACCTCTCCACTGCCATCGGTCTCCTATCTCTCCATGGGCATTCATTAGCGCCACCAAGTATCCATAATCTACCATTAGCTTTCCAATCAATTCCTCCTTCCTCCTTCAGCATCTCTGCAAGAACAAGCAATGCAAAAGCCCCAGGTTTGATCTCTCGTTTGAATAAAGCATCACTCATCATCAGCAATCATCCGAATCAGTAAGTCCCATGGAAGTCACTCCATCTCACGTTATTTGGAATTATCTGAGTATTCTCTGATTAATATTTTTCTGCAATATAGATAAATCTCAGATTTTAGTCCATTTTTGAATACTATGTTGGATGATCATAATTGACATTTCATAAGATAGGCATTTTGGATGTAGTATTACTCCCGTATGCTCCTTTTCTCTGCAGTTCATTCCCATTTCAGCATCTCCATCCGCCCCTTATGTTTGGGTCAGTATCATTGTAGATTGTATCGTGGTGAATCTTGCATATAACCATTCATTTGCCTATTGTCTTTCATATCATTGCATTATACTTACAGCAAAGATTCATGATCATACTGTGTTCAAAGCAAACTGTTGGAGTATCGACCATTAGGGAAACACACATGACTAAGCCAATGCCACCTTTATGGTTCAAAAGGCAAGAAAGATGGTTGTATTAAGCTACTCAGCCTGACCTGTGCTAATAGCGTGAGCCTAGGAAATTTATGAAGAAGCCACGTTCTGAAGCTTCTATTGAACCCAAAAGCACTTCAAGCAAATCTTCTTTTAAGGTTGCTCTGAACCATATGGAAAATTTGTCCCACAATGTCTGCATATGCCCATCTACAGGGCTCAATTCATCCGAATGATGCCCAATAACAGGATCATTCATTATATGACCAGTATTGTTTGGGCCATTTTTTTTAGCAAAAGAATGACCCACACCTCTCTCTCTCTACCATGTAATATTACTTGAGAAATCTTCATGTATCACGTTTTGTGTTCATTGTAAGGCCAAGGGCAACAATTCCATTCAACCTATCTTTTCACCTCTAGTTTATGAACAGCAAAATGCCTCTAGTTACATGAATTAAAAAATCAAAATTAAAAAAAAAAAATTCTGCAGAAACTAATCTCTTCAATTACAGATTTTGATGAAAGTCTTGACTTCATGGCTACTGTCGGCATAAGTTTGGTTCCACTCGATTATGCCAGGGGATAAACAGAGATAAGAATTGGGCAGTAAAAAAAAAAAAAAAGAATCCCCACAAGGAATCATACTGGACAATGCTGTATAAAGCTTTATTTGTATGATACTGTCCCACCTGATCTCTTGAATGATGCCATTTTTTATTTCAATTTACTTAGTTTATGAAGGAGTTTATGAAGGATTTGTCACCACTTCAGCTCAAACATCATCAGAAATCATATGTTCCAATAGAATACAAAAGTTACTTAAAGATGATGAAAAGGTTATGAAACAAAGACTTTCTACTTTCCTTTCATTAGGAAAGCTCACGTCTGTGAGGATGCTAGTCCATTTTGTGGTCTTACTTTGTTACACCTCACTGTTTTCTTGATGTTTAGACAAGGTGAGTGGGAAGATTATGTGACTCTGCAAGCAACTGCAAATCGGGTATCTTGCAACATATAATTGCTTGGTCTGGTTTAGTGCATAATACTGCCAACAAAACCTGCTAATCTGTGATTGGTATATTTGTAAATGTAGATATGTTCAATCTGAATATGGTTGTTATGTAAATATGACTACTACATCGATATATATTAGCTATTGTGAGGATGTGTTTATAACTTCATACAAAGTTATATCTGAAGAGATGTATATATGATCAGAAATACCTTTTTGTTTCTATGGGCAAGCTGAGTAATGTCTTTTATGCTAAAAAAATCTGCACTTATCATCTGTACTACCCACTGACTCATGCACTTACTGTAACTTGCCTATCTACTGTTGTCCTATTCCCCAGTCACTTTTAGCTCCTCCATCACAACACTTACTTCCTATAACCAGCATTACCAGGCCTTCACTGTCCCTTATCAGCTATCATCTTCCACTGCACCATATATCTCTGTAGATGGCCATACTTTCCTTATAGCACAGCCATCATGGCTCCTTGTGATTCCAAACTGCATTATTCACATCCTCCTCCATACTTTCCTATTACCACCACTCCTGACACTATCAACACTTCCATCATCAATTATCAACATGTATTGTTATATACCCTCTCTCACACCACAACACCAACTGGTTATGCACAGCCTGCAGCATCTCATCATTATGCTAGCCGTTCCTTTATAGCAGTCAACACCTCCTGCTGTAACCTCATAGCCCCTGTAGCAGCATATTGCTACTGTTACCTCCATATATCCATTCTCACCAGCTATTGTATATACCCTATACGTATATATATATATACATGTATATATATATTTATATATATATGAATATACATATATGCATATGTATATATGTATGTATATAAGCATATATGTCCTTTTTCATCTTTTCATCATGTATATCTTGGCATATGAGTACTTTAACATTGACATGTATATGGTATGTGCAATTTTTCCATCTTTCATATTAACCCAGTTGTTTTGCAGGGAATATATGGAAAAGGTCATTATTTGAGTTGTAAAATTCAATTTTATGTATTGTAATAGCTGGATCTTAATGAGAATTTACATTTTCTGTTTAGATAGGATGAATGAGCATTATTAAATATCATAAATTGTTGGTTTTCATGCTTTTATCCTTATTTTCAAAATCTCACAATGGCAACACGAATGGCACACACACCATTTCGTAAGAGGTAAATTAATTCTAAGTTGATGATTTACATCAATGGCCATAGTCAGGATGTAAACAAAACTTAGGATTTTTATCTTTTATAAAATAACACTGGATCCACACTGGATCCTCTTCAAAATCATCATATTTTCAAATATCTCCTTCTTTTATTTGAGTTTAACTTAGAATTGGTTCAAAATATATACCAATGGCCATAGTCAGGGTATATTGAGATTTAATTCCATTTTAAACTCTATAGAAGCACAAAAATATGTTTTATTCTTCACCTAAATTTAAATATAGATTACTATATAATACATTCAATGACCATAGTCAAGGATGTATTACATTTTCAATCTTATCTTAAATTCATTTAAAGAATGGGATATGATTTTCAAAATCCAATTTCAAAATTCTTTAAATTCATTCATCACTTAGGATAGAATTGCATCATATTTTCAAAAAAAATCCTTTTTCAAAACTCCAAGTGATATAAATATCTTCTTCAAGTCAGTTTTCAATTCTTATAAAAATACAATTCATCCTTTCATTTTTCAAATTCTATTTCATTTTCAAAGTTCAATTTAAACTTTGAGATTTCAAATTCATTTTATATTCAAATTCAAATCAGATTTCAAAGTTCAATTTGACTTTGAAATTCCAAATTCATTTTTATATTCAAAACTCCAATCAAACTCAAAGTTCAATTTAACTTTGAGATTCTAGATTCATTTTCTAAAAATTCCAAATTCAAGCGCCAAATTCAAATCCAATTTAACTTTGAGATTCTTCTTTCATCTTTTAAATTCCAAAATTCAAAATTCAAGGTCTAATTTGACTTTGAAATTCACTTGTATATCCAAAATTCAAAATTCAAAGTCCAAATTGACTTTGAAATTCATTTTTTTCAACATTCAAAATTTAAATGAAATTTCAAACTTCAAATTAACTTTGAAACTTCTAATTCATCTTCAAAACCAAGTTCATCTTCCAAATCCAAAATCAAAGTTTGAGATTGTTCCTGAATCTCGAAAAACTTGGCCTTTTCTAAACTTTAGATTCAATCTGAGTTTTCAAAATCCAGATCCATCTTCAAAAGTTCCATTTTTTTTGAACTTTCAAAGACTCAAATCCGAAATTAGATCAACTTGGATCCAACTTTCTAAATACAATTCTACCTTTTGGATCTTAGATTTCAGATCCAATTCCATCTTAGGATCCAGATTTTCAAGTATAATCTTCACCTTTTGGATCACATGCTTTAGATCCACAATCCATTTGAGGACCCAGAACTCAATTCTAAATTGGATCTCAGACTTCAGATCCAAATCCATCTTAGGATCCAGAGTCCAACTCTACATTGGATCTCAGACTTCAGATCCAATTTCCTTATAGGATCCAGAATCCAATTTCACCTTGGATCTCAGACTTCAGATCCAAATCCATCTTAGGATCCAGAGTCCAACTCTACATTGGATCTTAGACTTCAGATCCAATTCCATTTTATGATCCGGAATCCAATTTCACTTCAGATCCAATTTCACATTCCAAAATCCAAATCCATTTTTAAGATCCAATTCCATTCCCAATTCTAGATTTTAAATCAAATTCCATTTTCAGATCTCATCTAAACTCCCTAAATCTATTTTTATTCTTAAAAACCATTTGATTTTCTCAGATCCATTCCAATTTCAAACTTCAAAATCTAAATTCAATTCCATCTCAAGTATCCATTTCCTTTTCTAAAAATCAAATTCAAATTCCAAGTCGATTTTGACTTTGAAACTTCATTTCCTTTCAGTTCAAAGCTTCAAGTCATTCTTTCTCATTTATTCTTCCAATCCTGATTTACTTCAAAAACTTAGAACTCCTCTGATCTATCTCAAGTTCTAAGTTAGATTAAATCATTTCTTCACTCCCTTATCAAGTTTCATCTCAGAATACTTGGAAATTTCCAAAACATTCTTTTCAAAAGAGCATTCATCCTTGCATTGCACAAGCATGATTCTTTGTGCATTTAGATCTTTAGAATAAATTTTTAGATTATATTTAAGCAAAGCAAAAGGCATAGATTCGATCCTTGGTTCAATTACCCCTGGTAAAGGCGCCAGGAACGGTCGAACCTCGTACCGACGAGTGAATCCCATCTCTCCATTTTCCCGCAATAAATTTCAAAACGGAGGCGAGTTAAATTTCTAGATATCTTTCAAATCAAGGTCAAGTGAGACCGGGCAAAATAGTTCCTCTTCTCTCTCTTTCTTTCTTTCTTTTCTCTTCTCTCTTTCTTTTCTTTCTTTTATTCCACTCCCTTCAAAAAGGAGGAGAATAGAGGTTAAAAAAGGAAAAGAGAAGGGAGAGAAAGAAACCACAAGAGAGGAAAATTTTGCGATGATCACAGTTTTGGCAACCGTGATGGGACACGTCTTCGTCTGGTTGAATTTATGCCTTTGCTTTGCTTTTATATAATCTAAGTCTTTATTCTTCTATGTCAGCTTCATTTCCATGCAAAACTTAGGAGCCTAGATTCTGTGCTAAAGCTGACATCATTGCATATAGGATCTAAGTATGGTTTGGTAGGACCATATTGAGGAGATTATTCCATGTTCACATTAGACTTAGGTCTTAAATACAACTCTCCTCAATTTTAGGGATTGAATGCAAAACAATGTATGCAAGTGTATGCTTCTCTTTATTTAAATCTATCTCTTTAGGACTTGCATTAGAGCTTTCTGGTTTTATTGCATGTTGATCATATTTTGAAAACATCCCTACCTACATTGTCCCGGTCTTCACGTTGCTGGGCTATCTCACTGAACCATAGTTCGGGAGAGAGCCTCACAACTGGACCACTTATTTGGGTTTGCGCCCCCCTACCACGTACCTAAGGGCCATAGTCCGAGGTATATCGGTAGGTGCTCAAGGATGTTGGGGAAGCCTTTACCTTAGAACCGGAGAGATATCTTATATGCCACGTACTTCGAGCTTCGGCTTGAGTATATCGGCTTACCTTGATTGGAATCAGATGATATAAATCTTAGAGTTAGGATTAAGGTCCTATCAGCCATTTCAAATATTGCATATAGAGTCAGCTTTAGGGAGTGTTGTTTGTGTATCCTTGCTTGTATATCTGGGATTGTGTGATATTTTATATCTTCCTTATATTTTCCAAAACCCTGGGTATATGTTTCAAAATGTCCTCTTTATTTTTAAAACCCAGGTGTATTTTTCTTTATCCTTTTCTTCTTCTTCTTCTAAAAATTCTTTAAAAAAATTCTTCTGATCCTGCCTGCAAGTTCTTCAAAATTTAAATCCTTACCATTTATCCTCAAATTTCATTTATTCTCTTATTTTCTTCTGATTTTATATTCTTGTTTATAAAAATCTCTTTCCGTCAAGAGATATCCTTTTCAAAATAATATTTTCTTTTTCATATTTTTAGTTGGTTACTCCCCCTCGCAGAGTAAACAACGTAATTGTCACAAACTTTTTGGCGACTCGATCCCTAGTAATGGGATACAATTGTTTAGATTTCAACCTAAATCCTCTCTCTTGTCAAAACTTCTCCAAAAAGTTTTCTTTGGTCTTAAAACCTCTACTTTTCCTCCACAGAGAGTTCTGATATTTCAAAAATGGTCACGACAAGAGGGGGAAAAGAAACAGTTCCTCAACTCAGCGACAGTGAGGCGGAAGAGATAAGCTCTCCTAAATCAGTCAGGGGACAGAGTCAGAACAAGAAGGATGACATCGACCCCGCTATGTATGACATGTTCCAAAAGATGATGGCAAGGATGATGTCAGAGCAAGCCGAGGCCAAGCTGAAAGAGGCAGTTCCTAAAAGCAAGCTGAGGAAGAAGCCTGTAAAGAAGCAAGTCAAAATCATCAGGAAGAAGGTACAGCCAGACACTACTTTTGAGGAATCAGAGTCAGTCGAGGAAGAATCGGAAGAGGAAGAGCAGATTGTCTACAAACGGAATCCTCCGAGACAGACTGTAAAGATAGCTGCAGAAGAGCCTGAATCCGTCAACAAGCCCAAGTCTGGGGCTCCAGCAGAGGACCTGATGAGCAAGCAGATGAAGGAGATGAATCGAGCTATTAAGGATATTCAAGCCAAGGGTAAGGGCAAGCAGACCTACACCGGCAAAGATTTCTATGATGGTCTAGATGGGGACGATAACTTGGAGAATCTTTCCCGTAAGTTTCTCAAATTTGACGGGACTGGCAACCCTAAAGCCCACTTGGCCACATTTTATGCAGAGTGCAGCCGTTTTAGGAAAGATAACAGGGCTCTGTTCATCTGTTTTCCCCACAGTCTGGAGGGTGTAGCAGCCAGATGGTATGTTGACCATGTAAATCCTATCGAACTACGAGAGTTCGATAAAGTAGTAAATTTGTTCATCGAGCGCTTCTTATTCAACACTGAAGCCTCACCTACATTAAATCATCTTTACAACCTGAAGCAAGGAGAGACTGAAAGAGCAGGTGATTTCATTCACAGGTGGAGAAGCACCTGTAATAAGATGAAGGTACCTATTCCTGAGGAACACGCATTGCAGGTGATCCTCAACAATTTCTCTCAGCCCATAAGGAGCCTCATCGCCACTTCCCCGGCGAAATCCTTCATCAAGTTAATTGAGCGAGCTGAATGGCTCGAAGCAGGAATAGAAAGCGAACTGTACGAGGGCACGCCTCTGGTCAAGAATGTCCAAGACCAAAAGAAGAAGGCGCAGTTTGCTCATTCAGTTGATGCCTCCTGCAATAATCTTGGCAGTAGCAGCAAAGGAAATAAGAACAACAATGACAGCGGTCCGAGAGTAGATCAGGGCAAGGGGCAGAAGGAGAGATCCTTTAAAAACAATGATAAACTACTTCCAATTGGCCTTCAGCAAAAGAGTGATCTTCAAGAGAAGCCCAAATACATCAAGTGGGAGAAAGATCGAGTCCTCACTCCATTATCTGAGAGTTTAGAAGTGATTATGAATTACCTTTTGAAGCACGGGATGATCAAACTCCCTAAGATCGCAGATCCTCCCGTAATGTTGGGAAAATTCAAGGATCAATTCTGCAAGTACCACAGGGCAACAGGGCATGATACGGAGCACTGCTTCATCCTCAAGCACATGATACAAGACTGCATTGACAGAAGTGAGCTGATAGAGGACGAGGAAGAAAAGCAGCCAGCAGTCCTGACAGAACCATTCCCGGACCATTCAAAGAATTGATAAATCCAAAGTTTTTTGTTTTGCTTTCATCTCTTTTTGTCAGTTGTCTTGTAGGGGCTAGTCAGCCCATTTTTCTATGAGCATTTTCCTTTTTAAGTTCTTGTAAATATTCAGTTGTTATCAAACCTTTGCTTATCAAATGAAATGTCAATTTCCTTTATATCTTTTTTATCCAATGCTTCTTTTCTCTTTGCCATACTGGGGCATTTTAATTCCCGTTCTTTTTCAGAATACGGGGCAATCCTGAAATCATTCATGAGAGAAATGATATTACCTATGAGTTTTTTTTCAAAAATCATGAAATTTTAAAAATCTTCGTTATGACCAAGGAGTTCAAATATTCCTTGGTCTAACCTTTGACAAAAAATCAACCCTCGTGTTGATCATGTCTTCAAAAATAAGTTTTTCAAACCATTATATTGAAAGATCAACCCTGGTGTTGGTCTTATCTTCCAAAATGAATTTTAAACTTTTATATTCAAAAATCAATCCTTGTGTTGATCTTATCTTTCAAAATGGATTTTAAATCTTTATATTCAAAGATCAACCTTTGTGTTGGTCTTATCCTTCAAAATGGATTTCAAATCTTTATAGATCAACCCTTATCTTTCAAAGTGGATTTCAAAGCCTTTATATTCAAAGATCAATCCTTGTATTGATCTTATCTTCCAAAATGGATTTCAAATCTTTTTATTCAAAAGATCAACCCTTGCGTTGGTCTTATCCTCCAAAATTGATCTCAAAACTTTTCAAAGATCAACCCTGGCGTTGTTCTTATCTTTTAAAATGGGTTATAAATCATCATATTCAAAGATCAATCATTACATTGGTCTTATCTTCCAAAAATGGGTTTTAAATCATCGACCTGTGTTGGTCTTATCTTCCAAGATTGGTTTTTAAGCATTACCTTCAAAGATCAACCCTTGTGTTGATCTTATTATCAATTTCGAACTGTTATTTTTAGAAATCAGATCTATTGTTGATCTTCTTCTTCAAAATTAGGTATTCAAAACCATTGCCTTCGAAAATTAACCCTCATGATGATCTCTCATGTTTGGTTTAAAGGATCAGATCTCACGCTGATCATTCTTCTTGTGGTGGATTTTCTTCCCCCAAAATGATTTCTCATTTATCTTTTAAATAAACATTTTCCTTCCAAGATCCCATATGCAGGCAGGATCAGAAAAACTCCTTTTTCTCAAATCTTGTAAATCTTCAGTTAATTTTGATATCTTTATCAGTTTCATTCATTTTATTCATATTTTTATCAAGTTTACATCAATTTTATCAAGTTTTATCAAGTTTATTAAATATTTTCTCAAAATTCCATTAAATTTTATCAATTCCCTGCCCTTTCAGGTTAAGGGATAAACCTGACCCTCGTTGTCTGAGGTGATTCCCCTTTCAGGTTAAGGGAAAAACCTGACCCTTGTTATCCGAGGTGATTACCCTTTCAGGTTAAGGGATAAACCTGACCCTCGTTGTCCGAGGTGCTCCCATTCAGGATAAGGGAAAATCCTGAGACCTCTTGTAGGAGCAACAACGCTACCTATGAGGATTCTTTTGTAAATACAAGTTTTATTGATCTTTATTGATTTTCTGGATTTATATCAATTTGCCTTCGCTAAATTTTTTTAAATTCTATTCTTTTCCCACTCAGGATAAGGGATAATCCTGAAACCCCTCGTAGGAGCAATAACGCTACCTATGAGGATTCTCTTGTAAATACAAGCGTTGTCAATCTTTGTTGATTTTCTAGATTTATATCAATTTCCCTTCATTAAATCTCTTTAAATTCTATTCTTTTTCCCATTCAGGATAAGGGATAATCCTGAGATCACTCATAGGGGCAACCATGCTACCTGTGAGAATTCTTTTTACAAAAATAAATCAATTTCCTCAAATGTTCTACATTTTTTTTTTCAAAGTTCTATATCCTTTTGTCTTCTCAAAGTTTATTCTTTTTATATTCCCGTCACATACCTGGTCCATCTAAATCATAGATCATAAATTCTAAATCTTGTCATATTCCTTCTAAATTCAAGTCTCAGGTTATCTCTTCATAAAATCTTCTATTTTCCCCTCAGGTTAAGGGATAAACCTGAATCATTCTTTTCCTAAATTCTCATCAAATGTCTATTCCATTTCCCCTTCAGGTTAAGGGATAAACCTGAATCATTCTTTTCCTAAATTCTCATCAAATGTCTATTCCATTTCCCCTTCAGGTTAAGGGATAAACCTGAATCATTCCTTTTCTAAATTCTCTTAAAAAAAAATGTCTATTCTATTTCCCCTTCAGGATAAGGGATAATCCTGAAACCCCGGCCATTCTTCTTGCTTCGATCTCTAAATATTTTAAATAGGCCGATCTCCTTCCCGACTCTCAGTTGGAAAACCTAGTGCTCGCACTGGTTATTTTGCTAAAGATTTTAAATCTAAAGATCAAGTTCAGTCCTCGTACTGCTTGTCTTTCAAAAGTCTCAATCTTAAATCAGGTCGTTAAATGATTAAATGAAATGTCCCAGCTACTTCGCTGGTCGTTAAATGATTAAATGAAATGTCCCAGCTACTTCGCTGGTCGTTAAATGATTAAATGAAATGTCCCAGCTACTTCGCTGGTTGTTAAATGATTAAATGAAATGTCCCTGCTACTTCGCTGGTCGTTAAATGATTAAATGAAATGTCTCAGCTACTTCGTTGGTCGTTAAATGATTAAATGAAATGTCCCAGCTACTTCGCTGGTCGGTAAATGATTAAATGAAATGTCCCAGATACTTTATTGGTCGTTAAATGATTAAATGAAATGTCCCAGCTACTTTATTGGTCGTTAAATGATTAAATGAAATGTCCTAGCTACTTCGCTGGTCGTTAAATGATTAAATGAAATGTCTCAGCTACTTCGCTGGTCGTTAAATGATTAAATGAAATGTCCCAGCTACTTCGCTGGTCGTTAAATGAAATATCCCAGCTACTTCGTTGGTCGTTAAATGATTAAATGAAATGTCCCAGCTACTTCGCTGGTCGTTAAATGATTAAATGTCCCAGCTACTTCGCTGGTCGTTAAATGAAAGTTTCCAGCTACTTCGCTGGTCGTTAAATGAAAGGTCCCAGTTTTTACTGGTCATTAAATGAAATGTCTCAGCTACTTCACTGGTCGTTAAATGAAATGTTCCAACTCCTTCGTTGGTCTTTAAATGAAAGGTCCCAATTTTTTTTCTGGTCATTAAATGAAATGTCCCAGCTACTTCGCTGGTCGTTAAATGAAAGGTCCCAGTTTTACTGGTCGTTAAATGAAAGCTTCCAGCTACTTCGCTGGTCGTTAAATGAAAGGTTCCAGTTTCACTGGTCAGAATATCCAAAATCATAAATTACAACTAAAGGTCGCATCAAAATCTATATTGAGTAAATATTTCACATAGAAGTCATGAAAACCTTGCCAATCTGTTAAAAATATTTGTTGATTCCAAATAAATCTTACTGCACAAAAGAATTACCTTGGATTACCTCTAGTATTTTCTTCATAAAAGGTGAAACTCTTTGCGAAAAAGAGGTAAAATTCAAATCTTTTTCCTGTTGATCAACCAAAAGGATGAAAGAAATATCCTCGGTATGATTAGTGAAATAAATATTCGATGACATTGAAAAGCCAGAAGCGAATTGATATTGATCATGGCTATGATGCGTGTCTAAAGATGTTTTTTTGGCAATCAGACAGTGGAAATATCCTGAGCTATAAACAAACCCACTTAATCCATGTCTTCTCATTCTAAAGTTGCAATCAAATATCTGCAAAAGGGATCTCTCAATTGTCGTCAAGATGAAGGCGAATTAAGGGAGCAGACCCCCGGGGCCAAAGAAGATTTGGATCATCTACCGAGATGAAGGAGTTTGTGAAGGATCCTTCCAGGGAAAGTTCAGATCACCGTCGAGATGAAGGCAAGTGTGATGAACCTACCAACAAACCCTAAATGATATTTGATTTCTGCTCTCATCTAAAGACCTTTTGAGCCAATACCATCATATATAATCCCTGAGAAAAATGAAGGATCAAAACATCTCCAAGATGAAAGAGTTTGTGACGTACCCCTCCCTGAAAAAGAGAGAAAAGTCAGGACATCTCCAAAGTGAAGGATGATGTAAAAAGCCCGAGAAAGCTCAATGACTCAAAAAGAGCGCAAGAAGATCATCATGAGAAAACATTTAGATATCAAACTGCCTGAATTGCCAGAAATCATCTCTTCTTATGCAAAATTCTTTTATCAATGTCTTTTCACTACTTGCTTTTATGAAATTGAGAATATCTTTTCTCCTCATATCAGGGAAATGGATAGCTTCCTTGAAGAAAATCATCAGCGCTAAAATTTTGAATTTGACTCTTAAAACCGAGGAGTTAACCTCGTTGGAGGAAATACTCTAGGTAAAAGAGGGAATATCTATTGCACACACGTGGACATTTTCAAACGTTTGAGCCAACTATAAATTTATCTTATTGGCAAAATTTTCTAGATATTCTAAAGAATGAAATAAATATTCGATATCCATTTTTGGTGCAACCTAGCGTTGTTTATATCTTCCAGAAGAGTTACCCCATTCAGTTGAAGTATCTCTCCTGTCCCATCACGGTTTCAAGAAATCCGTATAGTTGTTCCCACTCAGGTTAAGGGTCAAAACCTGTACTCCCTGCGAGAGGTCATTAAATTCAAAAGCTGATTTAGTCTCAGCAATAAGACATCCAAGTTCACCCCTTTTTCAAAGCTTTAGGGAACCCCATTTCCTTCCTCCTTTCGCAAACCCCTTTCGGATTTGTTCGTCCAAACTCCGAATGTCCCATCATGGTCTCTTCACTCGAGGATTCCATATGGTCGTCCCCTTCAGGTTAAGGGTTAAGCCTGAACCTCGCTCCTCGAGGTATCTTCCTTTTCAGGTTTCGGTTAAACCTGAATCTCGTTCCAACAAGTTTCCCTCATTTTCGACGAGGTGTTTTCCTCCAGTCCCATCATGGTTCTTCCCATCGAGGAATCCGTACTTTGTATATCCATCCAGAATAAAATCCTACTTGAGCTTCATCTCATGAGGCGTTTTCTCAAAAAAGTGTCCCATCAAGGTCCTCGCATATTCTTTCCCCCATTCAGGATTATCTTGAGATATCTCCGTCCCATCCAGGTTAAGGGCTAAACCTGAGTCATTCAAAAGGCTGCCCTTGTCTCGCCCACGAGACTTGATCTAAAATTCTTATCTTTCATCACTTCGGGATCTTCGCCCAAAATCCCATCACGATTTCCTCATTTCTATTATCCAGTCATATCATTTTCGAGGATTTCGTCCTCCCAAAGCCATTCAAGGATAAAGTTTTAAATCTGAAAAAACCATGTCTTTTTAAATCAAATCCTTCCACACCCAGTTCAGACCTACTGACTCGGGCATTTTTTTCAAAATTTGGAGTGTTTTCTTTGCCACTAAGCTCGGCTTTCAACAGACTTAGTAGCAAAGAGGGGCATCTGTGAACACCCCAAATTTTTTAAAATCTTTTAAATATTCCCTTCTTGCCCCCTAAATTCATTTTCTGAGCAAATGGGTCATTTCAAATCTAAATTCCAGTTCATTTCTCTAGTTTTATTGAAATTAAATTCATTTCGTATGTTTAAATTGATTTTGGATTTGGATCCATTGTCCAGATCCAAGTCTGAATCTCCTTGTTCAAATTTTAAATTAAAATTATAAGAAAATACCAAAAATAGCCCTTAAATAGCTCGGATAATCCATCCGATATCCGTTCGGATCCATCACGTTGTATTTCTCGAGTCGAGTTTCAAAAACTTGAACATTTTCTCAAAACTTGGGTCCAAACGCATTTTCTGAAGAAATTTCCCCAAAAATAACTTTTAATTCTCAGAAAAACTCTCTTTTGTAAATATTTTATAAAAACACCAAAAAAAATTAGTTTAACCTTTAATTTCTTGTGAAACTTTAGGATTTTATCCTAAAAATACAAAAAAATTGAAAAATAAACTAAAACCAAAAAAATTGGGAAAAATTACAAGAAAAACAAAGGATTTTAAGCCTTGTGAAACCATTTTGCTGAAAACCTCATTTTCCTAACCATTTTTACAAAAATTTCTTAAAAGGAGTCCTCTTATTGGAAAATGAGAAAAGCTTCAACGGATTCTTCCCGTTCGCACCCTCTATCGTCTCTCTCCCGTGGGATGACCCTCCATCTCCAACAGCTCGTTTCTGGAATTCTCTTCTTTGTCTTTAAAAGGAGATCACGCAGGAGTCTTTAGGGGATCGCTTCTTCACCACCGCACCTCTCTTCTGCAACAGGAATCCGCCTCCTGCCTCTCCACTGCCATCGGTCTCCTATCTCTCCATGGGCATTCATTAGCGCCACCAAGTATCCATAATCTACCATTAGCTTTCCAATCACTTCCTCCTTCCTCCTTCAGCATCTCTGCAAGAACAAGCAATGCAAAAGCCACAGGTTTGATCTCTCGTTTGAATAAAGCATCACTCATCATCAGCAATCATCCGAATCAGTAAGTCCCATGGAAGTCAATCCATCTCACGTTATTTGGAATTATCTGAGTATTCTCTGATTAATATTTTTCTGCAATATAGATAAATCTCAGATTTTAGTCCATTTTTGAATACTATGTTGGATGATCATAATTGACATTTCATAAGATAGGCATTTTGGATGTAGTATTACTCCCGTATGCTCCTTTTCTCTGCAGTTCATTCCCATTTCAGCATCTCTATCCGCCCCTTATGTTTGGGTCAGTATCATTGTAGATTGTATTGTGCTGAATCTTGCATATAACCATTCATTTGCCTATTGTCTTTCATATCATTGCATTATACTTACAGCAAAGATTCATGATCATACTGTGTTCAAAGCAAACTGTTGGAGTATCGACCATTAGGGAAACTCACATGACTAAGCCAATGCCACCTTTATGGTTCAAAAGGCAAGAAAGATGGTTGTATTAAGCTACTCAGCCTGACCTGTGCTAATAGCGTGAGCCTGGGAAATTTATGAAGAAGCCACGTTCTGAAGCTTCTATTGAACCCAAAAGCACTTCAAGCAAATCTTCTTTTACGGTTGCTCTGAACCATATGGAAAATTTGTCCCACAATGTCTACATATGCCCATCTACAGGGCTCAATTCATCCGAATGATGCCCAATAACAGGATCATTCATTATATGACCAGTATTGTTTGGGCCATTTTTTTTTAGCAAAAGAATGACCCACACCTCTCTCTCTCTACCATGTAATATTACTTGAGAAATCTTCATGTATCACGTTCTGTGTTCATTGTAAGGCCAAGGGCAACAATTCCATTCAACCTATCTTTTCACCTCTAGTTTATGAACAGCAAAATGCCTCTAGTTACATGAATTAAAAAATCAAAATTAAAAAAAAAAAAAATCTGCAGAAACTAATCTCTTCAATTACAGATTTTGATGAAAGTCTTGACTTCATGGCTACTGTCGGCATAAGTTTGGTTCCACTTGTTTATGCCAGGGGATAAACAGAGATAAGAATTGGGCAGTAAAAAAAAAAAAAAGAATCCCCACAAGGAATCATACTGGACAATGCTGTATAAAGCTTTATTTGTATGATACTGTCCCACCTGATCTCTTGAATGATGCCATTTTTTATTTCAATTTACTTAGTTTATGAAGGAGTTTATGAAGGATTTGTCACCACTTCAGCTCAAACATCATCAGAAATCATATGTTCCAATAGAATACAAAAGTTACTTAAAGATGATGAAAAGGTTATGAAACAAAGACTTTCTACTTTCCTTTCATTAGGAAAGCTCATGTCTGTGAGGATGCTAGTCCATTTTGTGGTCTTACTTTGTTACACCTCACTGTTTTCTTGATGTTTAGACAAGGTGAGTGGGGAGATTATGTGACTCTGCAAGCAGCTGCAAATCGGGTATCTTGCAACATATAATTGCTTGGTCTGGTTTAGTGCATAATACTGCCAACAAAACCTGCTAATCTGTGATTGGTATATTTGTAAATGAAGATATGTTCAATCTGAATATGGTTGTTATGTAAATATGACTACTACATCGATATATATTAGCTATTGTGAGGATGTGTTTATAACTTCATACAAAGTTATATCTGAAGAGATGTATATATGATCAGAAATACCTTTTTGTTTCTATGGGCAAGCTGAGTAATGTCTTTTATGCTAAAAAAATCTGCACTTATCATCTGTACCACCCACTGACTCGTGCACTTACTGCAACTTGCCTATCTACTGTTGTCCTATTCCCCAATCACTTTTAGCTCCTCCATCACAACACTTACTTCCTATAACCAGCATTACCAGGCCTTCACTGTCCCTTATCAGCTATCATCTTCCACTGCACCATATATCTCTGTAGATGGCCATACTTTCCTTGTAGCACAGCCTTCATGGCTCCTTGTGATTCCAAACTGCATTATTCACATCCTTGTAAACACCCCAAATTTTCACTCACCTTCTTGACATCGCCCTCAATCGGCACATTTCCATTCTCCAGAATCAATGAAGGGCAAAATGGTCATTTTCCAAGATTGAACCTTGCAGAAAGTCCTAAATTTCATTCTTGAGCCTCAAAATTTCTATATTTAGGTTCAGAGACATCTTCAAATTGCCAAATTTCAAAATCCTCTTTCTGGACAAAAAGTTAGAATTTCCAAGTCTAAGCTCAGAGGGACATTTCATTGAAACATGTCTTTGCATCGCATTGCATGAACACTTTGCATCATTTCATTGCATAGCATGTCAGTTTGAGATCCAGAACTCCTGATTTTCAAAATTGTCACTCCAGATTTGATTTTTAAACTTTTAAAAACCGATCTTTAAAATCCTAGGTATTCAAAATTACAAATTTTCCCATTTTACCCCCAGGACTTTGAATTACAAAATTTTTTCTCAAGAAAAACAATCTGGATATTTGGATATTGATTTTAAAGATTTTATCTCAAAAATTTTTGTAAAAAGATTTTAAATCTCCTTACAAAAATTTTTACATTTATTTTATCTATATTTTTGTCCTGAAAAACCAATTTTTCCAAATTCTTGAAAATAAATAATGTTTTTACCTCGAGCGGGACCCACCTTTTCACTAGCATCATACTAAGACCCCCAGGTAAGTTTTCTATTCTCAAGCGGGACCCACCCGAAGTTCATTTTGCAAATTTTTCTTTTTAATTTATCAATATTTATTTATTTATATTTTAGTTAGTGGGCCCACACACATGTGGCACCCCATTTTAAAATAAAAGATTTTATAAAACAAAATAAAGCTTTATTTTCAAAAAAAAAAAAATTAAAGATGGCTGAGGTGGCATCTCCCATTTATTATTATCATTAAATTTTTTTTTTATGATATTACTATTCATTTTTAGAAACAGTTTTAAAGAAAAAAAAAATCACAGCCGAACTTGCCTAAAATGCTTAGTTATCTAAGACTTAGGTCAACAAACCCAAAACGATTTTAAAAACCTAAGATTTTGCCCAGACCCTAAAACGACGAGTTTTCAAAATTCAGTTACAAAAATTTCAAAAGTTTTCAAAAAAAAAAATTTGTAACGGAAGGGAGAGCTGCGTTTTCTTGTGAGAAGGGAAAGTTTTAAAAAGAGGGGGACAGGGCATTCACGAGGAGAGGATTTTTGAATTGGATTTTGGGTTTTTTTTGCAGGAGGCTCTAAAGGTGGGGAGAGGCGTTTTCACCTTCTTCAGCCCCAGCTATTTTGGGATCGAGATCCATCTCCAGCCACAGCAGCCAGCACCATCCTTCATCAGCCTTCAGCCCCATCAACATCTGATCCTTCTTTAGCTCCAGCCGCAGGGGAGCCACCTCCAGCCATCTGCATTTCAGCCTTTCTTCAACCCACCAGAAGTTGCCGCACACCCTTCAATCCAACCAGTTTCTGCATTTTCTTCAGCCTATCAGCAGGAAAACCAGCCCAGCCAACGTGCTTCTTCTTCAGTCCCAGCCAACGTGCTTCTTCTTCAGTCCTAGCCATCCACTTTCTCATCATCTCCAGCAACGTGCTTACCCTATTCTACAGTTCAGCCACAGAGGAATCACGTTTCATCAGCACTAGCCAATCAAGAGGCTTTTCACTGTCGTCGTGGCAAGGCATATCTTTTCAATAACGTGTGAGAACCTTTCTCTTTGGGGTTGATTATCATGTTTATTTGTCATTTTGCTTAATAATCATGTGATGAATTCTTATACATTCATCATGAATCTTTAGCATTAGATGCATTTAGATATAGTATCTGCTCATATTGCGAGATCATAACAAGTTGCAACTTAATTTGTTAAATATTTCATACTGTATAACTTGTATTTCAAATTGCCTGATTTACCAGTCCATGCTGGTACTTCTGGTTCTGCAATTTTGCATTATGTACTTTACAGGTTTGTGTATTTTGTATATGTTCCATACTCTTTTCTTCGTGTGCTCATGCATTAGCAATCTTAAAATACACACACATATCCATGGTTACCATGGATATTCTAGGAATTATCTCTGTAATGCAAGATATGAAAATTTTGAAGCCTTAGCAGTATGGATGTAACCTTTATATTCAGGATATTTCTGAGTTCTCATGCGTAACCCACAGTATATATGGACATTTTTTTTATAAATTATGTTTCTCTGGTTATCTAGCAACACTTGTTAAATTTCACACCCAATTCCTGGACAAGTTTTTTTCATTTCTTTTATATAAATGAACCATTACTGATTATTTTCATACTTGAACTTCATCTTTGTAGAGTGACTATTATAGTTGGCGAGCCAGAGGAAAGACTGATGCTTTCTGGCATGCACATTGTTGCAGATATATTTTGTTGTTGCTGTGGTCAAATAGTTGGTTGGAAATATGAGGCAGTTCATGAGTAGAGTCAAAAATATAAAGAGGGGAAATATATCCTAGAAAGGGGGAGGTGTAGACTCTGAATTTTACCTTGATACACACATGGGTGGCAGCGATGCTGAGGATTCTTAGTGCATTTCTATGTATATGTGATAGTGTTGCAGCTTGTGTATATAGGAGTAGAGATGGATGATGTTAAAGGCTAGTTATTTTATGCATGTTTAAGTATCTTTGCTGTTTGGGTTTCCTACTTAGCCATCCTTTCAGTGTTGTAAAAACTGTGAGGACAATTTATGCATATTTAGCATCACCTTTCATGTCCTTGCATAGATCATTGGATGTTGAGGTGCTAGGGCTCAAATTTATGTCTGTTATAGGGTCAAGTTTATGTTATGTGATAGAATTTAGCTTAGGTAAGACTGATCCTATAAGTTTAATAAGCTCAGGAGGTATAATTTGTTGGTCATCTAACATATGCATGTTATTATGTTAGTTCCTGCACTTAATATCTTGCAGAATTTTTTTTTACATCTCTATAGTGATTATTTCATGTCATATTACCTTAAAGTTTCCCTTGTATATATGTGAAAATTTCTGTACATTAGCATAATAATTCTAATTTCCATCGACCACCTGTATATTTCAGTAGCTCTTCATTCCATATGTATCCATACTCCTCTTTTATGCAGAAATGCAGTCTTAACAATCGGCTATGTTCATGAACGAATATATCCATATCCGTTCATGATCTCTTGACCATATTTTTTATGCCTCATTATTGATATATAGGGAAGCTTTATACCCGATTTTGTTGCGAAATATGTTGTAATTCGAGAAATATGACTGTGTAAAATCCCTTACAGAAACTGCATATACATATATTTTCTGGTTTTACCCATTATGTGGAATTTCCATTAAACATATATGTCTTCTCATTATATGTATATATGTATCTATATATATGTATGTTATTGTATATCTACCTATATGTATACGTGTATATGTATATATGGATATATATATGTATATATATATATCCCTTCATGAGTATTTGCTATTACATGTATTTTTCTTTTCTCTTACTCTTGTAAATACATCATCACTTGATTTATGAAATTTTGTTTAGCTTGATGGTAAAATTCTTGTTTTATGAAGTTATGGCTGGAACTTCATCATTTGATGCTACAATTTCTGTTTTATGAAGCTATGGCTGGAATATCACCCTTGGTTTTAAGAAATTTTGCTTAGCCTAGTGCTAAATTCTTGTTTGCTATATCCCCCATTTGCAGCACCAATTATACATATTATTTCATCATTTTCCACGACATTTTCACCTATTCACCAAGATTTTCATATCCTTTTCATGATATCTTTGAAATAGCCCATGATGCTTCTACAACCCATTTCCTGCACATACTCATTTTCTGCTGCAAGTGTGCAGTCTTGATATTTGACCATATTCATGAACGAATATCTCTATATCCAATCGTGATCTCCCAACCATCTTTGGCGTGTTTCATTATGGATATATAGGGAGGCTCCATACCCATTTTCACTGGAAATTGCATTATAATTTGAGAAGTATGGTTGTGTGAAATCACCTACAGAAACTGTATATACCTGTAATTTCTGGGTTTTTTTTTTTTACCTATTATACGTAATTTCCATTAGTATGTACATATTTTCTCATTACATGTATATATATATCTATATATATGTATATCTATATATATTTATCTACATGTATACATATATATGTATATATATATACATAGATATGTACTATATATATATATCTTCATGTGCTCTTATTTCCATGTATGAACATCCATATATTTTCTCATATAGTTACACTTCCATCATTATATGACATTTAACACCTATTCTAGTATTTTGATATATATATATGCCTCTTCGTTGTATATATTATATATATATGTCCATTTCCTTGTTTATTTTGTACTAACTCTCATTTTGCAGGAAAATCTAGAAGATGCAGATTCCTGGGATCCATTTCAATTTTCTTTTACATTATGTTATGCAATGTAACAATCCAATGTAAACCTTGGAATAAAATTTACTTTTACTGCTTAGATTAGGCCGCATCTCATATAGTTTGATTTCAGTAATATCCTGATTCTATGATGCATATATCTCAAATTTTCAAAATTCACCGTGGATGAACACGAATGGCACGTGCATCAACTCTTAGAGAGTTGATGAACTCGGTGGAATCCATATTTACGGCCCTAGTCGGAATATGGACGAGACCCAGATCCATCATCTCTCTACCAGTCACATTGAGCCTACACTCTTAGGCTATCTTGAAAATGCACCTCATATTTCCAATGTTTTCAAAATATTGTGAATTAACTCAAATAAACCCTGAATATATTCATGGCCACAGTCAGAATATATGAAGGATTTACTTTGGCTTAATCCACATTTTTCCAACAAATTTTTCAGAAATATTTTCAAAAGTGCATTCATTCATTCACATCATCTGCATCATTTGTTTTTCTCATGATTTTCTCAAAAGATTTTCATTTCATGGAGTCGATTTCTCAAGAAACTATGATGATATTCGGAGTTGGATTTCCCAAATCAAATATTTTCCCGTGATTTTCCTTAAAAGTTATCTTCTTAAGATCCATTTTCAAAGGAATTTCTTATTTTCTCAAGAATCCAAGTTGATTTTCAGATATTTCAAAAAACCAGATTCTCAGGATTTCAATTTCCTAAGTTTTGAATTTCCTTCTCCAATGAATCTTTCCTATAAATTTTCTATCCTTTTCTTAAGAAAATTCTCAAAATCCAAGTTTTCCTGATAAGTGTTTTTCTTTTCAAATGATCATCTTTTCTCAAGAATTCCTTCATTTTCCTGAGATTCTTATTTTTTTCATGGTTTTCTAAGTCTTTCTAAACTTTCTCAAGATTTTTCTGAGATTCTCATTTCTTCATGATTTTCCAGATTTTTATAAACTTTCTCAAAATTTTCCTGAGATTCTCATTTCTTCATGGTTTTCTAAGTCTTTATAAACTTTCTCAAGATTTTCTCGAGATTCTCCCTTCTTCAAGATTTTCCAAATCTTTATAAATTTTCTCGAGATTTCAAACCTTCTTTGTCTGAGTTTTCCTGAGAGATTGATTTCCATGTTTTCCTGAGAAATACTTTTCAACTTCAGATGTTTTCCAAGCATACATCATATTTTCCAATTTTATAATTTTAAAAAATCTCATAGCACATGCCTGAATTCTCTGTGCATTTAGGATAGAATACAATTTCGATAATTTCGCTAAGTCAAGCATAATTTTGGTCCTTGGTTCGATTACCCCTGTTAAAGGCGGCAGGAACGGTCGAACCTCGTACCGACAGGTCGAGCCCCATCCCATGGATTTTCCTGCAATTTTCAAAACAGAGGCGAGTATATTTCAAAACAATTTCCAAAATCCGGTCAAGTTTGAATCGCGAAAGCATTTCCCTCTCTCTTTCGCAAGGAAGGGAAGACGGGAAAAATTTTGCGACGATAACAGGTTTGGCGACCGTGATGGGACCTGTCCTTGTCTGACCATAATTGTGCTTAACTTAGTTCAATTATCGAAACTGTGTTCACAAAATGTCAGCTTTTACCTTCAATATCATGCGAACCTAGGAGCCTAGATTTTGACCTAGCTGACATTGACTACATATAGACTAGGCATGGTTTGGTAGGACCAGATTGAGGAGATATTTTCATGCTCACATAGACTTAGGTCTAAATACAACTCTCCTCAATTTAGGATCTGAATGCAAACAATGTATGCTTCTTCAAAGATTTTCAAAAGTCTATCTCTCTAGGATTTAGAGCCCTCTATTTCTTGCATGTGATCATTTTTCAAAACCCCAATTACCTATCATTACCCGGTCTTCACGTATCTGAGCTCTCTTCCAGAACCCTAGTTCGGGACAGAGCCTCACAACTGGACCATCTATTTGGGTTAACACCCCCCTACCACGTACCGCGGGCCACAATCCGAAGTATATCGGTAGGCGCTCAAGGATGTTGGAAAACCTTACCTTAGAACCAGAGTTTAAATTATATGCCACGTACCTCGGATTTCGGTTCGGGTATATCGGCATAACTAGATTGGACAAAGATGATCTGAATCTAGAGTTAGGATTAGGGTCCTACAGCTGTTTTCAAATGGATGCATTTAGAGTCAGCCTTTTAGGGAATGTTGAATGTGCATAAATGTTTGTGCAGGATGTGATGTGTGATTTCCTCAATTCTTTATATTAGACCTTTTTCAAAAATATCCTTATTTTCCACAAGGTCTTTTTCTCAAACCTTGGAAGATTTTCCCAAATATCCAATTTCTTTCAAAACTCCAGGTGATCTTTTATTCTCCCGTTCTACTGGATCTCGAATTTTCAGCTGCATTTTATCCTGCCTGCAAAAATTTTCAAAAATTTCTCACATTTCCCTAAGTCTCATTCTGAGTCTTTCTCTGTTTTCAGTTCGATGGCATCCAGTCAAGTCGATCCTATCTTTCCTGAAGGTCACATCTCTTTCGAGGTGCGACATGGTCGTCCTGAACATCGAGCCCTCAGCACCGGAACTTTCATTCCCCGGTGGTATTATTCATGGCTAAAAAGCTTTTCCCGAATGTTCCCGGACCATTTGAGCGAGTGCGGATTAGAGTTGGCGTCAGCAGTTGGGAAGCAGACCATCAACGGCAACCTGATCCACGCAATGGCAGAACGATGGAATCCTCGAACATGTACCTTCTGGTTCCCATGGGGAGAGATGACCGTTTTAATGGATGAATTTTCAGAAATCATGGGGTTACCAGAACCAGCCGGTCAGCCAAGCGATCCATTAGAACATCAATTCCTGATCAATGTCAAGGGTTTGGACCCCCGAGACTCCTTGGCTCGTATGACAGGCCGCCGATCCTGGCCCTTGATCCAGTTGGAGGGGAATGAATATGTCGATCTGCTCGAGTTGTATCATCAGTACGGGACTTTTGTTGAAGTCAGTTCGCTATCCAGGATAGCTAAAGAAAGGATTCAGAATGCAATGGTTTTATGCACTGTAGGATTATCCCTCTTTCCAGATGGACAAAACTACATGGACATCAGAATAATCCAGCTTATGAGAAGATGGGGAAGTCGACAAACCAATCGCCTCTCCATAGCCATGGCCGCGCTCGCTTTCCTATATCGTGGCCTGACTCGATTTTCACTTGGAGAATCCATTTTAGTTGAAGAATGTATCTACGCACTTCAATCCTGGTTCTTCCAGCATGTTCCGGTCCGAGCAAGCTCTTTCAGATATAATGGTCAAGAACTTCTTCCAGTGGCACAGTACCGGTCTATGATCAACAACATTCAAGAAGATGAAGTAGTCTGGGACTATTTTGATCGGCAACTATCTCCTCCCAGATACACCTATGCTTATGGCAAGAGGTTCAAGTTACTGGGCCCATTCTTCTGCACTTACTACCAACCAGAGAGATGTGTTCGACAGTTCTCCCAGAGACAGCAGTACGTCGAAGCCCGATTGTTATCAAGAGTTATGGCAGAGTTTGATCTCACTTCCGCACAATGGTCCGGGGCATATCATTCTGCCCGCTACGGCTGGGATTCCTTTGTCTCCCTTAAAATCTTTCCTGGTCCTAGAGTGTCTGCTGATTATCATGAATGGTGGCAAATTGTTTGTCCTCCACCTCTTTGTCAAGATCAATAAAATCATGTTTTCTCATTTTAATAAAATTCTCTCTTTTTCTATTATGGTTTGACGACCTCGCCTAGGTAACGAGGCATATTTTCGTTGTTTGTTTCTCGTGCTAAAGAATTGACAACACAATTGTCGTGATTCTAACGACGACTCAGTCCCTAGTAATGGGACATCTTCTTCAAAGTCTCTACCATATTTTCAATAAATATTTCTTTCAAAAGCCAATTCTTTCATAATCTAATCAGGTCTTTGCTCTGCAGAGAGAGCATCCACAACTACATTATAGCATCCATAACATTTGATGGTTCAGACAAGATCAGGCAAAAGAACAACGACATCGCAGTACTCGTCAGCCTCAGAAGAAGAGATGGGCTCCCCCCGATCCGAGAAGAGTCAAGAGCAGCAACAAGAGGATGACGGCATAGACCCGCAAATGTATGCCATGTTCCGAAAGATGATGAATAAAATGATGAGTGAACAAGCTGGGACTAGTGCAGAAAAAAATCAATTCAGAGAAAAGTTCCACGGGCACAAGAATAAGAAGGCTCCTAAAAAGCAGATTCAGTCAGAAGAAATCTCAGATGAATCTGAATCAACTGAAGACACTGAGGAAGAATATGAGGTGCCTCCGGCATTTCAGAAACGTGGCCGAGAACAAAGGAGGAGCCGCAAGGCAAAGAATCAAGTCACAGAAGAACCTCTGCAGTTACAATTCAGGGAAATGGCCCGAGTTGTTAAGGATCTCCAAGCCCGTGACAAGGGCAAGAAAGTCTTCACCAGTGAGGACTTCTATGACGACCTCGAAGGGGATGACGATCTCGAAAACCTTCCCCGAAAATTCATCAAATTCGATGGTTCTGGCGATCCGAAAGCCCATCTCGCCACTTTTTTCGCAGAGTGTTCAAGATTCAAGAGAGATAACAGAGCATTGTTCCTGTGTTTCCCTCGCAGCTTAGAAGGAGTTGCAGCTAAATGGTATGCTGAGCATATCAATCCCATCGAGCTCAAGGAGTTCGATAAAGTGGTGAATTTATTTATTGAACGCTTCTTGTTCAACATAGAAGCGCTCCTGACATTAAGTCATCTCTGCAGTCTGAGGCAGAACGAGAATGAAAAATACGAGACTTCATTCACAGATGGAGGTCAGCCTGTAACAAGATGAGAGATCCTATCTCGGAAAGGCCCTGTCCCTAATCCTCAATAACTTTTCGCAGCCGTTAAGAGGATTAATCTCTACTACACCGTCTCGGACCTTAATTGAATTAACTGAGCAAGCAGAATGGCTCGAGCTAAGCGTAGAGAATGGAGTCTATGAAGGCTTTACTTTTTCCAAGAGTAACCCCCAAGGTGAGCAGAAGAAGAAAGCTCACTTCACCTTCTCTGCCAACAACAACAACAACAATAGCCGAAATCAGTATAAAGGGCAGAAGAAAGATTACTGCTACGGCGCAGGCAATCCCAACAATAAAGGAGATCAGAAAATGAAGCCTGCTCCTCAATACAGCAAGCCTTCTCAGCAAGACCAAGGGCCGAAATTGCGTGAAAAGGTTAAACATGAAGGATGGAGTTATGACCGAAAGTTTACTCCTCTCGACCAATCACTCGAAGATGTGCTCGAGTATATGCTGTCGAAGGAAATGGTCAAGTTGCCTAGATTGGCCGATCCCCCTGTGCCTATGGGGAAATGGAAGGATCAATTCTGCAAATTCCACAGAACAGTGGGACACAACACTGAGCATTGTTTCGTTCTCAAGAACATTGTGCAGGATCTTATCGATAAAAATCTATTGGTGGATGGAGAAGAAGAAGAAAAAATGGACATTCTTAAGCAGCCCTTTCCTTCACACACCACAGCAGTAGTATCTGCTCAACCATTCCTGCCGCATGAGCACATCAAGCCGTGTTCTGCACAAGATCTCCAGGTTCAGCACCAGGTGTCAGTACTACGACAAGCAGCTCCTGATTCTAAGAAGATGGATCTAATCTCAGCATTGGGCAAGATGAAAATTTCTGAAGCATCTGTAAAGTCAGCCCCCAAGTCAAAAGGACTTCCTGATTTTCTCAATCAAATCATCAAGCCCAAGCTGGAGAATTCAGGTCAGAAGCCTTTGACCGCTCTGTCCAATGTTTCCATTCTTGACTTGGCCAAAAGTTCCTGCAAGCATCAACAAGTACTGGATGATCTGCTCAGAAAGATCAAAGTTAAGCCTAGTACCACTTCTGAAGACATGGCACAAATTGTGAATTCAGCCATGACTAATGCGCCGATCACTTTCTCGGATGAGGACCTTCCAAAGCCTCATTCCTTTTACAATAATGCTCTTTACATCGTCGTTCGGGTCAGGGGAATGACAGTACCCCATGTGCTAGTAGATGGAGGTAGCAGCCTCAATATATGTCCTGAAATGACCGCAAAGGCGCTAGGCATTAAGGAAGAGGAATACATTCCAGATCCTATTACCATCTATGGGTTTGACAACCATGGTCAAACGGCAAAAGGGAAGATATTCCTGGAAGTATTCATTAATTATTCGGTACATTCAGTGCTTTTTCATGTGGTCAATGTGCCACCCACCTACAATCTGTTGCTCGGAAGGACGTGGATTCATAATGCAAACACAGTGCCTTCCACCTTGCATCAATGCGTAAAATGGTCCAAAGGTGGAATGATTACAACAGTGCTCGGAGAGGACCCGGAAGAAAGGATCCCACAGCCTATGATCCCTCGACCCACATTCACTGCAGATATTCCTAGCATCAGAGAGAATGAAGAAATCAGTCTCAAAGAAAGTCAGGAGATACTCCAGGCAACATCAGAATTATCCCTGCACACTGTAGCCATGACCCGATGGAAAGGTCCCAAGTTCTTCAAGATTGGAGGTCGTGTCAGCTACGACACTGTCAAAGATCATCCATTGTTTCCACAATTCATGAAAGTAAGAAAGGGATTTGATTTACTTCTGAAGCATGGTTATCAACCCTTTAAAGGACTGGGCAAAAATAAAGATGGTTGTGTCGAGCCAATGATCCAAAAGCATCGTCCCCACAGGGCAAAATTAGGGTTTTCCGACGGGAGCTCACCAAAGAAGACTATTTTTGTTAGAGGGGCACATTGAGAATCGTTGTTGCATTTCCTTTCTATTCCTTTCAAAATAAATGTCTCAATGTCTTTTATCAATTGAAATCAATAAAATGTCAAGTTTCTTTGTCTATCTGGATGCCATCTATCTTCCTTCTCTATCTCCTCATTATATAACTCAAATATCATTTTATGCATAATTCTTTTTAAATGATTGTTTGTCATATGATGGACGATTTTTTTTCTGAATCCAATTTCTTATCCAAAATTTTAGAAATGTCTTCCCGAACAATCAAGAAACTCGTTATCAATCCAAAGGCTTTCCAGAAATCGGCAGCAATTCACCGAGTCAAAGCAAGCACAGGAGACAGCAAGGTTGCAAAGCAGTTAGATGATTATGCAGAATTTGATCCGTCTCTTAAGGAATTACCAGAGTTCGCCTCAGTTCAGAAGCAAGATGAACCATCTGCTCTAGTACAAGATCCTACTGAAGATGTCAATATCGGCTCAGAGGAATATCCCAAGATTCTCAAGATCGGTACCAGTCTAAGTCCGGAAGAGAAAGAAAGACTTACAAATTTTCTCAAGCAGCATGAAGAAGTGTTCGCGTGGACATATGAAGATATGCCGGGTTTAGATCCCAAATTGGTCGAACACCGACTCGTTTTGAAGCCAGTTAAGCAAAAGCTGAGAAAAATGGATCCTAGAATAGAGCAACAAGTCAAAGAACGACTTGAAGATCTGCTCAAAGCAGGATTTATCTGACCTATTGACTATCCAGATTGGTTAGCCAATATCGTCGTTGTCCCAAAGAAAAGCGGCAAAGTCAAGATTTGCATAGACTTCAGAGATCTCAACAAGGCAACTCCGAAGGATGACTATCCACTGCCAAGCATTGATCTTTTGATTGACAGCACAGCAGGACATGCCATGTTCTCCTTTATGGATGGATATTCCGGCTACAACCAGATTAAGTTGGCCGCCCGCGACCAATCAAAAACTTCCTTTACTACGCCTTGGGGCACTTTCTGCTATACGGTTATGCCTTTTGGGCTCAAGAATGCTGGAGCAACATATCAACGGGCAATGGCCGTTATCTTTCATGATCAAATGCGCAAAATCATGGATGCGTATATTGACGATATTCTCGTGAAATCTAAAGAGGGAGAAGATCACCTCGAAGCCCTTGATCAAGTCTTTAAGAGACTCATTCTTTACAAGTTAAGGCTTAACCCGCAAAAATGTGTCTTTGGAGTCGAATCAGGCAAACTGTTGGGTTTTCTGTTCAGTAAAAAGGGAATTGAAGTTGACCCGGCCAAAGCCAAGGCTATCATTGATATGCCACCCCCAAAAAATCTAAGAGAGTTGCGTAGCCTTCAGGGACGCATGCAATCAATTCGGCGATTTATTTCCAACTTGGCGATGAGATGTGAACCTTTCAACCACTTGCTCAGAAAAGGAGTGAAGTTCGAATGGGGACCAGAATGTCAGCAATCGTTCGATAGAATCAAGAAGTATCTTCTCAATCCTCCAATCCTGAAGCCGCCAGAATTGGGAAAACCTCTTCTGTTATACATCTCAGTCAATCAAGTCGCATGTGGCGGATTCTTGGCACAATACAAAGAAGGCAGCCTGATAGAGCACGTCATTTATTATGTGAGTAAGACTTTCATAGACTATGAAAAGAAATACTCTCATATAGAGAAGACCTGCCTAGCTCTGGTATGGATGTGTCAGAAGCTAAGACACTACCTGTTGGCATCCGAAGTCAAAATCTTGTCTAAGCTCAATCCTCTCAAATATATCTTAGAGCAACCCTTCCTCAGCGGACGGGTCGCAAAATGACAAGTCTTATTGATGCAGTATGACTTAGAATATGTCTCGCAGCAATCAATCAAAGGCCAAGCAATTGCAGATCAATTGGCGGATTTTCCTCTGGCAGAAGAGGTGAAAGCCGAAGATGACTTTCCTGATGAGCAAATTTGCAATATCCAGCAATCTCCAGTCTAGAATTTATTTTTTTGATGGTTCTAAGAACATGGCCGGAATAGGCATTGGGATCTTATTAATCACTCCAGAGAAAGAAATGATTCCATTTTCTCTCAAGTTAGATTTTCAATGTACCCATAATATGGCTGAGTATGAAGCCCTGATTCAAGGTCTAAAAATTCTACTAGACTTCAATGTCAAGAGAGTGCATGCCTACGGTGACTCATTACTCGTCGTCAATCAAGTTCGAGCTGAATGGCAAGTGAAAGACCAGAAGTTATTCCCCTATCAGAAAATTGTTTCAGCTCTTGTCAGCAAGTTTGAAGAATTTCAGTTATTCCACATCAAGAGAGATTTTAATCAAGTGGCCGATAGTCTAGCCAGTTTAGGCTCCATTATGGCATTCAAAAATGGAGAATCTTGTCGCTCTTTCGAAATTGGCAGACTTGATCAACCTGCTTTCCTTCCAGCGGAACAAGTAAACCAGGCTGAACAAAGGAAGAAACCTTGGTATTACAACATCAAAACTTTCATAGAAACCGGCGATTTTCCTCTAGAACTCTCAAAAAAAGAGCAGTGAGCAATCCAGCGTATGTCCTCTCGATATTTCATTTTGGCCAATGTCCTCTATTGTCATGGATTCAGCTCAGAGTATTCCAGATGTTTAGATGAAGAAGAAGCCAAAGAAGTCGTGCGAGAAGCACACGAAGGCATTTGTGGTGGCCACGTCGGCTACCAAACCCTTGTCAAGCAAATCATAAGAGCAGGGTACTACTGGAAGACTATGCAACAAGACTATTATCATTATGTGAAGAAGTGTGTGCAATGCCAGATACACGCACCTTCTATTCATGCTCCGACAACTTATTTACAGTATGTTGTTTCTCCATGGCCGTTCTCCATGTGGGCCTTCGATGTCGTAGGTCCCATCACTCCTTCAGCTTCAAATGGCCATAAATATTTCCTTGCCGCAACAGAATACTTCACCAAGTGGGTAGAAGCCATCACTCTTCGCACAGTAGAAGGCCAACATGTGGTCTCTTTTATTTACAAGAGCATCCTTTGCCGTTTCGGCATCCCGCATGACATTGTATCAGATAATGGCAGTCATTTCAAGAATGAAAGAATGAAGACATTTTGCTCAAAGTTCAAGATTTATCATCATTTCTCTGCCCCATATTATCCTCAAGGGAATGGTCAGGCAGAGGCCACCAACAAGATCTTAATTCGCATTTTGGAGCGAACTGTGGAGACAGGTCGTGATTGGCATGAGAAGATCCACGATGCACTATGGGCTTACCAGACCACTATTCGCACTCCAACGAATGCTACTCCATCAGAACTGGTCTATGGAACAGAGGTAGTGTTGCCGTTACATGTTCAGAAGCCCGCTTTGAAATTCGCATCGCTTTTGCAATTACCTCTTGATCAATACCAGCAGCAGCGACTGGTACAATTAGACTTGCTCGATGAGAGAAGGCTAAAAGCAGCAGAGCATGCTCAATCCTATCGCCAGAGAGTAGCCAGGCAATACGCAAAGTCAGTCATCGAAAGAAGATTCAAAGTCAATGATTTAGTACTTCGATCCACAGCTTATCTCAAGCATCGTACAGGCGGCAAATGGTCACCAAATTGGGAAGGCCCATATGTTGTCAAAGAAGCATTACCCCGCAACTCATATTGGCTCATCAATGCCGATGGGGTAGAATTGCCAGATCCCATTAATGCTCGACACTTGAAAAAGTTCTACACTTGAAACATTTAGTCTCCTCTTGTAATCTTCCCGTTTCCTTCAAATAATGATTCAACTTTCTTTCCCAGTTACACTGGGGCATTTTTAAAATTTTGTTCTCTATGCAGGCAGGATAAACAAATTCCTCTTTTCACGCACTTATGCATTCATGTGCATCAATTCATATTCATTTGCATTCAACTACATTAACAACAATCCAGTCAGTATTGGGATTTCAACAAACAGTCCCATCATAATTTCTAATGATTCAAAATTGGAAGGTAATCACCAATACTGAACTAAAACCCAGTGCTCGAACTGGTATTGTTTCAAAATCCAATGTTTAAACTGGTACATTTTCAAAATCCCAAACTTTTCGAAAAACCGAGTTCCAACTCAGGTTTTATTTCACATCATTTTCTTTTGTTGATCCGGGTTCCGACTCGTGAATTTTATTCGAGCTTTGACTCGAATTCATCATTCTCCTTTCTTGATCCAAGTCATTTCGATCCTCACGGTCTGTCAATTGCTCAAATTTGATATTTTACCCACTAATTTCCAATTTCAATCTTTGGATCATGCAATTCTCCAATTCCGACCCCTAGGGTCACCCAATTTCCAATTTCAATTCTCAATTCTCAATTCTCAATTTTGACCTCCAGGTCATTTATTTTTCGACCTTCGGGTCACTCAATTCTCAATTCCGACCTTCGGGTCACACAATTTCGACCTTTTGATCTATCAATTCCCAATTTTGACCGTTAGGTCATTCAAATTTCGACCTCCGGGTCATCCAATTTCCAAACAATCAATTTTCCAATGTCCAATTTCGACCTTTGCGTCAATCAATTTCAATATCCAATTTCAATCATTTTCTCTTGCGAGAGACCCGTTTAGGGAGAGTTCGAGGGAGCTCATTCTTTTCGCATGCTATCCAATTCATTCACTTAGCCCCTTTTAAGGGAGAGTTTGAAGAGACTCGCGTCTTTATGAACCGTTTGCAAAATAATTTCCAATTTCCCACAAGGAACCCTTTCATAGGGAGAGGCTCAACGGAGACTCGCTTTTCTTGTAACCCCCCAATTTCATATTAGGCCCTTTTGTCATGAAGGACCCTCTTTTCAGGGAGAGTGTGATGAACTCGTTCCTTTCATGATCCAATTTTCAGACCTCACTATTATCGGCCCCTTTCCATAAGAGAAACCTAATATTAGGGAGCTTTGACGAAAGCCTAATTTCTCTTTGAAAGTTCATTTTGCAAACACCTCCTCTTCAGGGAAGAGAGGAGTATTTTCCATTTCCCATTCAGGTAAGGGCTAAGCCTGAGTCTCTCTTTTTGGGGAAAAAGAGAGGAGAATTTTCGTCACGGATGTGTTGAGCCGGACTTCAAATACTCACTTTCACCAAGGATTTCAAGAAAATTTTGTCAATTTGTCAAATTAATTGTTGATTTCAGAATCTTTATTGCACTAATCTCTATCTCAATTTACCTTCAGCATTACTTCCGAAAGAGTGAAGCTTTTATGAGAAGAGATTCAAAATTCAAATTCTTTCTATTGGCCAACAAAAAGGATGAAGAATAAATCCTCGATATGGCCAGAAAAGAAGATTCAATGTTAATGAAAAGCCATGGATGATTGATATTGATCGCAGTCAATGGCACATCTTTAAAGGCTATTCTTGTAAAGACGAGGCAGTGAAAATATCCTGAGCGCTAGAAAAGAGAGCATTTAACCAAGCCCTGTTTCCTCCAAATCACCTAAGCTGCAATTAAGTATCCGCAAAAGGGATCTCTCACTTGTCGTCAAGATGAAGGCGAATTAAGCGAGTAGATCCTCGGGGCCAAAGAAGATTCGAAACATCTCCAAGATGACGGAGTTTGTGACGGATCCTTCCAGAGAAAGTCCAAAGCACTGTCGAGATGAAGGCAGATGCGATGAACCTCTCGACAATCCCTAAAAGATATTTAATTTCAGCTATCATCTAAAGATCTCCAAACCCATCGTCTAAGAAGGATCGAAACATCTCCAAGTTGAAGGAGCTTGTGACGTACCCTTCCCCAAAAGAGAGCAAGAGAGGAAAAAGAAAAAGAGAAAAGTCAGAACATCTCCAAAATGAAGGAGAATGTAGCCAAAACACTAAAGAGCCGAAAGAGTGCAGCAAGATTATCATGAGAGAAGCTCCCAGGATATCAAACTACCAAATCTACCAAGATTTTTTTTAAATTTGTGAAATTCTATTATCAATACTCTTTCATCAACTGCTTTCACAATATCAAATTCTCTTTCTTACTTATATCAAGGAAATTGATAGCTTCCTTGAAGAAGGTCAATTGCAAGCAACTTGGATTTCAAGTCTCGATTTTACGAAGTGAACCTTATTTGGAGGTAATACCTTGGGTAGAAAAGAAAGAATATCTTTGCAACAATGTGCAACATTTTCAAAAACTTTGAATCAACAACAGAATTCTCAATATTTTGACAATATTTTCTAGCTATCCTGACGTGAAGTGAGAGCTCGATGTCTGTCCTTGATACATCCTGACACCAATTTTACATCCCTCTTAAGGACTTGATTCCTTCCCTTCTTTGAGAGCGTGAACTCTCAGAGTCGCACACTTCCCTGTGTCCCCACTGTCCCACCATAGACAGTTCCATTTCAGTTTGAGGTCGAACCAACAATCATTTTCTAGCAAAAGGCAATTTCAAAAGCTGATTTTAGTCTCAACAATGAGACGTCCAAGATCAACCCCTTTTCAAGCTTTAGGGACCCCATTTTCCTTCCTTTTGCAAAACCCCTGTCGGATTTATTGTGCAAAATCCGAAGGTTCCATCCTAGTCTCTTCTTTTAAGGATTCCATTCCATTTTCCGCCCGATCAGGATAAGGGTACAAACCTGAGCCTCATTCAAAGAGGTATTCCATTTTCCGCCCGATCAGGATAAGGGTACAAACCTGAGCCTCATTCAAAGAGGTATTCCACTTTCCGCCCGATCAGGATAAGGGTATAAACCTGAGCCTCCTTCAATGAGGTATTCCATTTTCTGCCCGATCAGGTTAAGGGTCAAAGCCTAAGCTTCGTTCAATACGGAGCATTTTCTGTCCCATCCAGGTTAAGGGCAAAAACATGAACTTCGCTCTCACCGAGCGAATCTATTTTCTCTTTATTCCCCACTTCATATCTACCATCTTCTTCGAGCTAACTTCTTCATACCCAGTCAGATCCTTCTAACTGGGGCATTTTTTTTTATATAGCCCAAATTTGGTGTGTTTTCTTTGCCACTAAGCTCGACCATAAGTCGACTTAGTAGCAAAGAGGGGCATCTGTAAACACCCAAATTTTCACTCACCTTCTTGACATCGCCCTCAATCGGCACATTTCCATTCTCCGGAATCAATGAAGGGCAAAATGGTCATTTTCCAAGATTGAACCTTGCAGAAAGTCCTAAATTTCATTCTTGAGCCTCAAAATTTCTATATTTAGGTTCAGAGACATCTTCAAATTGCCAAATTTCAAAATCCTCTTTCTGGACAAAAAGTTAGAATTTCCAAGTCTAAGCTCAGAGGGACATTTCATTGAAACATGTCTTTGCATCGCATTGCATGAACACTTTGCATCATTTCATTGCATAGCATGTCAGTTTGAGATCCAGAACTCCTGATTTTCAAAATTGTCAATCCAGATTTGATTTTTAAACTTTTAAAAACCGATCTTTAAAATCCTGGGTATTCAAAATTACCAAATTTTCTCATTTTACCCCCAGGACTTTGAATTACAAAATTTTTTCTCAAGAAAAACAATCTAGATATTTGGATATTGATTTTAAAGATTTTATCTCAAAATTTTTTGTAAAAAGATTTTAAATCTCCTTACAAAAATTTTTACATTTATTTTATCTATATTTTTGTCCTGAAAAACCAATTTTTCCAAATTCTTGAAAATAAATAATGTTTTTACCTCGAGCGGGACCCACCTTTTAACTAACATCATACTAAGACCCCCAGGTAAGTTTCCTATTCTCAAGCGGGACCCACCCGAAGTTCATTTTGCAAATTTTTCTTTTTAATTTATCAATATTTATTTATTTATATTTTAGTTAGTGGGCCCACACACATGTGGCACCCCATTTTAAAATAAAAGATTTTATAAAACAAAATAAAGCTTTATTTTCAAATTTTTTTTTTTTTTTTTTAAAGATGGCTGAGGTGGCATCTCCCATTTATTATTATCATTAATTTTTTTTTTATGATATTACTATTCATTTTTAGAAACAGTTTTAAAGAAAAAAAAAATCGCAGCCGAACTTGCCTAAAATGCTTAGTTATCTAAGACTTACGTCAACAAACCCAAAACGATTTTAAAAACCTAAGATTTTGCCCAGACCCTAAAACGGTGAGTTTTCAAAATTCAGTTACAAAAATTTCAAAAGTTTTCAAAAAAAAAAAAATTGTAACGGAAGGGAGAGCTGCGTTTTCTTGTGAGAAGTGAAAGTTTTAAAAAGAGGGGGACAGGGCATTCACGAGGAGAGGATTTTTGAATTGGATTTTTGGTTTTTTTTGCAGGAGGCTCTGAAGGTGGGGAGAGGCGTTTTCACCTTCTTCAGCCCCATCTATTTTGGGATCGAGATCCATCTCCAGCCACAGCAGCCAGCGCCATCCTTCATCAGCCTTCAGCCCCATCAACATCTGATCCTTCTTCTGCTCCAGCCGCAGGGGAGCCACCTCCAGCCATCTGCATTTCAGCCTTTCTTCAACCCACCAGAAGTTGTCGCACACCCTTCAATCCAGCCAGTTTCTGCATTTTCTTCAGCCTATCAGCAGGAAAACCAGCCCAGCCAACGTGCTTCTTCTTCAGTCCCAGCCAACGTGTTTCTTCTTCAGTCCTAGCCATCCACTTTCTCATCATCTCCAGCAACGTGCTTACCCTGTTCTACAGTCCAGCCACAGAGGAATCACGTTTCATCAGCACCAGCCAATCAAGAGGCTTTTCACTGTCGTCGTGGCAAGGCATATCTTTTCAATAACGTGTGAGTCCCTTTCTCTTTGGGGTTGATTATCATGTTTATTTGTCATTTTGCTTAATAATCATGTGATGAATTCTTATACATTCATCATGAATCTTTAGCATTAGATGCATTTAGATATAGTATCTGCTCATATTGCGAGATCATAGCAAGTTGCAACTTAATTTGTTAAATATTTCATACTGTATAACTTGTATTTCAAATTGCCTGATTTACCAGTCCATGCTGGTACTTCTGGTTCTGCAATTTTGCATTATGTACTTTACAGGTTTGTGTATTTTGTATATGTTCCATACTCTTTTCTTCGTGTGCTCATGCATTAACAATCTTAAAATACACACACATATCCATGGTTACCATGGATATTCTAGGAATTAGCTCTGTAATGCAAGATATGAAAATTTTGAAGCCTTAGCAGTATGGATGTAACCTTTATATTCAGGATATTTCTGAGTTCTCATGCGTAACCCACAGTATATATGGACATTTTTTTTATAAATTATGTTTCTCTGGTTATCTAGCAACACTTGTTAAATTTCACACCCAATTCCTGGACAAGTTTTTTTCATTTCTTTTATATAAATGAACCATTACTGATTATTTTCATACTTGAACTTCATCTTTGTAGAGTGACTATTATAGTTGGCGAGCCAGAGGAAAGACTGATGCTTTCTGGCATGCACATTGTTGCGGATATATTTTGCTGTTGCTGTGGTCAAATAGTTGGTTGGAAATATGAGGCAGTTCATGAGTAGAGTCAAAAATATAAAGAGGGGAAATATATCCTAGAAAGGGGGAGGGTGTAGACTCTGAATTTTACCTTGATACACACATGGGTGGCAGCGATGCTGAGGATTCTTAGTGCATTTCTATGTATATGTGATAGTGTTGCAGCTTGTGTATATAGGAGTAGAGATGGATGATGTTAAAGGCTAGTTATTTTATGCATGTTTAAGTATCTTTGCTGTTTGGGTTTCCTACTTAGCCGTCCTTTCAGTGTTGTAAAAACTGTGCGGACAATTTATGCATATTTAGCATCACCTTTCATGTCCTTGCATAGATCATTGGATGTTGAGGTGCTAGGGCTCAAATTTATGTCTGTTATAGGGTCAAGTTTATGTTATGTGATAGAATTTAGCTTAGGTAAGACTGATCCTATAAGTTTAATAAGCTCAGGAGGTATAATTTGTTGGTCATCTAACATATGCATGTTATTATGTTAGTTCCTGCACTTAATATCTTGCAGATTTTTTTTTTACATCTCTATAGTGATTATTTCATGTCATATTACCTTAAAGTTTCCCTTGTATATATGTGAAAATTTTTGTACATTAGCATAATAATTCTAATTTCCATCGACCAGCTGTATATTTCAGTAGCTCTTCATTCCATATGTATCCATACTCCTTTTTTATGCAGAAATGCAGTCTTAACAATCGGCTATGTTCATGAATGGATATATCCATATCCGTTCATGATCTCTTGACCATATTTTGCATGCCTCATTATTGATATATAGGGAAGCTTTATACCCGATTTTGTTGTGAAATATGTTGTAATTCGAGAAATATGACTGTGTAAAATCCCTTATAGAAACTGCATATACATATATTTTCTGGTTTTACCCATTATGTGGAATTTCCATTAAACATATATGTCTTCTCATTATATGTATATATGTATCTATATATATGTATGTTATTGTATATCTACCTATATGTATATGTGTATATGTGTATATGTATATATGGATATATATATGTATATATATATGTATATATATACTTATATATATATATATCCCTTCATGAGTATTTGCTATTACATGTATTTTTCTTTTCTCTTACTCTTGTAAATACATCATCACTTGATTTATGAAATTTTGTTTAGCTTGATGGTAAAATTCTTGTTTTATGAAGTTATGGCTGAAACTTCATCATTTGATGCTACAATTTCTGTTTTATGAAGCTATGGCTGGAATATCACCCTTGGTTTTAAGAAATTTTGCTTAGCCTAGTGCTAAATTCTTGTTTGCTATATCCCCCATTTGCAGCACCAATTATACATATTATTTCATCATTTTCCACGACATTTTCACCTATTCACCAAGCTTTTCATATCCTTTTCATGATATCCTTGAAATAGCCCATGATGCTTCTACAACCCATTTCCTGCACATACTCATTTTCTGCTGCAAGTGTGCAGTCTTGATATTTGACCATATTCATGAACAGATATCTCTATATCCAATCGTGATCTCCCAACCATCTTTGGCGTGTTTCATTATGGATATATAGGGAGGCTCCATGCCCATTTTCACTGGAAATTGCATTATAATTTGAGAAGTATGGTTGTGTGAAATCACCTACAGAAACTGTATATACCTGTAATTTCTGGTTTTTTTTTTTTACCTATTATACGTAATTTCCTTTAGTATGTACATATTTTCTCATTACATGTATATATATATCTATATATATGTATATCTATATATATTTATCTACATGTATGCGTATATATGTATATATATATGTGTATATATATATACATAGATATGTACTATATATATATATCTTCATGTGCTCTTATTTCCATGTATGAACATCCATATATTTTCTCATATATTTACACTTCCATCATTATATGACATTTAACACCTATTCTAGTATTTTGATATATATATATGCCTCTTCGTTGTATATATTATATATATATGTCCATTTCCTTGTTTATTTTGTACTAACTCTCATTTTGCAGGAAAATCTAGAAGATGCAGATTCCTTGGATCCATTTCAATTTTCTTTTACATTATGTTATGCAATGTAACAATCCAATGTAAACCTTGGAATAAAATTTACTTTTACTGCTTAGATTAGGCCGCATCTCATATAGTTTGATTTCAGTAATATCCTGATTCTATGATGCATATATCTCAAATTTTCAAAATTCACCGTGGATGAACACGAATGGCACGTGCATCAACTCTTAGAGAGTTGATGAACTCGGTGGAATCCATATTTACGGCCCTAGTCGGAATATGGACGAGACCCAGATCCATCATCTCTCTACCAGTCACATTGAGCCTACACTCTTAGGCTATCTTGAAAATGCACCTCATATTTCCAATGTTTTCAAAATAGTGTGAATTAACTCAAATAAACCCTGAATATATTCATGGCCACAGTCAGAATATATGAAGGATTTACTTTGGCTTAATCCACATTTTTCCAACAAATTTTTCAGAAATATTTTCAAAAGTGCATTCATTCATTCACATCATCTGCATCATTTGTTTTTCTCATGATTTTCTCAAAAGATTTTCATTTCATGGAGTCGATTTCTCAAGAAACTATGATGATATTCGGAGTTGGATTTCCCAAATCAAATATTTTCCCGTGATTTTCCTTAAAAAGTTATCTTCTTAAGATCCATTTTCAAAGGAATTTCTTATTTTCTCAAGAATCCAAGTTGATTTTCAGATATTTCAAAAAACCAGATTCTCAGGATTTCAATTTCCTAAGTTTTGAATTTCCTTCTCCAATGAATCTTTCCTATAAATTTTCTATCCTTTTCTTAAGAAAATTCTCAAAATCCAAGTTTTCCTGATAAGTGTTTTTCTTTTCAAATGATCATCTTTTCTCAAGAATTCCTTCATTTTCCTGAGATTCTTATTTTTTTCATGGTTTTCTAAGTCTTTCTAAACTTTCTCAAGATTTTCCTGAGATTCTCATTTCTTCATGATTTTCCAGATTTTTATAAACTTTCTCAAAATTTTCCTAAGATTCTCATTTCTTCATGGTTTTCTAAGTCTTTATAAACTTTCTCAAGATTTTCTCGAGATTCTCCCTTCTTCAAGATTTTCCAAATCTTTATAAATTTTCTCGAGATTTCAAACCTTCTTCGTCTGAGTTTTCCTGAGAGATTGATTTCCATGTTTTCCAAGCATACATCATATTTTCCAATTTTATAATTTTCAAAAATCTCATAGCACATGCCTGAATTCTCTGTAATTTTAGAATAGAATACAATTTCGATAATTTCGCTAAGTCAAGCATAATTTTGGTCCTTGGTTCGATTACCCCTGTTAAAGGCGGCAGGAACGGTCGAACCTCGTACCGACAGGTCGAGCCCCATCCCATGGATTTTCCTGCAATTTTCAAAACGGAGGCGAGTATATTTCAAAACAATTTCCAAAATCCGGTCAAGTTTGAATCGCGAAAGCATTTCCCTCTCTCTTCCCCAAGGAAGGGAAGACGGGAAAAATTTTGCGACGATAACAATCCTCCTCCATACTTTCCTATTACCACCACTCCTGACACTATCCACACTTCCATCATCAATTATCAACCTGTATTGTTATATACCCTCTCTCACACCACAGCACCAACTGGTTATGCACAGCCTGCAGCATCTCATCATTATGCTAGCCATTCCTTCATAGCAGTCAACACCTCCTGCTGTAACCTCATAGCCCCTGTAGCAACATATTGCTACTGTTACCTCCATATGTCCATTCTCACCAGCTATTGTATATACCCTATACGTATATATATATATATATATATATATATATATATATATATATATATATATATATATATATATATATATATATACATGTATATATATATTTATATATATATATGAATATACATATATGCATATGTATATATGTATGTATATAAGCATATATGTCCTTTTTCATCTTTTCATCATGTATATCTTGGCATATGAGTACTTTACCATTGACATGTATATGGTATGTGCAATTTTTCCATCTTTCATATTAACCCAGTTGTTTTGCAGGGAATATATGGAAAAGGTCATTATTTGAGTTGTAAAATTCAATTTTATGTATTGTAATAGCTGGATCTTAATGAGAATTTACATTTCCTGTTTAGATAGGATGAATGAGCATTATTAAATATCATAAATTGTTGGTTTTCATGCTTTTATCCTTATTTTCAAAATCTCACAATGGCAACACGAATGACACACGCACCATTTCGTAAGAGGTAAATTAATTCTAAGTTTATGATTTACATCAATGGCCATAGTCAGGATGTAAACAAAACTTAGGATTTTTATCTTTTATAAAATAACACTGGATCCACACTGGATCCTCTTCAAAATCATCATATTTTCAAATATCTCCTTCTTTTATTTGAGTTTAACTTAGAATTGGTTCAAAATATATACCAATGGCCATAGTCAGGGTATATTGAGATTTAATTCCATTTTAAACTCTATAGAAACACAAAAATATATTTTATTCTTCACCTGAATTTAAATATAGATTACTATATAATACATTCAATGACCATAGTCAAGGATGTATTACATTTTCAATCTTATCTTAAATTCATTTAAAGAATGGGATATGATTTTCAAAATCCAATTTCAAAATTCTTTAAATTCATTCATCACTTAGGATAGAATTGCATCATATTTTCAAAAAAAATCCTTTTTCAAAACTCCAAGTGATATAAATATCTTCTTCAAGTCAGTTTTCAATTCTTATAAAAATACAATTCATCCTTTCATTTTTCAAATTCTATTTCATTTTCAAAGTTCAATTTAAACTTTGAGATTTCAAATTCATTTTATATTCAAATTCAAATCAGATTTCAAAGTTCAATTTGACTTTGAAATTCCAAATTCATTTTTATATTCAAAACTCCAATCAAACTCAAAGTTCAATTTAACTTTGAGATTCTAGATTCATTTTCTAAAAATTCCAAATTCAAGCGCCAAATTCAAATCCAATTTAACTTTGAGATTCTTCTTTCATCTTTTAAATTCCAAAATTCAAAATTCAAGGTCTAATTTGACTTTGAAATTCACTTGTATATCCAAAATTCAAAATTCAAAGTCCAAATTGACTTTGAAATTCATTTTTTTCAACATTCAAAATTTAAATGAAATTTCAAACTTCAAATTAACTTTGAAACTTCTAATTCATCTTCAAAACCAAGTTCATCTTCCAAATCCAAAATCAAAGTTTGAGATTGTTCCTGAATCTCGAAAAACTTGGCCTTTTCTAAACTTTAGATTCAATCTGAGTTTTCAAAATCCAGATCCATCTTCAAAAGTTCCATTTTTTTTGAACTTTCAAAGACTCAAATCCAAAATTAGATCAACTTGGATCCAACTTTCTAAATACAATTCTACCTTTTGGATCTTAGATTTCATATCCAATTCCATCTTAGGATCCAGATTTTCAAGTATAATCTTCACCTTTTGGATCACATGCTTTAGATCCACAATCCATTTGAGGACCCAGAACTCAATTCTAAATTGGATCTCAGACTTCAGATCCAAATCCATCTTAGGATCCAAAGTCCAACTCTACATTGGATCTCAGACTTCATATCCAATTTCCTTATAGGATCCATAATCCAATTTCACCTTGGATCTTAGACTTCAGATCCAAATCCATCTTAGGATCCAGAGTCCAACTCTACATTGGATCTCAGACTTCAGATCCAATTCCATTTTATGATCTGGAATCCAATTTTACTTTGGATCTCACATTCCAAAATCCAAATCCATTTTTAAGATCCAATTCCATTCCCAATTCTAGATTTTAAATCAAATTCCATTTTCAGATCTCATCTAAACTCCCTAAATCCATTTCTATTCTTAAAAACCATTTGATTTTCTCAGATCCATTCCAATTTCAAACTTCAAAATCTAAATTCAATTCCATCTCAAGTATCCGTTTCCTTTTCTAAAAATCAAATTCAAATTCAAATTCCAAGTCGATTTTGACTTTGAAACTTCATTTCCTTTCAGTTCAAAGCTTCAAGTCATTCTTTCTCATTTATTCTTCCAATCCTGATTTACTTCAAAAACTTAGAACTCCTCTGATCTATCTCAAGTTCTAAGTTAGATTAAATCATTTCTTCACTCCCTTATCAAGTTTCATCTCAGAATACTTGGAAATTTCCAAAACATTCTTTTCAAAAGAGCATTCATCCTTGCATTGCACAAGCATGATTCTTTGTGCATTTAGATCTTTAGAATAAATTCTTAGATTATATTTAAGCAAAGCAAAAGGCATAGATTCGATCCTTGGTTCGATTACCCCTGGTAAAGGCGCCAGGAACGGTCAAACCTCGTACCGATGAGTGAATCCCGTCTCTCCATTTTTCCGCAATAAATTTCAAAACGGAGGCGAGTTAAATTTCTAGATATCTTTCAAATCAAGGTCAAGTGAGACCGCGCAAAATAGTTCCTCTTCTCTCTCTTTCTTTTCTCTTCTCTCTTTCTTTTCTTTCTTTTATTCCACTCCCTTCAAAAAGGAGGAGAATAGAGGTTAGAAAAGGAAAAGAGAAGGGAGAAAAAGAAACCACAAGAGAGGAAAATTTTGCGATGATCACAGGTTGGAAAATGACAGAATGTTGAGTAAAAGCCCAGGTTTTGAAATTGATTTTTGAAAGAAAAAGTTTTAAAACTCAAATCTGGATTAAATATTTTGAAAACAAGAGTGCTGGATCTCGAAAATGAGATGTAATGACATGCAATGCTATGCAATGCAATGAAATGACATGCCGAATGCATGCAATGATATGCAACGACACATGAAATGTAAGCACTGGATAAGAGTGAAAAATTTGGGGTGTTTACACTTCTCCACTTGTGAATGAAATCTCATGCTCTTTCGCTTTCACTTTGCTTCAGGTTGTAAAGATGATTTAGTGTAGGTGAAGCTTCAATGTTGAATAAGAAGCGCTCGATGAACAAATTTACTACCTTATCAAACTCTCGTAGTTCGATAGGATTGATGTGGTCAGCATACCACCTGGCCGCTACACCCTCTAGACTGCGGGGAAAGCAGATAAACAAAGCTTTGTTGTCCTTTCTGAAACGACAACATTCTGCATAAAAGGTGGCTAGATGAGCATTAGGATTGTCAGTTCCGTCAAACTTGAGAAACTTGCGAGGAAGATTTTCCAGGTTATCATCCCCATCTAGGCCATCGTAAAAATCCTCGCCAGTGTAGGTTTGCTTGCCCTTACTCTTAGCCTGAATGTCCTTGATTGCTCGATTCATCTCTTTCATTTGCTTGCTCATCGGGTCTTCTAGTGGAATCTCAAACTTGGGTTTGTTGATGGATTCAGGCTCTTTAGTGGCTATCTTTATGAACTGTCTTGGAGGATTCTGGCTGAACACAGATTGTTCCTCTTCTTCTGATTCTTCTTCCTCTGATTCTGTTTCCTAAGAAGTACTGTCCGGTTGCCTTTTCTTCTTGATGATTCTGACGTGCTTTTTCACAACCTTCTTTTTCAGCTTGCTCTTAGGGACTACCTTTTTCAGACTAATCTCGACCTGCTCTGACACCATCTTGGCCATCATCTTCTGGAACAAACCGTAGATAACTGGATCAACATCATCTCCTTTATCCTCGCTCTGTCCTCGGGATGACCTAGGAGAGTTCATTCCTTCTATTTCACTGTCGCTGAATTGCTAAAAAGTTTCCTTTCCTGTCCTTGTCTGAACCATTTTCGAATATCAATGCTTTCTGCAGAGGAAAGTGGAGGCTTTAGACTGAAGAAATTTCAGAAAAAGTTTTTGACAAGAGAAGGAAGCATGTTAAAAAAATGATATCCCATTACTAGGGATTGAGTCGTCACAGAATCTATGACAATTGCGTTGTTTACTCTACGAGGGAGAGTACCCAACTAAAACATGAAAGAAAATGCTATTTTGAAAAGGATATCTCTAGACGGAAAGAGATTTTATTTATGAAAAGATAAATAAGAAGAATAGAATAAGAAGATACTTTAGAAAAATAGGAGGGAAAATGAATTTGAGAATATAAGATTTAAAATTTTGAAGAACTTGCAGGCAGGATCAGAAGAATTTGAAGAAATCAAAAGAAGAAAAGGAAAATACACCTGGGTTTTAAAAACAAAGAGGAAATTTTGAATAATATATACCCAGGGTTTTTGGAGAATATAAGAAAGAATATAAAATATCACACAATCACAAATGTACAAACAAGGATGCACATACAACATTCCCTAAAGCTGTCTCTAAATGCAAATATTTTCGAATATCAATGCTTTCTGCAGAGGAAAGTGGAGGCTTTAGACTGAAGAAATTTCAAAAAAAGTTTTTGACAAGAAAAGGAAGCATGTTAAAAAAATGATATCCCATTACTAGGGATTGAGTCGTCACAGAATCTATGACAATTGCGTTGTTTACTCTACGAGGGAGAGTACCCAACTAAAACATGAAAGAAAATGCTATTTTGAAAAGGATATCTCTAGACGGAAAGAGATTTTATTTATAAAAAGATAAATAAGAAGAATAGAATCAGAAGATACTTTGGAAAAATAGGAGGGAAAATGAATTTGAGAATAAAAGATTTAAAATTTTGAAGAACTTGCAGGCAGGATCAGAAGAATTTGAAGAAATCAAAAGAAGAAAAGGAAAATACACCTGGGTTTTAAAAACAAAGAGGAAATTTTGAATAATATATACCCAGGGTTTTTGGAGAATATAAGGAAGAATATAAAATATCACACAATCACAAATGTACAAACAAGGATGCACAGACAGCATTCCCTAAAGCTGACTCTAAATGCAAATATTTGAAATGGCTGATAGGATCTTAATCCTGACTCTAAGATTTAGATCATCTGATTTTAATCAAGGTATGCCGATATACTCGAGTCGAAGCTTGAAGTACGTGGCATAGAAATATTTCTCTGGTTCTAATGTAATACCTTCCCAACATCCTTGAGCACCTACCGATATACCTCAGACTATGGCCCTTAGGTACATGGTAGGGGGGCGCAAACCCAAATAAGTGGCCCAGTTGTGAGGCTCTCTCCCGAACTATGGTTCAGTGAGATAGCCCAGCAACGTGAAGACCGGGACAATATAGGTAGGGATGTTTTCAAAAATATGCTCAACATATAATAAAACCAGAAAGCTCTAATGCAAGTCCTAAACAGATAGATTTAAATGAAAAGAAGCATACACTTGCATACATTATTTGCATTCAATCCCTAAAATTGAGGAGAGTTGTATTTCAGACCTAAGTCTAATGTGAGCATGGAATAATCTCCTCAATATGGTCCTACCAAACCATACTTAAATCCTATATGCATTATGTCAGCTAGGACAAAATCTAGGCTCCTAAGATTTGCATGGAAATGAAGCTGACATTTATAGAATAAAGACTTAGATAATATCAAAGCAAAGCGAAAGACATAGATCCAACCGGACGAAGATGAGTCCCATCACGGTTGCCAAACCTGTGATCATCGCAAAATTTTTTCTCTCTTGTGGTTCTCTCTCTCTTCCTTTTCTTTTCCTTTCCAGCCTCTATTTCCTCCTTTTTGAAGGGAGAAAATAAAAAGAGAGAAAAGAAGAGAGAAGAGGAACTCTTTTGCAAATGTCTCACTTGACCTTAATTTGAAAATATTTAAGAAAATAACTCGCCTCTGTTTTGAAAATATTGCGAGAAAATAACTCGCCTCGGTACGAGGTTTGACCGTTCCTAGCTCCTTTACCAGGGGTAATCAAACCAAAGATCGAATTTATGCCTTTTTGCTTTGCTAAAAGATTATCTAAGAATTTATCTTAAGTCTAAATGCACAAAGAGTCATGTTTGTGCAATGCAAGGATGCATGCTCTTTTGAAAAGAATGATTTGGAAATCTCCAAGTGTTTCTTAGATGAATTTGATAATAGAGCAAAGAAATGGTTTCTAACTTAGAACTTGAGATTTAATGTTCTCAGTCTTTTGAAATAATCAGAGTTTTTGGGAAAATAATTTGGGATTTGAAGTTGAGATAAAAGGAGATAAAGTTTCAAAGTCAGAAATGGACTCTGAACCTGGATTTAGGAGAAGAGATGAAATTTGAAAATAGAATTGAATTTCAGATTTGAAGTTTGATATCAGGATGGAATTTGGACTTGAGAAATTCGAATGGAAGTTAAAATAAAAATAAATTTAAGAAATCCAGATGGGATCTGAAAGTGGATTTGGATTTGAAATCTGGAGTTGGATCTGAAGTCTGAGATCCAAGATGGAGTTGAATTCCATACCCTAAATGGATTTGGAAAGCCCAAATGGGACTTTTAAAGATGGATCTGGGTTTTGAGAACCCAGATTGAATTTAAAACTTTTTGAGATTCAGAATCAATCTCAAAACTTGGATTTTGAATTTGAGGATCGAGACTCAATGGAAAATAAAGGATAAATTTGATTTGAGTTTTGGAAAATCAGAAGATGAATCAAAAATTTCAAAGTTAAATTGAACTTTGAAATTGGATTTGAGATATTGATTTGAATTTGAATTTTGAAAATGAATTTGGAATCTTAAAGTTGATTTGAACTTTGAAGTTTGATTTGTATTGGAATTTTTGAGGTTTTGAAAAGAATTTGAAATTTCAAAGTCAAATTGGACTTTAAAATCAAATTTTTGATCTTGAAAAATGAGATAGAATTGAATTTGAATATATAAAATAGAATTGATTTGAGAAATGAAGAAGATACTCAAAATCACTTGGAGTTTTTGAAAAGAAATTTTAAAGATATGATGCAGTTCTATCCTAAATGATGAATGAATTTAAAGATTTTTGAAATTGGATTTAAAAATCTTATTTCATTCTTTAAGTGAATTAAAATAAGATTTTTGATATGATACATCCCTGACTATGGTCATTGAATGTATCATATAATAATCATATTTAAATTCAGATGAAGAATAAAACACATTTTGGGTGCTTTTATAGAGTTTAAAATGAAATTAACTCTCAATATATCCTGACTATGGCCATTGATATATATTTTGAGCTAAATTTAAACTAAACTCTGATAAAAGAAGAAAATATTTAAAATATGATGATTTTTGAAGAGGGATCTAGTGTGGATCCAATGTTATTCTATAAAAAGATGAAAAACCTAAGTTTTGTTCACATCCTGACTATGGCCATTGATGTAAATCATCAACTTAGGATTTAATCACCTCCTATTAGAATGGTGCATGTGCCATTCGTGTGCCCATTTGTGAAATTTTTTGAGAAATAAAGGCAAAAAGTATGAAAAAAAGCAATTTATGACATTTATAATGCTCATTCATTCTAATCTAATACTGGAAACATAAGATTTTCATTAATATCTAATTATTACAAATCTGAAATTGAAATTGAAGTTACAATTCCTAAACTAAGAGAAAAATGACATTTTCCACATATCTTCTACAAGATAGAATTAGCATAGAAAGGAATTTTGAAAATGTGACTGTAAATGACTATTCCAAATTTTACACAAGATGCTTTACCCATATTTGAATGAGAAAAGCATATGGCCTACCCTACATTTATTAGAAAATGTATACATATATAATTATGTATATATATATATATATATGTATGTATATATATAGGCAATGCCAAAGTTAAATGAACATCTACATGCAGTGAGTGAAGGCAAAGGTGTATTTAGTGAAAAGACAATATATTGATACAGATGGCATTCACTGATGCTGGACAACAAATGGTGAGAGTGATGTGAGTGAAGGAAATAAATGCAGATGTAGCAGTGAGCAAATACCCTGGGTGTGAAATGCAAAATATGGCAAATAAAATATAAATGTAGTGTGACATGGGCGATGATGGGTAGTAGTAAGGAAGTGTGAAAAGGGACCGAAGATGATGGTGTGAACAGTAAGTGAGCACAGCTGGGATAATGAAGAAAGTGGAAATATGTAGGGGATGACTGATAGCAGGGGAAATGGAGATGGATGTATGATAGGGTGTAGCAAGAGTCACTGTTTATGAATGAGAATATGCTGGGAGTGTGTATGAATGAAATGGAGCGATGAGTAGTACCCAATGAGTAAGTGATATGCTACCTATGTAAACAGGATTTGATATTATGATGCAGAAAATGCACGATGGGTGAGTGATGATGGAGATACACATAGAATGTGAACAGTATGAATGACAGTAAATGGGTGCCACAGGTGAGGGTGAAGCTGGAAGTAGGTGGGACTGTTGTGAAGTAGATAATAGTATCTCTTGCAGGTGGAAGGGGTATGATGGGTAACAAATGTTGCTGTGAAAATATAACTGAAGGCCAGATGCAGGTGAAAATCTGGTTATTGTGTATAGCAGAAGTGGAGTGTGCATGTGAATGGGGGATAAGTATAACCATCAGACAAGATAGCATGATATGTGTGCTGACACAAGGGCATAGATATTAATGTTGGGATGCACTCTGCAGTGGGTAGAAATGGTGGGTACTGTGAAAAATGCAGATGTTGTGTAATGAAAGTAGCACATGGTGTAACAGGTGATATAACAGTGATATAAGTGTTCTTAAAAAAAATGAGGAGGTTATACAGAAGATATAACTCACGGCAGCTGCAGAAGTGACAGTTACTATCAACTTTCAGAACCACATTTCATTCTAAAATGGTACTGATATTCCATGGTCATCTGTGGGCCTCTCTGGCTAACGTACACTTTACCTGAAATCTTGGTTGATCACATCAAAAGACAACTATCATATGGATAACAATACATACATGAATTTTAACAGAAAGTCATCATTTCTCTGCCTAGACTGTGAAATAATTGAGGGAATCCATCAGAAGCTAATTATGTGGCTTATGCTCTTTCTGAAATTTTACTTATCAGAGCCAAATTTCTGGAAATGTTCCCAGCACTTGTGAAGACATATTGAACTTTCAGATATAGCAAATTCCCAAACCTCTTCATTCTCCTAGTCCGAATTTCATTTGTGTTTTATTCATGACAGGATTAAATTTTTAACATTAGTGAGGAGGCATGATTAATGCCTTCGTTTTTCTAATTCTTGACAACATGAATACACTTTCAATGAACTCAACCACATATGTTTTGCTACTGTAATCAGGAACCACACAATTACTTAGCTGGGACAAATCTAATCGCAGCTTGTGATGTAGCAATACAAGACACGATTTATCTCTGAAGTGGCTCTAAGAATGGGGAAGAACGATAAAGCACAGGGATAATATTCTCAAATCATGAATTACAATTACAGCAAATGAAACTACGAATGGACTAAAACTTACAATTATTTATTATAAAGTAAACTGTAAAAAAAAATGGAATGTGATTGTCACACAAATTTACAAGGTCCTTACAGTGAGGCGTAACAAACTCCATTGTTATGCTATAGATGCTGGGGGTGGAGGACCGATGGGATGACTGTTTTATTAAAGAATGACCAACGCACGGTGAAATACAGACATAATCACATTGATTTTGAATGTTCCTATGACAATCAATCAAATGAATGAGAAAATAAATAGAACAAAAATGAAATAATCAAATCCAATGGGGAGAATTCTAACAAACAAGGTAAATGAGTGATAATGCAGCGATGGGGAACCGATGCAAAATGCCTTAAGATGCAGGGTGGATTCTGCGGCTATTGAACGGCGAATCAGATTTATGATAACTCTGGTAATTTGCTCAGAGTTGTTTCAATAGTGAATCAAATGTTATCAGTCAGTTTTAACATTACACATAACAAATCCACAGCCAGATCCACGATTCGGGAGGAATGCCGATCATCCTTGGGGGAACCATAGGATCTCATGGTGATGAATAATATGAAACTCAGAAATCTGGCTTCAAAAGAAGAGGGTATCATACAAAAAAAGAGAGAGAAAATCCAAAGGGAAATCGATAAGCTTAAAGCCATGAATTAGCAGGGAATATGGGTTGAGACTCAGATGAACTACCTAGAAGGATTGTATCAGATAGCGTAAATAAAACAAGAATAAAAAAAAAGAGAGACAGAGTCTGATATAACAAAAAATCACAAGGAATTAAAAATGACCACCGATTATCGGAGAACGGGATCAGAAATCTGATGCTAATAGGGATTGAAAAAAAATCATAAGCAGATAGGAAAACTTAACTATATAACAGAGAAACAAAATACCGAAGAAGCAAAAGATGTTTGGAATGGTGCCATTCCAATTAGTATAGCATTAAGTGGATCGACACTGCCATACGCAGGCCGATTCTACCTATTATGCTAAAAAATAAAACAGTAAAAGCTAAAACCGAAGGGAGAAAGAAAATTAATAATGAAGTTCTATGAAGAAGACGCAGTAAGCCAGAAGAAGAATTCCCTTTTACAAAATAAGGAAAAAAAAAGAAAGAAGATCGTTACTCACCGCGATGCGCTGCGAAAACCCGAAAAGAGGTAGTCGATCTGCAATAGATTTCCAAGGGGAGCACCAGAGGGAGAGGAAGAAGAGAATTAGGGAAGAAGAAAAGAGAGGAAGAAGGAGAGGGAATGAAGGGATCGTGATTCTACCAATGGAGGGATAGGAAATGGATGGATGGAATGGATGCGAAAGAGGGGAGCCACGACCTCTATTTTATAACAGAAGGCCGTTAGGCCTTCTTTGCATTTGGTCCTTGATATTTTTAAATTTTCAGATTGATGCTTCTTGAAATTAAGTTTTTTTTTTTAAAAAAAGTGGTTTTCACTAAGAAGGATAAACAAAACAGGGTTTTCTAAACTATTTTTTTGTAATTTTCTATTTTGATTTTTTTTTGTTGTTTTTTTTTCTTTGCATTTCTTATTTTTTTGGTGTTTTTGAAATAAAAATTCTAAAACTAAGGGATTTTAAAACTAAATTTTCAAATATTTACAAAAGAAGGGTTTTCTGATATTTCAGGTTTATTTTTGAATTTTTTTTCAGAAAATGGGTTTAGATCCGGGGTTTTGAAGGAATATTCGAGGTTTGAACCTTGAATCGAGGAATATAGAGTCTCGAATCCAAGTGGACATTGGATCGACTATCTGAACATTTTAGAATTTATTTTTGGTATTCTTGTAAAATTTAATATGACAATTAGAAAGTGAAGCTCAGATTTGGATTTTAACACTGGATCCGGATCCGAGATCGAGTCAGATATGTAAAAAAATGAATTTATTTTTAGTAAAATTTGAGAAATAAAATGGAATTTAGATTTAAAACTGACTCAATTACTTAGAAAATGGGGTCAGAGACAAAAATGAAATATTTATAAGATTTTGAAAATTTTGGGGTGTTCACAGGGTGATACCTTCGTAGACTCTGTTCTCCATCCCCATCTCGAGCTACTCGGCTCATTCAGTAAGTTCAATGAAAGACTTGAAAGGAAAAGTGAAAATAAGACTCCTCAGGGGCTACGAGAAGTTGTTCAGGATAATTTGGAGCACGTGCTCCTTTGAGATGGGGTTTCTCATTTTATTGTAAGTGCCCCTCCTTCTGCGGATGAAGTTTCTGGCTTTTTCATTATCTCTCTACTTCATATTGTATAGATGATTGAGCGTTGGCAGTGCTTTAGTGTTGAATAGGAATCACTCGATGAATAAGTTAACCACCTTATGGAACTCTCGCAGCTCGATTGGATTGATGTGCTTGAAGTACCACTTAGCTGTGGTGCCTTCTATGCTACATGGAAAACATCTGAATAAGACATGATTGTCCCTCTTGAATCGATTACATTATGCGAAGAACATGGCCAAATGAGCCTTGGGATCGACAGTCCCATCGAATTTGATGAATTTGCGGGATAGATCTTCCAGACTATCATCCCCTTTCAGGCCATCGTAGAAGTCCCCACTTATGTAGGTTTTCTTGCTTTTATCATGGGCCTGTAGGTCCTTGACCATCCTGGTCACTTCCTTCAGCTGAAGCTGGATCAGATCATTGACTGCTAGGGTCTGCTTCTTCAACTGGTTAATAGATTCAGGCTCTTGAATGAACAACTCCTGTTCTTCTCTAGAATCTTCTTCCGCTGAATCTGCCCCTTCAAACTCGCTGTCCTGCTGAACCTTCTTCCAGACGATTTTGATGTGTTTCCTGATGGTTTTGCCCTTAGTTTTTTTCCTAGATGGCATCTTTCTTGAGCTAGCCTGAGCTTGCTTTGATTACATCTTGGCCATCATCTTCTGGAATAAAGTAAACAAGCAGGATTGATGTCATCGCCACCTAGTTGACCTTGTCCTCTGGCCGAACTTGGGAAACTCATCATTTCTTACTCACTGCTAATATTGCTGATATGATGTAGTTTTCTTGCCTGATCTGGTCTGAACCATTCAACAATGCCGATACTCTCTGTAGAACAAAAGGGATGGTCAGGATGAGGAAATTTTTTTGAGGGCAACAATTTAAATGAAAATGATAAGAGGAAAATCTAACAAAATCAGATTGATAATTTTGAAAGAATATCCCATTACCAGGGATTGGGTCATCGCTAGAATTATGACAATTACATTGTTACTCTGACAAAGGAAGTACGCAACTAAGGTAAACCCAAAAGGGAAGGTGGTCGGATAATTTCCCACTATAATGATCGGAGAACTCCCCAGACAGTACGAGGAAAATAAGGTAAAGAAAATAGATAACATGATTGAAATCTAAGAGAAAATACACGATTTTCTTGCAGAAAATTACAGACAGGATCAAAATAAAGCTGGAAATTTGAGATCTAGAAGAAAGAAAGGATGAAAATCACCTGGAGTTTTGAGAAAAATAGAGGATTTGCAAAAATCATCTAGGGTTTTATGAAATCATTGTAAAGAGAATGTAAGAAAATCCATGGAAAATAAAAGGGTTTTGAAAATCATCCAGGATTTTCAAAAAAAGTTATTGGAGGAATAAAAGAAAATAACTAAGATACATTTAATCACATCCTACACAATCAAGTATGCTCACATGGCATTCCCCAAAAAGCTGACTCTAGATGCACAAGTTTTGAAATAGTTGTAAGACCCTAATCCTAACTCTAAAGCTTAAATCATCTGTGTCCAATCATTCTATGTCGATATACTCAAGTCGAAGCTCAATGTACGTGGCATAAAAATGAATTCTCTCTGATTCTAGGCTTGTGTTTTCCAACATGCTTGAGCGCCTATCAATATACTTTGGACTATGACCCTCGATACGTGGCAGGGGGGGATCAACCCAAATAGGTGGCCCAGTTGTGAGGCTTTGTCTTGAACTATGGTTTTGGAAGAAATCCCAGCAAAGTGGTGGCCATGTAAAAGTAGGTGGGGTTGTTTATGAAATATGATCAACATGCAAGAAAACATAAGGCTTTAATGACCTAAAGAAATTGATTTTTGAAAAATTTATAAGAAGCAAACACTGTTTTCAAGCAATTCCTAGATTGAGGAGGATTATATTTGACCTAAGTCTAAGTGAGCATAAATAATGCCTCCTCAATCGGTCCTACCAAACCATGCTTAAGTCTACATGCAATCCATGTCAGTTGAGTTTGAGTCTAGGCTCCTAGGTTCACATAAAATAGAGCTGACATTGTAGAACACGATTTTGAGAGTTGAATAGATCAAAGCACAAGTTTGATCAGGCGGAGACCGGTCCCATCACAGTCGCCAAACCTGTTATCATTGAAAAAATTTACTTTTGCAAGTAAAACTGACCTTTGAAAAAGATTTTGAAAATAACTTGCCTCCATTTTAAAATACGAGAAAATTCTGAGGAATGAGACTCGCCTGTCGGTATAAGGTTCAACCGTTCCTGGTGCCATAACCAGGGGTAATCAAACCAAGGATCAATCTGGTGCTTTGCTTTGCTCAACTCGTTTAAATCAATGTTTTATTCCTAAATGCACAAAGAATCAGGCACGTGCTATGACTTAGAAAATTTTTGACTGAAAATATGATGTATGCTTCAAATATTTGAAATACTTAGAAAAGAGAACACCATGAAATTCATGAGCCACATCTAAAAAGTATTTTTGGAGAAAGGAAAATCAATTTTTGAAGAAAAGGAGATCCTTTTGAAAAAATTGAATTCTGAAGAAACTTTGGATATTTTTGAGAAAATTGATTCTTCTGAGTTTTGAACTCTTGAATTGATCAAAAGGATGGGCGTGTAACCCTTTAAAAAACTATTCATGATGCAATCTAACCTAGATGATGCATGAATGCTATTTTGAGAAAATATTTTTTGAAGAAATTTTGAGAAATCATTGATAAAAGAGGTTTTTGTGTCTCATAGAACTTAGATGAAATAGATTAAGCACATATCCTTGACTATGGCCACGAATATGCATTGAATATAGTTCATTTGATTCTAGAAGGGAAAAATACTTAGAAAACTTTTGAGAAAATGCAATGATTTTTTAAGATAGCCTAAGAGTGTAGGTTGTTTGTGACTTAAAAAAAGATAATAAATCTGGATATTATTCATATTCTAACTATGACCACAAATACAAACTCAATCAAGTTTATTAACTTCTTAGAAGTGGGTGCACATGCCATTCGTGTAGACTATTGTGAGTTTGAATATGCAAAAATCATCCTCCATCACACACTGACATTATTAAAAAAAACAAACTATATGCAATGCAGCCCTAATCTAAGCAGAAAAGTAAATTCTTATTCCAAATTTACAATTTACATTAATAATAAATTAAAGAGAAGGAAAGAGATAAAAGAAAATACAATCTTGGATGTCCCTGCAAAATTAGCAAACTTGTTAGTGGACAAATGTCGGCTTTTCAAGATTTATCCAATAATATATGAAACTGAGGGATTTATCCAGATATAAGCCTTTTCCATGTTTTCTTGAAATAAATATAATAAAAAATGATGCAAAATTAAATAAATAATAAAAATAAATAACTTTAAAATTCAAAATTTTGAGAAAAATAGCCAAAATACCCTTAAAATTTGACCTTTATTGCAAAACAAGGTTTCTCAGAAAATACTTTTATAATTTGTTTAATCCGGGGATCAAACAAATTTAAAACAATACAAAATCGGGTGGAGGGCACCCTAATATGATTATGAACATGATCAAACCCTAAAAATATAAAACTTTTCATGAAAAAATCGAAAAAATCCAATTTTGCCTATGTTTCAGTCAAATCAGGACTCCGCGAGCATCCTGTTTTTATAAAATAAGTAAATAATGAATCAAATGAATTCCAAAATCTGTAAAAATTAACATGAACACTTATAATAACCTTAAAATGAAAATGAAAATGAAATAAAAAACTAGAATTTTGGCATTATTTTGATATAAAAATTAAATAAAAAAAGAAAATATACGATTTTGCCCATGGGCATGTACCTGTCACAGTGTCAGACCCAAATCAGGTATCCAACAGTAATAAAAAACTGTAAAATTTCACATGAAGAAACTAGACAACTTAACAGAAATAATTCTTTTTACATATCAGAAAAAGCATCTCCGGTTAGGGAGATATCATTCTGGCAATATCACTTGATTTCGGCAAAAGTATAACGGTTCCAGAAAAGGCAGTTCTGATTTCAGTTTAATTAAAAATAGCAAACAAAGTTTAAAAATTATCAAAATTACACTGATAAAACTATACATGCTTCTGGATCCGTGGCATCTTACGAATTGGAAAAACAATATTTGGTTAGGGAGATACAATCCACGTAAGTTGACCCAGAGCTTAAACAATGTATAACGATCTCTGAGAAACAAATTCTGATTTCTGATAAAGGAAAAATAGCAAACGACCATAGAAAAATCTGAAAATTTCACAGAATATATTAGACATTCTAATGAACATATCAAATCTTCGGTGAGGGAGATATCACCTCGACAATCTGCCCTTAATTCCATATGGCATTTTCATGGTACAAGAATCAGAGTTCAGTTTCTGATTTTTTTAGCTAGGTTACAAAACTCAAAATAATCCAAAGATTTTATTGAAAGACACTGACATACGCATGATTCAACCCTAAAAAAATCAAATTTTATTGACAGAAAAAGATATATAAAATAATGTTGTTCCCGCACGGCCAGAATCAAGGTATGCATATTGCCAATAAAACACATGAATAACCCTAATTTTAGCATAAAAATCATAAAAAAACTTGTAAACAACATAACAAATTTTGATTTGATGCTTGAATAAGTAAAATAAACATAAATATGATGAAATAATAAAAAAAATCTGGAAAAACACGGTTGGAAACTTGATTTGGCCTTTGAAAGAGGGATTCGATCCATAGAGGGATCAAATCTTATCCTTTCTTTGGCATAAACATAAAAAAATGATAATCTAAGCTATTTCAATGGATTAAAAATGTGAAAATCCTTCTGATACAGCCTTAGATCATGTTCTTGAACTTATTCCATGGTTCTTGAGTGGATAACATGCTTGAATCTAATACCAAGGGGGCGGCAATGGCTAAAATACTAAATAAATCATTAAAATTAATAAAATAATAGAAGAAACCTTACATTGGGGATGCAACAGTGGATGAACCTTGGGAGGAGAGAGAGGGTGCAAGAAGAAGAAGATGAGAGATGAGGGGGTCGACCCCCTTAGAGCCCCTTTTATAGAATTTTTGAACTCTTAATTAAAGAGTTGGATTTTTTTAAAACTTTGCTTAATTAATTAGGATGACTCACATGGGGGGGGGGGATTTTCTTGGAGTTCTGACCTAACAAGACATTAACTAATTATCCTAATTGAATCTTAGTTAGCCTAAAACAAATCCAATGTGGCGCCACCTACTGTGGGCCACATTTGGTTTTTAAAGCTTTAATTACAAGTTAAAACCAAGGTTTAAAATGCTAAGGTAAAAATGGAATTTAAAAATTGATTTTAAAATTTTCAAAGTTCTAACCTGAGTAAAACACTGAATAAACCTAAACCAACCTAAACTGTAATGCCTCAAAATCCCAACTTAAAAAATCCTTAGGTTTTTAGAGTAAACCTTTTTTTTTTTTTAAACATTGCGCAAGCGAAAAACCATAAAGGAAAAATAGTTGGAAATTCTGAGCGGGTTACAGGATGAAACAACAAGTAGAAACAACACATTTTAATACAATAGATTTACAAAATATGAAATCAACAGGTATACATTATTTCACTTTACAAGATATGTCCCAGACAAGGGATTTTCCAAAACCAACTCCAAGATCACCAAGTTCTAGAGTGTGGGTTCAATTCTCACAACACATTGATCCCCATCACACATCCTGTCAATCACATGTATCCCCACAAAATGGGGTCAGTACTCTTGCGAGGTGGTGAGATAAACCATTCACAAAATACCATTTGCAGGAAAGCATGAACATTATAACAATTATCACATGAATTAAAAGTGTGTAACAGAACTATGTCTAACATGATGGAACTGCTAGAAACATGCTACCAAAGTATATGTGCATGTGAGCATACATGTGCATCATGCGACAAGTAAGAGAACTAGCAAAAGTATGTGCATCATGATGAGATAGTTAGAAACAATTAATTAAGGTAAGACATCTTTAGAAACATTTCACAAGATATATAACAATATTCTCTTGCTTACTCCTTCGGGTGCAAGAAGGAAACTCGCATAGGTATTCTAAAATAAAAGCAAAAATCTTCTACTCTTGCGCTTCCGTGTCATGTATGCGCTACAACACCACTCCTGTGCGATCATGCACAAATTAAACGAACACGAGCAATACAAGAGATAGAAATAGCAACTATACTAAACAGAATACACTAACCAAATGCTAGAAACATGAAAGAAATCAGAAAAGAAATCTAATTGAGAAAATTAGTGAAAATGATTTCTAATTATATGTAATGACTAAACTAACTAGGTACAACCTAATTAACAATGCTAATTATCTAACAATTTACTAACAACTAATTAAAACTCGACTAACTAGTATCTAACAATAGAGTAAACTAATTATGAAAACCAAACAAGAGATTAGGAATTCAAAAATTGAAAGAAAGGAAAATATAAAAGATGTAATGAAAAGCAAGTACTCAGAATATAAAAACAAACAAAAAATGAATGATTTGAAAAACAGGAAAATGAATTGTAAAACAACAAGTTGACGAATATTAAAAAAACAAACAGGAAAAACAGGAAAATTATTTAATGAAGTAAATAGGAATAATGAACAAGAAATAAAAAAAAAACAAAGAATGAAGACGATTAGAGAAAACAGAAAATGACTTTAGAACTGGAAAACGAATATAAAAAAAATAAAACAAATGGTTTAACACAGGAAAATGCAATAAAGAAAAGCAGGACATGAAATGATTTAAAACTGGAACTTAAAGAATGAAAAATAGAAAATCGGCAATTATGAAAATGAAAGACAGAAAAAAATTGAATTAACAAAAACAACAACACCAGGAAATTAGGTAAATGAGATAAGATCTACACTAACAATGAAAACAGAAAATGAGGAAATGAAAGTAGCAAATGACTTAAGAGCACAACAAAAATTAAAAAAAAAACTGAATCAAAATAGGAACTCATGCTGAAATGAAAGCAAACAGGAACCGACTCAATTGAAAAGAAGGAAATTAGAAACAATTAAACAAAGCAGGAATTGAAATGTATTGAAAAACAAGAAATGAAAAGTTTGAAAAACAAGAAATCAATTTAAACGAAACTGGAAAATGAAATAATAGAAAATAGGAAATGAATGTTAAAAGCTGGAAAAATGAGATGAGCAAACAGGAAACTCAGAAGAACAGGAAAACAGGAAATGATTAAATTGAACTATGTAGAAACAGGAAATTACTGAGGAAAAAATACAGGAATTCAAGAATTAACAAACAGGAAACTTAGCAAAAAAATAAAATAAAATAAAATTTTACGGAAAACAAATTGCAAATGAAAAGTATGACATTTCAAACACTAAAACAACAATTACAATGCTAAAAAAGGAACACATGACAGCTAATGAACTAAAAAAAAACAATCAAATATGAGATGCAGGTAAAAAAAAAAAACATATACAGAGAAGAGGAACAATTGCTTAGACGATATAGATGTTATTGTGATGATAAATCTACACGAAATGCAACAAAAAAAACTAAAACCGCAAACAATACAGAAGGAATACAACAATAATGAACGAAAATGCAGAGATATGTAGCAGAAATCAAATCGATGCATACGAAAGACAAAAATTGTTGAAATAACATGCGATGAAAGATGCAGATGAAATGCTATCTACTGAAGATGCAGATGTGATAGATACAATGAAGCTAAAATATGATGCAATGAAAATAGGAGATGTGGATCTACACAGAAATAAAAAAATTGTGAAATGTTAGCACAATTAGTAATCAGAATATATACAGGATTCTATTTACTGTTTTTATTTTTATTTTTATGAAAAGGAATGAAGAAACGAAGAAGAAAGTTAGGAAGAGATAAGGAGATAAAGAAGATGAGGAAAATGAAGATGAACTTACCGTGAACCAGAGGGATTAGAAGAGAGGTGGCCTCCACCACTCATGTCACCGCCAGACTGAGCATCTCTCCACCGGATTGAGGAAGAAGAGAAGGAGGGAGAAGGGGAAGACAGGGAAAAGAGCGGGAAAAGAGAGGGAAAAGAAGAGAAAGGGAAATCTGGTGGAGGAGGGGGGAAAAGAGAAGGAAAAGAGGGGGAAGAGGAAGGTTTTGGCAAAAATGGGGAGACCATTTTTTTTTCAACCTTCGTTGGGTTTTAAAACCATCGAATGGTTTGTTTTGAAATTTTCAAAAATTTTAAAAATTGCCTTAAAAAATTGTATTTACTAAAAACCTCATTTCGACTTATGTTTAAAAAAACTAAATTAACTAACTCTATTTTTTTTTATTTCTAAAAACTAAACTGCTACAATTAAGCCAACAACTAAAATATGCATTAAAATATAAAATAAAGCTATTTTTCATGTGTTTTCTATTTTTAAATCATTTTTGCTTATTTACTCAAAACTAGCATAAAATAGGGGTTTTAAATCATTTTCTCATGAAATCATGCATATTTTTATGTGAAACATCTCTAAAATATATATGCATGATCAAATACCCCCATGCTTATGTTTTGCTAGTCCTCGAGCAAACTAGACAAATGCACGAAATCAAAACTATCAACTAACTCACTTTCGTAGGAATCACAGTTGCATTTAGCACATGCAACAAGCCCTTTCAACCCTTGGGTTACCCCAGTGGACGAGTAAGGTCTCGTGAGGGTTTGCAGTGATGCTACCCACAAACATCTCTTTTATGTATGCATAATATTACACATCCTCATAAGTAGTAGGTAATTAAAGATTTTGTTTTTACAAATATTTTCTGTTAAAAAAAATCAAACATAATTAGTCTTTTATATACCACCACAGAAAAAGAATTTCTTTCACTTTTCTAAATATCACAATTATTTATGTTTTATTCTTAGAAAATTCAATAAAAACAAGTTATTATTTATTTATTCTCACTCATATGTTTTCTGCACAGATTTTCTCAATCACACTTCTAAGCACTGACCTTTTTCTTTTTAAGTTCTTTTCTTTTTAAGCAGATTTCTTTTTTTTTCCTTTTTTTTTTCTTTTTGCGCACTTATTCTTCTTTTATAGCTTGTGTGTGGTCTGCTTTTATGCCTTGTGCAATGCTAATATCTTCTATACTTTTTCAATGCATACCAAAAGATATCAACTAAGACATAAAAGTGACTTCCTTCATTTACCTTTACAACATGAGAGTCAAACACTTCAACTTGTGTCTGTTCTCAGCTACTAAGGATCACAAAGTTTTCCACTCTCCTTTTCAAAATGGAATTCAAAAGTTTCAACTTGCATCTAAGTCCCATCTACTAAGGATTGTGAAATTATCCAAACAACCTAACGCATGCTCTTTTTTCACTTTTTGAGCTCATTTTTACGCTTTTGTTCATTTGCTTAGTTTTTAAAAAATAAAACTGTGCATATTCATATTTGCAATTCAAAATAAACTCTAACATGTATCTATCATCATTTCTTCAAAATCCGCATAAAGAACCATAATTTCTAGATCCATGTTAGAAAAATTTTTCGTGGGGCTTAAAAATCCTCTAAAAACATTAGATTTGAAATAACATTCATATAAGTTCAAACTCTTTTTTTAAAAACCTACTTTTTATGAGAGATGTGTAAACATGTGCAAGAACGTAGACAAAAATATTTAGGTGTGCTACTACACCCTCCCCCATGCTTGAATGACACTGTCCCAGTGGTACTCCTCCATGCTTATATGAAACTACATGAATGCACATGAGAGGAAATAAATAAGGGAAAAGAGTAGAAACAACTTGACATGAATTAAAAATGCATGTTCTATGAATTCAATGAATATAATGTATACATGACATGACATGAAAAACTCATGAATAAAACAAAAAAGGAAAAACAAAATAAAATCTACAAATTGTAAGGCAAATCTAATAATATACAAGATATGGGTTTCCTCCCATAAAGTGCTAAGTTTGACGTCCCCAGCCAGACGGATCCCTGAAAAAACCTTCATCGTTCATGAGATCAATGGACATGAAGTCTCGATCAATCGGGCTATCTATGAAAAAGAGTGTCATCTGTGACATTGCACACTGTGTTACCATCCCGTCTACCTCTAAATGTAATATCATGGCTCCCTCGACAAGAAGAACGAAGATTAGTCTCATCTGAGAGACTGGTCAGGAAATGAGAGTCTAGGACCGACCGACTATCAATAAATGCAACTTCAGACAAGTGGTGAATATGATCTGGCTTGACTTGGTCAAGGACCTTCTGCATCTGTACCTCTTGCTTACTAAAAGCAATCGGTGATCCTAAAGGCTGAGAAAATGGGGCTTTATGAATATATGAAGACTGTAACAACTGAGGGCCTTGCCCCTTCTGCTGAGGTATAATGAAGATCGACTTGTCAGTGAAAATGATATGGGGCTCATGAGTCGATTCCTGAATGGGATGATACGCCTTTCCGCTCTGAAGGGATGTAATAGATTTGACCTGCTCATGATGTGAATTGTTGGGATGCATGTCAAATGACATGGAATCCTCTACCTTTGAGATGACAACAAGCCTACTAGATGGGTTCCCCTCGCTTTGCCTACTGAAGGTCTCAACTAAGTGTCCCATTTGAGTCTCTAGATTGGCTATTGACTGCGTATGGGAGCTCAAAACTTGTAATATCTTATCTTGGAAGGACTAACTAGGCGAAGGCTCATGAGAATGGGGTTGAGTATAAGCAGGTTGGGCTAGGGGATAACTCGATTGCTGAAATCTAGGCGCATAACCGCCTTGCCTGGGTTGGTGATGTCTTCTTTATAATCGTTGTAATTTTGAAAAGATTTTTTTTATAAGAAAAACATGTGAAAACCAGACATCAAATAATAAAAACCGGTTCTCACTAGTGGATGAGACCGGATCGAACTCAGGGAACGGGAATATTTCATATTCAAGTACACAAATCTAAACTAATCTTTATTGCCGAATTATTGAAATGTAAAATGTTCAAGAAAAGTAAAAACAACTAACTATTACAACAAATGAATACCCTTCGCAGAGGGCGTAAAGTGCAATATTTACAAACCCAATTAAATTCCTAATTCTAAACTAAAAAAAATAAAAAGAAGCTTTATTCTTCGTACTTTGTGTCACGTAATCAATTCCGCTCCAGTCCTGTGCTATCCTGCACAATTCAAATGAACACAAGCAGCACAAGAGAGAACTATAGAAACTAAAATTAAACTAAACTAGCTAAATGCTAATTACAAAAGCAATCATGCAAGAAATCTAAATAACAATGCTAATTATTTCAAATGAACTAAGTACCTAATAATGGAACAGTAATTAAATCTAATTTCAAAATACTAAAGTCATCTAATTACAATGCAAATCACCACTAACTAACTGCTAAGCTAATATCTAACAGTTCACTAAACTAACAACTAATACTTACTTAACAAAAACAAGAAAACGAAATGGAAATTAATTGAATGACAAGAAATCAAGGAAGAAAACAAGCATTTGAAAATGAAAACAATACAGAAAATATTATATGCAAAACAGAAAAAAAACAACAGAAAAATCAGTCATCTTTGTATATAATACCCACAGGATATCTCAATTGCATTCCCGAAATCAGAAATCAGCAATCAGAAATCAAATCGATCCAAAACTATAATCCAAAATTTCTGAGTGAAATCAATCAACATTCAAATACTACTTATCGGAGATCAGCTATAATTGATCAAAACTCAGACATTAAATCCGATGATCAGAATGTTACAACCATTGATTGATTGAATTCAAACAAATTATTCAATACACGTTCAACTAAGGCTCATCAGACATGAATAACTCCAGACCTTAGGCAATTTTTACAATGTAACACATGACAATCAGAATTATAAAATCAAACAGGATATGAAAGATGATCCAGATGGTCGATCGATTGAAATCAGATATTCCTTCGATCGGATTCCATTATTTCATCACCGGAACAACAGAACTTTCTATCAGAAATATGAAGCACTTTTGATCGATCCAGATGATCGACCAACACTAGTCTGTAGCAGGCACAATGAAATAAAAAATCAGATTCTCTCGAACATTGGATTCAACCAAAAATAAGAGGAATTCAATCAAAAACAAATTGATCATAGTAGTGATTGGAGATTAGGTGATTGATTTCTGGAGCTTAATCGATCAATACATTCAATCTAATCTTGAGACTAAAACAGGAAAATCAAAAAGAAGAAAAAAAAAACATGCGATCTATATTTTTTTCTTTTCTTTTCACACAGAAACAAAAATAGAACTCGATTGAAAGATACAATATATTTTTTTCTTTTCTTTTCACACAGAAACAAAAATAGAACTCGATTGAAAAATACAAAGAAGAATAATAAAAAAATTGAGGAATCGGAAGAAGAAGAAATCTGAAGAAGAAGAAGAATTAGAAATCTGAAGAAGAAGAAGAAGAAGAAGATCAGAAAAATGAGAAATCGGAAGAAGAAGAAGAAGAGATTAAATGCTTACCGTGAATCACACCTGGAAGGGTTAGAAAAGAAGTCGACCTCCTCCTGTACGCCTTCATCCGACTGAGAGACCTCCACCGGCGTGAAAGAACAGAGAAATAGGGAGAAGAGGAAGAAGGAGGGAAGAATGGCCGGTGGTGGAGGGAAGATAGAGAGGGAAAAGAGGGGGAAATGGAAGAGTCTGGTGCACAGGGGAAGACGCCCAATTTTTTTGTTTTTCTGGGTTTTAAAAACAAGCAAACCGGTTTTGAACCGGTTTGTTGTTTGTTTGTTTGTTTTAACAAAAATCCAAACCGGCTGGAACCGGTTTACTTATTATATTTTTTTTCAGTTTTTAGAAATGCAAACCGGTTCAAGCCGGTTTGTGTTATTTTTTTCAGTTTTTTAACAAATGCAAACCGGTTTGAACCGGTTTGGTTTATTATATTTTTTTTTTCTTTTTAAAAAAAATCTAAAAAAAACTATTTAAAAGTTTTTATTTGCTAAAAACCTAAAAACCTAATTTTATTATTATTTTTTTTTTTAAAATATAACTATTCTAATCTATATATTTAATATTTTTTTCTTCTTTTCTATAAAGAAAACCAAAATGATTTAACTAAATTGCAAAATGAAACTATGTTTCTCTATTTTCTTTATTTTTTTAATTTTTTATTAACAACTAAAACTACTACGTAAATACAAACATTAAAATATGTACTAAAATGCAAAATAAAGCTACTTTTTCAAGCATTTTCTAATTTTCAATCATTTTAGCTCATTTACTCGAAAACTAACATAAAATTGGGTTTTTGAAACATTATTTTATAAAATCATGCATATTTTAATGTTAATTAACCCTGAATTATATGCATGATCAAATACCCCCATGCTTATGTTTTGCTAGTCCTCGAGCAAACTAGAAAAATGCATGAAATGAAAACTATCACCTAACTCACTTTCGTAGGAATCACGGTTGCATTTAGCTCATGCAACAAGCCCTTTAAACCCCTGGGTTACCCCAGTGGACGAGTAAGGTCTCGTGAGGGTTTGCAGTGATACTACCCACAAACATCTCTGTCATGTATGCATAATATTACACATCCTCACAATCAGTAGGTAATCAAAGACTTTATTTTCACAAATATTTCTTGTTATTTCAAAATCAAAACATAATTAGAGTCTTTTATATACCACCACAGAAAAGAATTTCTTTCACTTTTCTAAATATCATAATTATTTATGTTTTATTCTTAGAAAATCCAATAAAAACATATTATTATTTACTTATCCTCACTCATATGTTTTCTGCACAGGTTTTCTCAATCACACTTCTAAGCATTGAACTTTTCTTTCTTTTTAAGCTCTTTTCTCTCTTTTTTTTCTTTTCACGCTTTTTCTTTTTGCTCACTTATTCTTCTCTTATAGCTTGCGTGTGGTCTTCTTGTATGCCTTGTGCAATGTCAATATCTTCTATACTTTTTCAATACATACCAAAAGATATCAACTAAGACATAAAAGTGACTTCCTTCATTCACCTTTATAACATGAGAGTCAAACATTTCAACTTGTATCTGTTCTCAGTTACTTAGGATCACGAAGTTTTCCACTCTCCTTTTCGAAAATGGAATTAAAAGTTTCAACTTACATCTAAGTTCCATCTACTAAGGATTGTGGAATTATCCAAACAACCTAACGCATATTTTTTCTCACTTTTTACGCTTTTGTTCATTTGCTTAGTTTTTCAAAAATAGAACTGTGCATATTCATATTTATGATTCAAAATAAATTCTAACATGTATCTATCATCATTTATTTGAAATCCGCATAAACAACCATAATTTTTAGATCTATGTCAGAAAAAATTTTCGTGGGGCTTAAAAAATCCTCTAAAAACATCAGATTTGAAATAACATTCATATAAGTTCAAACTCTTTCTTTAAAAATCTACTTTTCATGAGAGATGTGTAAACATGTGCAAGAACGTAAACAGAAATATCAAGGTGTGCAAACTACACCCTCCCCCATGCTTGAATGACACTGTCCCAGTGGCACTCCCCCATGCTTATATGAAACTACGTGAATGCACATGAGAGAAATAAATGAGGGAAAAGAGTAGAATGACCTGACATGAATTAAAAATACACGTTCTATGAATGTAATGAATGCAATGTATACATGACAAAACACAAAACTCATGAATGAAACAAAAAGAACATGAAAAACTCATGAAAAAGTAAAAACAAAATAAAATCTATAAATTCTAAGCAAATCTAATAATATACAAGATATGGGTTGCCTCCCATAAAGCGCTAAGTTTCACGTCCCCAGCCAGACGGATCCCTGGAAAAACCTTCATCGTCCATGAGATCAATGGACATGAAGTATCGCTCAATGAGGCTCTATAAAGAAAAGAGTGTCATCTGTGACACTACGCACTGTGTTTCCATCCCGTCTACCTCTAATTGTAGGATCATAAGTCTCTCGACGTGAAGAACAAAGATTAGTCTCATCTGAGAGACTAGTCAAGAAATGAGAGTCTAGGTTCGACCGACTATCAATGAAGGCAACTTCAGACAAGTGGTGAATATGATCATGCTTGACTTGGTCAAGCACCTTCTGCATTTGCACCTCTTGCTTACTAAAAACAATCGGTGATCCTAAAGGCTGAGAAAATGGGGCTTTATATGATGATAATGCATGCTGTGAGTAAGGCCCCTTCTGTTGAGGTATCATGGATATCGACTCGTCAGTAGAAATGATATGAGGTTCATGAGTCGATTCCTGAGTGGAGTGACACGCCTTCCCATACTGAAGGGATGTAACAGATTTGACTTGCTCATGATGTGAATCGGTGTGTTGCAAGTCAAATGACATGGAATCCTCTCCCTTTGAGACAACAGACTGACTATGAAGGTTCCTCTGGCTTTGCCTACTCAATGTCTGAGCTAACTGTCCCATTTGAGTCTCTAGCTTGGCTATTGACTGCGTATGGGAACAAAGAGTGGCCTTGATATCAGAAAAAGGCTTCTAACATCTTCTCTTGAAATGATGAACTTGGAATGGGTTCCTGAGGACAATACTGGGGATGAACCTGTGGAAATATAGGATGCGAGTAACCTTGTGAAGGGTTACTAGGTCTATACTATGTCTGGGAGGGCTGATGGGATAGGGAAATGGATTGGTTTCGCCAACCTGGGTTATATGATGATGTAAATAAATCAGGCATGGGTTTAGCTAAACCATGGGCAGCATTCACCTGCTCCTGAACGAATTCAGGATATAATGGCGCTGCCGGACAATCTGAAACACAATGTGCAGGGCTAGCACATAGCTCGCACACTCTTTCTACTGGACTTCTCGAAGAATTGGCTAGGAATTGATCTAACTTCCTAGTCAATTGGTCAACCTTGGTACGCAATTCTAACTCAGACCCTACTTCAGAAATCCCTATTTTCCTAGGACCACTAGACAGAGATATAGTCCTATCGAGCCGTGAAGACAAGGTATGATGCATCGTGTTTTCACTCAAAGTCTCGAATAGAGACCACGCCTCGTCCTCACTCTTGAGCATAAAAGTGCCCCCACAAGACGAATCAACCATTTGACGATGCTTCTCAGTAAGCCCGTCATAAAAATACTGCACCAACTGCCAACGAGGCACCTGGTGATGGGGACACTTGCGGAGAAGATCTTTCAATCTCTCCCAAGACTCGTGAAATTGTTCTCCCTCAATTTGAGAAAAACTGGTTATAGCTTTACGAAACTGGTTCGTCTTACCAATTGGGAAATATTTTTTTAAAAACTCTTTTTGCATTCCTTCCCAAGTAGTAATACGAACCGTCTCAAGAGATTTTAGCCAGTGCTTGGCTATATCTTTGAGAGAGAACGGAAACAAAGTCAACCGCATAGCATCATCTCCAAAATTATTGATTCGCACAGTCGAGCAAATCTCAAGGAATTCGTCGAGATGACGATATGGGTCCTCATTGTTAAGGCCATAAAACGAAGGTAACATTTGAATCACACTGGCCTTAATCTCAAAATGGCTCGCTCCTACATCAGGTCTCGTGATGCAGGAGGCGGGAGTATACGTATTTGGCATGAAGTACTCCCTCAAAGGACGGATCAAATGATGATCGTCAGCCATTGCGTACACATTAGAGTAGACCGGTGTAGCACACGTCCTAACTTTGGGTTTTCTACCTAACTAACGCACTAAGCGGCCAAACCACAAAGCAAGTGAACTAAAAACAACAAAAACTAAACAAACACCACGCAGTTACACATAACAGAGATTATGCATAATAAATATGAAATCTATGTGTACGGTACCAATCATACACAGTCACCTCTAAGGGGGTCCTAGTAGGTGGGCTGTGCAGAAAAGTAAGCTCGTCTCTAAGATATGCACATACGTGGTTCTAAACCTAAATGCACACAAACACTAGGCAATAAAGTGAATACTAATATTACGCCGTTCCTCGGCAACGGCGCCAAAAATTTGATGTCTTCTTTATAATCGTTGTAATTTTGAAAAGATTTTTTTTATATGAAAAACATGTGAAAACCAGACATCAAATAATAAAAACCGGTTCTCACTAGTGGATGAGACCGGGTCAAACTCAGGGAACGGGAATATTTCGTATTCAAGTACACAAATCTAAACTAATCTTTATTGCCGAATTATTGAAATGTAAAATGTTCAAGAAAAGTAAAAACAACTAACTATTACAACAAATGAATACCCTTCGCAGAGGGCGTAAAGTGCAATATTTACAAACCCAATTAAATTCCTAATTCTAAACTAAAAAAAATAAAAAGAAGCTTTATTCTTCGTACTTCGTGTCACATAATCAATTCCGCTCCAGTCCTGTGCTATCCTGCACAATTCAAATGAACACGAGCAGCACAAGAGAGAACTATAGAAACTAAAATTAAACTAAACTAGCTAAATGCTAATTACAAAAGCAATCATGCAAGAAATCTAAATAACAATGCTAATTATTTCAAATGAACTAAGTACCTAATAATGGAACAGTAATTAAATCTAATTTCAAAATACTAAAGTCATCTAATTACAATGCAAATCACCACTAACTAACTGCTAAGCTAATATCTAACAGTTCACTAAACTAACAACTAATACTTACTTAACAAAAACAAGAAAACGAAATGGAAATTAATTGAATGACAAGAAATCAAGGAAGAAAACAAGCATTTGAAAATGAAAACAATAAAAAAAATATTAAATGCAAAACAGAAAAAAAAACAGGAAAATCAGTCATCTTTGTATATAATACCCACAGGATATCTCAATTGCATTCCCGAAATCAGAAATCAACAATCAGAAATCAAATCGATCCAAAACTATAATCCAAAATTTCTGAGTGAAATCAATCAACATTCAAATACTACTTATCGGAGATCAGCTATAATTGATCAAAACTCAGACATTAAATCCGATGATCAGAATGTTACAACCATTGATTGATTGAATTCAAACAAATTATTCAATACACGTTCAACTAGGGCTCATCAAACATGAATTACTCCAGACCTTAGGCAATTTTTACAATGTAACACATGACAATCAGAATTATAAAATCAAACAGGATATGAAAGATGATCCAGATGGCCGATCGATTGAAATCAAATATTCCTTCGATCGGATTCCATTATTTCATCACCGGAACAACAGAACTTTCTATCAGAAATATGAAGCACTTTTGCTCGATCCAGATGATCGACCAACACTAGTCTGTAGCAGGCACAATGAAATAAAAAATCAGATTCTCTCGAACATTGGATTCAACCAAAAATAAGAGGAATTCAATAAAAAACAAATTGATCACAGTAGTGATTGGAGATTAGGTGACTGATTTCTGGAGCTTAATCGATCAATACATTCAATCTAATTTTGAGACTAAAACAGGAAAATCAAAAAGAAGAAAAAAAAAACATGCGATCTATATTTTTTTCTTTTCTTTTCACACAGAAACAAAAACAGAACTCGATTGAAAGATACGATATATTTTTTTCTTTAAAAACAGAACTCGATTGAAAGGTACGAAGAAGAATAATAAAAAAATTGAGGAATCGGAAGAAGAAGAAGAAATCTGAAGAAGAAGAAATCTGAAGAAGAAGAAGAATTAGAAATCTGAAGAAGAAGAAGAAGAATTAGAAGAAGAAGAAGAAGAAGATCAGAAAAATGAGAAATCGGAAGAAGAAGAAGAAGAGATTAAATGCTTACCATGAATCACACCTGGAAGGGTTAGAAAAGAAGTCGGCCTCCTCCTGTACGCCTTCATCCGATTGAGAGACCTCCACCGGCGTGAAAGAACAGAGAAATAGGGAGAAGAGGAAGAAGGAGGGAAGAATGGCCGGTGGTGGAGGGAAGATAGAGAGGGAAAAGAGGGGGAAAAGGAAGAGTCTGGCGCATAGGGGAAGATGCCCAATTTTTTTGTTTTTCTGGGTTTTAAAAACAAGCAAACCGGTTTTGAACCGGTTTGCTGTTTGTTTGTTTGTTTTAACAAAAATCCAAACCGGCTGGAACCGGTTTACTTATTATATTTTTTTTCAGTTTTTAGAAATGCAAACCGGTTCAAGCCGGTTTGTGTTATTTTTTTCAGTTTTTTAACAAATGCAAACCGGTTTGAACCGGTTTGGTTTATTATATTTTTTTTTCTTTTTAAAAAAAATCTAAAAAAAACTATTTAAAAGTTTTTATTTGCTAAAAACCTTATTTGATTATTATTTTTTTTTAAAATATAACTATTCTAATCTATATATTTAATATTTTTTTCTTCTTTTCTATAAAGAAAACCAAAATGATTTAACTAAATTGCAAAATGAAACTATGTTTCTCTATTTTCTTTATTTTTTTAATTTTTTATTAACAACTAAAACTACTACGTAAATACAAACATTAAAATATGTACTAAAATGCAAAATAAAGCTACTTTTTGCAAGCATTTTCTAATTTTCAATCATTTTAGCTCATTTACTCGAAAACTAACATAAAATTGGGTTTTTGAAACATTATTTTATAAAATCATGCATATTTTAATGTTAATTAACCCTGAATTATATGCATGATCAGTTGGCTCTGGGAAGGGTTAGGGGTGGATTGATGAGGTGGTTTCGCCATCCCGAGTTATATGAAGGTGCAAATGAATCATGCTCGGTCCTAGCAAAACCTTGGGCAGCATTCACCTGCTCGTGAACGAATTCAGGATATATTGGTGTTGTCGGACACTCTGAAACACAGTGTGCAGGGCTAGCACAAAGCTCGCACACTCTTCCTACTGGACTTCATGAAGACTTGGCTAGGAGTTGATCTAATTTCCTAGACAAAGGTTGACCTTGGTACACAAAACTAACTCAGACCCTACTTCAAAAATCCCTACTTTCCTAGGACCACTAGACACATATGTAGTCCTATCGAGCTGTGAAGACAAAGCATGATGCATCATGTTTTCACTCAAGGTCTCAAATAGAGACCATGCCTCATCCTCACTCTTGAGCATAAAAGTTCCCCCACATGACGAATCCACCATTTTCCTGTCCTTCTCAGTCAGGCCATCATAAAAATACTACACCAGTTGCCAGCGAGATACCTGGTGGTGGGGACACTTGCGGAGAAGATCCTTCATCCTCTTCCAAGTCTCATGAAATATTTCCCCCTCTATTTGCGAAAAGTTGGTGATGGCCTTTCGATATTGGATCGTCTTACCAATTGGAAAATATTTTTTTAAAAATTCTTTTTGTATCTAACGCCTTCAGCCAATGCTTGGCTTTATCCTTCAAAGAGAAGGGAAACAAGGTTAACCTCATAGTGTCGTCTCCAAAGTTGTTGATTCGCACTGTCGAGCAAATCTCAAGGAATTTGTCAAGATGACAATATAGGTCTTCATTGCTAAGGCCATAAAACAAAGGTAGCATCTGAATCACACTGGCCTTTATCTCAAAATGGTTCGCTCTTACATCAGGTCTTGCGATGCAAGAGGCGGGAGTATAGGTGTTGGGCATGAAGTACTCCCTAAGAAGATGAGTAATCTGCTAATTCCCAGCCATGGTTGCAGATCTCTGGGCTCTCCTAATAAGGGACTATGGGTCCTCAATCAGCTCTACCAACTCGGAGTCAAGCGAGCGTCGCCCGTGCATACACCTCAATGTAGACCAGTGCAACACACGTCCTAATATGAGGTTTTCTACCTAACTAACATGCTAGCGATCAAACCACGCAAATCACAAAGCGAGTAAACTAAAAACAATAAAAACTAAACAAACACCACACAGTTGCACACAACAGGGATTATGCAAAGAAAGTATGAAATCTATGTGTACGGTACCAATCATACACATTCACCTCTAAGGGGATCCTAGTAGGTGGGCTGTGCAGAAAAGTAAGCTTGTCTCTACGATATGCACATACGTGGTTCTACTCCTAAATGCAAACAAACACTAGGCAATAAAATGAATACTAGTATTGTGTCGTTCCTTGACAACAACGCCAAAAAATTGATGTCTATTTTGAAATCGTTGTAATTTTGAAAAGATTATTAGATGAAAAACATGTGAAAATCAGACATCAAATAATAAAAACCAGTTCTCACTAGTGGATGAGACCGGGTCGAACTCAGGGAACGAGAATGTTTTGTATTCAAACAAACGATTAAACTAGTCTTTATTGCCGAAATGGAGAAAAAGTACAAAAGGAAAGAAATCTAAATAATCTACTTATTACAACGAATGAATACCCTACGCAGAGGGCTTAAAAGGCATTATTTACAAACCCAGAATGAAATTTCTAATTCTAAAATAAAAGCAAAAATCTTCTACTCTTGCGCTTCCGTGTCACGTATGCGCTGCAGCTCCACTCCAGTGCGATCCTGCACAAATCAAACGAACACGAGCAGTATAAGAGATAGAAATAGCAACTATACTAAACAAAATACACTAACCAAATGCTAGAAACATGAAAAAAATCAGAAAAGAAATCTAATTGAGAAAATTAGTGAAAATGATTTTTAATTATATGTAATGACTAAACTAACTAGGTACAACCTAATTAACAATGTTAATTATCTAACAATTTACTAACAACTAATTAAAACTCGACTAACTAGTATCTAACAATAGAGTAAACTAATTATGAAAACCAAACACGAGATTAGGAATTCAAAATTTGAAAGAAAGGAAAATATAAAAGATGTAATGGAAAAAAAGTATTCAGAATATAAAAACAAACAAAAAATGAATGATTTGAAAAACAGAAAAATGAATTGTAAAACAACAAGTTGACGAATATTAAAAAAACAAACAAGAAAAACAGGAAAATTATTGAATAAAGTAAATAGGAATAATGAATAAGAAATAAAAAAATGAAAACAAAGAATAAAGACGATTAGAGAAAACAGGAAATGACTTTAGAACTGAAAAACGGATATAAAAAAATAAAACAAATGGTTTAACACAGGAAAATGCAATAAAGAAAAGCAGGACATGAAATGATTTAAAACTGGAACTTAAAGAATGAAAAACAGAAAATCGGCAATTATGAAAATGAAAGACAGAAAAAATTGAATTAACAAAAACAACAACACCAGGAAATTAGGTAAATGAGATAAGATCTACACTAACAATGAAAACAGGAAATGAGGAAATGAAAGTTGCAAATGACTTAAGATCACAACAAAAATTCAAAAGAAACTGAATCAAAATAGGAACTCATGCTGAAATGAAAGCAAACAGGAACCGACCCAATTGAAGAGCAGGAATTGAAATGTATTGAAAAACAAGAAATGAAAAGTTTGAAAAATGGGAAATCAATTTAAATGAAACTGGAAAATGAAATAATAGAAAATAGGAAATTAATGTTAAAAGCTGGAAAAATGAGATGAGCAAACAGGAAACTCAGAAGAAAAGGAAAACAGGAAATGATTAAATTGAACTATGTAGAAACAGGAAATTACTGAGGAAAAAATACAGGAATTTAAGAATTAACAAACAGAAAACTTAGCAAAAAAATAAAATAAAATAAAATTTTACGGAAAACAAATTGCAAATGAAAAGTATGACATTTCAAACACTAAAACAACAATTACGATGCTAAAAAAGGAACACATGACAGCTAATGAACTAAAAAAAAAACAATCAAATATGAGATGCAGGTAAAAAAAAAAACATATACAGAGAAGAGGAACAATTGCTTAGATGATATAGATGTTATTGTGATGCTAAATCTACACGAAAAGCAACAAAAAAAAAACTAAAACCGCAAACAATACAGAAGGAATACAACAATAATGAACAAAAATGCAGAGATATGTAGCAGAAATCAAATCGATGCATACGAAAGACAAAAATTGTTGAAATAACATGCGATGAAAGATGCAGATGAAATGCTATCTACTGAAGATGCAGATGCGATAGATACAATGAAGAATTTCTAAAATATGATGCAATGAAAATAGGAGATGTGGATCTACACAGAAATAAAAAAATCGTGAAATGTTAGCACAATTAGTAATCAGAATATATATAGGATTCTATTTACTATTTTTATTTTTATTTTTATGAAAAGGAATGAAGAAACGGAGAAGAAAGTTAGGAAGAGATAAGGAGATAAAGAAAATGAGGAAAACGAAGATGAACTTACCGTGAACCAGAGGGATTAGAAGAGAGGTGGCCTCCACCACTCATCTCGCTACCGAACTGAGCATCTCCCAACCGGATTGAGGAAGAAGAGAATGAGGGAGAAGGGGAAGACAGGGAAAAGAGTGGGAAAAGAGAGGGAAAAGAAGGGAAAGGGAAATCCGGTGGAGGGGGAAAAGAGAGGGAAAAGAGGGGGAAGAGGAAGGTTTTGGCAAAAATGGGGAGACAGTTTTTTTTTTTCAACCTTCGTTGGTTTTTAAAACCATCGAATGGTTTGTTTTAAAATTTTCAAAAATTCTAAAAACTGCCTTAAAAATTTCTATTTACTAAAAAACTAATTTCGACTTATGTTTTAAAAAACTAAATTAACTAACTCTAATTTTTTTTTTCTAAAAACTAAACTGCTACAATTAAGCCAACAACTAAAATATGCATTAAAATGTAAAATAAAGCTATTTTTCGTGCATTTTCTATTTTTAAATCATTTTTGCTTATTTACTCAAAACTAGCGTAAAATAGGGTTTTTAAATCATTTTCTCATGAAATCATGCATATTTTTATATGAAATATCTCTAAAATATATATGCATGATCATGTGTGTAAAGACTTCTAATTTAAACAACAATCTTTAATCATTCTTTTATGCACAAGATAAGATGTGATTTGCAATAACTACGTATATTGCATGCATGGTATCTCACAATTGTGTTAGTATGTACAAGTGAGCACAAGCAACTTAGCGATATAATTCAATACTCACGACAACGTCAAATTATCACTTATTACAATTTGTGATTATTTTGCAACATGCATTTGTATTTGTCAATATAAGGCATACGAGGGAAAGCCCATACTTACACATTTATTGTAAGGTTGTCAAGACACGTATCATGACGTGTCAAAGAGCAAGTGTGAAGGCATACAACATATTTTCCATATTCTTTGCACACATACAAATATGTAAAGTTGTAGCATCTACGCACGTCGCATACAATTTATAATTGCATTCGTGAAAATATGTGCGAGTGTGAAGTGTCATTCGTCAACAACTAACGATACGTAAGCAAATACACACTTTTGCAAGTTACAACAATATGAGCATTTACATTTCACGTGCCATATCACATGCTGTTATGCATCTCATTAGGTGCCCTTAAACGAAAAAGGCGATTCGCATAATTGCTACGCATAGCTCCATCATTCATACGCAATTTAATGAAGGATTCCCATGCACGTGTCATGTTATGCAAGTGATGCACGATAATAACATTGCGGAAATATGTTGGCACGCTACATTTTGCAACAATTCGAACAAGACATTTTCGATTAGACATACATGCTAGCTTCGACGTAAAAGAATACTTGTCACGTCCACGGTGGCTAGAAAATAACATGATGGGTTGCTGCCACCTATGAAGCGGTTGCGTGAGATGCCGCACCATCCGCGGCTTCGGCAAAATGGGAGTCGCGGCCATACTGTGAATGGGGTGCCCTAAGTGAGCAGCAAGCTGCAGCTCACCAACCACCTCCCTGTTGCCATGACGTAGCAACCGAGAGCTTCACACGGATCCAGCGGAATGGCCAACACGCTTCCCCTTTGGAGTCCACACGCGGTGGCGACAACCTAACCTGAATTGGGTGCGGGTTGAAATTCCACTAGAGGGGGGGTGAATAGTGAAATACGATGCAGATCGATAAAATAAAAAATAAGGCAATAAGGCACAACACAATAAACACAAGATTTATACTGGTTCAGCCGAGTTACTGACCTACATCCAGTCCCCAAGTAAAACACTTGAGCCTTCTACTATAAAATCTGTGTTACGGGATAAATAGTACAACACCCTCTTCCTCAGAGGTCTACTTCTCTCAAAAGAGAAGGGGAACACCCTCTTCCTCAGAGGTCTACTTCTCTCAACAGAGAAGGGAAACACCCTCTTCCTCAGAGGTCTTCTTCTCTCAACAGAGAACGGAAACACCCTCTTTCACAGAGGTCTACTTCTCTCAACAGAGAAGGGAAACACCCTCTTTCACAGAGGTCTACTTCTCTCAACAGATAAGGGATACAGCAGAAATCAGAAAGTTACAACACTTTCCTATAGAACCTTCAGAATGATATGCAGAGTATGAATGCACGTATGAAGATTCTCAGAATGATCTTTTTCTTTTCTTACACACTCTTGTATTTTTCTGAGAGCTTTTCTTGACTTTTTCTCTTTCTTTTTCTAAGCTCTTTTCTCAGAGTGTCGAGCATGAATTTTTCTCGTTGAAAGCTTGCTTCGCTTTTCACACTGTTGTGTTTATATATATATAGTCTTTAGAAAACTAGTCGTTGTCTTTTTGAAATGATTGTCCTTTTGGGATATGAGAAGTCAGGTCATTTCAAAAACAACTTAGTGTGAAAAAGATAAGTGTACTATATTGCTTTTTCAAAAAGTCTTCTTTCCATACGAAGTATTTTTGGAGTACACTATTCGTTGGTGTATTTTAAATGAGTTATTCTTTGTATTAGGTCTTTTCTCATAATAAATGTTCTGTAGTATTTTTGAACGTTGAAGTATAGTTTATCATATAGTTTTGTCTTTACTCAATTTAATGGTTTGTAGTACATTGAACGTTGGAATATATTCTATCATGTAATTTTGTCTTTACTCAATTTAATGAATATTAGTATATTAATATTTTTCTTACAAGTTGTCACTTATAATAAATGTATGTAAGTGTGATAAATGTTTGTTGAGTACTTTATTTATAAATGGTCATTTCTTAAAAGTTTTTTTGGAATAGCATTTAATGTTTACAGAAGGAATGATGACTTTAAGTAAGTCGACATTCTTGAGTGTGGATTTTATTTATAAATAAATAGTCATTTCTCAAATGCTTTTTGAGGTGGCATTTAATGCTTACAGAAAGAATGATGACTTTAAGTAAGTCGACATTCTTGAGTGTGGGTTTTATTTATAAATAAATAAAGTCTTTTTCAAACACAATTGTCTTGTATATAAAATAATATTTGTTTTCTCAAATTGTCAATTCAAGATGAATGGTTGTGAAGTACACTAAATGCTTGAGTAATACTTATATTACAAATAGTCATTTCTCAAATAAATGTTTGTGTATTATCTTTTCATAATTTGTCTTTTCTTACATAAATGTTTATGTATTATGAACCAAAATTTCTTACGTAAATATTTGTGTATTATAAACTAATGCATTTTGTCTTTTCTTACATAAATGCTTATGTATTATGAACCAATACATCTTTTCACATTTTGTCTTTTCTTACATAAATGCTTATGTATTATGAACCAATACATCTTTTCACATTTTGTCTTTTCTTCATAAATGCTTATGTATTATGAACCAATACATCTTTTCACATTTTTGTCTTTTCTTATATAAATGCTTATGTATTATGAACCAATACATCTTTTCACATTTTGTCTTTTCTTCATAAATGCTTATATATTATGAACCAAAATTTCTTACGTAAATGTTTGTGTATTATGAATTAATTCATTTTGTCCTTTTCTTTCATATTTGAAATCATTAGCTTTTATATCTTTTCAAGTTGTCTTTTTCATAAATGCATGTTATAAGGTACAATTAATGCTTTTTAAATCATGAGCTATTATATCTTGTCAAAATGTCTTTTTCATAAATGCTTGTAAGAAAGTACAATTAATGCTTTTGAAATCTTGAGCTATTATATCTTGTCATAATGTCTTTTTCATAAATGCTTGTAGGAAGTACAATGATTTGTTTCAAAAAGGTGTTTTTGAAATGCTACAATATACATAACGTATCCTTTTATGAAAGCTTAACTTTTTGTAAATAAATGACTTGTATGATTTCAAAGCATATAGTCTAATATGAAATATGCATGCTTCTAAAGGTTCTGTTACATATGACTCTAAAGAAGAAAAAAATCTTCATCTTGAGGTAGCCGATCTTCTTGGATAATCTTTATGAATGTATGGCCCATCAAGCTTTTTCTTCAAAGTAGTATGATTGCATCAAATAGTTGCACTTGATCAAGTAGTCTTCACTCTTCTTAAGTGAAATAACCTTGCATCAAATACTCGTTAAATACATAGCACATCATATCCAATCATAATATAACATATTCAGTTTCATATATGAAAGCATATCATATTTATCATATCTCATGAAAGCATATCATGTATTTATCATGTATCATATATATGCATCATGAAAGCATATCATATTTATCATGTATCATCAAAACATAGTTTCTCAACATTCTCCCCCTTTTTGATGATGACAATATATGCTCCCCCTGTCAATAAGTCATATATATTATGATGATTTAAATATGATATCATAAATAAAAAATGCATAGAAATAGTAATCATAAAAAACACCAGAATTAACATAAAAAAGTTTGTGTATACTTTATGTGTATGAGATAAAGAGTTAAACGTTTTTCTCCTACATAGGAGAGGTAGGTTTTCTCTCCCCCTTTGTCATTGACAAAAAGGAGGGATCAAAGTCGATGAGTTAATATTATAGACCAGGTTGAAGCAAGTTGAAGACAACAAGTCAAGAAATGGATTTCAAATAATACATGGGGCGATCCATTGTTTTGAGACAGAGTAAAGAAGGAAGTGAGCTCAATTCATGTGAGAGAGATGAATAGAGATAAAGTCAAGCTGAAAAGACATAATGAGAAATTTTAAGTTGGGCGTATGAAGAGAGTGATGACAGACATGTATTTTTAAATAAGACATGGATAGAGAAGAGGACAAAAATAATTAATAAGTGATATGAGATGAAAGAGATAAAGAAATGTCATGATTGCTTATTTAATATATAAATAGTTTTTATGGATAGACATGAAAAGAAATAGGTCATAGGGTGATCATGTGATGTGTACTTTGAAAGATATGACATTTTTGAAAGAAAAGAATGACTTAAAAAATGTGTCATGATTAATGTATTTTCATATTTGTAATTTTTATGAGTATACGTAAATATGAGGACACACTTTGACTTTGAATAGTGGTAAGAGAGATGATGAGACAAAAAGAGAAAGAGTAAAAAATATATTCGAAAAAAATAAGAATTGATAAATGATAGATTAAAAAATAAGAATAGACATGAAGAAAAGTGAGATGACATATATGGATTTTCGAGTAGGATAGTGTAAACACACCAAATTTTTACCTTCATCCAGTGTTTGTCCATTTCATAAGTCATCACAGATCATTGCATGTCATTGCACGTATTCTGCATAGCATTGTATGACATTGCATCTCATTTTCGAGATCCAGCACTCCTATTTCAAAATATTCAATCCAGATTTGAATTTTAAAGCTTTATTTCAAAATCAATTTCAAAACCTGGGTTTTTATTCAATACTCTGTCATTTTCCAACCCCAGGACTTTGTATTTCGAAATATTTTCTCAGAAAATAATCTGGATTCTTTTCAAATTCAAACTTTAATCGATTTCAATTCACAGATGAGACCCATTTAGATGGTGTCGCTTCTGAATGCCTCTATTCATCAAATTTCTCAAATTTTTGAAAGTTTCAGTCCGATCAGGACTCTGTCTCTGAGTCCTAATCCGGTCAGAAGTTTGGTTTTTAAGTCTGTTTTACTTCCATTCTCAATCTTTTTCGTTTGTTTTCGAAATTTAGGTCATTTCACATAGTCCAGTTAGTTCAGGACTCTAGTTTAGAGTTCGGTCGAGTTGGGAGTCTAACCCTGACTGTGTTTTCTGACTTATTTCATCATTTCTTGATAAAATCTTTTGAAAATTCTTTCATTTGGCTTTTAAAATCTAAAATCTCAGAGTCCTAAGAGTTCAGGACTCTAACCCGGAGTTCCAGTTCGCTTGAGACCCTATTTTCAAAGATCTTGAATTTCAAATACTGATTTTAACCCCTTTTCAAAGCCATTTTCAGTGTTTATTTCAAAAATGTTCAAAATTCGATGTGGGCCCGCTCAGTTGGCACCATATCCAGAGGAATTCTAACTCAGTTAGAACCTTATGCCATTTCAAAAATCCTAATTTTAAGTTTACTTTTGAAAATCTTTTGAAAACTCCTTCAATTTCAAGTTTTAAAATCGCTTTTTGAAAAACTCAAGTAGGGCCCACTCGGGGTGGTGCCATATTCGAGTAAGTCAGGGCTAGACTAGGGTTAGTTGATGTCTTGGTTAGTGTTAGAGGTTTAGAAGAGTCAAAACCATTTTGAAAAACTCATTTTTGAAAGTTAGTTTTTAAAACTAGTGTTTTTAAAAGTGTTTTAAAAACCCAATGTGAGAGAATGCCAAGTGGCACCACATTTGGGGGATTCTTAGGTTTAGCTAGGGGTTAATTAGGAACTATTTAGGATAATTTAGACTAAGGGCATATAGGTAACTCCACCCAAAAATTGCCCCCCCTTTAGAGTCCAAAATTTTCAAAATTGACAATTTTTAAACCTAATTTTTTTATTATAAATAGAGGCATAAGGGGGGTCGATTTTCCCATCTCTCTCCTATTGGATTCTTGGAGATTCTCTCTCCTCTCCAGCCCTTCCTCCATTGCTGCAACTCCAAGGTATGAACTTCTTCACTTTTCTTATTTTATTTAATGCTTTTTAATGCTTTAAACCTAGATTTAGGCTTGGACACCCCTCCTTATGGAAGATCAACCATGGTTTCACCTCAAGAACCAGCAAGAACAATCCAAGAAGGTGATCTAACCCTGTTTTGGATAATTTACAGAGATTTTAATCCATTAGAATTGATTTTAACATGATTCTTTGCATTATTAACCAATAAAATATATGATTTACCCTTTTTAATGGGTTAAATCTATGTTTTAAAGGTGATATCAAATTCCAGCCATTGATTCCATGTTTTTAATTTATTTTCATGGTTTATTCATGTTTGTTTTACGTTCTATAGCATAGAAATAAGTTTTTTATACTGTTTATGGTTTATTTTATTTATTTACATTAGTTAATGCATGGTTTTTCAAGTTTCTTAAATTTCTGTGTGTTCTAGGTTTAGAACAGTAAAGATGATGTTATTTCGGATTAAAGCACTCATTGTTTATTTCTGATTTTTTTATATGTGATGCATGCATGAGTTATTGAGTTACTGTAGAAAAATCAGAGGTTTTGGATCTCGGGAACTCTGTAAAAAAAAAATCAGACATCAAATCAGGTTTTTAAAGCTTTAAAATCGTGGTTAAAATCAAGAAGGTAACTTGCTGTTATGATATTTCTCTCATCTTATATCCGATTTTAGATCTGTAAAGTGCTATGGATTCACATTGAGAGATATGTCTTCTGTGAAATTTTCGGATTTTTTTATCACTGTTTAGTATTTTTCCCTTTTTAGAGAATCTGTTTTTAAATTTAAAACTCGTTAGGGTTTACCAAAACCCTAATCAGACTTGTGTTAGTCATAAATCCCAAACCACAGATCCAATTTTAAATCTGTAAAAAGTGAGTATTGTTATTTTTCTGTCTACTGTTCACCACTAAAATTTCAGAGATTTTTGTTTAAAATTGCTATTTATGTCTGTATTTTCAATCTGGAATAGCTGTTTTAATCCCTGTTAAGAGTGATATATTTTAGCTCAGATTGCCGGAAAGGTTTCTCCCTAACCGGAGATGATTTTTCCGATCTGTAAATTGGGAAATCTCTGTTTTCCTTTCTAGTTAGTCTCTGTAAAATTTCATAAATGTCCATAGAGATTTGACCCCTGGTTCAGGTCTTGGACTGAGACTGGTTGGTGAATTAGGTCAAAAATAGCATATTTTTAGGGTTTAATGCAATTTTCGGATTAATTTAATGTCAAAAAATTATTTTTATAATTCCAATTCGATATTAGGGTTATAACAAGTACAGGTACCAATTTTTATGGATTTTGGAATCCATTTGATGGATGAATTGAGCAAATTGCAAAACCGGGTTCCTGAAAGATCCAAAAACACTGCTAAAATCATAGTTTTTGTGATATTGTTGGATTTTCGTGCATAGGCATATATTTTTAGGGTTTAATCATGTTCATAATCATATTAGGATGCTTTAGGTTTAATTTTGTGCTCATTTGATTTCATTTAGTGCATAAAACCTAAATTTTTACCAAAATCTCTTTCTAAAAACCCTGATTTCAAGGCCATAGTCTTGCTATCGGGGGCAATTTGGTCATTTGACCTAAATTTCGAAATCCCTAACCCTAATTTTCATATTTTTAAGCATGTCACATCATATTTAGCTTAGTTTATTACATTCAAATTTTAAAACTTGCATTTTATCAAAATATCTTTCTAAAAACCCTAATTTCAAGGCCATAGTCTTGTTATTAGGGGTATTTTGGTCATTTGGACCCCAATTTCGAAATTTCATATTTTATCTTCCTTATTTATTCAATTTTATTTCATACTTTATCATTTTGATTTAAGGGAATCATGGCAAAAAGGCTTATATCTAGCAAAATCCCATAATTTCCTGATATTGTTGGATAAATCTAGAAAAGCCAACATATTTTCATTAACCAAGTTTTCTAGTTTTGCAGGTACATTGAAGACTTTATTTTCCATGTATTTAAATTTCAATAGTGATGTAATTTGTAATTAAACTTTGGAATAAGAATTTACATTTCCTGCTTAGCTTAGGTTGCATTGCATATAGCTTATTTTTATAATTTTAATATGTGATGGATGATGATTCATGCATATTTTTGCAAATTCACCATGGTCTACACGAATGACACATGCACTAGCTTCTATGAAGTTTATAAACTTGGTGGAATTTGTATTTATGGCCATAGTCAGAATATGAATGATACTTAGATTTATGATCTTCACATTAGCCACATTCAGCCTACACTCTTAGGCTAACTTCAAAATGCACTGCATTTCTCAAAAATACAAAAAGTATTTCTCAATTCCTTAAATCCATATTCATTCATTTGCCAATTCCAATCTCAATTCAAAGAAGTTCATTTTCTCAAAATCTCCTAAGTCTTATAGCAAAATCGATTTTCCCAAAGACATTGAATTTCAAAGGATATTTCAAGTATTTCCCAAGTTCCAAATTCAAATTTTCTAAGTTAGAATTTCAATTTTCAAGTTTGAATTCAGAGAAACCAAGTCTCTCAGAATCGATTTTCACCAAATGTCAAGGATTCCTCAAAATCGATTTTTATTTCTTTCAGAAGTATATTTGAAATCCCAATTCACGATTTTCCAAGATTTACATTTTATATTTCAATCATTCAAAGCAAACATCATGTTTTCAAATGTGCATTTTTCTGAAAATTCATAGCACATGCCTGATTCTATGTGCATTTAGAAATTAGAATATGATTTAGACAAGTTGAATAGAGTAGAGCATAAGATTGATCCTTGGTTCAATTACCCCTGTTAAAGGTGGCAGGAACGGTTGAACCTCGTACCGCCAGGCGAGTCCCATTCTACGGAATTTTCCCGCATTTTAAAAACGGAGGCGAGTTATTTTCAAAAACTATTTCAAAGGTCAGTTTGATTTGCAAAAGTTAAAAATTTTGCGATGATAACAGGTTTGGCGACCGTGATGGGACCTGTCTTCGCCTGATCAATCTAATGCTCTACTTAGTTCAGATTGTCAAAATCGATTTCCATGGAATGTCAGCTTTGCTTTATGATATCATGTGAACCTAGGAGCCTAGACTTGAACCCAACTGACATGGAATGCATATAGACTAGGTATGGTTTGGTAGGACCATATTGAGGAGAATTATTCATGCTCACATAGACTTAGGTCTAATACAACACTCCTCAAATTAGGAATTGTATGAAAACAATGCTTGCTTCTTCAAATATTTTAAAAATCTATCTCTTTAGGACTTAAAGCCTTCTGTTTGATTGCATGTGCTCATGTTTTTCAAAAATCACCCCACCTATATTGTCCCGGTCTTCACGTTGCTGGGCTCTCTTCCAGAACCATAGTTCGGGACAGAGCCTCACAACTGGGCCACTTATTTGGGTGAAAACCCCCATGCCACATACCAAGGGCCATAGTCCAACGTATATCGGCAGGTGCTCAAGGATGTTGGAAAACTTGAACCTAGAACCGGAGAAATTGATTTTATGCCACGTACATTGAGCCTTGGCTAGAGTATATAGGCATAACTGGATTGGATACAGTTGATCTGAACCTTAGAGTTAGGATTAAGGTCCCACAGCCATTTCAAAATTTGTGCATCTAAAGTCAGCTTTTAGGGAATGCTGTATGTGCATACTTGTTTGTGCAGAATGTGATTGAATATGTTATAGTCATTTCCTTTTATTTTCCATATTTTCCCCAATTTTCTAAAAATACTGGACGATTTTTCAAAATTCCCCAATCCATGTCCATGTACTGTCCATGTTTTAAATCCTGAATGATTTTCAAAACACTTCATTTTATAAAATACTTCCTTATATTTCATTAAACCCTGGACGATTTTCATAAAATTCCTCCATTTTCTTCAAAACTCCAGGTGATTTCCCATCTTTCCTGTCTTCTGGATCTCGAATTTCCTGCTTTATTTTTATCCTGCCTGCATTTTTCTTAAAATTCCTGTATTTTTCTCAAGTCTTATTCCAATTTCAATGTCTTCCAGTCCGATGGCATCCAGTCAGCTTGATTCAGTCTTCCCTGAGGGTCACATCTCCTACGAGGTGCGACAAAGTCTTCCCGAACATCGAGTCCTCAGCACCGGATCCTTCTTTCCCCGGTGGTATTATTCATGGTTCAAGAACTTCTCTCGTATGTTTCCGGACCATCTGGACGAGTGTGGATTGGAACTGGCGATCGCAGTGGGAAAGCAGACAGTCAACGACAACTTGATTCATGCACTAGCAGAGCGGTGGAATCCGAGCACTTCTACTTTCTGGTTCCCGTGGGGCGAGATGACAGTACTGATGGATGAATTTTCAGAGATTATGGGATTGCCCGAGCCAGCCGGTCAGCCTGGAGATCCATTGGAGAAACAGTTTCTGATTAATGTTAAGGGTCTGGACCCTAAGGATGCTTTAGCTCGCATGAATGGACGCAAGTCTTGGCCTCTGATTGAAGAAGACGGAAATGAATATGTGGACCTGCTCGAAATCTACAAACAGTATGGGATATTTGTGGAAGTCAGTTCGCTGTCTAGGACAGCTCGAGAGAGAATTCAACATGCGATGGTTCTGTGCACGGTGGCATTAGCTTTCTTTCCCGATGGACGGAATTACATGGATATCAGAATAGTTCAGCTTATGAGGAGATGGGGAAGTCGACAGACCAGCCACCTCTCAATAGCCATGGCCGCACTCGCCTTTCTATACCGAGGGTTGACTCGTTTCGCACTCGAAGAATCGATCCTAGTCGAAGGATGCACCTATGCCTTGCAGTCTTGGTTCCTCCGGCATGTGCCAGTCCGAGCCAGTTCCTTCAGATACAATGGTGAGAAGCTCCTTCCAGTTGCATGATACTGGTTCTTGATCGACAACCTTCAGGAGGAAGAGGTCGTATGGGACTACTTTGATCGCCAGGAATCACCTCCCAGATACACTTATGCTTATGACAAGCGATTCAGGCTACTAGGCCCGTTCTTCTGCGCATATTATCATCCAGAGCGGTGTGTCAGGCAATTCTCTCAGAGGCAGAAGCGCGTAGAGATTCGTCCACTAGTCGGGGTTCTGCCAGAATTCGATCTCACATCAGATTAGTGGTCCGGAGCATACCATTCTGCCAGACATGGCTGGGATTCTTTTGTCAGTCTTACTATTTTTCCTGGTCCTCGTGTATCTTCTGATTATCTAGAGTGGTGGAAAATTGTTTGTCCCCCTCCCCTCTGTCAAGTGTATTATTGATAAAATCATGTTGTTCCTCTCAATAAAAATTCCTTTATTTTACATTGGTTTGACGACCTCGCCTAGGTAATAAGGCATATTTTCAGTTGTTTATCTTGCAAAGAATAGCAACGCAATTGTTGTAATCCCAGCGACGACTCAGAAGCCTAACCATCAGTTCTGCCCTGCAGAGAGCATCAGTAATATCCAAGAGAACATTTGCGATACCCGATGGTTGATATAAGATCCAGAAAGAAAGCCGCATCAGTTGAAGGCGTCGCGTACTCAGTAGCTTCAGAAGAAGAGATGGACTCACCTCGATCAATCCAGAGTCAGGATCAGCAGGCGGATGATGGCATCGATCCCCAAATGTACGCCATGTTCAAAAAGATGATGACCAAGATGCTGGCAGAGCAAGCTGAGGCCAGTACTGAGCAAATTCAGACCAAACAGAAAGAAAAGGGTCATGCAATCAAGAATGTGAAGACCAGTAAAAAGCAGAATTGTCATGAGGAAATGTCTGATGAGTCAGAATCAACAGATGATACTGACAAAGAGTATGAAAACAAGCAAGAATTCAAAAGGTCGACTCAAGGGCAGGGGTCGGCCTACAAATCCAAGAATCAGTCTGTTGACGACCCTACGCAGTCACAACTCAAAGATGTGATGAAAATAGTTAAGGATCTTCAAACTCGTGACAAGGACAAAAGAGTCTTTACAAGTGAAGACTTCTATGATGGACTGGATGGGGATGATGATCTTGATAATCTCCCCAAGAAATTTATCAAGTTTGATGGTTCGGGTGACCCAAAAGCACATCTCGCCCTATTCTTCGCAGAATGTTCCAGGTTCAAGAGGAACAATCGTGCCTTATTTCTCTGCTTCCCTCGCAGTTTGGAAGGTGTCGCAGCAAAGTGGTACTCAGAGCACATTAATCCGATAGAACTGAAAGAATTCGACAAAGTGGTCAATTTATTTATTGAGCACTCCCGACTCTCAGTCATCTCTGCAGTCTGAGGCAGAAGGAAAACGAGAAGGCCAGGGATTTTATTCATAGATGAAGATCCGCTTGCAATAAGATGTGCGAGCCAATAGCAGAAAGACACGCACTATCTTTGATCCTGAGCAACTTCTCGCAACCCCTGAGGGGACTAATTTCTACATCCCCATCGAAGAGCTTCATAGAACTAACAAAACGAGCCGAATGGCTCGAGTTGAGTATGGAGAACGGGTCTTATGAAGGTTTTATGTTTACAAAGAATAACAGTCAACAAGAATCAAAGAAGAAAGCCCATTTTACCTACTCTGCCAGTAACAGCAAGAATCAGAACAAAGGAAATAGAAAAAATCATAGTTATGCTCCAGGAGGGTCAAATCCCAACAAAAGTGATCAGAAAGGCAAGTCGATTATTCAATATGATAAGCAGCCACAGCAAACCCTCGAACAAAGATCAAGACCACAAGAAAAGCCGAAGCGGGAAGGATGGAGTTATAACCGCAAGTTTACTCCTCTAGACCAGTCCCTCGAGACAGTATTAGAATATATGCTCGGCAGTGATATGATTAAGCTTCCAAGGGTAGCTGACCCGCCAGTGGTTATGGGAAAAATGAAGGACAGATTCTGCAAGTTCCACCAAACTGTGGGACATGATACCGAGAACTGTTTCGTTCTCAAAAACATCATACAAGATTATATTGACAAAAATCTGTTAGTAGAAGGGGCTGAAGATGAGAAAATGGAGATTCTAAAACAACCTTTCTTGCAGCACTCAACAGCAATGATATCTGATCATCCCTTTCAGCCACAAGATCATATCCGACCATGCCCTAGCAGTGATATCAATGTGCAGCATCAGGTATTAGTATTGCATAAGGCCCAGTCCAGTTCTCAAAAGATGGACCTCGTTTCAGCATTCAGTAAGCTGAAAGTTTCGAGAGAACCCGCTAGAATATCTCCAGAGGTAGCCAAAAGAATGCCATGGTTACCCAAGAACCTTGTCAAATCTACTTCGGAAAAAGGGAGAAAACCAGAAGAAAAGGTCGACACAGTGCAAAGACCAATCACTGCCCTCTCTAATATCCCTATCCTTGAGTTGGCACGTGCCTCTCCTAAGCATCAGCAAGTTCTGGACGATTTACTGCGAAAGATCAAAGTCAAGCCAGACACCACACCTGAAGACATGGCTCAGATCGTTAATCAGGCCATGACCAATGCTCCCATAACCTTCTCAGATGAGGATCTGCCAAAACCTCACGCATTTCATAACAATGCCTTGTACATTGTGGTGCGAACCCGGGGAATGACTGTGCCCCACGTGCTTGTAGATGGAGGCAGTAGCCTCAACATTTGTCCTGAAATGACTGCCAAGGCTCTGGGTATAAAAGAAGAAGAGTATACACCGGATCCGATCACCATTTATGGGTTTGATAATCATGGACAGACAGCAAAGGGAAAGATCTTCTTGGAAATATTTATCAACTACTCTGTTCATACAGTGCTTTTCCATGTCGTCAACGTGCCACCAACGTATAATCTTCTACTGGGAAGAACATGGATTCATAATGCCAACGCTGTGCCATCCACTCTGCATCAGTGCATCAAGTGGTCTAAAGGTGGCATGATAACTACTGTTTTGGGGGAAGATCCTGAAGAGAGGCTACCTCAGCCTATGATCCCTAGGCCAACTTATACTGCTGATATCCCTAGCATTAGGGAAAGTGAAGAAATTGTTCTCAGTGAAAGCCTTGAAATGCTAAAGTTAGGAGCAACATCAGAGACAAATCACACAACAGCGATGGTCCAATGGCAAGGACCACATTTCTTTAAGATTGGGGGTCGTCTCGATTACAGTACTTTCAAGGACCATCCTCTTTTCCCGCAGTTTGTTAGGACCAAGAAAGGATTTGACCTGTTACTGAAGCATGGTTATCAGCCTTTCAAAGGATTGGGCAAGAACGAAGATGGCCGGCTAGAGCCAGTGATCCCTGATCATCATCCGCGCAGGGCAGGACTAGGATTCATGGGCAAAAGATCCCACAAAAATACTGTCTTCATTAAAGGGATCCATTAAAAATTTTCTACCATCTGTCTTTTCTATTTCATTCATTTGATTTTTGCAGTTTGTAGGGACAATGTCCCATTTCAGTTCATTTTAAATGTCCTTATTTCATTTCAAGTCTTCAATAAAGTTATCAAGTTTCTCGTCTATCTGGATGTCATCTTTCTATTATTCCTCTGCAATTTGTCTTCAAAATTCATTTGTTCTTATCTTTTTTATTCCCATGCAATTTATGTCATAGTAAAGGAGCTTTCTCTAAAAGCTATTCCTTTTCAAAATTTCAGAATGTCTTCTCAACCGATAAAAAGGTTAGTCATTAATCCTTCAATCCTATCGAAACCGGCAAAGATATATCGGGTCCGAGCAAGAGCAGGGGACAGTAAGGTCACAAAGCAGTCAGAAGAAATGGCAGAATTCGATTCGTCGCTTCCAGAGTTGCCAGAATTTGCAGCGATTCAGAAACAAGATGAACCATCGACCCTAGTCCAGGATCCGACTGAGGACATCAATATTGGTTCAGAAGATAGTCCGAAAATTCTCAAGATCGGCACCAGCCTAAGTACAGATGAGAAGGAAAGGCTCATTGACTTTCTCAAGCAGCACCAAGAAGTATTCGCATGAACTTATGAAGATATGCCCGGTTTAAATCCTAAATTGGTGGAACATCGACTCGTTCTGAAGCCTGATGCGAAACCTATTAAACAGAAGTTAAGGAAAATGGATCCTCGAATCGAGCAACAGGTCAAGGAAGGACTTGAGGACTTGCTTAAAGCAGGATTCATTCGAGCAATAGATTATCTGGACTGGTTGGCGAATATCGTTGCAGTTCCCAAGAAAAATGGCAAAGTGCGAATTTATATTGACTTTCGCGATCTCAATAAAGCTACTCTGAAGGATGACTATCCCCTCCCAAATATTGACCTCCTAGTTGATAGCACGGCTGGGCATGCCATGTTTTCCTTCATAAACGGATACTCCGGATATAATCAGATCAAGTTAGTCGCTCGTGACCAATCCAAAACATCTTTCACTACGTCATGGGGCACTTTCTGTTATACGGTCATGCCGTTTGGGCTCAAAAATGCTGGGGCAACCTATCAGCGTGCAATGGCCGCCATTTTCCATGATCAGATGCACAAGACCATAGATGCATACGTTGATGACATCTTGGTCAAATCCAAGGAGGAAGGAGACCATATCAATGCCTTAAGTCAAGTCTTCAAGCGGCTTATTCTTTATAAGCTAAGACTCAACCCTCAGAAGTGTGTCTTCGGAGTTGAATCAGGCAAATTGCTAGGCTTCTTGGTCAGCAAAAAGGGGATAGAAATGGATCCCGCCAAAGCAAAGGCCATCATTGACATGCCACCTCCAACTACTCTTAACGAATTGCGTAGTCTTCAGGGACGTATGCAATCAATTCGGCGATTCATTTCTAATTTGGCCATGAGATGTGAGCCTTTCAATCATTTGCTCAGAAAAGGAGTGAGGTTCGAATGGGGACCAGAGTGTCAGCAGTCGTTCGAACGCATCAAGGAATATCTTCTCAATCCTCCTGTTTTAAAGCCGCCAGAATTAGGGAAACCCCTATTGCTATACATTTCAGTTAATTAAGTTGCTTGCGGCGGATTCTTGGCGCAATACGAAGAAGGCAGCTTGATAGAACATGCCATTTACTATGTGAGCAAGACCTTTATTGATTATGAGAAGAAATACTCTCAGATAGAGAAGACATGCCTAGCACTGGTATGGATGTGTCAGAAGCTGAGACATTACTTGTTAGCATCAGAAGTCAAGATTCTCTCAAAACTTAATCCTCTCAAGTATATTCTCGAACAACCATTTCTTAGTGGACGGATTGCTAAGTGGCAAGTCCTGTTAATGCAGTATGATCTGGGGTATGTTTCTCAGCAATCTATCAAAGGTCAAGCAATTGCAGACCAATTGGCAGATTTTCCTTTAGCAGAAGATGTTAGAATCGAGGATAGCTTTTCCGATGAGCGGATCTGTAATGTTCAACAATCCCCAGTTTGGAATCTGTTTTTCGACGGATCCAAGAACATGGCCGGCATAGGAGTCAGAATCTTGCTGATCACACCAGAGAAAGAGATGATCCCCTTTTCTCTGAAATTGGATTTTCAGTGTACCCATAATATGGCCGAGTATGAAGCTTTAATACAAGGTATGAGAATTTTGCAAGACTTCAATGTTCAGAGGGTACATGCTTTCGGCGATTCATTGCTCGTCGTCAGCCAAGTCAAAGCTGAATGGCAGGTAAAAGATCAGAAGTTGCTCCCTTACCAAAAGATCGTTTTATCCCTTATCAACAATTTTGATGAATTTCAGCTTTTCCATATCAAAAGAGAGTTTAATCAAATAGCTGATGGTTTGGCCAGCCTGGGCTCCATTATGTCTTTCAGAAATGGAGAATCTTGTCGCTCCTTTGAAATCGGTAGACTTGACCAACCTGCCTTCGTTCCGGTAATGCAAGTCAACCAGGCGGAACAGAAAAAGAAGCCTTGGTATCAAGATATTAAAAACTTTATTGAAACTGGGGAGCTTCCACCAGAGCTATCAAAGAAGGAGCAAAAAGCAATTCAGCATATGTCCGCCCGCTATTTTATCCTTGCCAATGTTCTTTATCGTCGTGGGTTCAGTTCTGAGTATTCCAGGTGCTTAGACGAAGAAGAAGCTAAAGAAATCATACGAGAAGCGCATGAAGGTATTTGCGGTGGTCATGTCGGCTACCAAACTCTTGTTAAACAAATCATTCGGGCAGGATACTATTGGAGAACCATGCAGCAAGACTGCTATCGTTTTGTGAAGAAGTGCGTTCAGTGTCAGATACACGCACCTTCCATTCATGCGCCAGCCACGTACTTGCAATCAGTCGTGTCTCCATGGCCATTTTCTATGTGGGCCTTCGACGTCGTAGGACCCATCTCTCCTTCAGCTTCTAATGGTCATAAATATTTCCTTGCCGCAACAGAGTATTTCACCAAATGGGTTGAAGCCGTCACTCTGCGTACGGTGGAGGGTCGACATGTAGTCTCGTTCATTCATAAGAACATTCTTTGTCGTTTCGGTATACCGCACGACATCGTGTCAGATAATGGTACTCATTTCAAGAATGAGAGAATGAAGATCTTTTGTTCAAAATTCAGAATTCATCATCATTTTATAGCTCCTTATTATCCACAAGGAAATGGTCAGGCAGAAGCAACCAACAAAAGTTTGATCCGCATCTTGGAAAGAACCGTTGAGACAGGTCGTGATTGGCACGAGAAAATTCATGATGCACTTTGGGCATATCGAACTACCATTCGAACCCCAACCAATGCGACTCCTTCAGAACTTGTTTATGGGACTGAGGTGGTGTTACCTCTTCATGTTCACAAACCCGCCGTTAAGTTCGCATCTCTTTTAGAGCTACCACTCGATCAGTATCAGCAACAGAGATAGGTACAGTTAGATTTACTCGATGAAAAAAGACTCAAAGCAGCAGAACACGCTCAGTTTTATCGTCAGAGGATAGCAAGGCAATATGCCAAGTCAGTCATCGAAAGGAGATTCCAAGTTAATGACTTGGTCCTTAGATCAACAGCTCATCTCAAGCATCGTCCACGTGGCAAATGGTCACCAAACTGGGAAGGTCCCTACGTGGTGAAAGAAGCGTTGCCCCGTAATTCATATCGTCTGATTAATGCAGACGGGGTAGAACTATCCGACCCCATTAATGCTCGACATCTGAAGAAATTCTATACCTAGAAAATCTCTATTCTATCTTTTGTATTCTTCAAAAATTCTCCTCAATAAATGATCAATTATTCTTTGGTCAAAATACCCCTCTTCCCCAGAATATACTGGGGCATTCTTGGTAAAGTTGCCTTTTATCCAAAACAATTTGTGTGCAGGCAGGATCTAATAAATCTCTCATTTTGCACGCATGTGCACTCAGTTGCATCCATTTGCATTTGCACACATTCATCTGCATCAATTTGCATTGAATTTCCCATTCAGGATAAGGGATAAATCCTGAGACCCTGACAAGTCGTCCAAGTCATCGCCAATTGATGACCCAGTGCTCGTACTGGTAATCTTTTAAAAACCAGTGCTCGTACTGGTAATCTTTTGAAAACCCAGTGCTCATAATGGTAGTCTTTTAAAATTCAGTGCTCATACTGATAACTTTTTAAAATCCAGTGCTCGTACTGGTAGCCTTTTAAAGTCCAGTGCTCTTACTGGTATCCTTTAAAAAATCCAGTGCTCGTACTGGTAATCTTTTAAAATACAGTGCTCGTATTGGTACTTTGTCAAAGTTCGGTCTTTATACTGATCGCAACATAACTCTCACATTGAGGTTCAGGCTCAATCTTTAGACCTGCGAACCAAACAATCTGTATCAGACTCTTGGGTCATTCCATTCTGTTAATCTGACATTCGAGTTGCCGATTTTGTCAAGACCTCTAGTCATTCGTGTTATCAAGCAGTTCTTTGAGCTATCAAAATCAATCGCCAAGTATCTCTCTTGCGAGGGACCCTTTTTCCAGGGAGAGTTCGAGGGAGCTCGTTTCTTTTCACATGTCTTTATTGTTCGTTCGTTGAACCCCTTTTTCTAGGGAGAGTTTGAAGGGACTCGTGATTCACGAACAGTTTGCAAAATAATCTTTGTTGTAACACAAGGAACCCTTTTTCTAGGGAGAGTTTCGACGGAAGCTCGTCCTCCTTGTAGCCTTAAATGTCTTTTATTAGGCCACCCCCGTCGTCGAGGACCCTTTTTCCAGGGAGAGTGTGATGGATTCGTTCCTCTATGATATCCTTTCAATCTCTGTTAGCGGCCCCCTTTCCATAAGAGAAGCCTAGAAATAGGGAGTTTTGACGAAAACTCTATTTCTCTTCGAAAGTTCATTTTGCAAACACCTCCTCTTCAGGGAAGAGAGGAGTATCTTTTGTTACCCGTTCAGGTAAGGGTTAAGCCTGAGTCTCTCCTTTGAGGAAAGGAGAGGAGAATCTAGCCACGGATGTGTCATTAAAATCTCAAGTGATTTCTATCACCAAGGATTCCAAGAATATTTTGCCAATTTGCCATAAAAAATAGTTGTTGATTTCAAAATCTTTATCGCATAAAATTGTACCTCAGAATACCTTCAGTATTACTTCCGAAGTGACAAAGCTTTTGCGAAAAAGGATTCAAAATTCAAAATCTTTCTATTGGCCAACCAAAAGGATGAAGAATAAATCCGCGATATGGCCAGCAAAGAAAATTCAATGTTGCAAAGCCAGAAGTGATTGATATTGATCGCAGTCAATGGCATATTTTTAAAGACCATTCTTGAAAAATAAAACAGTCGAAATATCCTGGGTGATACAGAAAAATCCACTCAATCTCCATGTTCCCTCAATCACCTAAGCTGCAATTAAATATCTGCAAAAGGGATCTCTCAACTGTCGTCAAGATGAAGGCGAATTAGACGAGTCAACCCCCGGGGCCAAAGAAGATTTGGATCATCTCCAAGATGACGGAGTTTGTGACGGATCCTTCCAGGGAAAGTCCAAATCACCGTCGAGATGAAGGCGAGTGTGATGGACCTCTCGACAATCCCTAAAAGGTATTTAATTTCTGTTATCATCAAGAGATTCCTAACCAATGAGCCAATAACCGTCAATATAATCCCTGAGAGAAAAGAAGGATCGGAACATCTCTGAGATGAAGGAGTTTGTGACGTACCCTTCCAAAAAAATAAAGAGAGAAAAAGCTAGGACATCTCCAAAATGAAAGATGATGTAATTCCCGAAAAATCCAAGAGAGCTCCAATTCTGTCAAAAAAAAAAAGAGTGCAGAAAGATCATCATGAAAAAAGAATCCCAGGATATCAGACTGCCGAATCTATCAAGAATCTTCTTTAATTTTGTGAAATTCTTTTATCAATATCCTTTCGCTAATAGCTCTCGCAATATCAAGAATACATTCTTTTCCGTCCATATCAATGAAATTGATAGCCTCCTTGAAGGAAAGTCAATTGCAAGTAATTTGAATTCGAATCTTGATTCTACGGAGTTAAGCCCAGTCGGAGGTAATACTTCAGGTAAAAAAGAGGGAATATTTTTCATATATATATGTGCTTATCATTCTTGAATTAACTACAATTTTTTGTCTTATTGGCAATCTTTTTAAGTTATCCTGACATGAAGTGAGAACTTGATGTTTATTTTGATGTATCCAGGCGTTGTTGTTATCCCTTTTAGGATCGGATGATGGGAGTTGTCCAAGATCCTTCCCTTCTTGTTTTGATCTGAGTGCCTGGGCTCTCAGATTCGCACACTTCCCTGTGCTCCCCACTGTCCCACCATAGACAGTTCCTGTTCAGGTTAAGGGTTAAACCTGAATTTTTTGCAAAAAGGTCATCTGTCTTAAAAGCCATTCAGTTTCAGCGATGAGACGTCCAAGATCAATCCCTTTTCAAGCTTTAGGGAACCCCCTTTCTTCCTTTTGCAAACCCCTCTCGGATTTATTGTGCAGAATTCGAAGGTCCCATCATGGTTTCTTCATTTGAGGATTCTGTATATCGTCCCCTTTCAGGTTAAGGGTTAAGCCTGAGCCTCGTTTTTCCACGAGGTATCGTCCCCTTTCAGGTTAAGGGTTAAGCCTGAGCCTCGTTTTTCCACGAGGTATCGTCCCCTTTCAGGTTAAGGGTTAAGCCTGAGCCTCGTTTTTCCACGAGGTATCGTCCCCTTTCAGGTTAAGGGTTAAGCCTGAGCCTCGTTTTTCCACGAGGTATCGTCCCCTTTCAGGTTAAGGGTTAAGCCTGAGCCTCGTTTTTCCACGAGGTATCGTCCCCTTTCAGGTTAAGGGTTAAGCCTGAGCCTCGTTTTTCCACGAGGTATCGTCCCCTTTCAGGTTAAGGGTTAAGCCTGAGCTTCGTTCCATACGAGGTATTTCCTGTCCCATCCAAGTTAAGGGCAAAACCTGAATCTCACTTCTTTTCGAAGTAAAATTTTTTCCTTATTCTTCATTTCATATCTATCATCATCCTTTGAACTAATTCTTTCATACCTAGTCAGATTCATCTAACTGGGGCATTTTTATAGTCCAAATTTGGTATGTTTTCTTTGCCACTAAGCTCGGCTTTCAACCGGCTTAGCAGCAAAGAGGGGCATCTGTAAACACACCAAATTTTTACCTTCATCCAGTGTTTGTCCATTTCATAAGTCATCACAGATCATTGCATGTCATTGCACGTATTCTGCATAGCATTGTATGACATTGCATCTCATTTTCGAGATCCAACACTCCTATTTCAAAACATTCAATCCAGATTTGAATTTTAAAGCTTTATTTCAAAATCAATTTCAAAACCTGGGTTTTTATTCAATACTCTGTCATTTTCCAACCCCAGGACTTTGTATTTCGAAATATTTTCTGAGAAAACAATCTGGATTCCTTTCAAATTCAAACTTTAATCGATTTCAATTCACAGATGAGACCCATTTAGATGGTGTCGCTTCTGAATGCCTCTATTCATCAAATTTCTCAAATTTTTGAAAGTTTCAGTCCGATCAGGACTCTGTCTCTGAGTCCTAATCCGGTCAGAAGTTTGGTTTTTAAGTCTGTTTTACTTCCATTCTCAATATTTTTCGTTTGTTTTCGAAATTTAGGTCATTTCACATAGTCCAGTTAGTTCAGGACTCTATTTTAGAGTTCGGTCGAGTTGGGAGTCTAACCCTGACTGTGTTTTCTGACTTATTTCATCATTTCTTGATAAAATCTTTTGAAAATTCTTTCATTTGGCTTTTAAAATCTAAAATCTCAGAGTCCTAAGAGTTCAGGACTCTAACCCGGAGTTCCAGTTCGCTTGAGACCCTATTTTCAAAGATCTTGAATTTCAAATACTGATTTTAACCCCTTTTCAAAGCCATTTTCAGTGTTTATTTCAAAAATGTTCAAAATTCGATGTGGGCCTGCTCAGTTGGCACCATATCCAGAGGAATTCTAACTCAGTTAGAACCTTATGCCATTTCAAAAATCCTAATTTTAAGTTTACTTTTGAAAATCTTTTGAAAACTCCTTCAATTTCAAGTTTTAAAATCGCTTTTTGAAAAACTCAAGTAGGGTCCACTCGGGGTGGTGCCATATTCGAGTAAGTCAGGGCTAGACTAGGGTTAGTTGATGTCTTGGTTAGTGTTAGAGGTTTAGAAGAGTCAAAACCATTTTGAAAAACTCATTTTTGAAAGTTAGTTTTTAAAACTAGTGTTTTTAAAAGTGTTTTAAAAACCCAATGTGAGAGAATGCCAAGTGGCACCACATTTGGGGGATTCTTAGGTTTAGCTAGGGGTTAATTAGGAACTATTTAGGATAATTTAGACTAAGGGCATATAGGTAACTCCACCCAAAAATCGCCCCCCCTTTAGAGTCCAAAATTTTCAAAATTGACAATTTTTAAACCTAATTTTTTTATTATAAATAGAGGCATAAGGGGGGTCGATTTTCCCATCTCTCTCCTATTGGATTCTTGGAGATTCTCTCTCCTCTCCAGCCCTTCCTCCATTGCTGCAACTCCAAGGTATGAACTTCTTCACTTTTCTTATTTTATTTAATGCTTTAAACCTAGATTTAGACTTGGACACCCCTCCTTATGGAAGATCAACCATGGTTTCACCTCAAGAACAATCAAGAACCAGCAAGAACAATCCAAGAAGGTGATCTAACCCTGTTTTGGATAATTTACATAGATTTTAATCCATTAGAATTGATTTTAACATGATTCTTTGCATTATTAACCAATAAAATATATGATTTACCCTTTTTAATGGGTTAAATCTATGTTTTAAAGGTGATATCAAATTTCAGCCATTGATTCCCTGTTTTGAATTTATTTTCATGGTTTATTCATGTTTGTTTTACGTTCTATAGCATATAAATAAGTTTTTTTTACTGTTTATGGTTTATTTTATTTATTTACATTAGTTAATGCATGGTTTTTCAAGTTTCTTAAATTTCTGTGTGTTCTAGGTTTAGAACAGTAAAGATGATGTTATTTCGGATTAAAGAACTCATTGTTTATTTCTGATTTTTTTATATGTGATGCATGCATGAGTTATTGAGTTACTGTAGAAAAATCAGAGGTTTTGGATCTCGGGAACCCTGTAAAAAAAAATCAGACATCAAATCGGGTTTTTAAAGCTTTAAAATCGTGGTTAAAATCAAGAAGGTAACTTGCTGTTATGATATTTCTCTCATCTTATATCCGATTTTAGATCTGTAAAGTGCTATGGATTTTTTGATCACTATTTAGTATTTTTCCCTTTTTAGAGAATCTGTTTTTAAATTTAAAACTCGTTAGGGTTTACCAAAACCCTAATCAGACTTGTGTTAGTCATAAATCCCAAACCACAGATCCGATTTTAGATCTGTAAAAAGTGAGTATTGTTATTTTTCTGTCTACTGTTCACCACTAAAATTTCAGAGATTTTTGTTTAGAATTTCTATTTATGTCTGTATTTTCAATCTGGAATATCTGTTTTAATCCCTGTTAAGAGTGATATATTTTAGCTCAGATTGCCGGAAGGGTTTCTCCCTAACCGAAGATGATTTTTCCGATCTGTAAATTGGGAAATCTCTGTTTTCCTTTCTAGTTAGTCTCTGTAAAATTTCATAAATTCCATGGAGATTTGACCCCTGGTTCAGGTCTTGGACTGAGACTGGTTGGTGAATTAGGTCAAAAATAGCATATTTTTAGGGTTTAATGCAATTTTCGGATTTATTTAATGTCAAAAAATTATTTTTATAATTCCAATTCGATATTAAGGTTATAATAAGTGCAGGTACCAATTTTTATGGATTTTGGAATCCATTTGATGGCTGAATTGAGCAAATTGCAAAACCGGGTTCCTGAAAGATCCAAAAACACTGCTAAAATCACAGTTTTTGTGATATTGTTGGATTTTCGTGCATAGGCATATATTTTTAGGGTTTAATCATGTTCATAATCATATTAGGATGCTTTAGGTTTAATTTTGTGCTCATTTGATTTCATTTAGTGCATAAAACCTAAATTTTTACCAAAATCTCTTTCTAAAAACCCTGATTTCAAGGCCATAGTCTTGCTATCGGGGGCAATTTGGTCATTTGACCTAAATTTCGAAATCCCTAACCCTAATTTTCATATTTTTAAGCATGTCACATCATATTTAGCTTAGTTTATTACATTCAAATTTCAAAACTTGCATTTTATCAAAATATCTTTCTAAAAACCCTAATTTCAAGGCCATAGTCTTGTTATTAGGGGTATTTTGGTCATTTGGACCCCAATTTCGAAATTTCATATTTTATCTTCCTTATTTATTCAATTTTATTTCATACTTTATCATTTTGATTTAAGGGAATCATGGCAAAAAGGCTTATATCTAGCAAAATCCCACAATTTCCTGATATTGTTGGATAAATCTAGAAAAGCCAACATATTTTCATTAACCAAGTTTTCTAGTTTTGCAGGTACATTGAAGACTTTATTTTCCATGTATTTAAATTTCAATAGTGATGTAATTTGTAATTAAACTTTGGAATAAGAATTTACATTTCCTGCTTAGCTTAGGTTGCATTGCATATAGCTTATTTTTATAATTTTAATATGTGATGGATGATGATTCATGCATATTTTTGCAAATTCACCATGGTCTACACGAATGGCACATGCACTAGCTTCTATGAAGTTTATAAACTTGGTGGAATTTGTATTTATGGCCATAGTCAGAATATGAATGATACTTAGATTTATGATCTTCACATTAGCCACATTCAGCCTACACTCTTAGGCTAACTTCAAAATGCACTGCATTTCTCAAAAATACAAAAAGTATTTCTCAATTCCTTAAATCCATATTCATTCATTTCATGCATTTGCCAATTCCAATCTCAATTCAAAGAAGTTCATTTTCTCAAAATCTCTTAAGTCTTATAGCAAAATCGATTTTCCCAAAGACATTGAATTTCAAAGGATATTTCAAGTATTTCCCAAGTTCCAAATTCAAATTTTCTAAGTTAGAATTTCAATTTCCAAGTTTGAATTCAGAGAAACCAAGTCTCTCAGAATCAATTTTCACCAAATGTCAAGGATTCCTCAAAATCGATTTTTATTTCTTTTAGAAGTATATTTGAAATCCCAATTCACGATTTTCCAAGATTTACATTTTATATTTCAATCATTCAAAGCAAACATCATGTTTTCAAATGTGCATTTTTCTGAAAATTCATAGCACATGCCTGATTCTATGTGCATTTAGAAATTAGAATATGATTTAGACAAGTTGAATAGAGTAGAGCATAAGATTGATCCTTGGTTCAATTACCCCTGTTAAAGGTGGCAGGAACGGTTGAACCTCGTACCGACAGGCGAGTCCCATTCTACGGAATTTTCCCGCATTTTAAAAACGGAGGCGAGTTATTTTCAAAAACTATTTCAAAGGTCAGTTTGATTTGCAAAAGTTAAAAATTTTGCGATGATAACAGATAGGAATAAAAAAAAAACAAGAAAAAAATTCATGATTGATATGAGATGAAAGACATAAAATAAAGTTATGATTGACATGAATTAATGTTTATTTGATAAACATATTTTTAAAGAAACTCGATTGGAGGAAGTTCATAGTTTTTTTAGAGAATAAAGTTAAGTTTTAAACTAGTAAAGGAGTCAAAATCACGGATTGAAAAGAATGGAGGCTCAATTTGTATGAGAGAGAGAGAGAAGGATGGTACTAAAGGTACTAATGAAAAGAACATTTAATAATTAAAAGATAAGATGAAAGACAAGTTTGTCGAGAAGGAGTCTTTTTATGGATTTTTTTTATTTTATTTTATTTTTTAAACTTTGAAAAAGGTGGTGAATGGGATGAAGACAAAATAAAAATAATAAGAAAGACAAACACTCGATTATGATAAAAAACAATTTGTAAATGAAACCAAGATTTGACATAAAGTGAATTTACCATTCAGCTTTGGTTAAGATGAATTTTGTCAAGTAAAGATTATATTTTAATATTTTATAAAGGTGAACTCAAGTAGACTCATTTTTCTATATTTTAATTAGTCATATGAATTAATTTTATAAATCACTTAATTTACATATTCCTAAATCTCTTCTAATTCTTACAAAGTCTTCATTTTTTAAAGGTTTAGTGAAAATGTCTGCTAATTGTTTATTAGTGGGTATAAATTCCAGTTTGATTATATTGTTTAGAACTTGTTCTCTTAAAAAGTGGTGTCTAATTTGAATGTGTTTAGTTCGAGTGTAAAATAGAAAAGTTTTAAGTCTCGTACCATGCACGAGGTGCTTGTTTTAATCCATATAAAGCACATTTTAGTTTAAAAACATGATCAGGAAATTGTTCATTTTTAAAACCTGGAGGTTGTTTTACATAAACTTGTTCATTTATAAAACCATTTAGAAAAGCACTTTTAACATTCATTTGATATAGTTTAAAATCCATATAGCTTGCATATACTAAAACATTCTTTCAAGTCTAGCAACAGGAGAAAATGTTTTATCAAAGTCAATACCTTCCTCCTGATTGTATCCTTGAGCCACTAGCCTTGTCTTGTTTCTTACAACATTACCTGATTCATCCATCTTATTTCTGAAGATCCATCTTGTCCCAATGATTTGATGATCTTTTGGTTTGGGTAAAAGATCCCACACATCATTTCTTTGGAACTGGTTAAGTTCTTCAGTCATTGCTAGCATCCAGAACTCGTCTATGATGGCTTCTTCAATCTTTTTAGGTTCAAGTTGAGAAATGAAGGCCATATTTGCAATATGTTCCAACTGAGCTCTTGTTTGAACCCCCTTGGTCAGGTCTCCCAAAATCTGCTTTTGAGGATGATCTCTGATTTCAGTAAATGTTCTTTGATAATCATCTTCATTAGATTCAGCTGTGTTATCTAAAAGAAAATCTGCACTTTCAAGATCATCATCATTAGTCTTATTATGAAGAGATTGACCAATAGATTCATTAAAACTGACATGCATAGATTCTTTAATAGTATTAGTACTCTTATTGAAAAATCTGTATGTTTTACTATGACTTGAATATCCTAGAAATATGCCTTCAACAGATTTATCATCAAATTTATCAAGGCTATCTTTTGTGTTCAGGATAAAGCATTTGCACCCAAAGACTTTAAAGTAGTCTATTCTTGGAGTTCTGTCATAGAATAATTCATAGGGAGCTTTATTCAACAAAGGTCTAATAAGTACTCTATTTGAAATATAGCATGCAGTATTAACAACTTCATCCCAAAAATATTTAGCAAGATTGTTATGTTGAAGCATAGTTCTAGCAGATTCTTGAAGGGTTCTATTCTTTCTTTCTACTACACCATTTTGAGGTGCATCTCTAGGAAAGGCAAAGTTATGAGAAATACCATGCAAGTTACAAAAATTTACAAAAAAAAATCATTATCAAATTCTCCTCCATGGTCACTACGAATTTTAACAATTGTAGATGATTTTTTATTTTGTAATAAACTTTCAAATTCACAAAACGTATCACTTTTGTTTTTCAAAAATATTACCCAAGTGAATCTTGAGTAATTATCAACAATGATAAAAGCATATTTATTATGATTAAGACTAGCTACCCTAGAAGGACCAAAAAGATCCACGTGGAGAAGCTCTAAAGGTCTTTTACTTGACACAACATTCTTTGATTTGAAGGATGATTTTGAAAATTTTCCTAATTAACAAGCATCACAAAAAATAGTCTCTTTTAAATGGTATTTTAGGTAATCCACGAACCAAGTTATTTTTAGCCATTTTAGAGATATATTTAAAGTTAACATGTCCCATTCTCATATGCCATAAATTTTGAGAGCCATTATTTGCTTATGAGACAATGTTCAGTAATATTATCTAAGTATAATTCATATACATTATTTTTCTTTATACCTTTTAAAACAATATTTTCGTTTGTGTCCACTATGAGGCATGCATCATGTTTAAAACTGACATTATATCCTATGTCACACATTTGACTGATGCTTAAGAGATTGTGTTTTAAACCTTTAACAAGGAGAACGTCTTTGATAAGAGGTTTATCGATATTACCAATATTGCCAATACCAATTATCAAACCTTTGTTGTTATCTCCAAAGGTGACGGTTCCTCCTTCTTTTTGATGAAGAACAACAAAAAGATCTGGATGTCCTGTCATATGTTTTGAACATCCACTGTCTGATATCCATCTGTTCTTCTTTTTTAATGCCTGCAATAGATCAAGTAGAAACTCTTTTTGGTACCCGATCAGGTCCTTTTTTGTTAGATTTTGGAACCCATATCCATTTTGATTTGGGTTTATCTATAATCTTAGAGGAGTACACGGAATTGCAATTATAATACTCCTGTTTAGGTTCAGCAAAGCCTTTGACAAAAGTGGTCTTTTGATTCGAACAAGAAGGTCTATTATAATAAGAGTAATCAATATCATTCTTGTAAAAAGAGAATTTTTGAGAGGATAGGAGTTTGTCCAAGTTCTCTTTTCCCTTGGTAAACTTGAAAACCGTTTTCATAAGGTTTTCAGTTTTACTTTTTAATTCTGAAATTTCTACTTGAAGATTTTTAGTCTTGGAACTAGCAGAAGAGATTTCAGAAGTAAGCATAAAATTTTTCTTTTTCAACTCAAATTTTTCAATACTGAGTTTTTCATTTTTATGAGAAAGCTCTAAATTTTCAGATTTTAAAACTTTATTTTTGGGACTCATTTTTCTAGATTCTTCAAATAGTTCTTGAAAAGCATCTAGAAGTTCTTCAAAGGAAAAGTCAGAAATTTCACTTACAGAGCTTTCGTTTGCCATGAAGCACATGTTTGCAGTTTCGGCTTCATCATCACTTGACTCTTCACTGGTGGATGGTTCTGAATCATCCCATTGAGCATGAAGAGCCTTCTTCTTGAAGAACCTTTTCTTTGGTTCCTCGACTTTAGATCTTCTCTTTAGTAGAGGACAGTCACGTTTTACGTGACCTGGCTTATTGCATTGATAGCACATGGTAACTTCTTTAGAATCTTTGTGCTTTTTGGATAGCCTGTTCTTTCTCATAACGCGCTAGAATCTTCGAGTAAGTAGCGCAATTTTATATTTTTTTTCTGAGTCCTCATTCTCAGAAATGGCTGGGAAGGCTAGATTTTTTTTTGGAGGTTGTTCTTCTTCCCTTCTTTCCTTCATATGAACTTCATAGGCCATAAGATTGCCTATTAAGTCATCCAGAGTAAGCTTGGAAAGATCTTGAGCTTCTTCAATAGCTGTAGTCTTTTTCTCCCAGTCAGTTGTGAGAGATCTCAAGATCTTTTTACTTTATCAGTCTGAGAATGAGTTTCTCCCAGAGATTTAAGATCATTGGTGATATTGGTAAATCTAGTGAACATTTCAGTAATGGTTTCATCTTTGATCATCTTGAAAAGTTCATATTTTCGAACCAATGATGAGATCTTAGCTTCTTTTACTCTGTTTGTTTCCTCATGAATAACTTCCAGAGAATGCCAAATATCATGAGCAGAATCACAAATGGATATTCTGTTAAATTCACTTTGGTTTATGGCACAGTATAGAGCATTCATGGCTTTTGCATTTAAGTTTGCCATTTTTCTTTCTTCATCAGTCCATGAAGAGTAGTCTGATGTAGGAGAATAATATGTACATTCTACGATATTCCATACAGCAAAATCTACAGACTTGAGAAATATGATCATTCTACATTTCCAGTAGCCATAGTTAGTGCCATTAAAAAAAGGAGGGCGAGATGAGTGTTGACCTTTGATGTCACGAGCATAAGAGGTTGATGCCATTTTTGTGCCGGAAGACTTGTTATGTCGAAACCAGCAGAACCTGCTCTGATACCAAATGAAATTCCACTAGAGGGGGGGTGAATAGTGAAATACGATGCAGATCGATAAAATAAAAAATAAGGCAATAAGGCACAACACAATAAACACAAGATTTATACTGGTTCAGCCGAGTTACTGACCTACATCCAGTCCCCAAGTAAAACACTTGAGCCTTCTACTATAAAATCTGTGTTACGGGATAAATAGTACAACACCCTCTTCCTCAGAGGTCTACTTCTCTCAAAAGAGAAGGGGAACACCCTCTTCCTCAGAGGTCTACTTCTCTCAACAGAGAAGGGAAACACCCTCTTCCTCAGAGGTCTTCTTCTCTCAACAGAGAACGGAAACACCCTCTTTCACAGAGGTCTACTTCTCTCAACAGAGAAGGGAAACACCCTCTTTCACAGAGGTCTACTTCTCTCAACAGATAAGGGATACAGCAGAAATCAGAAAGTTACAACACTTTCCTATAGAACCTTCAGAATGATATGCAGAGTATGAATGCACGTATGAAGATTCTCAGAATGATCTTTTTCTTTTCTTACACACTCTTGTATTTTTCTGAGAGCTTTTCTTGACTTTTTCTCTTTCTTTTTCTAAGCTCTTTTCTCAGAGTGTCGAGCATGAATTTTTCTCGTTGAAAGCTTGCTTCGCTTTTCACACTGTTGTGTTTATATATATATAGTCTTTAGAAAACTAGTCGTTGTCTTTTTGAAATGATTGTCCTTTTGGGATATGAGAAGTCAGGTCATTTCAAAAACAACTTAGTGTGAAAAAGATAAGTGTACTATATTGCTTTTTCAAAAAGTCTTCTTTCCATACGAAGTATTTTTGGAGTACACTATTCGTTGGTGTATTTTAAATGAGTTATTCTTTGTATTAGGTCTTTTCTCATAATAAATGTTCTGTAGTATTTTTGAACGTTGAAGTGTAGTTTATCATGTAGTTTTGTCTTTACTTAATTTAATGGTTTGTAGTACATTGAACGTTGGAATATATTCTATCATGTAATTTTGTCTTTACTCAATTTAATGAATATTAGTATATTAATATTTTTCTTACAAGTCGTCACTTATAATAAATGTATGTAAGTGTGATAAATGTTTGTTGAGTACTTTATTTATAAATGGTCATTTCTTAAAAGTTTTTTTGAAATAGCATTTAATGTTTACAGAAGGAATGATGACTTTAAGTAAGTCGACATTCTTGAGTGTGGGTTTTATTTATAAATAAATAGTCATTTCTCAAATGCTTTTTGAGGTGGCATTTAATGCTTACAGAAAGAATGATGACTTTAAGTAAGTCGACATTCTTGAGTGTGGGTTTTATTTATAAATAAATAAAGTCTTTTTCAAACACAATTGTCTTGTATATAAAATAATATTTGTTTTCTCAAATTGTCAATTCAAGATGAATGGTTGTGAAGTACACTAAATGCTTGAGTAATACTTATATTACAAATAATCATTTCTCAAATAAATGTTTGTGTATTATCTTTTCATAATTTGTCTTTTCTTACATAAATGTTTATGTATTATGAACCAAAATTTCTTACGTAAATATTTGTGTATTATAAACTAATGCATTTTGTCTTTTCTTACATAAATGCTTATGTATTATGAACCAATACATCTTTTCACATTTTGTTTTTTCTTACATAAATGCTTATGTATTATGAACCAATACATCTTTTCACATTTTGTCTTTTCTTTATAAATGCTTATGTATTATGAACCAATACATCTTTTCACATTTTTGTCTTTTCTTACATAAATGCTTATGTATTATGAACCAATACATCTTTTCACATTTTGTCTTTTCTTCATAAATGCTTATATATTATGAACCAAAATTTCTTACGTAAATGTTTGTGTATTATGAATTAATTCATTTTGTCTTTTTCTTTCATATTTGAAATCATTAGCTTTTATATCTTTTCAAGATGTCTTTTTCATAAATGCATGTTATAAGGTACAATTAATGCTTTTTAAATCATGAGCTATTATATCTTGTCAAAATGTCTTTTTCATAAATGATTGTAAGAAAGTACAATTAATGCTTTTGAAATCATGAGCTATTATATCTTGTCAAAATGTCTTTTTCATAAATGCTTGTAGGAAGTACAATGATTTGTTTTAAAAAGGTGTTTTTGAAATGCTACAATATACATAATGTATCCTTTAATGAAAGCTTAACTTTTTGTAAATAAATGACTTGTATGATTTCAAAACATATAATCTAATATGAAATATGCATGCTTCTAAAGGTTCTGTTACATATGACTCTAAAGAAGAAAAAAAATCTTCATCTTGAGGTAGCCGATCTTCTTGGATAATCTTTATGAATGTATGGCCCATCAAGCTTTTTCTTCAAAGTAGTATGATTGCATCAAATAGTTGCACTTGATCAAGTTGTCTTCACTCTTCTTAAGTGAAATAACCTTGCATCAAATACTCGTTAAATACATAGCACATCATATCCAATCATAATATAACATATTCAGTTTCACATATGAAAGCATATCATATTTATCATATCTCATGAAAGCATATCATGTATTTATCATGTATCATATATATGCATCATGAAAGCATATCATATTTATCATGTATCATCAAAACATAGTTTCTCAACACGGGTTGCAGTAACAATGGACAAGCCAAGTCTGGACTAATCAGTCTAGACCTGTGCTGAAATGCTCAAACCTTGAGCAAGGTCTGGACCAGGGTGTCCAGACTCGGTGTGGCCCTGCCACACCTGAAAACAATGCAGGTCCGCGGCCTACACTAGGACACAACACACCTGCTGCAACCTAATTGCAACATACAACCAGATGTCAGCCACGGTATGGCTGCAGGGCGAGATGCCTCTGCCCGAACCCTGCTCAGCCCAGGGTCCCTTGACAGGTCTGGACCAGACTCGGTCCAAACTGTGTCAGGCTGAAGAGAAAGGCGGCTATAGTCGGCCTGAGTTGGGGACTCCGCTATAGCTCGACAATAGGCAAAAAGGGAGGGAGAGAGAGAGAGAGGTGACCTGGGCTGACCTGGTTAAGGTCGGGCTGGGGTCATGCCTGCTGGGCATTGTCCAACAGCCTAGATAGGCCCTGCCATCATCAAGGGGGCCATGACTAAGGTCCTCTGCTGAGACAGACCGGGGCATCCACGACCATACAAGAAGAGGAAGAAGAGAACGATGAGGGGAGAGGAGAGTTCGGTGTGGCTCAGCCTAGGCTAGCCCAGGCCAATAGCACCCGAACCCAAAAGGGCTAACCCAACTGGGTAAGGTTGTTGGGCTAGAGCTGGTCCACGACCTTCTTGACACCCAAACAACACCATGGCAACCCTGGATTCGCTGCCATAACAGGGCAGAACCCCGGGCTGCCACTAAGCATGCAAGAAAAGGAAAGAATAACCTCACAAAGTTAGTGTGTGTGGGTGCTCAAAAGAAATCCATGGAGAACTAAAAATACAAGAAAAAATACATATCTAATCTGCCTTTCCTATGCATTTCATACAATGCAGGTAGAAAATAGGCTTCATGCTTTAACCGAAACGTTCATTCTTCATTTCATGCAACCCAAAAATGGTAAATAAGAAGGAAAACCACACCTTCGATGCATGTCAATGGAGGAAACAATTCTTCTTTCATTTAGAGGGTAGAGGGGAGTCCCAATTGATACCCACCCCTACACGAAAACATTGAAGAAGGAGGAGGTGCCCACGGTTTTTGGAAAAAGGGAGCAAAAATCACCCCCTCATGCCTTCTCTCTCTTCCTTCTCAAAAGGTTTAATAGTCTAGGGGTTTGAAATGGATGGTTGAGATTAGAATTCCAAAATGGATGTGGAGGATTTACGCCACACCCTTCTAGGTGGTGGCATACTTGTAATATCTCATACAAGCCTCCCACGTCCAATAGGCTTATAACATTTAAAAATATTTGAAAATCTTTTAAAAATGCCACCGCCCCTCCCTTGGGCGATTTTCAAGTTTTAAAACATATTTTTTTTCTATCCCACTTAAGATGGCATGGGCTGCACTCTAGGGTGCGCCCATGCCCCTTAGGGTGACGTTGGCTCTATGCCATCATCTAATTTTTTTTTATAAAACCCCTTTTTACTTCGTTAAATTCCAATTTGGCTCATTTCCAAAAATCCCTTTTCTTTTTAAATCACACTTTGGTCTTTGGAAATAGCCTTTCTAAATTCCGATAAAAACCTAGAATTTTTCTCAAACCTCTATTCTTATCAGAATTTCTTAGTATACCTTGAACTTAAGCATTTAAAATTCTCGATGGGGCAATTCAAATAAATTTACGCATTTTTATTAAAACTTAGGGATTGTGTAATTACGAGGAATATATATATATATATATATATATATATACAATTACTACATATGCATACACATATATACATATATGTATATGCATTCCCTAAAAAAAAATTATATTGGAGATTCTATCATGTACCGAATTTTTTCTCAAAAAATTTGTGGGTCTTACATCCTACCCTTCTTAAAAGGGATTTCGTCCATGAAATCACAAACATCAAACAACAAAAATGTTGAGATAGTTTTTCCTCATACTCGCTTCAAGCCCCCATGCACATTCTTTGATGCCATGGTGTTGCCAACACACTCTGACCAACAGAATGGTCTTGGTACACAAACTTGATCTCGATGATCAACGATCTTGACAGGTTTCTCGGTAATGGTCAAATCTTCTCCTTTGATGGAGCCTAATCAGCAATAACTAAATCTCTAGTAGACTTCTTTGGGCAAAACATGGCAATATGTCCCGGCTGCTCACATTTAAAACACTTGCCATCATAGAGAGGGCAAACTCCGAAGGGATGATCTTTGTTGCATCGTCGGCACTTTTGCTGGACATTTGGTTGTTGCAATTGCCTTCGTTGTTGGTGGTTCTGATAGTCTTCCTGACGCTTTTGGTTTTTCGTAGGTGGTGTGGACTCCTTCCCACTGGGATTCTTCTCATTAGTACTCACATGAATCTTGGTTTGTGGTCCAGGTTTATCCCATTGGTTCTTCTGCTCCTCGATCCAGCCTTCTTCTAATAGTGTCGTTGTCTCGATGGGCTCATTGAGTGATTTTGGCCCTCGAGTGAACACCTTGGTTCTTAGGGCTGGCTTCAACCCACGAGCGGACTTCATTACTCAATCCTTTTCCATGATGTATACATTTGGACAATATCACTCCAAATGACGAAACTTAGTGATATAGTCTGCCAGGGTTGTTGTCCTCTGTTGTAGGTATAAAAAATTTTGCATCTTTTTACTTCGTTCATGCTTAGGAAAGAATGTAAAGTTAAAAAACTCTACAAGCTCATCCCATGTAATGTTCTCGTCTTGGAACTTAACCGCAAAAATCATGTCCCACCACTTCTCAGCATGGTCCTTCAAACGATAGGTATCAAAGTTCACCTTCTGCTCCTCTGGGACATTCAGAACATGAAAAATATGTTCTATCTTGCATATCCATGACTCAGCAGCTTCAGGGTCAATCTTACCCTTAAAAGCAGAAGGATCCATTTCCATAAAGCGCTTGTAGGTGACCACACTTATGTTTGGCATGTATTGATCCACATGTTGGAGGTTTGCACCCATCTGTTGCATTGCAACCACCTGTTGTTGCACAACCTCTGCAAGGTTGTTCACTGTGTCCATGATATCGTTGCACCTGGCCTCCCAAGCTATCTATCAGGACAGAAACATAATAATAGTTAATCGTTAGGTCACACAATCAAGTTTGCTAAGTAATATTCCTAGCAATCTTTCAAAAGTTTCAAGTGCACGACGCACTATTCAAACAGTGTCACAATACAAAAAATTTATTGGTGCAATATCAATATATTCTTTGAATGACCTCAAACGACACTACTTAAGGCCGCCATCGTCAGAAAATCATGATTCTAGACGACCATCGTTAGAGAATTGCCACTCTAACACACTATCAGAAGAATCACCACTCTGATATCATAAACAAAGAGCTACCACTCAAATAACATCATTAGAGAATCACCACCCTAACGACATTGATAAAGAATCACCACTCCAGCCACTTTATGAGGGTATTACCACCCCAAATGACATCGTTAGAGAATAACCATCCTAACGACATTATTGAAGAATCACCACTTTAACAGCATCATTAGGGAATCACCGCCCTAATGGCATCATTAGAGAATCACCACCCTAACGACATTGTTGAAGAATCACCACTTTAACAACTTCATTAAAGAATCACCACTCTAATGGCATTGCTGAAGAATCACCAACCCAACAATATCATTAGAGCATCACTACCCTAATGACATTGTTAGAGAATCACCACCCTAATGGTATCGTTGAAGAGTCATAACTTCAATCATTGTATTAGAGAATCACCACTCTAATGACATCGTTAGAGAATCACCACCCTAACGGCATTGCTGGAGAATCACCACTCCAACAACCTTTATTAGAGAATCACCACTTTAATGACATCGTTAGAGAATTACCACCCTAACGGCATTGTCAGAGAATCACCACTCTAACGGTATCGCTGGAGAGTCACCACTCCAACAACCTTCATTAGAGAATCACCACTCTAATGGCATCGTTAGGGAATCACCACCCTAACGGCATCGTCAGCGAATCACCACTCTAACAGTATTGTTGGAGAGTCACCACTCCAATAACCTTCATTAGATAATCACCACTCTAATGACATTGTTAGGGAATCACCACCCTAGCGACATTGTCAGAAAATCACCATTCTAACGGTATCGCCGGCATCACCAAGAATCACCACCTGAGCCAATCTCATCACACCACGAGCCCATCTGACTATGGCTGGGAACAAGAACTCCCACAATGCTTTCTAAAAAGCAATGCCACCATGAAGATCAACATTATGTTGTCCCCATCTACGACCCTCTCAGGTGTCGACTGCCATCAGAGGCAACTCATAAGAAATTTACTAAGCGCATATATTCTCATCACCAAGAACAACTGGGGATCTACAATTTCCTTTAATGGGAAATTCAAAGGTCCAACCGACACAGACAAGGCTTTAGCCTTCTATCCAAAAGATCACTTTCAAAAATACCCTTCAGCAAGGATAGGGTTACGAATATATCCAACATAATTGGAAAACAACAGGAAACACTAACTTAGAATCTCATCAGATGACTCTTATCAAAACCACATCATCTTCAATACGATTGGTGTGATAGTTTTGGTAGTTGTTATGACTCATCAATGGTCTTCACTCAAGTAATGTGGAACGAGAAGGTAAAATACGTAAGTAGTCTCTGGGTTTAGGTCAAGGACTTCAACTCTCACAGGAGTTGACACAAACTATCTTGGGAAACCACATCCACAAGTGTAAAAGCATAACCTTTCAAGAACTCTACATCCAACTTCAACTAACACTACATTTCTAAGTGTTCTCTCAGACCATAATAGGTGCATACACTCAATTCACAAAGACAGATTCGCCCTACATGTTCTATCTTACATCTCGCACCAGGAAGTGCTTGATTCACAACGCTTGCATGCTTCACATAATAGTCTGAACTGTTTGGTTCAAGCTCTCAATGCCTTGAGCCAAATCATGTAAGGCTTTAAGGATTAGGTTGTGTCTCATATCCGACGACAACCGATAAAACACATATATTCATCTAATCATGCAGGAGAAAGCAAGTAAGCAACAAACAACACAATTCTACTAAGTCAGGTATACTTAGAGTGTAATGGTCGATGCGTGCAGAGTCTTGAACCATGTTACGACAATGAAGCCATACATGATACTTCAAGTACAAGGTTTTGATGATGAGCAAGTGGAATCAACTGCATTTCAGCTAAGGCTATGAAGAAATTGAAGAATTCAGTGAAGAATCTTTGAAGACTAATGTGCAAATGTTTAATTCATTAAAAGTCTTAGATTCTTGTAAGAGCCTTACTTAGAGTGCATATTTAGGTTGCATTTCACCTTAAAAGTCTTTAGAAAAACTTTTCTAAAAAGAACCCTCATGAAAATCTTTTTTGAAAACTCTTTTCTTAAATTTTCATGTTTATTAGTCGACCAATAGACTTACCAGTCGACTAATCCTTTCGCGCCATATTTTCTAAAAAGTCATTTTTGTCAAATTAGTCGACCCAAGGTTTTATCAGTCGACTGGACAGAATGTCTGTTTTCTGGAAAATTAGCAGCAGTCGACTAATGGTTTTATCAGTCGACTGAACAGAACATGTGTTTTTTGAAAATTTAGCAGCAGTCGACTAAAAGATTTTTCAGTCTACTGATGATATTATCAGTTGACTAACTTTTCTCAAGTCGACTAAGTTTCAAAAGTTCAGATTTTCAAACGGCTCGATTTACAGATCAGTCGACCGATGATAACGGTCAGTCTACTAATAACTAACTATTTGCCGTTTTCCTGAAACTTCAAAAAGGCGTGTCTTTTCATTTTTCAAACGTTTTGATCGTTCAAAATGGACAGTTTTGACACCCTTTCATACTCTCAACGTATGGAAAACTTTAACTATAAATATGAGTGCATTGTACACTAAAAAACAACAAGAATTCAATCGATTTGAATCATTTACTTATTGCTTTTCACTCCTATTCATTCAAGTATTTGTTTTCTCACTCATGTGATATTTTCACTTCAGTTTTTCACTCAAATCACTTTGAGAGATAGTGAATTCGTGAGTAGAGTATTTCAACAACCTCAAAAGCCAATTGCATCTCATTTGCATTCAAAAGAAAGGCTCATAGGTTGTTTTGTAAGTTGTTATTTTTTTCTGTAAAAAGAAGGACTCCTTGGTTTAAAGGAGTTGTTTGCTTTCAGTAGGGTTGTTACTGAAAGTGGGACCAGTTATGGTCTGCGTGATCTTGTAGTTTATAAGGTTGATAGTGAAATCTCAAGCGGGTTTTGCTTGGGGACTGGATGTAGGTCGGGTTAGACCGAACCAGGATAAAATCTTGTGTTCTTTGTGTGTTTGCTTTAAGATTTGCAAAATCATTCTATATTCCACAGAAAATTTTAAAAGCACTATTCACCCCCCCCCTCTAGTGCTCGTTGCCTCGATCCTAGTGCACTTTCATTTGGTATCAGAGCACAGGTTTGCTATTACTTTTATTTGACCATCATCTAGCATGACAACTACAACATCTCAGCACAAAGAAGGGAGCTCCTCTGTTCGTCCTCCTCTCTTCGACGGAACAAACTATGGATACTGGAAAGTAAGAATGACAATATTCTTGCAATCCATGGATCTCGATATCTGAAGAGTTGTTTCTGAAAAGTACCAAACTCCATCAAGTGATTTCAGCCGATGGACCGATGATGAAAAGAAGACTGCTTCACTGAATGCCAAAGCCATGAATGCATTATATTGTGGCGTTGACAAGGTAGAATTCAATCGCATCTCTCAATGCTCTACAACAAATGAAATTTGGCATACTCTTCTAGTAACTCACGAAGGTACGTCAAAGGTAAAGGAATCTAAAATTGCTTCTTTAGTTCATAAATTTGAATTGTTCAAAATAAAGCAAAATGAATCTATATCGGACATGGTAACTAGAATGACCGATATGACTAACACTTTGAAATCCCTTGGAAAAG